>NC_091254.1:70857500-71482500 GCF_042477335.2 Ovis canadensis
ACTAAAGAAAGTTTAATCCTCTTGCATGTCTTTAAAGAAAAACCACAACAAGCTGATCAAAACCCAAAACTCAGGTGATAAAAAGGCTCACAGTTTTACTGTTGATTAAAATTACATCAAATGTTACTAAAATACAAGTATATGAAATGACAATCAAATTGAAATATCCAGATAAGACACTTGACGCATGAAAGTCAATATTTTTATGCTAATTTGAGTTCATATGGAGTGCAAAAGAAAGTGATTTATGAACATGTAAAGATATTTGCATCAGAAAGATTTTAAATAAGTTTTCCAGCCTAGGGAACTGCTTTTTATTAGATTAATGGTAAGTTTTTTGTCACTGAGTAAACAAGCAGGTGTTCATTTACTTCTTTTGTTGATATTTAAAAAAATGATATTTCCTTGTGAAACTATTGGAAAAGGAATATTGATCCAAGATATTAAACCATCTGTATTATTTTTTGTAGTCTCTTTTATTACAGTCACCTGAATGCCTTTTTCTCTGTGTTCCTGCATTTCAAAATACTATAAGTATTCATGATTAATAATTCCTAAATAATTAAAAATTATAAATAATTTCAACCATCTATGTACATATTAACTTATTGGCTTGGCCAAAATGTTCATTCAGTTTTTCCCATAAGATCGTTTTAGTACAGCTTAGTTGCCTTTAACTTCATCCAGAACAATTTTGTTAGACTGTATAGTGACAGCTGTCATATCAGTGAGCTTTTTTTTTTAAAATAAAAATTGGTGGAGTTTGGTGTAGCTATTTTTATATTGAAGTCAAAAAAAGAAAGTAATGTTTTAGGCATATAATGTTTTATTACTTCACCAGATATTGCACGTTCCCATGGCCATTCTCTTAACGGGAAAAATTCAAATCCCATGGAAGACTGCAAAAGGTACCTAAAAGGTGCTCAAAAAGCTTTAAAAAAAAAGTTTTGTGAAGGTGAAAATATGAAGTTGCCTGAAAAATGGCAGAGAAACAAAATGATATATGTGTTATTCAATAAAGTTCTAGGTGAAAATAAAAAATTTGTCTTTTATTTTTACTTTAAAACTGAAAGAACTTTTTAAAAAATATAAATTTATTTATTTTAATTGGAGGCTAATTACTTTACAATATTGTATTGGTTTTGCCATACATCAACATGAATCCACCACAGTTGTACATGTGTTCCCCATCCTGAATCCCCCTCTCTCTTCCCTCCCTGTACCATCCCTCTGGGTCATCCCAGTGCACCAGCCCTGAGCATCCTGTATCATGCATCAAACCTGGAGTGGTGATTCATTCCACATATGATAATATACATGTTTCAATGCCATTCTCCCAAATCATCCCACCCTCACCCTCTCCCACAGAGTCCAAAAGACTATTCTATATATCTGTGTCTCTTTTGCTGTCTTGCATACAGGGTTATTGTTACCATCTTTCTAAATTCCATATTTATGTATTAGTATACTGTATTGGTGTTTTTCTTTCTGGCTTAGTTCACTCTGCATAATAGGCTCCAGTTTCATCCACCTCATTAGAACTGATTCAAATGTATTCTTTTAAATGGGAATGCATGTAAGAATTAAAGATTTTAAAATTTAAAAAATAAAAAACTAAAATTAAAAAAAATAAAAAAATAAAAAAAAAATAAAAAAATAAAAAAATAAAAAATAAAACAACTCCAAATTAAAAAAAAAATAAAAAATAAATGGCTGAGTAATACTCCATTGTGTATATGTCCCACAGCTTTCTTATCCATTCATCTGCTGATGGACATCTAGGTTGCTTCCATGTCCTGGCTATTATAAACAGTGCTGTGATGAACATTGGGGTACATGTGTCTCTTTCAATTCTTATTTCCTCAGTGTGTATGCCCAGCAGTGGGATTGCTGGGTCATATGGCAGATCTATTTCCAGTTTTTTAAGGAATCTCCACACTGTTCTCCATAGTGGCTGTACTAGTTTGCATTCCCACCAACAGTGTAAGAGGGTGAAAGAACATTTTGGCCATCAGTTCAGTTCAGCCGCTCAGTCATGTCCGACTCTGTGACCCCATGGACTGCAACATGCCAGGCTTCTCTGTCCATTACCAACTCCTGGAACTTGCTCAAATTCATGTCTATTGAGTCGGTGATTGCATCCAACTGTCTCATCTTCTGTCGTTCCCTTCTCCTGCCTTCAATCTTTCCCAGATCAGGATCTTTTCCAATGAGTTAGTTCTTCACATCAGATGGAAAAATTATTGGAGTTTCAGCCTCACCGTCAGTCTTTCCAATGGATATTCAGGACTGATTTCCTTGAGGATAGACTGGTTGGATCTTCTTGCAATTCATGGGACTTTCAAGAGTCTTCAACACCACAGCTCAAAAGCATCAATTCCTGGCACTCAGCCTTTCGAATAGTCCAACTCTCACATCCATACATGACTACTGGGAAAAAACATAGCTTTGACTAGATGGACTTTCTTTTTCAAAGTAATGTCTCTGCTTTATAATATGCTGTCTAGATTGGTCATAGCTTTTCTTCCAACAAGCAAGCGTCTTTTAATTTCATGGCTGCAGTTACCATCCACAGACTTTGGAGCCCAGGAAAATGAAGTTTCTCACTGTTTCCATTATTTCCCCATCAATTTGCCATGAAGTGATGGGACCAGATGCCAAGACCTTAGTTTTTTGAATGTTTCATTTTAAGCCAAATTTTTCATTCTCTTTTACTTTCATCATGAGACTCTAGTTTTCCCTCACTTTCTGCCATAAGGGTGGTGTTATGTATCTGAGGTTATAGATATTTCTCCAGGCAATCTTGTTTCCAGCTTGTGCTTCATCCAGCTTGGCATTTTGCATGATGTACTCTGCATATAAGTTAAATAAGCAGGGTGACAATATACAGCCTTGACATACTCCTTTTCTGATTTGGAACCATTCTGTTGTTCCATGTCCGGTTCTAACTGTTGCTTCTTGACCTGCATACAGATTTCTCAGGAGGCAGGTAAGGTCTGAGACCTCCTTACTATATATAACTATAAATGTATTACTTTTTTTTTTCCTTTTTATAAGGGAGATGGAATGAAATGTGGGGAAAATAGGGAGGAGGGGTTCATGTTCCACAGAAAAGGTGAGCCACAATGTCAGGGGCAGATGACAGGTACAGAGGGAGACCTGGCATGTTTGGTCAAAGAGCAGCAGGTCACTGGTGATTTGTATGATCAACTGAGGTCTGTTCTAACAGAAGGAGAAAAAGAGAAGTTGTGTTACAGGACCAGAGTAGTTGGGCTAGAAGATAACTTGGATGTCCTTTTCTTTTAAGCATATCGTTAGGGTTAAGGACCGTGTGTTCTGGTCTTGGTTCTGATATGAACTAGCTCTGTGACTTTGAGCAAGTCAGTTCTGGCCTCTGGGCCTCAGTTTTCTTATTTACAAGGAGACAAGTCTCAGCTCCTTGGTCCTTGAAGGTCCCTCTGATAGGCAGGAAGTTAGCTGAGAGCAATGAGAGGTGACCCCTTCAGCTAACTGTCCAATAACTGCCTAATCCCACCAAGCAATTTACCAGCCCTGCCCCAAATACTTCCACCAGTACTCTAAAAATAATCAAGGGGATGATAAAAACTCCCCACCGGACAAGTGGTTGGACTTTCCCTACTCCAGAACGTGTGCACACCTTACACTGAGCTGTGCTGAGTCACTCAGTTGTGTCTGACTCTTTGTGACCCCATGGTCTGCAGCCCACCAGGCTCCTCTGTTCATGGGGATTCTCCAGGCAGGAGTACTAGAGTGGGTTGCCATGCTCTCTTCCAGATCTTCCCAACTCAGGGATTGAACCCAAGTATTGTATATTACAGGCAGATTCTTAACAGTCTGAGCCAACAGGGAAGCCCATGAATAGTAGAGTGGGTAGCCTATCACTTCTCCAGGGGACACTTTACACTATCTTGTAAAGGTAATCTTTGGTGGCCATTGGACTCAACTGTTCATAAATATTCCATGAATACATCTAATTATAATAGACTGAATTATGAGAAGGACATGTGAGGTAGAGCATCTTGTTATATAACCTACAGCTGTCAATCAGTGACCCCCTGGATTATGCAAATGACCCTGCCTTTAAAACTCTGTACCCGCCCTGCAGGGCCATTTGCCTCCCCTGGGCATGGCCCACCTCTCTCTAGAGGTGTTCTATTTTTTCCTTTGTGTGTAATCAGTCACTCAGTCTGTCTAATTTTAGTGATCTGTTCTTTCAGTGATCATTTCCTTCAAGAACTGAGGCCCACAGGACAAAGGGCCTCCAGATTTCCTTCCACTAACACCCCTAGTTATGGCCATATTCCCAAAGATGGCACTATTTGCATTGACTAATATTTTCAACTTTCTGTCTCTTTGACTAGATTTGATGATTGTGGTAGAGATTAGATACCCACACAAAAAACTCTTACAAATAGAAACCTCACATAGGCACCACTGCTGCTGCTACTGCTAAGTCACTTCAGGCATGTCCGACTCTGTGCGACCCCATAGACGGCAGCCCACTGGGCTCTGCCGTCCCTGGTATTCTCCAGGCAAGAACACTGGAGTGGGTTGCCATTTCCTTCTCCAATGCATGAAAGTGAAGTCACTGAGTTGTGTCCAATCCTCAGTGACCCCATGGACTGCAGCCTACCAGGCTCCTCTGTCCATAGGATTTTCCAGGCAAGAGTACTGGAGTGGGGTGCCATTGCCTTCTCCGAGGCACCACTGGCCCACCACAAACAAACAAAAAGCTGGGATAATAAAAGCAAAACTAATAAAATAATTCTCCTTAATAAAACTGTGGGGGAAATTAAGGAATCAGCAAGGAAATAGATATGGTGAAATGTCTAAGCATTGACAATTGTTTATCATATTTAACAGGCTAAATTAGTAAGGATAAGGATATTTTCAAGGCAGCACCCCATAGGCACAGGAAGGCACTGCTCCACAGTGAAATAATGTGTGAGCAAATACATTTTCCTAGAAACAACTTAGACATTGAAGTTCATGAAATGCAATGTTTTAATATGTATGTTTATATGTTATGAAGACCTAAAGACATTTTTATTCCTATTAAAAAGAAAAGAATAGATTTCAGTATAAAATGTATAACACTGGCTGGGTTTTTCCAATAAATATTCTACTATATTCCTCTCTGTTCCTGTCAGAACATCATTCTTTTTTCATGATAACCAACTCCTTTCACTCCAAAGGTCTTCACTTGGTTCTATCTCATTATCTCCTGAGATTCGGGCTTCCTTTTAAGTACATTCTTTTATAAAAACAAGACAAACCACCCAAAATGAGGTCACTAGGGAGGTTGTTTTCAGTGATCTTATTTGCAATCCAGTTTGCAGAGCTGAATGGATTCTCTCCTACTCTTTAATAGCATTTCTCATACTTTTATAACTGACACAAAGCTCAAATCTACTAAAGAATCCTGAGTGAATACCTATGGAGAGACAAGGAAGGGAGAAATTTAGAAAACTGATTATTCACCAGTTTGGTTGTAGATTTGGAACCAAATCTAGAGGGAAGGGTTCCAAACCCCACATAGAACCATAAATGTAATTTTTTATATAGTAATATGTAAATATTTTCACTCAGACATTTCAAAAGACAACACGAAGCAATAAACTCTACTGGTAAAGGTATTGCAATACGTCTTCCTTCATCCTACCTGTAAATATTTCATGTTAGACTAAATTTTTAGGGTGAAGGCTGTAAGTACAATATTTGACAATTTTCCCTATTTTTCTTTGCATCATAAAGTGAATTCTGATAACCCACTTCAAATTCTGCCTTTTATAAAAAAACACTCCAATTTAATTTAATGTTACTATTCTTGTTTCTAATACAATAGTGAAGTGAAGTCGATCAGTTGTGTCCAACTCTTTGCAATCAGGCTCCTCCGTCCATGGGATTTTTCCAGGCAAGAGTGCTGGAATGGATTGCCATTTCTTTCTCCAGGGTATCTTCCTGCCCCAGGAATCGAATCTGGGTCTCCCGCATTGCAGGCAGACGCTTTACCGTCTGAGCCACCAGGCAAACTTAATAGAAGTGATTCCAGGGTCAAGAATCCAGAAACAAAAATGAAATTAAGAAAAAGAATTGGGAGGAAATTATGTGGGGAAAAAGTGGGTAGACAGGAAAAAAAAGAAGCCCTGCTTCATTCCTTATATTAAAAATAAAACCAAATGTGTCAAAGCTTTAGCATAAGTAACCAAAAAAATTACAAGAAGAAAAAAATATGGAGGTAAAAAAAAAATTAGTAACCTTCGAGTTGGGAGAGGTTTTCTAAACTTGTCATAAAAAAGCATAGGCCATTAAAGGAAAAAAAAATTCATTCTGACTATATTGCATTTTTATATATAAAATTTATATAAAAATTAAGTGCAAAGGACAAAATGATAAATGTATTTATAATATATGCGATTAGTAAAAAGTTATATTCTTCATACATAAGGAATGTTTACAAATCAGCAAGCAAAAGAGAAAGGCAGGTAAACAATGAATAATTGATTATAGGCCCATTTAAATGCAAAGTGTGAAATAAGTCTCAATCTATACGGAAAGAATACGTCTAGAAGTCCTTCTTTATGATGATACATCTTCACCCACAGTCAATTACAGGACACCCCAGGTGGCGCTAGTGGTAAAATACCCACCAAGCAATTCAGGAGACACAAGAGATAGGGAAATTCCCCGGGCGGAGGGCACGGCAACCCACTCCAGTATTCTTGCCTAGAGAACCCCATGGACAGAGAACCTGGTGGGCTGCAATCCATAGGGTTGGACAGAGTGGGACACGACTGAAGCGACTTAGCATGCATGAACAAATCACAGGAGAGTATTAGGTTTTATACATCCATAAGTAAATTTCTTTTTCATATTATAACATTCTCTCTGCTACTATTCATTCACTTATTCATTCAACAAACATTAACGGCACAGCTAAGTTCACCAGACACAATTCTGGCAACTGAGAACACTGTAGTAAGTTCTGGCTCTCAGAGCTTGCATTCTAAAGGAGAAATAGGAGCAAAATCAACAGACAGAAAATCCAAAAATAAAATAAAATGCAGGAGAGTTATCACAGATGATAGTACTTACATGAGCAACATTAAATAAGTAATTTATAACATTAAATAAAAAACCAAAAGGTGTTTTGGTAGGATAGGAGGGTTACTTTGGATAGGAAAGGCAGAGACGGCATCTCTAAGGAGTTGCCTAACAGATCAGAGACTCGAATAACATAAGAAGTCATACTGTAAAATATCTGAAATAATTATATCCCAGAAAACAAAAAGTGGAACATCTCTAAACTTCTGTTTGTTGGTAAGTTAGAAGGAAAATAAAGATGTTGATTAGAATGAAGGAGAACGAGTGAAGAAAACAGGGTAGAAAATGACACGAGATAAGTAGCCAGAATAAAATCCTATAGGACTAACAGGGATTAATTTTTTAGCTTTGTCAACAAATGATGAAAATGTGTGACTGAGTGAGAGAGAGAGGGGACGAGAGATCAGTTAAGTATTACTCTAAGCATTTTGGAGTGATGGAATAAATAATGGATTAGATTTCTTACTGAGATCAGCAATGACAGGGGAGAAGAGAGTTTGTGGAGGATAATTAAAAGTTTTTTAGATGTGGCTCCTATTAGATAGTTGATGTTTTATGGGCAGTGGATCAAAATAAAATCTGGTGAGACATAAGGGCTGGAAGTACAAATGTGAGAGTCATTAGCAAATTGAGAGTGTTTAGAAGATGGAAACTCAAGAGATCACATTGAGAACAGAGAAATCCTGAGGACTGTCTTGAGTCACTTAAATATTCAGAGGCCCTGAATTGAAAAATAACAGCAAAACTGAAAAGGGGTGCCCAGTGAGAGAAGAGGTGAAAAAGTATAACTCTTTGCAGCAGTGATGAGGAGGAAAGTAATTACCTCTTAGTGCTGGTGTGTTTTTATGGTATAATTTCTTATAATCCATGATATTTGTTCTATCAACCTAACTATAATACATGTTTACTTTATTCTTTCTTTCTCATATCCTTCTGATAATTAATTTTCCATATATTTTATATTTTAATTTAGTCTTTTGAGAAAATATATGACATTTTCCACCAAAATCTGCAACTGGTCAAGCTAAGAATGTTTCTACCAGTTGTGATCTTAACATTTTTTATGTACCTGAATGAATTTTTAGAATGTCTATCCAGTTATCTGGTCCTAAAAATCCTTTGCTAATAATTTAAAACAATTATTTGATATTGTGGATTTCTTCAGGTCTAATTCACATAGAACAACAAAAAATATGCATAATTTACTTGCAAATGTTATATTTCTTCTCAATTAGATAACAGTTTTGAAACTGTGTTTTTATCACTGTCAGTTTTCCTGTATAATACAGAATTTTAAACATAATCTCTTCTTTTGATAGCATAACTAACATAGTATTGGGCTTCCCTAGAGGCACAGACACAGCAAAGAATCTGCCTGCAATGCAGGAGACCCAGGTTTTGATCCCTGGGTCAGGAAGATCCCTTGGAGAAGAGAATGGCTACCCATTCCAGTATTCTTGCCTGGAGAATTCCACGGACAGAGGAACTTAGTGGGCTATAGTCCATGGGATTGCAGAGTCAGACACAACTGAGCCATTAACACTTTCACTTTTTCACTTTACTTTCAATGTAGTGTTACTCTAAAACTATAGTCATGAAACATATATTCCTACCAATAAAAAAAATAAGTAAAAAAATAAATGCGTACCTGGGACACTGATCTTTGAATTTTATAGTTTATACACCTGTGAGGTATAATTCATATTCTTCCTAGTTCTATGAAATCTTCCATCCTTGAGTAACTCTTGATGTAATATAGAAATTAATCAATGATGCATACTCCAAAGGATAGGTCTGTTGCAAAACAGAACTTTTTCTCATGATGTCACATCAGTCTCACTGTCTTAATCAGTCTATGGAACTAAAACACTTTCATCTAGTGTTTTATGTGTTTATTCATCTATGTCATCTACCCTGAAATATTTAATAAAAGTGTTTTCCTTTAAAAATAAAAAATAAATTTGACTTACGTAATGCAACAATAACTATTTCCCTTTAAATATTAAGTTAGTCAGATTAAGTCATCCTTAAGAAATTCTGTATATGTAAAGAACTTGAACATTGACAATTTGAGGGGATAACTTGGAAAATGAATATGAAAACAAATGGCAAAACCACGGGCACTGTTCAGTTCAGTTCAGTCGCTCAGTCATGTCCGACTCTTTGTGACCCCATGAACCACAGCATACCAGGCCTCCCTGTCTATCACCAACTCCTGGAGTTTACCCAAACCCATGTCCATTGAGTCAGTGATGCCATCCAACCTTCTCATCCTCTGTCTTCCCCTTCTCCTCCTGCCCTCAATCTTTACTATCATAAGGGTCTTTTCCAATGAGTCAGCTCTTTGCATCAGGTGGCCAAAGTATTGGAGTTTCAGCTTCGACTCAGTCCTTCAAAATGAACACCAGGGACTGATCTCCTTTAGGATGGACTGGTTGAATCTCTTCACCATAATTAGGTATAAATATCACATCTCATTTCTATTTCCCTCCCCAAGCAGTTTTTATCATTTCTTTTCAGATAAGGAGCCAAATACTTCTCTCTTGGAATTCTGTATTTTCTCCTCCAATCATTCAAAGTTGTTGAGTACTTAAAATATAAAGTAGTGAAAGTGAAAGTCATTCAGTCATATCTGACTCTTTGCAACCCCATGGACTATACAGTCCATGGAATTCTCCAGGCCAGAATACTGGAGTGGGTAACCACTCCCTTCTCCAGGGGATCTTCCCAACCCAGGAATAGAACCCAGGGCTCCCACATTGCAGGCAGATTCTTTACCAGCTGAGCCATGAGGGAAGCCCAAGAATACTGGAGTGGGTAACCTATTCCTTCTCCAGCAGATCTTCCTGACCCAGGAAATGAACCAGGGTCTCTTGAATTGCAGGCAATTTCTTTACCAACT
The DNA here is from genome assembly GCF_042477335.2 of Ovis canadensis. Classification (NCBI taxonomy): domain Eukaryota; kingdom Metazoa; phylum Chordata; class Mammalia; order Artiodactyla; family Bovidae; genus Ovis; species Ovis canadensis. The sequence goes on from NC_091254.1 coordinate 70,867,528, forward strand.
AAGCTATCTGGGAAGCCCTACTAAGTAGTGAGCGAGTACAAATTACACAGTCCAGCTGTTTCCTGCTGCTGCCCCTTACTGCTGTGGTTGAGGAGTGGCCCCATGAAGTCCTAGTGTCTGCTTTCCAGAGAAGAATGCAGACTATCACAAGAACTTGAGCAGTCACACTCAATTTTCAGCAAGGTGCTGGGAACTCTGTTTGAATTCCCAGGATAATCCTATTACCCCTCACTTCTAGTACTGTGCACAGCATTCAACAAGGCATAAGAAGCTTAGAACTAAACTTTATCTTCTTGTCTCTAGGCCCCTGACCTGCCTTTTCTTAGAACAAACTTAAAACTATAAATTCTTTCATTGTCCCTTTGAAACATAATTTTTTCTCCTAGTCTCTCATCAGTTTTTCCACCCACAGCTGTCTTTCTCCAGAACTTGAGCTGTCCCTTGAAATACAATTATCAAGTGGAATCTAATAAGAAATAATACAAGTGAACTTATGTACAAATAGAAACACACTCACAGATCTCAAATCAAATTTATTTTTGCCAAACTAAATGTAGGGGAAGAGATAAATCTGAAGACGGATTAACATATAAACACTACTATACATAAAACAGATAATTAGTAAGGAAGTAGTAAGGACCTACTATACAGCACAAGGTACTCTAATTGATTTTCTGTAATAACTTAGGGAAAAATCTGAAAAAGAATATATATATATATGTATACATAAATGTATATTTATGTATTCACTTTGTTGTACACCTGAAACTAACACAACATTGCAAATTATCTATACTCCAATAAAAAAAAAAAAGACAGTACCCCTCCCAGGTTCAAAGAAGGGTCTTAAGTCTAACTTCAATAAGCAAACATTAGCAGGCAGTAGGCTTAATCCCATTCAACAACCTCTTCCCCAGTGCCCTCCAGGAAACTTTCACCTGTCTATCTAGTGCTAAAAAAATTTCCTGACCTTTGTTTCAACAAAGTTGTATTCAATCTGTCTCCTTCTATTATAGTAATGTTGATAAAAGTCTTCCTTGTCTATGTAACCTATCCAGCACAGTTTCTCTCTAACAGTATCCAAATTATTTCAATCCTCTTTTCCTTTTCCTTTTCTCTTGTTTTCCTCCTGCTATCAATGTAACCAATTTCTCTCTTTGATTCTCAGAATACAAAATGTCTCAAAGCTTCTTTCCAGGCTCATGGAAAAGACACATGCACGCACCTTCACACACACACACGCACCTTCACACACACACACACACTCACACACACTCACACACACACCTCTTCACAAGCACAATGCCAATGATTATCTCCAGAGAGGCAGGAAATTTAGAGCTCTTACACCAGCAATTATAGTGATGTAGTGCTTTAATGTGATATACATGGCCTGGAATAACCAATTTTAGAATGTGGTTGTTCCAGAAAGCTAACACAAAACAACAGTGAAAAAATAAAATCCATATACTCAACTAACTGAAGTGGTATTTTTTTTTCACTTAAATTATTGGTAGCATGCAACCATTCCTTTAATAAAACTTCAAAGGTGTGATTCTTAGTAGTTACATATATTACCTTTTGATTAATTACTCAATAGTTTCTGAAAAGTTATTTTTGCAAAAACTCATGAAATATTTTAAGTTTCCTAATGGAAACAGCTTTAGACAGAAAATGTTAAATGACTCCTTAGATGAAAATCAAAGTGTCCAATACCCCATGACCTCCAGAGCTTTAAGTCCTGTCGCTTGTGAAATATCTGGATTTCTATTTTTCTATTTCCAGAACTATAAATAACAAACTAGATTAAAAAAAAAAAAACTACTTGCAACAAAACAGTTAAAACAACTGACTAAATATGAAAATATTTTCAAGAAACTACCTTGAAGAGAATCTGAAAACTAGAACAACAAGAGGGAAATGACCACTGTAGTTGTCTTGAGGGGATCTTACCTATCTTCAGAATCAAGGAACTTATATTTTTGGGGGTAAGTAGGATGTGAAACACCTTGCGCAGGTCTTTACCTAGAGAACTGAGGCCTAGACACCACTCCCATCCCCATTACATACACCAAAACAGACATAAAGAGCCATAACTCAGGGATCTGGAACAAATCTCCCATGTGGTCAGAGAAAGCAATAAAGATGTGTCTATGGTTTGGCTTGAGCTCTGGAGTTGTAAGATTCTACACTGAAATTCATAATCATAGGCTCCTTTTTAAAGAACTTGAGTTTATAATTCCTGAATGACCCAGGAATATACAAGCCATGGAAATTAACATTATTTTCTGGGTATTAAGAACACTGAAGTGGCTCAAACAAGAAACAAAAATTTATGGAGTGAACTACCTTAAGTCCGAGACAAACTGCTCAGCTGTGTCTAACTCTTTGGATGTGTCCAACTTCTGGACTGAAGACCACTAGGCTCCTCTGTCCATGGGATTTTCTAGGCAAGATTACTGGAGTGGATTGCCATGCCCTCCTCCACGGGGTCTTTCCGACTCAGGGGTCTAACTGACGTCTCTTGTGTTTCCTGCATTGGCAGGTGGATTCTTTATCACTATGCAACTTGGGCTTCCAAGCATAATACTGACCTCACCAAATTTATAAATTTTATAAAGAAATAAGTCAATCTTCCCTTTGGCTCAGTTGGTAAAGAATTTGCCTGCAATGCAGGAGACCTGGGTTCAATCGTTGGGTTGGGAAGATCCCCTGGAGAAGGGAAAGGCTACTTAACACAGTATTCTGGCCTGGAGAATTCCATAGACTTTATAGTCCATTGGGTGGCACAGAGTCAGACACGACTGAGCAACTTTCACTTCAAGTCAACCTAAGTGAGAATCACCAGAAAAACAATCTGTGGATTTGGACCCTGAAACTCACCTATAGTACATTGAGATATAACTACAACATGATTAAAATTTAAACTTAGAAAAGAAGATTCTATTAAAATAGTAGAAAGATTTCTATAAAAACATAATTTTGGGAAATGATAAAGATTGGAACAAAAGTTTAGTTGCATGGATAAATTAGAATTTAAATTTTGCTGAAGGAAATGCTAGATAACTGCAATATATATGAATTAATCATAAACAAAGAGGGCCTAGAAAAAAAAAGTACTGAAAGTATTAAAGACAGTTTAATATGTCCAGAGATAAAACTAGTAAATTCAATATATATATCCTATAGAATTATCAGTAAATGCTGCAATAAGAGGTAATGTTTGAGAATTTTTTTAAAAAGTTAACTAAAAGTATTTTTCCTCTGATTCAGGAATTAACATTAATACCAAATAGAATTATAAAGAAGCAGAAAGAAGGAAGGAACCAAACATAACTGAAAAACAACCAAAACAACTGTTAACAGAAAAGAAGTATTAGTCACTCAGTTGTGTCTGACTCTTTGTGATTACATGGACTGCAGTCCACCAGGTTCCTCTGCCCATGGAATTCTCTAGGCAAGAATACTGGAGTGGGTTGACATTTCTTACTCCAGGGGATCTTTGGACCCAGGGATTGAACCTGGGTCTCCTGCATTACTGTCAATTTCTTTACCATTTGAGCCACCAGGGAAACCTGATAGAAAAGAAGGGCTACCTTAAATTATGACAGGTTCATAGTTCACACCAGAAAAAATAAAATGAAAAAACAAAAAATAAAAATCCAAAAGATGAGAAAACACTCTTGATTATTTATTTACTTTTTCGCCACAAGGCATGCAGGACCTTAGTTCCCTGACCAGGTATTGAACCCATGGTCCATGCAGTGGAAGTGTGGAGTCCTAACCACTGGACCACCAGGGAATTCCCAATACTGTTGATTTTTTTGAACCAATAGGGGCACATTCATATTCTATCCAGATCGCACTTTACAAATGGATGATTTTTAACTTCCCTCACTGTAAATGCTCTCAGCAGATATACTGCAATTATCAGCCTTCCTCAGGAATTACCCTCAGTATGGAGAGCTGCCTCCATCCATTCAAATCAGCAGCCCTTCCTTGAGGCAGCTGGGGTTTCAAAGACTGATGCATAAGGAAAAAGGAGGCTCAGCTGCCTTATTTCAACTCAAAGTAACAGTGAAGGGCCATCCTACAACTTCGGAGCTCCATGGGTTCAATGGCAGCCACATCTGAAACTGTAGTTCAACGTAATACAGCTTCCCTCTCTCGACACAGCTTCCCTCTCTTCCCTGGTGCTTCCTAAAATACATTTGCATTAAAAATATTGATTTTATATTATGCCCCAAGGAATTCAGCAAGTCATATAACCGAAAAAAATAAGCAAATAAATAATGATTCACCAATGAAGTTGTAGGCCAATAAACAAATAATAAACCCACAAAACTTTCCACTGACAGATAATAAGTTCCCCAAAACAACAAAAACCCTAAAGAAAATTTTTTAGAAAGAAAGAAAATGAACCCAGGATCAGAGATTCAAGAAGGAAATTTGACCAAACAAAGTTTATCACTGATTAACAGCATAAACAATAACATAAATAATGAATAATTTGGGTGGAAAATAAAACAAGTTGGAATTAAAATACTGGACAATAACAATATGTATAAAATGAAGGGATCTTAGGAAACACATTTTTCTAAGGTCCTGGTAATACAAGGGATTAGAATGGGAGTGGCAACAAGAGTTAGTAATAAAGACAGCAATAGACTATTACAATTTTATATAAATGCATTTGGAAATGTCAATAAATTAGAAAACAACCTAATTAAAGAAACTCTACATAAAATTGTTTCAAGAAGACACAGAAAAGTAAATTGACTCATTACTGTTCATGCTATGGTATAACCTTGATTGTGTTATAACCTTGATTGACGGTATAAAATGATTGATTGTGTTAGTATACAGAAGAAAATTACAACCCAAAGTATATTAAAAAAGGAAAATTACTAAGCAAAATATATATCAACCAATTCTGACAGTACTCAGACTGTCTGGAAAAATAGTTTAGTCCAGAAATGTAAGATATATTAATATTAGGATATACATTCAAAACATTCACAGATCAGAAAGGAAAAACATATTACACTAGATATAGAAAGCAGCATACAAAATTCAACATCAATTCATGAATAACAAAACCATCACACCATCACCAGCTTTAAATAAATATCTTTAGTACCATACCACTATATAACCTCTTGGGTGTGTATAATCAAAAAGAGTTCATAAAAAGTGTTTATGAGGGTTTGGAGAAACTGAAGCCCTCATACGTTGCTCTTGGAAATGTAAGATGATGCAGCCACTTTGAAAAACAGTTTTATGGTTTCTTAAAAAGTTAACTATAAACTTAAAATATAACACATCAATTTCACTGTTAGGAACCCAGCCAAGGGGAAGCATATGCCCACAGAAAGGCACATATATGCAATGCATGGCAGATCTATTCATCAGTTCAAAAAATATGAACTAAAATGTCCATCAATGGATTATTAAATGTGGTATATTCATGCAAAAAATACTGTTCAGCAATTTAAAATTATAAAGTACTAATGAAAGCTACAAAACAGATAATTGCAGAAACATTATGCTAAGTAAAAAAGTAAAACACAAAAATTACATATTGTATAGTTCTATTATATGAATTTTCCAGAAGAGGCAAATTTTAGAGATAGAAGATTAGTGTTTGTCTAGGGAAGGTGTGGAAATGGGGCCTTTTTCAGGTGATAGAAATATAAGAGCACTAGATTAATGTATTTAGAAAACTCAAGTAAACTATTTGCAGGAGATTTATTAAATTAGTGGTTTCCCTACTTAGTTCAATTCAGCCATTCAGTAACGTCCGATTCTTTGTGACCCCATGGACTGCAGCATGCCAGGGTTCCCTGCCCATCACCAATTTCGAGCACTTGCTCAGACTCCTGTCCATCCAGTCAGTGATGCTCTCCAACCATCTCAGCCTCTGTTGTCCCCTTCTCTTCCTGCCTTCAATCTTTCCCAGCATCAGGGTCTTTTCCAATGAGTCAGTTCTTATCAGGTGTCCAAACTACTGAAGTTTCAGCTTCAGCATCAATCCTTCCAGTGGACAATCAGGACTGATTTCCTTTAAGACAGGCTGGGTTGATCTCCTTGCTATCCAAGGGACTCTCAAGAGTCTTCTCTAGCACCACAGACCAAAAGCATCAATTCTTCAGCGCTCAGCTTGCTTCATAGTCCAGCTCTCACATCCATACATGACTACTGGAAAAACCACAGCCTTGACTAGATGGACCTTTGTCGGCCAAGTAATATCTCTGCTTTTTGATATGATGTCTAGGTTGGACATAGCTTTTCTTCCAAGGAGCAAGCCTGTCTTTAATTTCATGACTGCAGTCACCATCTGCAGTGATTTTGGAGCCTCCCTGAAGATAAAACCTCTCACTGTTTCCATTGTTTCCCCATCTGTTTTGCCATGAAGTGATAGAACTGGATGCCAAGATCTTCGTTTTCTGAATGTTGAGTTTTAAGCCACGTTTTTCACTCTTCTCTTCAGTTCGGTTCAGTTCAGTCGCTCAGTCATGTCCAACTCTTTGAGACCCCACGAATTGCAGCATGCCAGACCTCCCTGTCCATCACCAACCCCCGGAGTTCACTCAGACTCATGTCCATCGAGTCCGTGATGCCATCAAGCCATCTCATCCTTGTTCGTCCCCTTCTCCTCCTGCCCCCAATCTCTCCTAGCATCAGAGTCTTTTCCAATGAGTCAACTCTTCTCATGAGGTGGCCAAAGTACTGGAGTTTCAGCTTTAGCATCATTCCTTCCAAAGAAATCCCAGGACTGATCTCCTTCAGAATGGACTGGTTGGATCTCCTTGCAGTCCAAGGGACCCTCAGGAGTCTTCTCCAATACCACAGTTCAAACGCATCAATTCTTTGGTGCTCAGCCTTCTTCACAGTCCAACTCTCTCATCCATATATGACCACAGGAAAAACCATAGCCTTGACTAGGTGGACCTTAGTTGGCAAAGTAATGTCTCTGCTTTTGAATATAGTATCTAGGTTGGTCACAACTTTTCTTCCAAGGAGTAAGGGTCTTTTAATGTCATGGCTGCAGTCACCATCTGCAGTGATTTTGGAGCCCCCAAAAATAAAGTCAGCTACTGTTTCTACTGTTTCCCCATCTATTTCCCATGAAGTGATGGGACCAGATGCCATGATCTTCGTTTTCTCAATGTTGAGCTTTAAGCCAAGTTTTTCACTCTCCTCTTTCACTTTCATCAAGAGGCTTTTTAGTTCCTCTTCACTTTCTGCCATAAGGGTGGTGTCATCTGCATATCTGAGGTGATTGATATTTCTCCCGGCAATCTTGATTCCAGCTTGTGTTTCTTCCAGTCCAGCGTTTCTCATGATGTACTCTGCGTAGAAGTTAAATAAGCAGGGTGACAATATACAGCCTTGACATACTCCTTTTCCTATTTGGAACCATTCTGTTGTTCCATGTCCAGTTCTAACTATTGCTTCCTGACCTGCATACAGATTTCTCAAGAGGCAGGTTAGGTGGTCTGGTATTCCCATCTCTTTCCGAATTTTCCACAGTTTATTGTGATCCACACAGTCGGAGACTTTGGCATAGTCAATAAAGCAGAAATAAATGTTTTTCTGGAACTCTCTTGCTTTTTCCATGATCCAGCGGATGTTGGCAATTTGATCTCTTCTCTTAGAGGGGACAAAATATTCAAGGTATTACTCATTAAGGAGCAGGTGAAAAAATATATTGGGGTTATTCTTTTAAAAATTCATATGCAAACTGGTTACCCTGGTTTGGAATTAGAAAATTTTCTATTTTCTCTGTCTTACTTTCCTCTCCTCTCCTGTTTCCTATTACAGGAGTAATTCTCCCTGTGTAAACCAATGGACTGCTATACTAGATACTATTGCAATACTGACCTGCAAGATCACTTTATCTCAAACATACTTTACTGCAGACATAAAAATAGACAAATTCAGGAAATAACCAATGTCTGATACTTTCAAAAGATATTGTAAACAAAGTCTTTACCCTGTTTAGTAGAAAGATTTAGCAGAAATGTCTCCAGAAACTGGCTATATCCTCATCTGCGTTTTTCTTTTTACTCAGACCTCCATTATTTCATTACACCAGGCTTATAAATTGTTTCTCTTTGAGCACTCTATTCTCTACTTCTATCCATCCTCTTTACTTTTTAGAAAAAAAATCAAATCTATTTATGTTTATCATCTATCTGTTTTTGAATTTTACTCACCATAGTAAATATACAAAATCACTAACAGCTCAGTCAATACTCTTCACAAACTGGTTATAACTAAACTCAGTAAGTTTTAATCATCCTGATATTTTAAATTTCTTATATTTCCTGTAGAAATGTTGTTTTAGTTCTTGTTTTTTGTTTTGTATTAGGCATACTTGGGTTGTTTAAATAATGCTGCTTTCCATGTTAATTTGCTGCAAAAAAAAAAAAAGACTAAAATACCTTACCCAGTATTTTAATATAGTTGTCATATTACATCATTTATATTTAGTATTTCTTAAACTTTTGTATGAGGAAGAATAAACTTCAGCTTGATTGTCCAACATAAAAATGTTAAGACAAAAGCCAATTGAGAAATGAATACATGAAGTTCCCACTATCTGGGGAATTTTAACTCAAAGACTCTCATATTTACATGTCTCAGCACCTAGCCCAAACCTTGCCCTACTTTGACAGGGGAAACAAGAAACTTCTGTTAATTCTGCTCCATTATACTGTTCAGTTCAGTTCAGTTCAGTCACTCAATCGTGTCTGACTCTTTGCGACCCCATGAACTGCAGCACACCAGGCCTCCCTGTCCATCACCAGCTCCTGGAGTCCACCCAAACCCATGTCCATTGTGTCAGTGATGCCATCCAACCATCGCATCTTCTGTCATCCCCTACTCTTCCTGCCCACAATCCCTCCCAGCATAAAGGTCTTTACCAGTGAGTCAGCTCTTCATATCAGATGGACCAAGTCTTGGAGTTTCAGCTTCAACATCAGTCCTTCCAATGATCACCCAGGACTGATCTCCTTTAGGGTGGACTGGTTGGATCTCCTCACAGTCCAAGGGACTCTCAAGAGTCTTCTCCAACACCACAGTTCAAAAGCATCAATTCTTCAGCACTCAGCTTTCTTTATAGTCCAACTTTCATATCCATACATGACCACTGGAAAAACCGTAGCCTGGACTAGGTAGCCAACTTTGTTGGCAAAGTAATGTCTCTGCTTTTTAATATGCTATCTAGGTTGGTCATAACTTTCTTTCCAAGGAGTAAGCATCTTTTAATTTCATGGCTGCAGTCACCATCTGCAGTGATTTTGGAGCCCAGAAAAATAATGTCAGCCACTGTTTCCACTGTTTCCCCATCTATTTGCCATGAAGTGATGGGACCGGATGCCATAATCTTAGTTTTCTGAATGTTGAGCTTTAAGCCAACTTCTTCACTCTCCTCTTTCACTTTCATCAAGAGGCTCTTTAGTTCTTCTTCACTCTCTGCCATAAGGGTTGTGTCATGTTCATATCTGCAGTTATAACTCTATTTTTTGAAAATATGCTATCGAAGTTTTTTTTACTACTGCCAATTTATTCTGCCCTACAGTGTTAAAATCCTCTTCCTATTTGGAAATAGTCTATTGTTCCATATCCAGTTATAGCTGTTGTTTCTTGACCTGCATACAGATTTCTCAGGAGACAGGTCAGTTGTTCTGGTATTCCCATATCTTTCAGAATTTTCCACAGTTTATTGTGATCCACACAGTCAAAGGCTTTGGCATAGTCAATAAATCAAAAGTAGATGTTTTTCTGGAACTCTCTTGCTTTTTCAATGATTCAGCAAATGTTGGCAATTTGATCTCTGGTTCCTCTGCCTTGTCTAAAACCAGTTTGAACATCTGTAAGTTTACAGTTCACGTGCTATTGAAACCTGGCTTGAAGAATTTTGAGCATTACTTTGCTAGCGTGTGAGATGAGTGCGATTGTGCAGTAATTTGAACATTCTTTGGCATTGCCCTTTTTTGGGATTGGAATGAAAACTGACCTTTTCCAGTCCTTGGCCACCGCTGAGTTTTCCAGATTCACTGACATATTGAGTGCAGCACTTTCACAGCATCATCTTTTAGGATTTGAAATAGCTCAACTGGAATTCCATCACTGGAATTTGAAATAGCTCAACTGGAATTCTTATCATACATTTACATTTTTCTTATATTTTAGCTCCTCTTGATAATGTTACATTATTTAAGTTTCAAATACATGAATTTTTTGAAAATTTCATAAATAGTAAATTCAGGAAATTAAGTTTAACAGCATTTTAAAGTTTAAGTAAACTATCGTACATATACTTATCCATACGCTTTCCATTCTTGAATCATCTTGATTTAGTAATCTTCTATCAAGGTAGGACTGTATTTCATGAGCAATCATTTTAATTTTCTCTTGTGGAAGTAATCATTTACAAAGGTATGATGAAAAACTCCAATTAGACTTGTTCATGAAAATTCATATAGCAATTATGTTGACTCATTTTTTTTCTCAAGAGTACCTGAAATTAATTAAATGAAACATATTTCACATGAAAAGCTACCTCCATATTTTTAGAGTAAACATGATATATCTTGACATGAGAGTTTTCTTTCATCTTCTTTTCTAAGGAACTGAACAGACACTAATGGCCTTTTCTCAAGTTTCTTCTTACCATATTCATGTATTTTTAATGATTCTCTTTTTATTGCAAATTCTGTTTGAAAATATTTGAAAGGGTTTTGGCATGACTCAGAAGAGAGTTACCTTTTAAAATCAGGATATAGCAACCTAAAGGGACATAGTTGCACAATATAGACTTCAAATATCTATTCATAAAATTTTATAAATAAAATTAGATCACATCACATTTTATGAATAAAATCACATCACTCTTAAATAAGAGTGATATGATCCACAATTTGGGCTTATATTGCCTTTTTAAAAAATTTTTATTTTTACTTTATTTTACTTTACAATACTGTATTGGTTTTGCCATACATTGACATGAATCCACCATGCGTGTACATGAGTTCCAAGTCCTGAACCCCCCTCCCACCTCCCACCCCATATCATCTCTCTGGATCATCCCCGTGCACCAGCCCCAAGCATCCTGTATCCTGTATTGAACTTAGACTGGCGATTCATTTCTTACATGATAGTATACATATTTCAGTGCCATTCTCCCAAACCATCCCAACCTCTCCCTCTCCCACAGAGTCCAAAAGTCCATTCTATACATCTGTGTCTCTTTTACTGTCTCGCATACAGGGTTATCATTACCATCTTTATAAATTCCATATATATGTGTTAGTATACTGTATTGGTGTTTTTCTTTCTGGCTTACTTTACTCTGTGTAATCGGCTCCAGTTTCATCCACCTCATTAGAACTGATTCAAATGTATGCTTTTTAATGGCTGAGTAATACTCCATTGTGTATATGTACCACAGCTTTCTCATCCATTCATCTGCTCATTGACATCTAGGTTGTTTCCATGTCCTGGCTATTATAAACAGTGCTGTGATGAACATTGGGGTACATGTGTCTCTTTCAATTCTGGTTTCCTCTGTGTGTATGCCCAGTAGTGGGATTGCTGGGTCATAAGGCAGTTCTACTTGCAATTTTTTAAGGAATCTCCACACTGTTCTCCATAGTAGCTGTACTAGTTTGCATTCCCATCAATAGTGTAAGAGGTTTCCCTTTTCTCCACACCCTCTCCAGCATTTATTGCTTGCAGACTTTTGGATTGCAGCCATTATGACTGGTGTGAAGTGGTACCTCATTGTGCTTTTGATTTGCATTTCTCTGATAATGAGTGATGTTGAGCATCTTTTCATGTGTTTGTTAGCCATCTGTATGTCTTCTTTGGAGAAATGTCTATTTAGTTCTTTGGCCCATTTTTTGATTGGGTCATTTATTTTTCTGGAATTGAGCTGCATAAGTTGCTTGTATATTTTTGAGATTAGTTATTTGTCAATTGCTTCATTTGCTATTATTTTCTCCCATTCAGAAGGCTGTCTTTTCACCTTGCTTCTAGTTTCCTTGGTTGCGCAGAAGCTTTTAATTTTAATTAGATGGAGAAATATACCACCATATATTCTTCATGGATTGGAAGAATCAATATAGTGAAAATGATATACTACCCAAAGTAACCTACAGATTCAGTGCAATCCCTATCAAGCTACCAGCGGTATTTTTCACAGAGCTAGAACAAATAATTTCAAGATTTGTATGGAAATACAAAAAACCTTGAATAGCCAAAGCAATCTTGAGAAAGAAGAATGGAACTGGAGGAATCAACTTGCCTGACTTCAGGTTCTACTACAAAGCCACAGTCATCAAGACAGTAAGGTACTGGCACAAACACAGAAATATAGATCAATGGAACAAAATAGAAAGCCCAGAGATAAATTCACACACCTATGCACACCTTATCTTATATTGCCTTTTTTTAATTAAAAATTTCTAAATTTATATGTTACCAAATATTATCATATTGTATACCATATTGAATAAAAAAATGACTATATAAACCTTTTGAGTGGGAAGTGTCATAAACAGGTGCCAAGGTTCTTTAGAGTAAGGCTTGGGTACAGTCGTGAGACATTAGAAAATATTGTTTATCTGATAGAGAGTCAGAACATAAGGGCATTACGGGTATATGCATCTTCCTTTTGGAACTCTCCATGCACTAACCAGTGTCGCTATACATGGCAAGTGAGTGGCATAGAATCAATGTTTAGTCAAGTGCCTGGATTCACTGGTCAACATATAGCCTCAGCCTCACAAATCTCCAATCAACATTAATAAAAAAGCTATCTAATATTCTAGAAGCCTCAATGTTCTTGTGTTTCTAATTTTGTGAAAATTGGAATTCTGAGTTAAGGAAATTTGGGGGGGGGAAGTCTAAGAAAAAGGCCACTATAGACATTGGTTATTAGAATCTGAGTATCTTGTCCAAATGGACAATTCAAACCAGTCCCATGGCAGTAAATAAAGATAGATCTCAAGGCCAAGGAACAAGATGGATGAAACAGCTTAATAATATTTTAGTAGATGAAAAATAAGTGTTAAGAAAAATCTTGAAAAAATTTGGTATTTATTCATAAGTGGCAAAGCATTATATTAATATTTTAATTTTTAATTTAGCCTCAAAATTCTCTTCATTGGCATAAATTCCAATTTAGTGATATAAGTTGCTGTTCTAGTTTAACTGGAGTTTTAAGATTATACTTATATTGAGTTATAAGAAATGTAAAAAATTTTTTTTGTGGTTTTACCTTCATTTCTCAACAATTCGTTTTCCAAACTCTCTTTGCTATGTAGATCTGAGTTTCTAACCTATATCACTTTCCTTCTCTCTGAAGAACTACTTTCAACATCTCTTTTTTTCTGGCTGCACTGTGACATATCCTGCTCAACATGCAAGATGTTAGCTCCCTGCCCAGGGACTGAACTTATGTTACTTGTAGTGGAGTGTGAAATCCTAAGCACTGGATGGCTAGGGAATTCCCAGAAATTTTTTAAAACTTTTATGTGTGACTATATTGTTAACTGACATATTATACTTCTAAAATAGCAAGCAATTCCGTGCTTCCTTGTATTTAAGCTACAAAGATAGATATTCTCCCTCACTCTTTGCCCCACTGTTGATTAGAAAAATGTTCATATTGACCTATTCCATTCTACTATTGTGATGGGTAGTATAGAAATATTCTTCTCCTCTTAAAAAGTATTTCAACTTTTTAAAAAGTTGAAAAATTTTAACATTTGATATGAAGATCAAATATACAATCTTTAAATTAGTCAAATTAATATACTATTAAATTTAAAGGGGAAATGGGAAAACAACAATTCTGCAAGTTATGCCATCATGTATGTCTGCCTGCTAAGTTGCTTCAGACATGGCCAACTCTGCAACCCTATAGATTGTAACCTGCCAGGCTACTCTGTCCATTGAATTCTGCAGGCAGGAACACTGCCTTCTCCAGGCGATCTTCCAGACATGGGGATTTAACTCATGTCTCTCATGTCTCCTGCGTTGGTAGGTGGGTTCTTTACCACTAATGCCACCTGGAAAGCCCATGTCATCATATATTATTTTAAATTTTAGAATATTTCTTTATAGGAATTGTATTCTTCTAGATATCCACACAATCAATTAATAGTGTTACATGACTAGTTATCCCTCATATCCTGGATAGAAAATTATGCCAACCTTCTATCTGAACAGCTTACAGTCATTTTTTATTTTACATATTTTAAATTTACATGCATATCTTTTAATTTAAAACAACTGTAATACTATCTCTATACTAAGCTTTTTATGAGTGTCAGTGTAGAAGGTAAGTTTAATCATTATAAATAACACTAAGAAATTGTAGATATACTCATGAGTAGTGCCATAGCAGTATGAGAATCTTATGAACACTGAGTAATAGTAATAGCATTGCTCCCTCTAAGTAGGGAAAACACTAAGAATTATGCTGCGAATAGTAAACTTGAGTTTTCTAAATACAAATATATGGTTTTTATTTTATTTTATTTTTTGAGATTCTTCTCTCGTAGAAAGAAATAATATCTTTTGCCACCAAAAGTAGGCAGAGAGATGAAACAGTGAAACAGGAAAATAAAAAGAGATAAGTATTATTAATAATAAGATATAAAAATCAGCACTCAAAGTCCTATAAATTAGTATTGAATGAGGGAAGAAAGAGAAAGAAAGAAAGAAAAATTTTAGGTACATTTTCAGAATTATTTTGAAAGCACAATGCTAAATTACCCAGTTATTTTGGAAAAATCAAGAAAATCCGATTATGAAGTGGAAGAAGCTGATGAAATATAGACTCTAAGGATCTGCTTTCATAGGTTAAACCACCACAAAACCAGACAAACTTTTGCCAAAAGAAATCCAATATCTAAAGAAGGCAGTGAAGAGAATAGAGTCAGTAGTTTCTTTATTTAATTTCTTTTAAATTTTTTATTTCTTTAATTTTAAAATATTTAATTCTTACATGCGTTCCCAAACATGAACCCCCCTCCCACCTCCCTCCCCATAACATCTCTCTGGGTCATCCCCATGCACCAGCCCCAAGCATGCTGTATCCTGCGTCAGACATAGACTGGCGATTCGATTCTTACATGATAGTATACATGTTAGAACGCCATTCTCCCAAATCATCCCACCCTGTCCCTCTCCCTCTGAGTCCAAAAGTCCGTTATACACAGCTGTGTCTTTTTTGCTGTCTTGAATACAGGGTCGTCATTGCCATCTTTCTAAATTCCATATATATGTGTTAGTATACTGTATTGGTGTTTTTCTTTCTGGCTTATTTTACTCTGTATAATCGGCTCCAGTTTCATCCATCTCATCAGAACTGATTCAAATGAATTCTTTTTAACGGCTGAGTAATACTCCATTGTGAATATGTACCACAGCTTGCTTATCCATTCATCTGCTGATGGACATCTAGGTTGTTTCCATGTCCTGGCTATTATAAACAGTGCTGCGATGAATATTGGGATACATGTGTCTCTTTCAATTCTGGTTTCCTCGGTG
Source organism: Ovis canadensis (assembly GCF_042477335.2). Classification (NCBI taxonomy): domain Eukaryota; kingdom Metazoa; phylum Chordata; class Mammalia; order Artiodactyla; family Bovidae; genus Ovis; species Ovis canadensis. Next base: position 70,883,098 of record NC_091254.1, read on the forward strand.
TGTATGCCCAGCAGTGGGATTGCTGGGTCATAAGGTAGTTCTACTTGCAATTTTTTAAGGAATCTCCACACTGTTCTCCATAGTGGCTGTACTAGTTTGCATTCCCACCAACAGTGTAGGAGGGTTCCCATTTCTCCACACCCTCTCCAGCATTTACTGCTTGCAGATTTTTGGATCGCAGCCATTCTGACTGGTGTGAAGTGGTACCTCATTGTGGTTTTGATTTGCATTTCTCTGATAATGAGTGATGTTGAGCATCTTCTCATGTGTTTGTTAGCCATCTGTATGTCTTCTTTGGAGAAATGCCTATTTAGTTCTTTGGCCCATTTTTTGATTGGGTCATTTATTTTTCTGGAATTGAGCTGCAGGAGTTGCTTGTCTATTTTTGAGATTAGTTGTTTGTCAGTTGCTTCATTTGCTATTATTTTCTCCCATTCAGAAGGCTGTCTTTTCACCTTGCTTATATTTTCCTTTGTTGTGCAGAGGCTTACCTCAACATAATCAAAGCTATATATGACAAACCCACAGCAAACATTATCCTCAATGGTGAAAAATTGAAAGCATTTCCCCTAAAGTCAGGAACAAGACAAGGGTGCCCACTTTCACCGCTACTATTCAACATAGTTCTGGAAGTTTTGGCCACAGCAATCAGAGCAGAAAAAGAAATGAAAGGAATACAAATTGGAAAAGAAGAAGTAAAACTATCACTGTTTGCAGATGACATGATCCTCTACATAGAAAACCCTAAAGACTCCACCAGAAAATTACTAGAGCTAATCAATGAATATAGTAAAGTTGCAGGATATAAAATCAACACACAGAAACCCCTTGCATTCCTATACACTAATAATGAGAAAGTAGAAAAAGAAATTAAGGAAACAATTCCATTCACCATTGCAACGAAAAGAATAAAATACTTAGGAATATATCTACCTAAAGAAACTAAAGACCTATATATAGAAAACTATAAAACACTGATGAAAGAAATCAAAGAGGACACTAATAGATGGAGAAATATACCATGTTCATGGATCGGAAGAATGAATATAGTGAAAATGAGTATACTACCCAAAGCAATTTACAAATTCAATGCAATCCCTATCAAGCTACCAGCCATATTTTTCACAGAGCTAGAACAAATAATTTCAAGATTTGTATGGAAATACAAAAAACCTCGAATTGCCAAAGCAATCTTGAGAAAGAAGAATGGAACTGGAGGAATCAACTTGCCTGACTTCAGGCTCTACTACAAAGCCACAGTCATCAAGACAGTATGGTACTGGCACAAAGACAGACATATAGATCAATGGAACAAAATAGAAAGCCCAGAGATAAATCCACACACATATGGACACCTTATCTTTGACAAAGGAGGCAAGAATCTACAATGGAGTAAAGACAATCTCTTTAACAAGTGGTGCTGGGAAAACTGGTCAACCACTTGTAAAAGAATGAAACTAGATCACTTTCTAACACCGCACACAAAAATAAACTCAAAATGGATTAAAGGTCTAAATGTAAGACCAGAAACTATAAAACTCCTAGAGGAGAACATAGGCAAAACACTCTCAGACATAAATCACAGCAGGATCCTCTATGATCCACCTCCCAGAATTCTGGAAATAAAAGCAAAAATAAATAATTGGGATCTAATTAAAGTAGTTTCTTTATATCTTGGCTGTCTTTCACGGTTTGGAGCTACTGACACATAGAGGTGCTGACAAGATCAGAAGGGCGGCAAATGGTAACACAACCTAAACAATCTCACCATGTACTTTTCTTGAGAACAGGGACCAAAGCAGTGTCTCTGCAACTTTTTTAAACTCCCCAGGCTCCTGAGAAATGTTGCTGTGAGCATAAACTTATAAATCAGAAAAAAAAAAGTATCAAATCTTTCTATGAATATATTTGGAAAGTAGACATCCTATACTCATTCATCATTTGATTTTCAAAATTTGGACCTAACGGTGAATTATGGAGAGATGTATATCCTCAAAAGGTGTTATAGTAAGTGATGAAACTCAATTATGTAATGTAAATAATTGAACTTTCAAATATGATTCTTTATTACCATTAACAAAAGAAAATAAAAATATACAGTTCCCCAAACAACCACCATAAAACATCTTGGTCAATTATATTCCAAATATAAAAAGCTCACCAATCACAGGAAAAAATAAAACTCTGTAGTATTAAACACCAATGTTCCTAGACTTTCTTCACATATGAGGGCTACACTTAAGAGAGGCAGTTCAACTCTCCATTGAACTCATAAACTGAATTAATTTCCTATCTGCTACATTATTTTTATATATTAGCTAACCCTTTTAAATATGATTTTGATAAGGCATATTTTTACCTAACATGAGCATATTATCAAGCCATAAAAATATTTACAACAATTAGAGGAAGATAAGAAACACTTTTAATCGAAAAAGAGTATATTTAAGTACGCACCCAATGAAAGGACATTTTAATATATAAATCAAATATTAACAGACTTGAAGAGAAAATAGACAGTAATACAATAACATTCAGTTCAGTTCAGTCACTCAGTTGTGTCCGACTCTTTGCGACCCCATGAGTCACAGCACGCCAGGCCTCCCTCTCCATCACCAACCCCCAGAGTTCAGTCAGATTCATGTCCATCGAGTCAGTGATGCCATCCAGCCATCTCATCCTTGGTCGTCCCCTTCTCCTCCTGCCCCCAATCCCTCCCAGCATCAGAGTCTTTTCCAATGAGTCAACTCTTCTCATGAGGTGGCCAAAGTACTGGAGCTTCAGCTTTAGCATCATTCTTTCCAAAGAAATCCCAGGACTGATCTCCTTCAGAATGGACTGGTGGGATCTCCTTGCAGTCCAAGGGACCCTCAGGAGTCTTCTCCAATACCACAGTTCAAACGCATCAATTCTTCAGTGCTCAACCTTCTTCACAGTCCAACTCTCACATCCATACATGACCACTGGAAGAATCATAGCCTTGACTAGACGGACCTTAGTCGGCAAAGTAATGTCTCTGCTTTTGAATATACTATCTAGGTTGGTCATAACTTTTCCTCCAAGGAGTAAGCGTCTTTTAATTTCATGGCTGCAGTCACCATCTGCGGTGATTTTGGAGCCCCAAAGAATAAAGTCTGACACTGTTTCCACTGTTCCCCCATCTATTTCCCATGAAGTGACAGGACCAGATTCCATGATCTTCGTTTTCTGAATGTTGAGCTTTAAGCCAACTTTTTCCCTCTCCTCTTTCACTTTCGTCAAGAGGCTTTTTAGTTCCTCTTCACTTTCTGCCATAATATTAGGGGACTTTAATACTCCACTTTATAAATGGATAGATCATCCAGACAGAAAATCAATAAGGAAACGCTGGCTTTCAATGACACATTAGACAAGATAGACATAACAGATATATATAGAATATTCCATTTAATGCACCTTCTTCTGAAGGGCACATGGACTATTCTCTAGAATAGATATATCAGGGAACAAAACAAGCCTTTATGAATTTAAGAAGACAGGAATTATGTCAAGAATCTTTTCTTACAATTATAATATGAAAGTGGAAATAAATTACAATAAAAAACAGGAAATTTCACAAATATATAAACAGCATGCTTTTGAACAACCAAGAGGTACAGACAAATTAAAAGAGAAGTTCAAAAATACCTTGAGATAAAAAATGTAAATATAACATACCAAAACATATAGGATGTAGAAAAAGCAGTTCTAAGAACAGAGGTTATAGCAATAAATGCCTAGATCAAGAAACAAGAAAGATCTTAAACAAACAACTCAACTGTACATCTCAAGGAACTAGAAAAAGAAGAAAAGACAAAGACCAACATTAGTAGAAAGAAGGAAGTAAATAGAGCAGAAATAAATAGAGACTAAAAGGGGAAAAGCAGTGAAACTAAGAACTCTTTTTTTTTTTTTTTGAAGAAATAAACTAACAAATTTTTAGCCAGATTCACCAAGAAAGACAGAAAACTCCAATACATAAAATAGAAAACAAAAGAGGAGATATTACCACTGATTTCAAAGAAATGCAAATAATTATGAGAGTACAATGAACAATTATTTGGCAACAAACTGGACAACCTTAAAGAGATGAATGCTGATGGCTGATTCATGCTGAGCTTTGACAGAAAACAACAAAATTCTATAAATTGTCCTTCAATTAAAAAATAAATAATAATAATTAAAAAGAATGAATTCCTAGAAGCATACCATCTGCCAGAACTGAGTCATGAAGAAACAGACAATATAAACAGAGTAATTACTAGTAAGAATCAATATTAGGACTACTAGTAAATGAATCATTACTAGAGACTGAATCAGTAGTCAGAGACAAACAAAATTTCAAGACCAGATGCCTTTACTGATGAATTCTACCAAACATTCAAACAATACCAATACTTTTTATAGTCTTTCAAAAAACAGGGGTAACACTTCCAAATTTATTTTACAAGGCCAGCATTATCTTGCCACCAAAATCAGAAGAGGATAGCAAAAGAATACTTCAGGCCAATATACCTGATAAAAATGGATGCAAAAATTCTCAACAAAATATTAGCAAACTGAATTCAGTAATACCTTCATAACTGTAACTGACTAACTGAAGTTGCTCAGTCGTGTCTGACTCTCTGCGACCCCGTGTACTGTAGCCTACCAGGAATCTCCATCCATGGGATTCTCCAGGCAAGAATACTGAAGTGGGTTACCATTTCCTCCTCCAGGGGATCTTCCCAAACCAGGGATCGAACCCAGGTCTCCTGCATTGGAGGCAGACACTTTAACCTCTGAGCCACCAGGGAAGATAATACCTTCATAGGATCCTATATTATGATCAAGTGGGATTTATTCCCAGGTTATAAAAATGTTTCAACATCTGCAAATCAATCAGTGATAGAGCACATTAACAAACCATGTATTTAATGTGCAAAAATATATATGTAATGTGTAGAAAAAAGTGTATCCAATGTGTAAAAAAAAGTGTATCCAAAACAATAAAATGTCTAGGAATAAATTTAAATGAGCCTGGTGGCTCACTGATAAAGAATCAGGAGATGCAGAAAATGTGGGTTCAGTCCCTGAGTTGAGAAGATCCCCTGAAGAAGGAAATGGCAATCCACTCCAGTATTCTTGCCTGGGAAATCCCATGGACAGAAGAGCCTGGTGGGCTATAGTCTATGGGGTCCCCAAAGTGTCTAACACAACTTAGCAACTAAAAATAACAATAACAACAAAAATCTGTACACTAAAATCTGCAAGATATTAAGAATTGGAAGAGGAGATAAATACATGCAAAGTTACTCTTTCCTCATGGATTGGAAAAGTTAATATTATTAAAATGCCTATACTGCCCAAAGCAATCTACAAATTCATTGCAATCTCTATCAAAATTCCTATGACACTTTACCGAAGAGTAGAACCAACAAGCCAGAGGCATTTCTTACCATGATTTAAACTATTATTACAAAGCTGTAACAATCAAAACAGTATGTTATTGGACCAAAAATAGACACATAGATCAATGGAAGAGGATAAAGAGCCCAGAAATAAAATCATGCATATACGGTCAATTAATTTATGACAACAAAGCCAAAAATATATAGTAAGAAATGGACAGTCTCTCCAATAAATGGTTCTGAAAAAAAACTGGACAGGCACATGCAAAAGAATGAAGTTGTATCAAATACTATATACAATATTTAACTCAAAATGAATCAAAGACTGGAAAGAAAGAACTGAAACTATAAAAACCCGTAAGCTCCTTGACTTTGGTCTTGGTGATGGTTTTTTGGATTTGAAATTAAAAGCAAAGGCAACAAAAGGACAAATAAACAAATGGAGCTTCATCACACTAAAAGTCTTCTGCACAGAAAAAGAAATATCAATAAAATGAAATGGCAACCAATGAATATTTTTCCAAAGATGACATGTAGATGGCCAACATCCATAAAAAAGTGTTCAACATTACTAATATCAGGGAAATGAAAATTAAAACCACAAGGAACTATCACCTCACACCTGTTACAATAGTTATTACCCAAAACAGGAAATACCAATTGCTGACTAGGGTGTAGAGAACTGTTGGACACTGTTGGTTTGAGATCTATATTGGTATAACCACTATGGAAAACAATATGGGCTTTCCTCAAAAAATTAAACATATAACTACTGCATGATCCAGAAATTCTATTCCTGGGTATCCATTCAAAGAGAACAAAAACACTAACTCAAAGAGATATTTGCAACCCCATGTTAATCACAGCATTATTCACAATAGTCAAAATACTGCTGCTGCTAAGTCATTTCACTCATGTTCGACTCTGTGTGACCCCATAGACGGCAGCCCACCAGGCTCCCCCGTCCCTGGGATTCTCTAGGCAAGAACACTGGAGTGGGTTGCCATTTCCTTCTCCAATGCATGAAAGTGAAAAGTGAAAGGGAAGTCATTCAGTTGTGTCCGACTCTTTGCGACCCTGTGGACCACAGCCTACCAGGCTCCTCTGTCCATGGGATTTTCCAGGCAAGACTACTGGAGTGGGGTGCCATCGCCTTCTCCAGTCAAAATACAAACATAACCAAAGTGTCTACCAAGTGTCTAGCAATGGATGACGGGATAAGGAAATGTTCATATGTATGTATGTGTGTGTGTATATATATATATACTTATACATCAATGGATATATACATACATATACATATATGTGTATATACATATATATTCATATACAAATATTAGTTAGGCAAAAAAATAAGGAAATATTGCTTATTACAACAGTAAAATACAAGTGTACCTCAGAGCTATTGAGGGTTTGGTTCCAGATCACCCCAATAAAGCCAGTATCATGGTAAAGCAGGTCACAATTTTTTTGGTTTCTCTGTGCATATAAAGTTATCTTCACACTATACCATAATCTATTAGTATAGGATAGAAATATGCATAAAAAATGTACCATCATTTAAAAAATGCTTTATTGTTGTTGCTGCTAAGTTGATTCAGTCCTGTTTGACTCTTTGCCACCTTATGGACAGTAGCCTGCCAGACTCCTATGTCGATGGGATTCTCCAGGCAAGAACGCTGAAGTGGGTTGCCATGCCATCTCCTCTAGGGGATCTTCCTGACCCAGTGATTGGACCTGTGTCTCTTAGGTCTCCTGCATTGGCAGGGAGGTTCTTTACCAATAGTGCCACCCAGGAAGCTCACTTTGTTGCTAAAAAATGCTAAACACTTTGCAATACTACTATTAAAAGCAATAACTAATATATATGGGATGTTTTACCAACAACTAGACGATGATTTCACTGTAAAAACCTAGCATATCTGTATGGATTTATTAAGTGGATAGTATTTTTGTCCTCATTAAACAGAAGTCCTACTGATACTTAGAGAAAAAAAAAATACATACAAAGTTGTATCAACCTAAACAATAAATATAAAGCAGCTGTGAAAACTATGGGAAAACTTCATATTCTTTTATAAATATCTAAAATATATCAAGTAAAATAAGGTAACAGCTTAAGACAGGTTGTATATCCATGTACGTATTTGTATATGAAAATATAAATTACCCCTAAAACATGACTGGGTAGATGTGAAAAATTTAGGAAGTTCGTGTTTAAGGATACTATTTATATTTTTTGTATTCAGAATAAAAAGCTATAAATCATAAGTAAATAAAAACTGTAATAGCTCTGTTTTTTGTTATATAATGCTTCTCATAATGTTTCTTTTCATATACATATAAAACCTTAAATAATATATTAATCTGTTTTGAATTTTAATGTTTTCTAAATAATGTGACAGAAATTTCTATTTCTTTCTTTAAGAAATAACCCCTTACCACCACAGGTACACAGAGTATACCTTACTTAGGACAAACAGATCTAGATCAAGAGAGATGACGTTTGTGACTCTCGCTACCAGCTACTATAATAGTGACCGGGAAAACTAGCTTCTGACCAATGAAGTGTGCCTGGATTTGTGTGTATGACTTACAGCATTTCTAAAGAGAAAATTGTTTGTTTTCTACTCATCCTCTTTTGCTTTTTTTCTGGATGAAGAGACAACAGATGATAGGTTATGGTTGCATAACAATCTAGAAGTATGACTTTAAGGTTCAACTTCTCTCTCCACACTAATAGCGAGAGAAAAATTTCTATACGTGGTTTATGTCATTGTAATTTTGAGTCTGTTCATATAGGCATAGAGGTGTGTTACTAAATAATCAGATAACAAATATTTAGTGTTATTCTATGGACTCTTCTATTACTTGCCTTTTGATTCTGTATTACATTGGACAAGTCAGTCATTCATTTCTATGTATATTCAGTTCACTTGCTCAATTGTGTCCAACTCTTTGCGACCCCATGGACTGCACCACACCAGGCCTCCCTGTCCATCACCAACTGCCGGAGTTTACTCAAACTCATGTCCATCGAGTCAGTGATACTTACAGTTTATTCATTTTTCTTGCTTTACAGCAGTACTGTTATACATTAAAAAACACATATGGAAAAAAAATCATGAGTTTCAGTAAAATCAATGAGTTTAAGGAATTTATGAAATATTTTTACCTGCTTACGATAATAAATTTCAAGATCACTGATATACAAACTAAGTATTAATTTAGGGTGCTATGTATAACAACCTTTGTTGCTGCTGCTAAGTCGCTTCAGTTGTGTCCGACGCTGTGCGACCCCAGAGACGCCAGCCCACCAGGCTCCCCCGTCCCTGGGATTCTCCAGGCAAGAACACTGGAGTGGGTTGCCATTTCTTCTCCAATGCATAAAAGTGAAAAGTGAAAGGGAAGTCACTCAGTCGTGTCTGACTCTTTGCAACCCAGGGACTGCAGCATACCAGGCTCCTCTGTCCAACCTTTAAGTATACATTAAAAACACAACACTGAAAAGTGAATTAAAATTTCAAGAAGGAAAAAAAAAGCAAAGTGAAACAAAGTGAAATATTAAAGCAATTAAAGAAAAACTGTATTTACCTATAAAAACTTTAAAAAGTGTAAGTCAAAGAATAATACTGCGGGATGTCTCATCAAAGAAAGAAAAGCTAAAGGAGTGTATATTTGATGATGCATATTAAAAAACACTGTGAACATTAAAAAACTGAAAAGAATTATATTTTCTCTCAAATTAATGCATGGGGTTGAGCCAAAATAAAGCCATAAAAGTTTATATTTTAAATACATTCATTAATAATATATGAACATGAATACTAGAAATAAAAATATCTACCTATGCTTTAATGTGATTTATATAGAATCACTGCATAAGAAGTGCTCAGTAAATGCACATAAATAATTAAATGCCAGTTTGAATAATGTTTCAAGGTTTATCAATTCAATATTATCCAACAGTTAACTGGAAATTTTGTCATAGTTATGCTTAATTCAAATAACATTATGTGAAATGCACACATGCAATTTTACTATTGTTTATTTCCTTATTTTTTATGATATGTTTATGCTCATTGTTCTTCAATTTCAACTTCTCTAACAATGAGCAAATCATTGGAATTTAGCCCTTGGGGTTTGGCAACTTTAAAAAATTAAATAAGCAATGAAAATTAGGAAGCTGTCATGTTGAGGTTTGAACAGCGACACTTTGATTACAATTGTGAGGCAAACTCACAGACAGCTGAATTATTTCCTTTATTACTTTTCAATCATATATATGAAGGAACATTTTGATATCTGCCAATCATGTCAACATACTCTGAACTCATGCATCTTTTAAAATCCAAAACCTGCTTTTCTTGTTTTTTTTTTTTTTTTTTTTTGTAATGCTGTACATATTTGTCCATCTTAAGTTTGCTTCTTCTTAGAACAGGATAGGACATATTGTAAAAGGAACTGTTATAGGGTAGATTAAGCTAGCTAATACAAATGTAAGGGGAAGAAATTAAGGTGATATAATGGAGAATATGTAACTTATTATATCATAAAGCAATTGCATTTATGCCTGATTGGCCTGGAAAATTCCTTGCACTGTGTATACCATGGGGTCACAAAGAGCAGACATGACTGAGTAACTTTCACTAACTCACTCACTGATTGAGAGAACATCACTCATTTGACTGTTTCCAAGTCAGCACAAAAGTAAATGTTAATAGTAAAGGGGGTTCCTCTTTTGTTTGCTCCTAAAGGTGTCTCAGTTCAGTTCAGTTCAGTCACTCAGTCGTGTCCGACTCTTTGCAACCCCATGGATTGCAGCACACCAGGCCTCCCTGTCCATCACCAACTCCCGGAGTTCACTCAGACTCACATCCATTGAGTCAGTGATGCCATCCAGCCATCTCATCCTCTGTCGTCCCCTTTTCCTCCTGCCCCCAATCCCTCCCAGCATCAAATCATTCCAATTCCACTGTTCACTGGTTTCAAATGTAAAATCAAATTATATGTCAGTGGGAGGATATCTACATTTTCCAATGGAGACAATACATAGTAACTGAAATACAATTTTAAAGGAAGTTATACAAATACCATTCAAAAGATCACATTTCTTGTAAGTCAATAGATAAATTAGCTGATCACTACGACTGATAAAATGCATATGCATATTATTCATCATTAACTAGTGGACTTTTCTCTACTTAAGAGTAATCATTAAAAAGGATAGAAAAAAAAACAGATGTTTCTGAGCTAGATCTGATAGTAGTTTTGAAAATAGCCTCCATTTCTTGTTGAAGGACCAGGATCCACATATGATTTTCAGAGGTTTCATTAAGCCTTTGAATTTACATGCACCATTTATCCATGTACATGCCCATGACATTTTGGGAGGAAAAGATCTATACTTATCTTCATATTTTCTGTAATCTAAACTAGGTACCTGATGATGGAAGAATGCAAGTAAATAAAGAAAAATTTAAGTTACAGAAAATGAAGAGTTGCAGGGGATTTTTAAAATAGCATCTGCATAAATATCCACTGCTATAGACAATTATTGTTGGCATAACAATGGCAATATTTTATACATTGAAAGATTGCTTTTTATGTCTACCTATGACATTTCTTTATGGTAAACAAAACATAAAATAATTGGGATGTTGTGTTTTGTTGATCATTTGGAAGCTATTCATCAAATACATAGAAGGAGTTTGTTTGAAGCAGACCAAATAACATATTCTTTCTTACTAGCCTTTTAGAGAGGAGTCAATAAAATAAATGTCTTCAGTCACCACAGAATTATCAATCTTAGTTTTGGGTTTTTTTTCTGCTTTGAATCAGCAAGCATGCCAGTAATTGTGGTCCTTGTGACCTTTAAAATGTCAGTTCATTCATAATGAAAGACAGGGAAAAAAAGATGATGAAGCAGTTTAAGAACAAACAAGTATACGCACATATACTCTGTATATATGCATCACACACACTCACATACAATTTATCTTCTAAAGTTAATATATAGGAGCTCTGTCCTACCAAAGTACAATGGTATGTTTTTTATTCTCTAGGATTCAATTTAACAGTGAGAAAGGTGACAGGAGAAAATACCTACTCATGCCTTCTTTTGTTGCTCTTGTATGTAAGCTACATTTCTCCTACTTATTTGACATTGTTGACTCTCTCTTTCTTCCTAAAAGCTACAGAGACACTCTGTTTATCTTAAAATTGACCAGTGATAGATTCTGGTAACCACTGTCAAAGAAGCTGGGGAAAAAAAAAAATTTCTCCTTAGATGCTTTCATCACCCTGTCACTCAGTTTGCATTTGGCAAGAAAGGGAAAATAGGAGAGGTGTTACCTAGGTAAATAACTAGGACCTATTAAGGAAGAGTTGATAAAGGAGAATAATCAGAATAATTCATTCTCAACTTTCAAAGGTAATTTTCTGCCCTGCTCTGAATTTTAAGAAAAATTCAATTATTTATAGTAAATACTTGTCTGTATTATTTTATTCTAATGTTAAATATGTAATTTCACCTACTTTGTACTGTCTAGTTTCACAATATTCTTTTCTAGTGAGTCAAATTCCTGTTTTGAATAAAGATTGAAAGATACATGCATTTTATTTTCAATACCTAAGGATTATCTGCCTTGAAGACTGAAAATTGATTATAACAAAACCAGGTCTATATCGGAGAAGGTGATGGCACCCCACTCCAGTACTCTTGCCTGGAAAATCCCACAGACAGAGGAGCCTGGTAGGCTGCAGTCCATGGGGTCGCAAAGAGTCAGACACAACTGAATGGCTTCACTTTCACTTTTCACTTTCATGCATTGGAGAAGGAAATGGCACCCCACTCCAGTGTTCTTGCCTGGAGAATCCCAGGGACGGGGGAGCCTGGTGGGCTGCCGCCTATGGGGTCGCACAGAGTTGGACACTATTGAAGCGACTTAGCAGCAGCAGCAGGTCTATACATGGCACATATGGTTTATTGAATGCTAATGAATTAAAGTCCCAGCTTTCCTGAATACATTGTATGTATAAGGAAAAAAAAATAATTTATTCACAGTTGTAATGATTCAGAATGACTACTGGCACTATTAGGTTTTTTTTTTTTTCTGTGATAATTATGTTACATTAAAATAAGCCAACTGGTACAATGATGTTATTAGGTAGAAGATATATTCATAAAATTTGAAATAGTATACATATACAATTATAATATCCAGAGGCACTGAATGGTAATGCAAATTATGTTTTTTAGTTTTAGATGTAAACGTTTAACACAAAGATGATTAATTTGCTAAGTCAAGCTAAATTATTTTTCATTTGGAAAAGTGCTAATTTAAAGCACTAAACCATTGGTTCTAAAATTTTTCAGCAAGGTTTTAAGTAACTTCTTTATCCATTTAAAATTTCTATGTAACAGTATATACGCATTGTATAAATTTTGGAACCACATAGTACATTCTTTTTTTTTTTCTTAAAGGACTGACAACTATTTTCAGACTACCATATTCTTAATTTCAAAAATGAACAAAATATCAAATTCAAAAGAGCTCTTTCATTTAGGAATAGATGTGCTGAAACTGGAATTGCATCTGTTCAATGTGTTAGAATGGGACTCTTAAACACTTGTGGTAGATTATTGTTTGCTGGATAAAATTTAAGAACTCCATCTGTTAAGCTTTATGTACAAATCTTGTGACTCAAATTTTGGATGTAATAATGTGAGTAAAATAGATGCAGCAGCAAATCATATTATTGCAAATGAAACAGATTACATGATGTGTTTAGAATGGGAAATATTTCTATTCCATAACAATGTGTTAAAAATATGATGGTACAGTTTTTTCATGAAAGGCACTATGCCTAATTCATCTTGGCAGACTATATAGCAGAATGCAAAGTACATTTAAAGACCCAAATAAAGGTTTTGATATATAAAAGTATGCTTTTAAATTAATAAAATAATTTATTTGCTCAACACCAATCACGTTTTCTAGAAAAAACTAGTAAAAAAGAAAATACAAACAGGAAATTGATTATAATGGTGGCTTGGCAACTATTCTTATCTTTCCATATCTATATCTGAGAGAGAGGAAGCAGTGAGAGAAAGGGGAAGCCCGACAGGAGGGTGGGAGGAGGAAAGAGACTGATTTGCATGGTTTTCAAAGGTTGGGATTATGGTTTTCTTAACAACTTCTGTTCTCTAATGGGTCCAAGAAAAGTCACTAATTTTTATGCTTTCCAGTAATTTCTTATTGTCAGTACAGGAGTGATAATGTAAAAGATCTTTACATGCAAATACAGAAACCAGAAGATTCTCTGCCAGTATGTTTTCAATTACTTTTCCAGTTTCTCTTGGAGAAAAACATTTTTGTCAAGAGCCTGGATGAACCCTATGAGGTATATTCTTAGTTGTGACAGAGAGCTAGGATCCTATATTTCATTAATGTATGTTCTTGCTCACCTGATACAGTGGGAGCACAGGAACACTTGTTTGATAGCTCTTTTGATTGCTATAAAGAGATTGTTATTATGACTTTTCCCACATCTCAGGAACAAATGACAAGACTGTATACAGCAGAGGATGTGGTAAAAATATATCTCTATGCATATCCCAATTATCTGTTATCCTGCTGAACATAATTACATTTTGCATACCACAGGACTATTCTTTGACCCAGAGAAAACTAATACCATGCTGTGAGGTCTGTCTGCACTATAGTGTACTTTGGAAAATAAAGTAAGGGAGGAATTTGAAAGGGTACATTCCCTCCATGCAATTATAATCAACATAGATCTCTTCAGATAACCTTCCCTACTTGCCCTTGCATAGCCACTGGAGGTGATGATCAGAGATAAGAGAGTTCAATGCCTCTGAAAAGTGATTTAAATGAAGGCTTAATAATACACATTATGCAATGTTTTTGACTACTATGTTATCATTGCTCTTAGAAATAAAACCAATATATTTCCATACAAAAGGAAAAACTGATAACAGTATAAAGCAAGATTTCTTCAAATATTTGAAATTTGGCGTTAAACTATCAGGACATTAATACCTGTAAGAAAAAAAAAATCAAACTGTGTTCTATACCCAACAAGAATTGTTAATGTTAGCATGTTTTGAAGTAATAGGTGTTAAAGGTAGTTTTGAAATGGAACCTTAAAAGGGCCTGCAGAAAAATATTTGCAGGATTTATACCTGCATTCCCAGGTGTGTATGTGTGCGTGTTATGTCAGTAAGGTGAGACAATCAAGTTTATGTATGCAACTGAGGGATTTCATGGTGATACAAGAACATGATGGATGGGAGGCAGCATTCATAATCATTTAAACCTGTATATATCAATTGATGGAACACTGAATTAGTCCATTTGTTCATCTTTAGGATGAAGATGGGAATCAGCAGCACAGGGAACAAATCTGTCTAATGAAAAGTGAGCTTTTTACACACAGTGTTTTATAAAACATTTAGTTGTCCAAATGTATATATCAAAATATTTTATACAAATACTCCATGTCCATATTTTCCTGTGAAATCTGTGAAAATTGCATGCAAATAATTGACAGGGCTTGCTTTGTAGCTGATTTCTTTAAAATGAGAAATGTTCTCCAGGGCCACCACCATAAAGTACAATACACATATTTTACACGAGCATTGTACTTAATTGCATTTTCCAGTCACCTGAAAATAACTGTGTGCTCTAAAATGGAGGGTACCCATGAATGAAACTTTGGCAAATTTAAATAGATTAAAATAATTGCTATATGTTGTTTATTACAGGCATTTAACTTATGTAATCAGGAAAGTAACTAGCAGAGTCTGTACTTAATTCTAACGGAAATACTGTTCAGCTTCAGTTCTTAAATTTGCCATTTTATATGATATTATCTACCATAATATTTCCCATTGACCCTTTTCTCACTTTTTGAGTATCTTGGATGTTTCTGTCTATGAAAAAGTTTCTCAAGATATGTTCCACTTTGAAATGTTCTCTACACTTTTAACCTATTCTCAATCACGCTGGATTATTTTTAACCAAACAACATAAAGTCACAAACAATAACAAGTAAATTCCACCCTGCTGCTAAGTCACTTCAGTCGTGTCCGACTCTGTGAGACCCCATAGATAGCAGCCCACCAGGCTCCCCCGTCCTTGGGATTCTCCAGGCAAGAACACTGGCCTGGGTTGCCATTTCCTTCTCCAATGCAGGAAAGTGAAAGGTGAAAGTGAAGTTACTCGGTCGTGTCCGACCCTCAGCGACCCTATGGATTGCAGCCTTTCAGGCTCCTCCGTCCATGGGATTTTCCAAGCAAGAGTACTGGAGTGGGTTGCCACTGCCTTCATGAAATACTTAATGATTGACTAAGTTGCTGTCATGTGCCCTCTGGTTTAATCTAAGAGGATATCACTTGTATTCATGTTTAGGAAGACTAGACAAGTATAGGTGCGTGGTATATGGTGGCACTTTAAAACTGGATTATTTCCTTCATATTTTGTACTATGATGAAACATTTATTTTGATACAGAACTCCTTCTCTATGGAGACAAAACGTTTCTTCAAAGATATACGCCCATGGAAAACATACAAGTCACTTACTATTTGCTGCTTTATTTATAAAGTAGGTAATTCAAGAATGTCTTTTAAGGCTTATGGGAAAAGAGTCTCATTCACCACCTTCAAGGAAATCATGTCTACAGTGTAGAATGTGAACTGATTTCCCCCACCTCTGAAAGAGAAGTCTACCTGATAACAAGAGCAAACATTACGGAAAGTTTAATATTTACCAGTTAATTTTGTAAGTAATTAACATGTAGTAACTAAGGAAGGAACTATCATCAGTTTTAAGATGAAGAAAAGGCAATACAAAATATTTAAAGGAATTGTTCAGTGCCACACACTTGAGAACTGGAGGAACTAGTATTTTAGCCCTGGCTAATTGGCTTAGCTTTATAATCATATATATCATATATATATATATTTTATATTATAATTTATTATATATACACATTATATTATAATTTATCATATATACATATTTATATTATAATTTATCATTAAACTTCATTGTTATCAAATTATTTTAAGATTAATGAGCATAATTATTTCTCATTTTACAATTTCATCTATGTGAATGTATCTGTATTCTAAGAGGCAGATGAAGAGCAAAAGAAAATACATTTAAGGAGAGTCATAAAGCAAATATTATGACAGATTATTTATATACATGATTGATTTTAATCCTTGAAATGATTATAACATTATAAGATCATATCTTTGAAGTGAAGTGAAGTGAAGTGAAGTCACTCAGTCATGTCTGACTCTTTGGGACCCCATGGAATGTAGCCTACCAGGCTCCTCTGTCCCTGGGATTCTCCAGGCAGGAATAATGGAGTGGGTTGCCATTTCCTTCTCCAGGGGATCTTGGGGCTCGAATTGGTATAAATAAGTTTGTATACAAGAATTTACTCAATTTCCCCATTTTGCATTTTTTCAGTTGCTACATCTGACTTTTTGTGACCCCCATGGACTGTAGCCCTCCATTTCCTCTGTCCACAGAACTCTCCAGGCAAGAATACTGAAGTGGGTTGCCATTCCCTTCTCCAGGGGAATCTTCCCAACCCAGGGGTTGAACCCAGGTCTCCTGCATTGCAGCTAGATTCTTTACCATCTGAGATACCAGTTAGGAAAAAAAATCAATAAAAGTATTTTATGAGAATTAATGGACTATATAGAATTTATAATAAGCAATATTATACATCATTTGTAAAACTGGTAGTCCATATCCCATTTACAAGTACAATTTATAATAAAGCTGTGTGTATGTATGACAGGGCTTCCCCAGTGGTCTCCTGCTAAACGTGCTAAGTCACTCACTTTGTGACCCTATGGACTATAGCTCTCCAAGCTCCTCTGTCCCTGAGATTCCTCAGGCAAGAATATTGGAGTGGGTTACCATTTCCATTCTCCAAGAGATCTTCCTAACCCAGGATATAACCTGGGTCTCCTGCCATTGCAAGCAGATTCTTTCAGTGCCTGAGCCACCAGGGAAGCCCATATGTCACAGTGGTAAAGAATCTCCCTGCCAATGCAGGAGGTGCAAGAGACGTGGCTTCAATCCCAGTTCATGGGGTCAAAAAGAGTCAGACATGACTGAATGACTGAGCACGCATGCATGCATGCTCAGTGCTGACCTTTTTCGAGAGAACTAGTGGTAAAACATTACTGGTAGATCACGGGACATATATGTCTATACATATTCTACTTGATGACTTATTCCTGCTAATACCTTAAGAATTCAGTTTCTCACTATTGGGCCCCAAGGACTTAAGACAAGGATGCAAGAAATACCAGAGATGTACATAGGTCCTTTGAACCAAAAAATTCTGGGAATTCAGGTGGATGCTAACATTCCAGCAACTTGACCTTTACTATTTTCTTTAGAAAGGTTAAATTGCATGTCTCTTTAAGTTTTCAAGGTAGAAATCAGAAATAAGCCTTTTCTCCACACAAGAAAATGAATCACATATTAAATATACCAAATAATCCATAGAAACTCCCTCTCACTAAACTTGAGACCATTATAAAACATATCACATATAATTCAAATAATCCAACCTAAACAGCAATGTTAGTTTATACTAACATTATAACATATAATACTGGTTATATAGTACTTTCTGTCAGCAGAATCCCCACAGTGTCTCTAACTAGTGATATATTGTTTAATCTTTAAGAAAAAATTAAACTACATGAGCCAGGTTTTGTAAAGACAAGAATAGCATAGTATTATTTCTAGAAAACTAGTATTAAAGGTAATTTATAGATTACATATCAAATTTTATGATTTTTAATGTAACTATAATCTACTGGACATTTACTGTGTTCCATATACTACACTAAGCAACTTACACCAACTCGGTAAGAATAATTATTTTAATGTGTAGCTATACTGCAATTATTTAAACAAATACACACATAGACATATGCAATCTCTCAAGGCTTCATAACAAGGAAGAATTGGGAACAAGGATTTCAGTCCAGTCTTCTCAAAATTTCAAGATTACTGAGATTAGAGTTTAAATTTAATACACATGTAAACATTTAAAAAGGAAACAGC
Organism: Ovis canadensis; assembly: GCF_042477335.2. Lineage (NCBI taxonomy): Eukaryota > Metazoa > Chordata > Mammalia > Artiodactyla > Bovidae > Ovis > Ovis canadensis. Next base: position 70,901,635 of record NC_091254.1, read on the forward strand.
AATGTCAATCTCTGAAGTAGAATATCTCTGAAAATAACTCAACTTCATCTCCATTGAACAGGAGGAGATATAGGCACATCTCCTCCTATCCAGACAGGAGGTTATGTAGGCACACCTATTGATACATAGGGACATATGAAAACCTGAATATAGATTTTTGAAGAGCTAAAAATAACCTTAAAGTTTTTTTTTTTTTAATTTCATCTCTCTCATCTTATATATAAAGAAGTAAAGCACAAAAAAGTTTAAAAATTTGGCCTTAGCTACGAGAAAAGCTGTGCTGGAAGAAGCACAAGCTGGGATCAAGATTGGCAGGAGAAATATCAATAACCTCAGATATGCAGATGATACCACCCTTATGGCAGAAAGTGAAGCACTAAAGAGCCTCTTGATGAAAGGGAAAAGAGTGAAAAAGCTGGCTTAAAGCTCAATATTCAAAAAACTAAGATCATGGCATCTGGACCCATCACTTCATGGCAAATAGATGGGAAACAGTAGAAATAGTGGTTGACTTTATTTTTGGAGGCTCCAAAATCACTGCAGATGGTGATTACAGCCATGAAATTAAAAGATGCTTACTCTTTGGAAGGAAAGTTATGACCAACCTAGACAGCATATTAAAAAGGAGAGACATTGCTTTGTCAACAAAGGTCCATCTAGTCAAGGCTATGGGTTTTCCAGTAGTGATATATGGTTGAGAGAGCTGGACTATAAAGAAAGCTGAGCACTGAAGAATGGATGCTTTTGAACTGTGGTGCAGAGAAGACTCTTGAGAGTCCCTTGGACTGCAAAGAGACCTAACCAGTCCATCCTAAAGATCAGTCCTGGGTGTTCACTGGAAAGACTGATCTTGAAGCTGAAATTCCAATACTTTGGCCACCTGATGCAAAGAGCTGACTCATTTGAAAAGATCCTGATGCTGGGAAAGATTGAGGGCAGGAGGAGAAGGGGACAAGAGGGGATGAGATGGTTGGATGGGATCACCGACTCAATGGACATGAGTTTGGGTGAACTCCGGAGTTGGTGATGGACAGGGAGGCCTGGCATGCTGTGGTTCATGGGGTCACAAAGAGTCAGCACAACTGAGCAACTGAACTGAACTGAACTAATTAGTGGAACCAGAAACTCTGGCTGTTAGAGCATTTTTTAAGCTTAATTTATAAAAAGAATGACATTGATGTAATAGTCTATCAATTCAGTATATTTTCATTTACATATCAGGAGAAAATTTTAATATAATGACAACATCTCTTCTTAAAGCATTTTTATGTTTATATTTAATTTTTAATATGGTTTCTTCTTGTTGTTGTTCAGTCACTAAGTCTGTCCTGTCTGACTCTTTGCAACCCCAAGGACTGTCCACTGTCCATGGGGGTTTCCTGGCAAGAATACTGGGGTGGGTTGTCATTTCCTTCACCAGGAAAGCTTCCTGACCGAGGGATCCAACTTGTGTTTCCTACATTGGCAGGCGCTTCTTTACATGGTCTTATTCAAAATGTACAAAGTGAAATTCAGAATCTACTCTCAAAATGCATTTCAGAATCTTCATATAACTACTGTGAATGTGAACTAGGATATCTTATTTTGAATTTTGCCTTTAAAGGATTGTTAGAGGACAGCTTTACAAATTATAGTAATTCCTTTGTATGAAAACTCAGGCTAATGAGAAGAATTTGGATAGTAAAACAGTTGAATTACACAATTGAGTTAGAAATGGCCACTTAGGCTTTTCAGCCGGTTCCTCTGAAAGCAGTAGAACCAATTTAATCAAACAGTGTGAAGAGAGTGACAGATGAAAAGCACATCAATCCCAGTAGATCTGGCATGACTTGAAAGACAAAATCTATCACAATGAATTAAAAGCACAATGTGAAAGGGAAACAGTCAGACTTGATTTACATGCGCGCTCTATCAGAGCAAAGATAACGATTGCAGAAGTCATCTACTCAAAGCACACTTGAGCTGTAGAGGAAGAGTGTCAGGCCAGCACAGCCCCCAAATGACAAAGCAACAGAAATCCCACATCGGACTTTCAGCCATTAGATTAATCATTCAGACTTTAGAACAATCTGCAAAATACTTAATGGAAAGTTTAGATACAGCACTTGAAAGTTAAGATTTTTAGACTCAGTAACTTAAAATTCCATTAGGAAATCGTTGGAAAATACATTACTGAAGTGGACAAACTAGAGAAAGGACATATTAAATGTGTCAAATTTAGCTATACTTTGAATCTTTGTAATATTAGTAAAGGACTACTAATTACTGTACATAGCATCTTATTTTTAGTTACCATACATTTTAAAAATCCCCAAAATAGTGTAAATGGATCCTTTCCTTTTCCCATAAATTCTTGATTTTCAGCTCTGCAGTATACATAATACAGAAAAGGTTGCACACTTTTAATATATGCATTTTGATAAGCTTGGCCATTGCATACATTCATAATGCCATCACCACCACCAAGGTAATAAAGATACTCATCAACTTCAAAATATTTTGTGTATGTGTGTGTGTGTTAAGAATTCTTGGCATGGGATCTATATTCTTATCATGATTTTAAGAGCACAATACCATATTAAGTTTAAACTTGATGTTATACAGATCTTCAGAATTCACTTATCCTTATAACCAGAAAAGGCTGTCCATAACCTCTCCCTTTATCCCTTAACAGTCATTTTATTCTGCTTTCTGTGAGTCTGACTATTTAGATAGTTCAAATAAATAGAATCATGCAGTATCTGTAGTTCTACGGCAGACATTTCACTTAGCATAATGTCTTCCATGTCTGACTATGATGTCCGAAATGGTAGGATCTCTTTCCTTTAAAAACTGCTTAATATTTCATTATACACATAGAGCACATTTTCTGTAGCCATTCATCTGTGGACGGACATATGGGTTGGTTTCTTATCTTGATCCCTGTGAACAATGCTGCAGTAAACAACAGAGTGCAGATCTCCCTTCAAAATTCTAATTTAAATTCTTCTGGTATATACTCAGCAGTGGGAATTCTGGATCATGTGGCAGTTGTACAGATTTTGAGGAAAACTGTTTATCATAAGAGGCTGTGCCATTTTACATTCCCTCCCACGACATATAAGGGAGCAAATTTCTTTACATTTTCATTATCACCTGTCATTTTTAATAGCCATCTGTTATGAGGCACTATCTCACAGTGATTTTTTTATTTGCGTTTATCTGATGATTAGTAGTGACAGACACCTTTTCATACATCTGTTGGCTATATACATATATTCTTCAGTTAAATGTCTACTCAAATACTTCACCTCTATTTGGGTTATTTGCTTTTGTTTTGGTGCTACTGAGTTGCAGAAGTTCTTTATATATTGAGTTATAGGTGTTTCTTATCCAATATAAGCTTTACAATGATTTTCTTCCATTCCTGCATTGTCTTTGCATTATATTGTTTCCTCTGTTGTAAAAATAAACTTACATTTCATTTTAAGTTTATCATTTTCCCTGATAAATGGCTCAGGGAAGAATTCAAAAGGGAAGTAAAAAATCAGGACAGATGAAACGAAAACATAGGATACTAAAATGTATGGGATACACCAAAAACGGCAAGAGGAACATTTACAGTGATAAATGCCTACACTAAGAAAGAATTAAAATCTGAGATAATCTAACTTATACCTCAAGGAACTAGAAAAAGAACAAACTGAGTTCAAAGTTAGCAGAAGGAATGAAATTATTAATAATAATAATGAAATTATTAACAGTAGAAATAAAGGAAATAGAGACTAGAAAAATAGAAAGATCAACAAGACTGAGTCGGTTCTTTAAAATGATAAAATTGTCAAGCCTTTAGCTACACTAACCAAGAGAAAAAGACTGAAATTACAAATGAAAGATAGGTTATTGCAGTTAATTCAGCTGATGAAAAAGAAATAAAAGCATCTTAGAGACTACCATGAATACTTATAACAAATTTGACAACCGAAAAGAATTAGATACATTTCTAGAAACCTAAAACCACTTACTATGACTGAATCATGAAGAAACAGAAAACACGAACATGACAGTAACAAATAAGGAAACTGAATCAGTAATCAAAATTATGCCAAAGAAAAGCTCAGGATGAATCTGGGTAAAGGGTTTTTCATTTACCCTTACTCTACTCTAAGGATGTTGATGGGTAAGTGATATATGGTGCTAACTCTGCTTTGTGAACAACATAGTACTATCTAACTGTGGAAGATCTTTTCACATATGGGTTTTTGGTATTTCCTGAATAATTATCAAATTTAATTTTTGAACAGAGACACAAACGTTTTGATATTGGGTTAAGAAAGAAGTGAGTGTCTATTGTAAAATCTTAATCATGAGTCTGATTTTTCAGCTTTATTTTGGCCACTCTATTCGCTGGTAGCTCGGAGGGTAAAGAGTCTGCCTGCAATGTGGGAGACCTGGGTTCAATCCCTGGATAGCGAAGATGCCCTGGAGAAGGAAATGGCAACCCACTCCAGTACTCTTGCCTGGAAAATCCCATGGATGGAGGAGCCTGGCAGGCTACAGTCCATGGGGTCACGAAGAGACACAACTGAGCGACTTCACTTTCACTTTCATTGCTATAATAGCTAAATAAGTAAAGTACATTAAAGAATAGATTTGCAAAGTCTGATATTATATCAACTATAAATAATAAACTAACAAAAAGTTTCTATGCTTCCAAAGGACTTCCAGCATCATTAGTTATTTCTAGAAAGTAAATTATGTGGGATTGATTTCCTTAAAGACAGAATGAAGAGTCAGAATGCAACATTCCACTATTGAAGAAGGATCAAGCTGAGAGGGAACAAAATCTTCCCTTTGAAAAGTCACTTATAAAACAGTAAAATGTAGACTAAAGCCTCTTTGACTTTAACAGAATAGGACATTAGAGATAAATTTTTAGGAAACAATACATCACAACAAATGCAAAGGGAAAAAAATCAAAATACAAAACATTCAATATGGCTAAAGAATGAAACACTTTAAAGAAACACCTTTAGCATGTTTTTCTTTCTTTATAAATGGAAATTTTTTTCAAAGTAAAATTTGAAATTTTACTTCAACAAAACAGCATACTGCTAACTTTAAAAATTCAAAGACTTTAGAGAAGTGTGAAAGTTTACCTTTTATTCTTTCAAATATTGTATAGGCAGGATAACAATAAACAAAGGGATTCAAATAAAAAATTTTAAAGAAAAATAAATTTTTTGTTATCTACCGCAACTAACAACATTCAGTATTATTCTCTACCCTATATATTCAAAGGTAGTATCAGTTAAGAGAAATCTTACTGTTTTTTGTTTTTTTTTCTTTTCTTGAGAATATAGTTCACAAAATGATCAGCCAACACTGAACCTAAAAATAATCAACTCGTTCAATCATTTTTCTGCCTATTAATGCTGTCATATCTGTACTTCATAGGTTATTTTGAATCTCGGAGGAGAATCAGATTTTATAACTATTTGTCATATTTTTTTCATGTTCAGATGTTATTCAAAATAGTTCCCTCACCCTACGCACAAACACACAGAATTCCTTCAAGGAATAAGCTCTTGGAAAGGCAATTGTAAAGATCTACCTGGTGAGTAGACAAACAAGGGACTTTAAAATTAAATACTTTCTGAATATCAGAAACTTACACTAGAAAAAGGTTAGTACCAAATTAAAATTTTGGATTATAAATGTATATTGAGATAATGTTTTATATAAATATTAGCATAGCTTCTAAGCAAGAATTAAGATCAGAGTACCAAAAGCAGTACCATTGCTAGTGTCCTTAAACTTCTTATGTTGCTGCTGCCACTGCTAAGTCGCTTCAGTCATGTCCAACTCTGTGCGATCCCATAGACGGCAGCCCACCAGGCTCCCCAGGATTCTCCAGGCAAGAACACTGGAGTGGGTTGCCATTTCCTTTTCCAATGCATGAAAGTGAAAAGTGAAACTGAAGATGCTCAGTTGTCTCTGACTCTTCGTGACCCCATGGACTGCAGCCTACCAGGTTCCTTCGTCCATGGGATTTTCCAGGCAAGAGTACTGAACTGGGTTGCCATTGCCTTCTCCAAACTCAATATGAGAACATGTCTTTGTAAAATTGAAACTTCTAAGGCCAGATTCAATGATTAGACATTTAAAATTTGGCAAAAAAAAAAAAAAAAGGAAATTCCTATAGTTAGTGTTTGGAGGAACTCAGCATGAGTTTCCCAGGATTATTTCCCTAAAATGAATTTAAAAATACTTGAAAAGAGTTGGTGTAGATTTTGAAAGTTATATTTTTAAATCGAGACAGTTGACATAAGTAACAGCAAAAGTTCCAAGGCATCAAAATGGATGACAATGGAATCTGGAAAAGGAGAGTGCAGAATAAGAAGGCAAAAATAAGATAATGAAGTGAAAACTCTACATATGATCTTGCTTTCCCATCTCACATGCAGACTGAATAAGAAAGGTACTTTACTACCAGAAAGTAAGGGGATCTTGCAATTTCATCCATGAAAAATGTGAAAGCCATGAAAATAAGTCATTGTCAAAGGCTGCTTTCATTTTCAGATCCACTTGCTTCATGAAATATGTGTAGAGAGTTGTGCCAAGGAAATATTAGTGTCACAAGAGTCTCCCCGTACAGATGAATCTGACACGCAGTGGATACAAACTAACTAAAGGGCCTTCCTCAAGTAACCTTCCCTAGAACCTTAGGTGCCAAAGAGCCCATTAAGAGTTGATAAATATTCTATACATATATATATCTGATTATAACAGGATGAATTATGAGAAGACATGCACAACAGACCCTGTTGTTATGTAACTTGTAACTGTCAATTCCCCTTCCAAATCCTAATCCATGTGATGTCAGAGACATGAGTGAAATTTAACAGGGAGTGCTCTCAGGGCCCATTACCTGGGGGATAGGAAGAAGAAAGTAGAACTGGGAGATGGCAATGGTGAGCTGAAGTTTAGTTACAAAGGTCTGAGCTAATTTGCTAATGATTCTGGATCTCGTATCTTCACACCTCGTCATTAACAAGTTTAAGCTGGGGGCTCTCCCAGGAAGAGGTGGGTGACTTCTGAGCCACGACTTTATATGAGAAAAGAGGGAGAGAGACTTAGTTGAGACTGCTGGTTGCTAATAACCCCATTAGCTGGTAAACTAAAGCCTGAGTTCTGCAGGACAAATCTGGACAACACATGACATACTCCACTACAACCCACCTTTATTTCAACAATTTTAGTAGTCTCAGTGAGATTAACTAAAATCTACTGTGACTGTACCAAAACCTCATTGTCCCTCATGTGAATTATATTTTTTCAAGTTTCCCATAGTCTGATGCCAAGAACACTTTCCAATAAAGCTCATGCAAGCAAATCTCAACAACTCTTGAGTCTGATTTTTGTGAAACTCAACTCATGATTTGCATTTGCAACAGCACTCAGTAATCGGCTTGGCAAATTTATACTTTAAAAACCTTCAATTCTGGGCTCAGAGATTCTAGATCCTAGAAGAGAAATTCTTCCACCAGATGCTATAGAAGGAGTTCCATTCATCCTCAAATGAAGACTGTTCCCTGTCCATATATTTCAATTTTCCTGTTCCAAGATAGCAGTTGTCAGGAAAGAAGCCATTCACCATTCAGGGAGAATTAATCCTGATCATTGGAATGAGGTGCACTTTCTGTGCCGTAATGGTTATCAGGGAATACGTATAGCACCCAAGAGATCACTTGACGAGTCTTTAACTCCCCATTCTAATTCTGATGGTAAATTAACAAGCACAGCATTGGGACTCAAGTGAGCCTGGTATATAGAGTTAAGATCACTCAGGAATGAGGATCTGGGTCACCCCACCAAGCAAGTCACCTCTTCATCAGAAGGGTCTAGAATGGGTGATAGAAAAAGAACTTCATGAGAATCTGTTGTGACTATGATAGCAGATGGAGGAGAGGGACTGTCATTTGTTTCTATCATCATTTATATAAATGTACCCTACAAAAGAGGATTAGAAGTTTTAAAGTTAATAGACTGAGATATGAGCCATAATACAGCCATTGTATAAGGGCAAGATTAATAAAAAGGATATAGATTTTTTAGGTAGGAAGTTAGAAATGAGTAAGGAGGGGTAACCTAGCCAGAAAGGATGCAAGCTGATCTCTAAACCCTATCCCAGACAGCCCAGGAGAGCTCAGAGATATGCTACAAAATAACCACAGATACTTTTTTAATTCCTACACGTGCACCCTAGGCACACAGTGGATACAAACTAACTAAAGGGCCTTCCTCAGTAACCTTCCCTAGAACCTTAGGTGGCAAAGAGCCCATGAAGAGTTGATAAATATTCTATACATATATATATATCTGATTATAACAGGCTGAATTATGAGAAGACATGCACAACAGAGCCTGTTGTTATGTAACTTGTAACTGTCAATTCCCCTTCCAAATCCTAATCCATGTGATGTCAGAAAACCAAGAAGTCAGTTAATACATCTAATTTGTAAATATAAACCCCAAAGAAAAGGCCTGGAGCAGAAGAAAACTGTTAGCTAGGAAACAGGAACTAGGCTGGAGGAGATACCTTTAGGTGTTCTCTTCTATTAGATAATGACCATCTAAGTTGTTACTGAGAAAAAGCAACAACAAAAAAAAATTGGTATCAAATTCAGGTGACTTACAGTCATCAAGACAGTATGGTATGGCATAAAGACAGAAATATGGATCAATGGAACAAAATAGAAAGCCCAGAGAGGAAAAATTTTCAATGGAGAAAAGACCATCTCTTTAATAGGTGGTGCTGGGAAAACTGGTCAACCACGTATGAAAGAATGAAACTAGAACACTTTCAAACACCATACACAAAAATAAACTCTAAATGGATTAAAGATCTAAACGTAAGACCAGAAACTATAAATCTCTTAGAGGAAAACATAAGCAGAACACTCTGCCATGAAGCATAGCAAGATCCTCTATGATCCACCTCCCAGAGTAACAGAAATAAAAACAAAAATAAACAAATGGGGCCTAATTAAACTTAAAAGCTTTTGCACAACAAAGGAAACTATAAGCAAGATGAAAAGGCAGCCTTCAGAATGGGATAAAATAATAGCAAAAGAGACAACTGACAGAGAATTAACCTCCAAAATACATAAGCAGCTCATGCAGCTCAATACTAGAAAAACCACCCAATCAAGAAATGGGCCAAATAACTAAACAGACATTTCTCCAAAGAAGACATACAGATGGCTAATAAACAAATGAAAAGATGCTCAACATCACTCATTATCAGAGAAATGCAAATTAAAACCACCATGAGGTACTATCTCACGCCAGTCAGAATGGCCACAAAAATTCTAGAAACAATAAATGCTGGAGAGGGTGTAGAGAAAAGGAACCCTCTTACACTGCTGGTGGGAATGCGAACTGGTACAGCCACTATGGAGAACAGTGTGGCAATTCCTTAAAAAACTAGAAATTGAACTGCCATATGACCAAGCGATCCCACTGCAGGGCAGACACATCAAGGAAACCAGAATTGAAAGAGACACGTGTACCCCAGTGTTCATTGCAGCACTGTTTATAACAGCCAGGACATGGAAGCAATCTAGATGTCCATCCATAGACAATGGATAAGGAAGTTGTGGTACATATACACAATGGAATATTACTCAGCTATAAAAAAGGACATATTTGAGTCAGTTCTAATGAGGTGGATGAAACTGGAACCTATTATACAGAGTGAAGTAAGTCAGAAAGAGAAACACCAATATAGTATATTAACACATATATGGAATTTGAAAAGATGGAAAAGACAATCCTATATCCAAGGCAGCAAAAGACACAGGTGTAAAGAACAGAATTTTGGACTATGTGGGAGAAGGTAAAAGTGGGATGATTTGAGAGAATAGCATTGAAACATGTATGTTACCATATATAAAATAGATGACCAGTGCAAGCTGGATGCATGAAACAGGGGCCTCAAAGCTGGTGCTCTAGCACAACCCAGATGGATAGGGTGGGGAGGGCGGTGGGAGGGGTTTCAGGATAGGAGACACATGTGTACCCATGGGTGATTCATGTCGATGTATGGCAAAAACCACCACAATATTGTAAAGAAACTATTCTCCAATTAAAATAAATTAATTAAAAAATCAGCTGAATTATATTAAGATATTGCTAGCATTTTGCAAAGAAGGGGACAAGATGACTAAGTAAGAGATAATGATTAGCCCATTCTTCTTTTCCCTATTCTCACTCTTTATCCAGAGAACTAGATTAGTAGAGTTGAAATTGTTGCTGTTCAGTCACTTAGTCACGTCCAACTCTTTGCAACCCCACGCGCTGTAATTGGCAGGCTCCTCTGAATTCCACTATCTCCCAGAGGACAGAGTTGCAACAGAGAGTTCTTAAACAGAATGTTCTGGATCAAATATTCCTCATCAATTCTAAGACTTTAATACCAAATTCTCTGTTCTCAGGAGGCTTTTCCATCACCATCTAAATATATTAGATGTCACGCATGGTGAAATCTGAGGCTTTACAAATGGCGCAGGTAGTAAAGAATCTGCCTGCCAATGCATGAGACACAAGAGAAATGGGTTCGATCCCTGGGTCGGGAAGATCCTCTGGAGGGGAATATAGCAACCTACACCAGTATACCATGGATTGAGGAACCTGGCAGGCTAAGTCCTTGGGGTTGCAAAGAGTTGGACATGACTGAGCAACTGAACACACACATGGTGGAATCTAAGTATCTCTACTAAATAGAATTCACCATCCAAGCTATTTAATAACTCCAGGAGAATATTGCAGCCATGAGGGACCACGAGACATGAGAAATTCAACCATAATTAAAAACAAAGCAGATTTTGGTTTCTGGTACAACATGTAAAGTGCTTGAAAGTTGTCATCCTCATTCTTGTAGTAAGAAGAAAGCTGAACAAACTGAAAATTGACAACTCTTTTTGTATCTATCAGAGGACTGAGGTCAGGAGCCAAACTATCAATATAATATCAAAAATAGAAAAAGTTAAACACAGAGAATCAAAGGTATTTGGGAACCAAAGCTGCTGCTCTTGGAGCCAGCAACTGACAGAAATCATTGAGTAATTAACTAACTAATGAGGGCTGAGACTGAGAGATTAAAAGCTCCTTGGGGCCCAGTCTTAAGGAGACCCCCCAAACCTCTGTTTACTTCCTGCAGTTCCACCAGGTTCTCAGAGTAGCTATTTGGAAAAAATGCCTCTTGCTTCTGGCACAGGAAGAAGAAATGTAATCATTTGAAAATAGCCCTAGCGCAGGCTAGTCTCCTTAACAAAGTCCTATTCCCCGGGGAAACTATTAATATTTTACTAATGTCTGACCAACTTGGATTTTATCAGAGCATGGCCCACCTGGGGGTAGGGAAATTTAACTCCTAACTCCATCCTTTACTAGCCTTCCTTTTTCACGTAGAAGTGATTGGCAGGGGCAAGCTGAGAAGTACTCATGGAGGTAGAGCTCAAGCAGATAGATCCCCTCAAATATGCAATGGCACCCCACTCCAGTACTCTTGCCTGGAAAATCCCGTGGACAGAGGAGCCTGGTAGGCTGCAGTCCATGGGGTTGCTGAGAGTTGGATACGACTCAGTGACTTCACATTCACTTTTCACTTTCATGCATTGGAGAAGGAAATGGCAACCCACTCCAGTGTTCTTGCCTGGAGAATCCCAGGGATGGGGACCTTGGTGGGCTGCAGTCTATGGGGTCACACAGAGTTGGACACGACTGAAGCGACTTAGCAGCAGTAGCAGCAGCAAGCATAGAATTATAGACACTTTCTCTCTTGCCCCACCTCGCTACTACATCAACTGTGGTTCTGCGTAATAACAGGAGTTGCAGGTGAAAGAACTGAAGGGCTCAGATATTATTTAAGAAATAGTCTCTGGAGAAACACAACAGGGGAGACAAAAATAAGAACTCTATAAAGATCTCAGCCTCTGATACTGCATCGAGAGAGAACAGTAAACATAGTCTGACTCCTAGTCTAATTTATTCCATTAGGTCAGTATTATGCTAATTCCAAAATAAGACATATATTACAAGAAAGGAAAATTACAGACCCATAGCTCTCATGAACATAGATGCAAAAATCCTCATCCAAATACAAACATAATTTGTCATGACCTTCTAGAATTTAATTTTAAATACACAAACTATTTTAACATCGTTACTGCATATTTTTATTTCTAGCATTTGCTTTTGATTCTTAGAATTTCCATTTCTCTGCTTACATTATCCATTTGTTCCTGCATCTTATACACTTTCTCCATGACAGCCCTTAACAAGTTGATTATAGTTCTTAACTACAGATTATAGATTCCTGGTCTGATAATTCTCAAATTTTTCAGTATCTGAGTCTAGTTCTGATGCACGCTTTATGTCTTCAAACAGTGCTTTTTTGTCTTGGTATGTCTTGCAATTTTTGCTGAATGCTAGAATATATTGGGTAAACAGAACAGAAATGGGTCTTTACTGTGGGTTTTTTTGTTTACCTGGCTAGGCGTTAGGCTGTATTTACTGTTTGCTATAATTGTAGATGTCAGAGACTAAACCATCCTCTGATGTACCTGTTTTGGCTGTTTTTTTTTGTTTTTGTTTTTGAGTTGCCCTGAAATTTCTCCTTAAGGTTTGAGACAAAAGTTAATTTTGTTGTATTTTCCTGCCATCATATAGGAACACTACTGACATGCTTTACAGTCCTTTAATTAGGTCTCAGTCTTTCTTAGTGATCCTAAGCCCTGGACTGTGACCTTCATAACTGTTTCCCAGTTTACCTGTTTTCTCCCTCCCTTAGGTGTTATAGGAAAGCAAGCAGGTGATGTGGGTGAGCATTTTCTTCTCCCACATGTGGAAAGCTAAAGGGGACTAGAGTTATTAATTTCCCTCCTCCCAGATCAGTTAGACAACAAGCCCCCATAAGAAAAGTTGAAAGTGAAAGTGAAGCTGCTCAGTCGTTTCCGACTCTTTGCCACTGCATGGACTGTAGCCTACCAGGCTCCTCCATCCATGGGATTTTCCAGACAAGAATACTTGAGTGGGGTGCCATTTCCCTATTAGGGTTTGTTAAAATAGTGCCCTTGAGGGTTGCCTTGTAGAAAAGAGAGAGTGCTCTGGATGCATTTTATTTATTGGCTATATTCCTTGTGTTGTACAATACATTCTTGTAATTTATTTCACTTATTTACTTGGCCTTGCTGCATGGCTTTTGGGATCTTATTTCCCTGAGCAGGGACCGAATCTGTGACTCCTGAAGTGGAAGTGTGGCGTCTTAACCACTGGAGTGCCAGGGAGGCCCCCTGAATGCAATTTAAATGGCTGCCTTTTCCCTCCCCTCTGGCAAAAGAATATGAACTTTCCCCAATCTTCATTCTTGTAACCTGGTAGTCCTCCCAGATGTAAACCTTATGAAAGTATAGGGGCCCCCCTGAGACTAGCCCCACCTATGGAATTTTAACTCTCCCACTTGTCTGCACTAAGTCACCAGCAGTATGACAATTATTATTATTTTTTCTACCCAGCTGTTGGTCTTTCCAATTTTTTAGGCAGCAATTTTTCCTGTCTCCTCAATTCTCTGAGGAATCTAAGAACAGTTGTTGATGTTCAGCTTGCTTTTTTCTGGCCATGTGGATAGGGTATAAGGACTTCCTTCTTAACATGCTGGACCCATCAGAAACTGGAAGTCATATCATTTTTATTTAGAGATTTATAGAAAGAAAAATGTAAATTAGAGTTATATTTGAATTAATGGTTGGTAATTTTTCCAACAGAAGATACTCTTTTAAAATGTTGAGTGACAGTCATAACTACACACAAACACAAAAATACACCATAGAAAAATCCCCTTTCCCAATTAAATGAGATTTAAGACAGATTTAAAAATATAAAAATCTTTCAAAAACTGAAAAACTACAAGCACTTGCAAAGAAATGAGAACTATGTAAATATCACATTTTTAGGAGCAAACCAAGATGTACAAAGATAATGAGTAATAGAGTAAAGGTGTTGCAGAAAAACAACTTCGAGCATATAATTTTAATGCCAGCTAAAATATCATCTAAATGCCAAGAAAATAAACATACTCTCAGGCAACCATAGGTAATATATCAGAGAACTTCTCAGGAAACACCTTCAGAGAAGTACTGCATCAATATGAGGAATGAACTCACAAAAACTAAGTATGGGTCACATTTAAGTAAATAACAGTAAATGTCATAGCTGACCAAACAAACCACTATTAAAAACAAAATGCAATATAAAACATATATACAAAGTCACACCAAAATGGCAAGAAATTATGAAAAATAGAGGCCGATGTGGTTAAGGAAATCCTGTTCAAGGAAAAGATAAAATATCTTTAAAAATACACACACACACACATAAAATATGCATAAATAAGGCTCTCTCTTGGTTATGTTTCATAGCAAGAGCCTGTAGCCAGAAGAGCTTCAGGAATATTTCAACTGATCACAAATTGAGGGACCCAGAGAAGCTTCTCTATGGGGTTATAGCAGATCCCCACATCTTATCCTCAAAGATTATCCAAAGCCAAGAAGAGATGAGCTGCCATTTGATACCTATTTGGGAACATTTTCCCTAACACCAACTCCATCTCTACATTAGTCAAGAGTGTTTACTATGGACAAATCTAAAACAATTACTGTCAAAGAGAATGGCATTACCATGACTTCTAATCAATATTCAATCAACATTCTGTTCTTAGACTTGGAATAGGATCCATGAAATCCAAATAACTGAACAAAATCAAATGTGCCTTACTGAGTGTGCTTATCTCAACAAATAGATTGGAACCATCTGGGTATGTGTGCCAAAACTAGAGAATCGGTATGATGTAGACCCCACATGCTATGTGGCAACACAACCAAATAAATAAATATTTTTCAAGAGGAAAATATCCACCAATAAGAGCTTTTTTTTTTTCCCTTAAACTATATGAGAAATTTTTCTAGGCAAAAAACAGTAAACATATACTGATGTTAATTTCTGTAACCAGCAACTCCAGGAATGAACATTCTTCCTTCATTACAGAATGGTTCGCTCACTGCCTATCCCCTGCTAATTCCCCACAAATACACAGAAGGCAGAGTGACAGGGAAGTGGAAAGACTCCCTCCCTCCAGCACTACCATGTGCCTGATTTAAGTGCGTGGCATTATGAGATGAGAGTGTGAAGAGCCCCTTGCCTCTAGGTTTCCCCAATAAACCATTCTCACACCGTACCAGGTGTCATTAGCAATGTCAGCCCTGTTCCCTGATCCAGCTCACAGATTATTTCATACCAACATGAGGATGACCAACATTAAAGGAAACAACAAGTCTTGTTTTGCATTATGACTTCAAACAGTAGGAACTGATAAAGACACAAAGTAAAATAATCAATGAAGATGAAAATTCAAGATGTTATTTATTTGTAATTTAAATGCTAGAAAATAGTCTATTAAACCTTAATTCATCCTTTAGTCATAGGAGCAGAATATTTAATCAAAAGAAGACTATGTAGTATATTCTAAATACTTTGATGTGACTATTTCCTTGCAAAATGTAAATGTCTAAATATACCACTGTAAATCATTTCCTACAAGATGATTAATTTAGGACTTTAATGGACAGGATAAGGGCTAAGTAAATACTATTTTCACATGTTTTTTCCAGGTGGCAGCAATAAAGGGAAATGCCAGTCAACATTTTATTTTCATTTTCTAAAATGTTAATGTAATTCTTAAGACTCTCTCATAAATTTTATGGCAAAATAATATGACAAAATACCAACTGAAAAATATATTTTACTGAAAATAGAAAAAAAAAATCGTTTGATAATTGTGTTCCCAAGCCTTCACACTAGTAGGAAGACAGTAAAGCAGTAAGATTAAAATTATGCATTCTGAGTAAACACTTATATTTCAGTTGAACTTATACTGCTGTACTGACTGTGCAGCTTTGGACAAGTTATTTAAAATCTGAGTCTCTAAGAATCACATAATAAAGGTAATAAAAATATCTAATCATTGAGCATATACCCCATCCCAAGAAAGATCTTTCAAGTACATTATGATTATCATCATTCCCATTTTATATATAAGGAAGCCAAAACACCAAAGAATTTAAAAATTTGTCTAAGATTACACAAGTTTTAAATAGCAAAGCTGCAACTCAACCTCAACCAGTTTGACTTCAAAGTCTAGGCTCTAATCCAGAGCTATACTGTCTTTTCATAAGATGCAGTAAGATTATTGGGAAAATTAAATAAGATAATGCATCTAAACTGAATGCAGTAATTGCTCAGTGAACTTTAGCTTGCACATTTTTTTTTAACAATTAGAATGATAAATTACTAATATATCACTTTTGCTTTAATGGTGTGCTCACTGAAATAGATTCCAGACTCATAATATTTCTAAGATAAATAATTAACATTATAAACATCCCTAACAAAATTGAACCTATTGCTGTGAATTTTGTGTTACTGTGGATTCTCCTAGAGCAAGGTGTCAAATATGCTTTTCTCAAGGTTGAACTCATTATGAGCAGGAAATAGGGATGGGAGAGAAAGGTAAATGTGTGAGCTATGCAGGTGGCAAACAGACCAGGCCACTGATGGATTGAATATGAAATTAAGGAAGACTGAGGAGTTTAGGAGGTACAGGATACCCAGAATGAGCATCAGGCTTCTGAGCTGGGCAACTGGATTGTTGGTACAATTAGATTATAATGATGAGTTCAGTTTCAGCTATCTTGAATATTTTTGTTGCCATTGAGTAGATAAAGGGAAATAGTGTGGCACTTGCAAGACTGAATTGTTTGAAGCTCTGGAAGAAAAATGTAATCTTAGAACCAACATATAAGTTACAGGATACTTTAACTAGACCAGAAACTGATATCACTCTGAGTTTCCAAACCAGACAAAGGCTCTTTATCACAGAATATTTAAGAACAAACAATTACCCCAATGTACGTGCTCAGAAGCTAGAAAAGGGATGTGGGTTCAATTTTAACTGTCTCCAAACTGTGAAGTACAGACATATTTACACAGTGGGATTCTGGCAGAGTGACACAGTTCAGGTGATAAAGAGAAAAACAAACAAACACACAAAAATCTGCATAATATAAAAAGAATGATAAATTTCACAGACTTAGGTTTAGACCCAGGAGGTAAGCAAACTAAGACACTAATCTCTAAGAGTACACTATAATCTCTAATAGAGTAAACTATGGATCAGTGACAGGGATGTGTAAGGCATTTTTAAGATTCTGGAAATTTTATTACTTTTTCATATGTAATTTTTTTTAATGGGTTGTCAATTTTCTTTCATAAGTAGCAGTAAAACTCTGAAATAATTGCATGCCAACTTACTGCTTTGTTAGAAATATCAGCGAAGTATATTTAAGAAGTTTTCCTTCTCCAAAGACAATTTTTGAGGTGATGAAAGTCTTACAGGATAAAATAAACATTGTAAAGATGATATTTTAAAAGATAGTTTCTTTGTTTTTGTTCCTTTAGACTCTAGGATGAAATAGGATCACAAAGTATAAAATGAATATATGTTTTTCTTTCCACAATCGGCTTTCACACCCTTTTTCTTTGGTGTGAGATTTTTATTCTTCTAATATAGAACTGATTAGGTGTCAATTTCAGCCTGATAGTTGTGTATTCACCTTTCATAAGAGTTTCTATGTGGCAACAGAAAGTATTTGTTTTGGCCTAAGGGCTTTCTAAGTGTTATGAAGGCTCAGAAAAACAGGTTTTCCTGCAAATCTGACTTTTCTTTTTATTGGTTCCCTCAGACAAAGTATCCTAAAAAACTTTAAAATA
The DNA here is from genome assembly GCF_042477335.2 of Ovis canadensis. NCBI lineage: Eukaryota > Metazoa > Chordata > Mammalia > Artiodactyla > Bovidae > Ovis > Ovis canadensis. The sequence continues at coordinate 70,919,503 of NC_091254.1, forward strand.
CCACCAGAGCCATTTTGTAAGCTTTCCCTGCTTCCATGGTGACTAAAGGGGAGGAAGGGAAGAAGCGAGAGAGAACAAAAAGACTACAGACCACATCAACATTTTTTCTCCTATTTCCAAATACATACCTATAGATTGTACTTAAAAATATATGCTTAACGCTTATATGCAGGAAGGGGCTCATGTATTACTTTCATACTGACACATAATGAACTATCCTGTAAGTACAGCTCAAAGTATTATCTCACATTGTCTATGGGCCTGGGCTGGACACAGCCTACCTGGGTCCTCAGCTGATGGCAGCTGGCCTGCATTCTCATCCAGAGACTAGAAGAAGACTCGCTCAAGATTGTTTAGGTGATTGGCAGACTTCTTTCTTGATTGAGGGATTTGGATATTTGCTAGATGTTGGTTAAAAGTGAAGTCGCTCAGTTGTGTCTGACTCTTTGCGACCAGTGGACTATAGCCCACCAAGCTCCTCCATCCATGGGATTCTCCAGGCAAGAATACTGGAGTGGGTTGTCATTTCCTTATATCCTGGAAGCCAGTCTCAATTTCTAGAGCCAACCCAGGGTTCCAAACCCAGTGGGCCTTTCTAACACGGTGGCTTCAATAAATGAGTCAGCAAGCAGGGCCTCTGTGGTCTGTGGTTGGCTGGAGCCCAGACCTCTCTATAAGTTTCACCTTATTAAGCCAGGTTTATGCAGAGTCATCTTTTCCTGATTAACTCAAATCATTTGAGTTGGAACATTAATTATATCTAAAATATCCTTTCAGTTTTGCTTTCATTCTTTACCTGACTGGCTCCAGATGAATATATGAAGCGCCTTACCTCTCTAAAGTTTGAATCATGTATCCATGTTTAAGCTGAACTGTATTTTGTTAAACTAGTCATTAACTGACCCAGGTCCATCCTGCCCGATGCGTAGCAAGTCAAAATGAGGCTATGTCCAGGTTTGCGGCCAAGGCGTGGTTTATTTGCAAGGAGAATAAATCTTAAATATTCCTCGCTGCAGAAGGTAAGGCATTCAGGGTATCGCAGAGAAAGAATAAAGAAGCAGGGCTCTGCGAGGAGGCGTGGGGAGCATGGAGAAAAGTGGAAACACGTGGGTAATCACCGTTCTGCGCAGGCGCAGGCCCAGTAACTGAGCTACAGGCCTCTGCTGGTTCAAAAGGTCAAACCGCACAGATGTCAGCATGTGCGCTGTTGAAGGGTCAGTGGTCTCATTCTAGCTACCCACTTAGCTGCACCCAGGCACAGCCTGAGTCCAAGTCCTGGGGAAACAGCTCGTTATTGAGGACAGGTACTGCTTGGTAGAATGAGTCTTCAGTGGCAATAATTAAAACAATCTTGACAGGTAAAAGCAGTTATAGGTGAAACGGATTTAGCTAATGATTACCCATGTTTTCATAGCCATGTTTTAAAATCATGTATTGTCATATATATTTATGTATGTAATATATATGAAAAGTGATGTTAGAAATAAATCAATCAAACTGATTTCAGCTCCATCTGGGATTCCCATAGGAAACTTGAAATTAGTATGAGCCAAATTTTCTTGCTCTGAAAACTGATTCCCTTTTTGCAGTTTTCTTTTCTCTCTCTCTCTCATGTTTTTGGGCAGAGAAAGCAATGGCAAGCCACTCCAGTACTCTTGCCTGGAAAATCCCATGGACAGAGGAGCCTGGTAGGCTGCAGTCCATGGGGTCGCTAAGAGTCGGAAACGACTGAGCAACTTTACTTTCACTTTTCACTTTCATGCATTGGAGAAGGAAATGGCAACCCACTCCAGTGTTCTTGCTTGGAGAATCCCATGGACGGGGGAGCCTGGTGGGCTGCCATCTATGGGGTCGCACAGAGCTGGACACGACTGAAGTAACTTAGCAGCAGCAGCAGCATGTTTTTGGGAGGGAATCTTCACTTGTAGCATATGGGATCTTAGTTCCCCAGACAGGGATTGAACTCATACCCTTTGCATTGGAATTGCCAGGTCTTAACCACTGGACGGCCAGGGAGGACCCCATTTGCCATTTTCATGTTAGTTCAGTTCAGTTCAGTCGCTCAGTCGTGTCCGACTCTTTGCAACCCCATGAATCTCAGCACGCCAGGCCTCCCTGTCCATCACCATCTCCCGGAGTTCACTCAGACTCACTTCCATCGAGTCAATGATGACATCCAGCCATCTCATCCTCAGTCGTCCCCTTCTCCTTCTGCCCCCAATCCCTCCCAGCATCAGAGTCTTTTCCAATGAGTCGACTCTTTGCATGAGGTGGCCAAAGTACTGGAGTTTCAGCTTTAGCATCATTCCTTCCAAAGAAATCCCAGGGCTGATCTCCTTCAGGATGGACAGGTTGGATCTCCTTGCAGTCCAAGGGACTCTCAAGAGTCTTCTCCAACACCACAGTTCAAAAGCATCAATTCTTTGGTGCTCAGCCTTCTTCATAGTCCAATTCTCACATCCACACATGATTACTGGAAAAACCATAGCCTTGACTAGACAGACCTTAGTTGGCAAAGTAATGTCTCTGATTTTGAATATACTGTCCAGGTTGGTCATAACTTTTCTTCCAAGGAGTAAGCATCTTGTAATTTCATGGCTGCAGTCACCATCTGCAGTGATTTTGGAGCCCCAAAAAATAAAGTCTGACACTGTTTCCACTGTTTCTCCATCTATTTCCCATGGAGTGATGGGACCAGATGCCATGATCTTCGTTTTCTGAATGTTGAGCTTTAAGCCAACTTTTTCGCTCTCCTCTTTCAATTTCATCAAGAGGCTTTTTAGTTCCTCTTCGCTTTCTGCCATAAGGGTGGTGTCATCTGCATATCTGAGGTTATTGATATTTCTCCCATAAATCTTGATTCCAGCTTGTGTTTCTTCCAGTCCAGGGTTTCTCGTGATGTACTCTGCATATAAGTTAAATAAGCAGGGTGACAATATACAGCCTTGACGTACTCCTTTTCCTATTTGGAACCAGCCTGTTATTCCATGTTCAGTTCTAACGGTTGCTTCCTGACCTGCATACAGATTTCTCAAGAGGCAGGTGAGGTGGTCTGGTATTCCATCTCTTTCAGAATTTTCCACAGTTTATTGTGATCCACACAGTTAAAGGCTTTGGCATAGTAAATAAAGCAGAAATAGATGTTTTTCTGGAACTCTCTTGCTTTTTCCATGAACCAGCAGACGTTGGCAATTTGATCTCTGGTTCCTCTGCCTTTTCTAAAACCAGCTTGAACATGAGGAAGTTCACGGTTCATGTATGGTACTAATATCCTTCAGAAACTCATAGTTACTCTATATTGAATGGATCACTGTGCAGTTATAACCTTAATCTGCTTCAAAGTAAATTGTTCTGAAATATTAGCTTGTATGGGCTTGTTGGACAGAGGTTGGTGAACTGTGCTCTCAGTTCCTGACTGAGTAGGTTTGGAGGGGGCTTAAGCATTTCCATTTGTCAAATGTCCAAGTGATGCCAGTGATGCTGGCACTGCAGCCAGTACCACAGATGCCTCTGTCTTGCCCTGGTCCAAGAGAGTCCTTCTGCCCGAATTGCTTCACTAATTGTCACAGTCACATGAATTCTTGGATTAATTTCTATTCATTGTAACCTAAAGCGTCTCTCTCAGCGTTACTCGCCTGGCCCAAACCACATAGCAAGTCTTTCTCTGGACCCACTCAGGCACACACACCTTCTGTAGCATCCTGCACAGCACATGCACGCTTGAAAATAAGCAGGAGGAGTTAAGCAATACAGCCAGGGCTGGTAGCATGCAAGCTTATCCAGTTCCCAATTCTAAAATGCTCTCTTAGTCATTAAAAAAATGATAGGGCCAGAAATTAAAATAACACCAAGTGGTGAAATACCATAACAAAGGCTAAAGTCATGCCAGGACTAAATAGGGATTTTTCAGGGATAGGGAACAGCTCAGGGAAATGCCTAAAACAGGCATATGTCAGAGGTTAGTGTAACTAGAACCATAGAAGAGATGATGAGTAGTAAGCAAGGGCCAGGGAGGAAATGTAGAATGGAAAAGAGATGGTGGAGGAACTTGTGGTCTGTTAAAAGAACTTTGGTTTTTAACTCTGAATGCTACAGGGAATGATGATGGTGTTTTCTGCAGAAGAGCTATACAACCTGCCTTCTTTTCAAAATCTTCAGAACATGAAGATGACGGGGGATGCTTATTAAGGGATGAACACATTTGCTTCTTTTATGAGTAAAGGGAATGCTTAATAAGATAGTGGTTAGTAAGCATGCACTCCAGCCAGGAGAACTTATTATGATAATTTCTTTAGCCAATATCGTTAGCTAATTACAACTGAATATTTCCTTTTCTGTTACTGGGATTTAAACTTCCAGATAGATTAGAGTTGAGTTTACGAGTCAGAACAACCTCAGTGCTGAAGGAATTGCAGCGCTCTGCAAAAATTACAGACTGTTGAAATGGGGATTTTCTCTCTTGGGTTATTCTCTTCTTAGCGCAATACTATATATTGTGCACATGTTCAAGACCCCTTTAGTCCCTTTCTTATTCCTCAGGTTCTCCCAGTTATGTTGCAGGAAGGGGGACCCCTTCCAGGACCCCAAACCAGGCTCTTGTCTAACACTTAGAAATAAATTGTCTGAGGAGACACATGTGCTGACAAAGCAAGAGATTTATTAGGAAAAGGGCACCCGGGTGGAGAGCAGCAGGGTAAGGGAACCCAGGAGAACTGCTCTGCCACCTGACTCGCAGTCTCGGGTTTTATGGTGATGGGATTAGTTTCTGGGTTATCTTTAGCCAATCATTCTGACTCAGAGTCCTTCCTGGCGGTGCATGCCTTGTTCAGCCAAGAAGGATGCCAGCGAGGATTCTGGGAGGTGGTCAGACTTGTGGCGTCTCCTTTTGACCTTTCCCGAACTCTTCCAGTTGGTGGTGCCTTATTAGTTCCGCGTTCCTTAGCAGGACCTCCTGTGGTAAAACAACTCATGCAAATGGTTACTATGGTGCCTGGCCAGGGTGGGCGGTTTCAGTCAGCGTTCTTTCCCTAAGAGTTAGAAGCTTGCGTTTTTGTGCCTCTGTTGCTTCTTCTTCAGTTTATTACCATGTAAACTTCTACTCAAACTGCATACACAGATTAAAATATTCCTTTCCGAAGTTTTATGGAAACTACCCCAAAAGGTTCCAAAACTCCTTCCTTTGCTCATGTTGAGTATTTTACATTCCACTGGTATAACCTTTATTACACTTAATCTTATGTCTTTGACAGAACAATGAGTTCCTTGAGGGTAGTGATAATGTCTTATTCAAATTTTGTAAAACTCCCAGGGCTACAAGGCATGGAAAATCATACTATGGTATCTGCATAATATTGGAAGTAAACAAATATGTGGAGCAGCTGAGGAATGAATAGTTATTTGTTCTTTCCTGCTGATATGTTCGATGACTCGTTATTTAGCTCCTCATACTTGTCCAGTCTCACACCATGTAGAAATCTCTCTTGTAGAAATCTTATGTGTCATTGTGAATTACTAAGTGCAGAGGTATTTCTTATGAGTTTTCAGTGGTCTCTCCTCAATATTTGCTCTCGTCAATATTTGCTCTCTGTAAATGTATCTTGAGTTACTTATACCAAAGAGACTAAAGATTTTAATAGAACTCCTATGTTTCTTTGAAAATATTTAGTGTTCCATAAAATATTTTGTAAGATGTGAAGTATTATATAAATGCATTATTTTTTATTTTATTATTTGAAAATGATCATCACTGATTTAAAATGGTGAGGTAAATGAACACATTAAACTCTGAAGGTTGACCTAAAAAATGAGATAATTATAGATGATTCATCAGTTCTGACAGTTGCAGTATCTGGAGACTCAATAGAGTGTAGTGCTCATGTAACTTCTCTGGATGATCATGACTTCTCAACAAAATGTTTAAGTATCAGAAGACTCTGATTAGCAAAGGAGAGACTGGTGATAAGTTAGAAAGATTGCCAGCAAGATAAACTTCATTATTTCTGCCAGAGAAGTGACATTCCCAAGAAACAGCCTGTGTACTTGTTTCATTAATGTTGTGTATTCTGGCTTTGATACGGTGTCCTAAAGAATGCAAACAAATTTGTTACAAGCATTGACTACTTTGTCATATTATAATCAAATAAGTCATAATAATAATAACAAGAAATTGTCCAAACATTAATCATCAATTACCATAAATAAAAAACTCAGAAAATCTCTCCTTCAGGGAAAATAAATATATAATATCTTTTGCTGATATGGCTTGTTTTTGTAGATGTTTATGCCTTTGGCATGAAGCATATGCAACGTTTAAAGAACAGGTATTCTTTGAAAGTGTGGAAATGCATTTATTTCTTTTTTAAATCTTTCTTTACCCCACAAGTGACATTGGCTGTTTTTTTTTTTTTTTTTTCCTACAGGGGGAAATGTGCCTGTCATTCTAAATAAGGAAAAAGAAAACTTTTCCCTGTTTTGGGGAGCTCAGAAAAATGAAAATTTAGTGAAGTAGCCAAGTCTTAAGGAGCATTTATAAATATGACTATTTTCAAAGTAAATGAAGAGGTGGATTAGGGATATTAAGCTGGTTTTGCTCTACTGCAATTGAGACAGAAACATATTTTACCTAAATATAAGAGCTAAAATCTGTAATTTTACAAAACCACTTCATAAAACTACATATTTTATATTTTGATTAAAGTATTTTTGCCTTTGGCATGTTTTTCTTTGTTATTTTATTTTTCTTCTTTATAGAATTGTTTGTGCATCTGCTCCATTTTTCAAATGCTAGCTATTGGAAGCATTTTTCCCCCTTTGTCTGATAACTAGTTTTATGCAACAGTTTCAGCCTAGTAGTCATGCTACCATTTCCTACTTACATCTTTATATCCTAACTATATTCACTTGACAATATTTAAATTCAGTTTTAATATAAAATACTGAAAACTGGGAGGAAGAATAGGTCTTATGATTAAACTGTTTGAAAAGAGATTCGATTAATTGATCTTTTAGAGTAAAAAATTATATAATACACTCCTATGTATTATAAAATGCTATCATTCTAACTTGTTTTATCAATACAATGGCTATAAATAGATAAATCATATCCTAAAGATACCTGAAGTCTTAAAATTTATTGAAAAATATATTTTAATACTAACAACAATGTTGAGAAAGATACATTTTTCTCACAGAACTGCCTTAAAGAGAGAAATTCCACACTAAGGAAAAGTTAAATGAGTAAAAATATGCAACAACTACAATATATATTGATGTAATTTTATGTAAAACACACTGATTCTCATTTCCTTTATCTGTTCCTCCATGTTGGATTACTCCGAAATGCAGTCACTTAAAACAACAGTCATTTTATTGACTTCACAGATTCATGGGTCAGGAAATTGGTCAGGGTTTGACTGGGCAGTTCTGCTCCATTTAGCATTAGAAAGAGGAATATCTTGGTTGTATTCACTTGTAACAAAACTAGTGTGAAGTGTGCAAGAAGGTTCCTCCTGTATACTCGCTTTACTGGATGGGCAGTCTGCAAGGCTGTGCTCAGCCAGTCTCTCTTCCTCTCCAAGGCACCCCAAGGCTTCTCCAATTGCTATCTTCAAGAAGATAGTCAACTTCCAAACATAAAGACACAGAAGATGGCAATTTTCATAAAGGCTAAGCCAGTAATTGACATTGTGTCATTTTCATGGTATTTATATAATGAAAGTAAAAGAACAGTGGACTTTGAAGGGAAAGGACATAGATTTCAGTTTTCAATGGGAAGAAAAATAATGAATATGTTGTTTTACTATGCCACAAATATAACAACTCAAATTACATTGTTGCTTTTTTTTCCTCCTTGTCTTCCCTATGCATTTCTTTTTAAAACAGAAAAAAAGTGTAAGTGTCTCAGTCATGTCCAATTCTTTGTGACCCCATGGGCTATACAGTCTATGGAATTCTCTAGGCCAGAATACTGGAGTGGGTAGCCTTTCCCTTCTCCAGGGGATCTTCCCAACCCAGGGATCAAAACCAGGTCTCCTACATTGCAGGTAGATTCTTTACCATCTGAGTCACAAGGGAAGCCCAAGAATACTGGATGGGTAGCTTATCCCTCCTCCAGCAGATCTTCCCAACCCAGAAATCAACCCTGGGTTTCCTGCATTGCAGGTGGATTCTTTACCAACTGAGCTCTCAGGGAAGCCCTTAACAGAAAGACAATATCGATCTAAATATTTGTACATTCATGGTTTCTTTAAAAGATTTTTTGATGTGAAACATTTCTTAAAGTCTTTATTAAATTTGTTTCAATATTGCTTTTGTTTTATGCCTTGATTTTTTGGCCGAAAGGCATGTGGAATCTTAGCTCCCTGGTCAGGAATTGAATCTGCACCTCTTCTATTGGAAGGTAAAGTCTCAACCACTGGACCACTGTGGAAATCCCTGTGCATCTGTATAGCATACGGTGACGCTGGTGATAAAGAACCTGTCTGCCAATGCAGAAGCCATAAGAGGGGTAGGTTCAGTCCTGGGTCAGGAAGATCCCCTGGAAGAGGAAATGGCAACCCACTCCAGTATTCCTGCCTGCAGAATGCTATAGACATGGGAACCTGGCGGGCTACAGTCCATAGAGTGGCAAAGAGTCAGATGTGACTAAAGCAACATAGTATACATGATATTTAAATACGCTACAATTTTTATTAGCTTTTTTTCTGAAGTTCTCAATCATTTTTATGAAAATCATAGTAAACACACATTTTGAAACAAAATCAATTAGAGTATGGATTTTTCATTACTTCTGCATGTTTGTGTCCAGTCCTGGCTACCAGAAGCAGAAGAAAAACTATGTAAAAATAAACACAGGGGAACAGAATCCAGAGGCCAGAAACAAACCCAGGTAAATAAAGTCAGCTGACATTTAATAAAGGAGCCAAGAAGACTTGATGAAGAAAAGGCAGTTCCTTCAATAAATGTTGTTGAAAAAATTGGATGTTCACAACTAAAAAAAATGAAACTAGACTCCCATCTTAAAGCACTCACAAAAATTAGCTCAAAATGGATTAGAGATTTAAATGTAAGACTGAAAACCATACATCCCCTAAAAGAAAACATAGGAAAAAACTTGTTGATATGGGTCTTTGCAATAATTTTTTTTTGACACAACACCTAAAGCATAAGAAACAAAATAAAAAATAAATTAGCATGTGGTACTATATCAAACTGAAAAGATTCTGCAGAACAAAAGAAATGACCAACAAAATGAAAAACAACATAGAGAATGGGATGAATATTTGCAAACCATATATCTGATTAGGGGTTAATATCCAAATATATAAAGAAATGTATTTGGGTATTATTGAGGGGCAGGGAGCCCTGGCATGCTGCAGTCCATGGGGTCGCAAAGAGTCAGACATGACTTAGTGGCTGAACAAGAATAACATATAAAGAACTCATACAAATAACACAAAGAATTCCATTTAAAAATGGACAAAGGACCTAAATATACATTTTGTAAAACAGATATATGAATAACCAACAGGTCCACTAAAAAGTGCTCAATACTACCAGTAATTAGGGAAATGTACATTAAAACCACTATATCTCCCCATGCCCATTAGAATGACCGTTATCAAAAAACAAGATTCAAAATGTTACTGAGGATATGGAGGAGAGAGAACCGTCATGTACCATTGGTAGGAATGTGAATTGGTACAGATACTATGGAAGACAGTACGGATGTTACTCAAAAAGTTAAAAAGAGGATAACCATATGATATAACAATTCCATATGATGTAGTTAAGAATATATCCAAAGAAAGTAAAAACAGTATAAAAAATAGCTTCATCTTTATGTTCATAGCAGCATTATTTATAATAGACAAGACCTGGAAACAATCTGGGTCCACTGATGGGAGAATGGATAAAGAAACAGTAGCATTTATATATTTATATAAAATTGAATATTATCAGCCAAAAGAAAGCACTCTCACCATTTGTGACAACATAAGTGGACCTTGAGGAATTGAGGCTAAGTCAAAAAAGCCAGTCAAAGAAATTCAAATACTGCATGGTATAATTTATATGAGGCATCTAAAACCAAAAACAAACAAAATCTCAGAAAAAGAGATCAGATTTGTGATTATCAGAGGTAGAGTTTGCAGGATAATGGAAGTGGACAAAGGTGGTCAAAAGATACAAATTTCCAGTTTTAAAAATGTTAAGTACTGGGGAGGTCAGGTACAAGATAATGACTATAGTTAATAGCGCTGGGTGGTGGTGGGGTGTGGGGAGGGGAGCAAAGAAACAACCAAACAAGAAGCCCCTAAAAATTAGAAGGAAAAACAAAAATTTAAGAAGGAAATGGTATAGAAATTCAGCAGTATGAAAACGTGTATGGATGTTTGTATACTGGCTTATATTTGAATGACACATAAACAGGCAGTTTTAAAGAGGAAGAGATGGACAAAAATAAGACACAGGAAAAGGTGCAGTGGAAGCAGAAGCTAAAATTTATGTACAAATGTTTAGGATTTTCTGTTCTTTTTTCTCCATATGGCTTGTTGAATAGTTTCCTAGTGTATAATATACCAGAACTATCCCAAAGACATATTCAGTGCTCTGGGTACGTGTATGCTATGTCACTTCAGTCATGTCCAACTTTTTGCAACCTCATAGACTGTAGCCCACCAGGCTCCTCTGTCCATGGGATTCTCCAGGCAAGAATAATGGGGTAGGTTGCCATGCCCTCTTCCAGGGAATCTTCCTGGTTCAGTACTCTGATGGTTCCTCAAAGGGACAAAATTTCACTGAAGTTGAAAGAATAATTCAGAGATATTCTTAGTGTGTGCTAGATTGCTTGATATTATAGACAGTTCACTGGATGCTGAACTCTGTGTTAAGAGCTATGTACATCTGGCCACAGTGAGGTGGGAGAGATAACAGGACAGAGCAACTGGAGATACAGGCTGTGAGCACCTTCTCCATGAAAGAACAGTTCACATAAGAGGAAAAGGAAAAAAAAACAAAAAACAAAACTGACTTGGCTCTTACTTTGGCAGAGAAATGTTAAAGAACAAAATAATCAGATCTTAAGTGTTGATAGCTATCTGTCTCTGGATTGCTGATGAAAAAATATCCAGCATTATTTATTACTAGCAATATGTTTAAGTATCAGAAAGCAACATAGATTAATTGCTAAATGAGTGGGGTATCTGCAAATCTTCAGAGGATAGAAACTAGCAATGACTACTGTATCATGCATGTGTATACGTGTATGTGCTCCATCAGTCAGTCATGTCTGGCTGTTTGCAGCCCCTCAGACTGCGATCCACCAGACTCCTCTGCCCATGGAATTTTCCAGGCAAGTATACTGGAGTGGGTTTCCATTTCCTACTCCAGGAGGTCTTCCCAACCCGGGGATCAAACCCACTTCTCCTGTGTCTCCTGCATTGGCAGGCAGATTCTTTACCCTCTGTGCCACTTGGGAAGCATTGTGCATGGGCTTCCTGTTGTTGTTCAGTTGCCTCTAACTCTGTGCAACACCATGGACTACAGCACACCAGGCTTCCTTGTCCTTCACTATCTCCTGGAATTTGCTCCAGGCTTCCTGAAATATGGCTATTTTGAAGTAGACTTTATAAGAGCATCACTTAGATCAATAAATCTGGAAGCTAGTCTTCTCAATATTAAATCAATCAGAAATTACTAGTTGCTATTCATTAACTTTCTAAGTATTAGAAAGCATATTCTATATCAGCCATGAGGATAAAACCTGGATTGACTTTTTTTAGAAAGGAAGAAAATCTCAGATATCAAGGGACTCTGTACAATCGGGACCATGAAAAATCGAAATAAGGATTGCATTGCAAGTAAAAATGGCTATAACATACAACATAAGGGTGGACTGAATATTATTGCATCAGAGAGGATGTTGGTTTTGTTACAGATTTGGAGAAAGGCTGAGAACAGAGGCAATATCTCTGGTTTACTGCCAAACAGCAGTATCCTACATACAGCCAGGCACCTAGCAGGGGCTCAGAATTAGTTCAATAAATAAATAAATACATGGATAACTGAGAAATAAGAGCTGAGTCTGGAAAAAAACAGTCTTTAAAGTGTACTGGTAGGAAAGAGGTAAGAGATGAGGCTGTATGGAGGAAGCTTTCATTCAAATGAAGGAAACATCTACAAAGGCATAACAAAGAGAGAAAATTAACGTATCAATATGTAGCAAAGAACATTCAAGCACTGTGGCTGAGTTAGAGTACAAGTTATTTTAATTAAAGAGCTGAGAAAAGGTAGCTGAGAATGTAGTAAATGCAGAGGCAAGATCACAAAGGACCTTGTTAACCATGACTCAGATTTTGCATTGTTTTTTTTTTTTTTTTTTTCCCCTCAGAACACAAAGGAGAGCCAGCGAAAGAGTTTGAGTACTAACGGGACGTGATCAGATTTTCAATTTACAATGTTTCCCGTGATAGTAATGAGGGGAGTAGATTGGAAGTTTTCAAACCTGAAGGCAGAGAGATCTCTGAACACTTATAATAGAGTAGATTAATAATGAAAGCTGAATTATCACAGACAAAGAGCAAGTAGAAGAGAGGGACGAGTCAGAGTTCATCTTTTTACGGGAAATGGAGGAGGACTGAGATGCTTCTGCACATCTGACATGCGAGCCTGGATCAATGGGATGCTTTTATTGAGGGTACACAGAGGATAGTTGTCAGGATTGAAATCCCGGGGTTGGGTCGGTTTCATTTGGGACACAATGGCTTTCAGGTGCTTATGGACATTCCAAATGAGGATACACAGTAATGCAAAATAAATGAATGAATTTGGAGTTCTCAATGCAGACCTTGATGGAGTTATATAAATCTGTGACTCATCAGTGTATAATGCAAGTCTTGAGCTGGGATGAAATCTGAGGGCATGCATAAAATGATAAGATTTGAAAAACAGAATGCAGCAGAACGTAGTATAAAAATAACATTCCAGGGAAGTTAGAAGTCAAACCCATGAAAAATTGAGAATCAGGTGAGCATGGCTGTGGAATTCGAGTAGAAGGAACCTAAATTTAATAGAGAAAAGGAAGAACTATGCTGAAAGGCACGGAAGTGTCAAGAAAATTCATGAAAGCTATTAATCGTATTTGTGTGGAATCCAAAGAAGACTGTGTAGAGGAATTTTAAAACATGAAAAAGGAAAAAAAAATTAAGATAACTTGTCTGAGGGTCTTGTGCAAAAAGAAAGGAAAAAGGAGGGAATAAATTAGACAAACAGGATTTTGCATTATTGGTAGGGAGAAAAAGCCATAATAATGGTTATATATGTAACCATAATACAACAATACACACACAATTCAAAATGATGATAAATTGTATCTGATATGATTTTATATGGTGGATTTAAGTTTATGTTTAATTATACTATCTTAAAATGTAATTAATACATAGGTTAGCTTTTAAAGGGCTTTCCTGAGTGGCTCAGCAGTAAAGAACCTGCCTGCTGTGCAAGAGATGTGGCAGGAACCACAGGTTCAACTACTGGGTCAGGAAGATCCCTTGGAGAAGGAAATAACAACCCACTCCAGTATTCTTACCTGGAAAATCCGATGGACAGGCCCATGGGGTCACAAAAGAATTGGGCATAACTTCATGGCTAAATCACCATACAGCTTTTATAAACAGAATTGCCATTCAACCAAAAAAAACACATTTTCAATGTTTTAATAATAGAGCTCAGTATATTTAGTTTTAAGGTATTAGTTAAATACATATGCATACATATATACATACATATATATACACAATACACAGAGAAAGATCCACTATAATTATATATTAATATATTATATAATTATTAATATACAAAATATAATATAATATAATTGTTAATAATGTATAATAATTCATATATTGTATAATTATATAATTGTATAATTGTATAATTCATCTTCTGCATGAAGAAAATATATATGGATCTTACAAGTTAAAAGTGTGAGAAACTCAAAATGGATTAAAGATCGAAACGTAAGACCAGAAACTATAAAACTCCTAGAGGAGAACATAGGCAAAACACTCTCTGACATAAAGCACAGCAGGATCCTCTATGATCCACCTCCCAGAATACTGGAAATAAAAGCAAAAATAAACAAATGGGATCTAATTAAAATGAAAAGCTTCTGCACAGCAAAGGAAACTATAAGCAAGGTGAAAAGACAGTCTTCTGAATGGGAGAAAATAATAGCAAATGAAGCAACTGACAAACAACTAATCTCAAAAATATACAAGCAACTCCTGCAGCTCAATTCCAGAAAAATAAATGACCCAATCAAAAAATGGGCCAAAGAACTAAATAGACATTTCTCCAAAGAAGACATACAGATGGCTAACAAACACATGAAAAGATGCTCGACATCACTCATTATCAGAGAAATGCAAATCAAAATCACAATGAGGTACCATTTCACACCAGTCAGAAAGGCTGCGATCCAAAAGGCTACAAGCAATAAATGCTGGAGAGGGTGTGGAGAGAAGGGAACCCTCTTACACTGTTGATGGGAATGCAAACTAGTACAGCCACTATGGAGAATAGTGTGGAGATTCCATAAAAAATTGCAAATAGAATGGCCTTATGACCCAGCAATCCCACTACTGGGCATACACACCAAGGAAACCATAATTGAAAGAGATACATGTACCCCAATGTTCATCACAGCACTGTTTATAATAGCCAGGACATGGAAACAACCTAGATGTCCATCAGCAGATGAATGGATAAGCAAGCTGTGGTACATATACACAATGGAGTATTACTCAGCCATTAAAAAGAATGCATTTGAATCAGTTCTAATGAGGTGGATGAAACTGGAGCCTATTATACAGAGTGAAGTAAGTCAGAAAGAAAAACACCAATACAGTATACTAACACATATATATGGAATTTAGAAAGATGGTAACAATAACCCTGTATGCGAGACAGCAAAAGAGACACAGATGTGTAGAGCGGACTTTTGGATTCTGAGGGAGAGGGAGAGGGTGGGATGATTTGGGAGAATGGCATTGAAACATGTATGCTGTCATGAAAGAAACGAATCACCAGTCTATGTTCAATACAGGATACAGGATGCATGGGGCTGGTGCACGGGGATACTCCAGAGAGATGATATGGGGTGGGAGGTGGGAGGGGGGTTCAGGATTGGGAACTCATGTACACGCGTGGTGGATTCATGTCAATGTATGGCAAAACCAATACAGTATTGTAAAGAAAAATAAAGTAAAAATAAAAATTAAAAAAAATAAAATAAATGTGTGAGATATGAAATACTGCTGCCAAAATTAACAAAGATAAGCTGTGATAAGTTCATCTTTGAAGACTTTCCGTGATTTGAAAGTAAATGAAAATGTATTAAAATATTAATAGTTTTCAAAGAATTGTAATGTTACTAATTATGCATGAATTTTCTATTTGACAAATACTTATCAGATGATTCATTTGCATCTCAAACATGTATGTTAGAGTATATTTATAAGTATATACGCATATATCTAAAGTGGGGCTTCCCAGGTGATGCACTGCTAAAGAATCTACCTGCCAATGCAGGAGATGCAGGGGACACACGTTCAATCCTTGGGTCAGAAAGATCCCCTGGAGGAGGAGATGGCAACCCATGGACATTTTCTTGCAGGGAGAATCCCATAGATAGTGGATCTTGGTGGGCTACAGTCCATGGTGTCACAAAGAGACATGACTGAGAGACTGAACACGTACACATGCATATATCTAAGGTACTATAACAATGGTATCCCAAGGTTAACAATGATATTTTTACCATTTTTCTCATACTTTATTAAAGCCTTACGTCAAGTTTCTAGGATTCAAAAATTCTTATTTCAGCTGCCACTGAAACACACTCTTGTAAACACAGCAAACTTAAAGTGTTAAAATATTTGTCAAGAAGAAAAATAAAAATTAAAAGGAAATTCTCCCTTTGAATTTCTAGAATTTTTGTAGACACTAGTAAGGCCAAACCCAACTGGTAAGAACTACAGGAAGAGAAGAGAAAAGAGGAACAAAAGCTAGTAGTTCCAAAACTTTGAACTTTTTAAAAGAAAAAAAAGAAAAGACACAATAAACTGATTGGAGTACCTCATATTTAGGGTGTTTATTTTTAGGTTTCATACTCTATAATTACTGACAGTCTCCAAAGATGAATCCATCACAGTTTACCTTATTTTGAATGGGCAGATGTATTCAACTCCAGGGATTGCTTCCTTCTCTCATGAATTAAAACAATTGATTAAATTTAAAAGTCATCCTTATTTAATCTAATTAATGTGATAGCATCAGTTCAGTCAGTTCAGTTGCTCAGTCACGTGCGACTCTTTGGGACCCCATGACTTGCAGCACACCAGGCCTCCCTCTCTATCACCAACTCCTGGCATTCACTCAAACTCATGTCCATCGAGTTGGTGATACCATCCAGCCATCTCATCCTCTGTCATCCCCTTCTCCTCCTGCCCCCAATCCCTCCTAGCATCAGAGTCTTTTCCAATGAGTCATCTCTTTGCATGAGGTGGCCAAAGTATTGGAGTTTCAGCTTTAGCGTCAGTCATTCCAATGAACACCCAGGACTGATCTCCTTCAGAATGGACAGGTTGGATATCCTTGCAGTCCAAGGGACTCTCACAGCCTTCTCCAACACCACAGTTCAAAAGCATTGATTCTTCGGTGCTCAGCTTTCTTTACAGTCCAACTCTCACATCCATACACAACCACTGGGAAAAGAATAGCCTTGACTGGACGGACTGTTGTTGGCAAATTAATGTCTCTGCTTTGTAACATGCTATCTAGCTTGGTCATAACTTTCCTCCCAAGGAGTAAGCATCTTTTAATTTCATGGCTGCAATCAGCATCTGCAGTGATTTTGGAGCCCAAAATATAACGTCAGATACTATTTCCAATATTTCCCATGAAGTGATGGGACCAGATGCCATGATCTTCGTTTTCTGAATGTTGAGCTTTAAGCCAACTTTTTCACTCTCCTCTTTCACTTTCATCAAGAGGCTTTTTAGTTCCTCTTCACTTTCTGCCATAAGGGTGGTGTCATCTGCATTTCTGAGGTTATTGATATTTCTGCCTGCAATCTTGATTCCAGCTTGTTTTTCTTCCAGTCCAGCGTTTCTCATGATGTACTCTGCATATAAGTTAAATAAGCAGGGTGACAACATACAGCTTTGACATACTCCTTTTCCTATTTGGAACCAGTCTGTTGTTCATGTCCAGTTTTAACTGTTGCTTCCTGACCTGCATATAGGTTTCTCAAGAAGTAGGCCATAGGCAAACAGTAGATTTTAGTCTTTAAAAACTCCTTTACTTGCATTTTGAATAGAAGGATACATCTGAAACAAAATGAGAATGTGATTTCTTAGGTTAAATATATAATGTGTTTTCCTAGTCATAGCATTCTGATAGATGAAGTATTTGCTTTTTCCACTTACAACAACATCCTTCAGTCCCTCAGTAGGTCCTTTCCAATATACAAAGCGAAAATTTCCTTTGAAAGAAAAAGACCTATTCTGAAATATTTGTGTCCAGTCCACTTAGGTATGGAGATAGAAGTGTCTCTTAGACACTTCTCAGTGAGCCAGTGATTGTCATCACATTGTCAGCACTTAGAATTTTTTAGAAATTCATGACTTGCTCCCGGTATATTAAGGTCAGAAGATTTATCTGTACTGTATTAAAGTTTTTCCAAAAGTGCATTATCTGTCACTATTTCCAGACATGTATTTATTCATCACTTCTTTATATTGATATATCAGTATATTACTTGGCCCGGAATTTAAGGAAGCCAAAAATAAGCAAAATACCCATTTTCCTTGCCTAGAGAGATGTGAAAATACACAGACATCAACCCAGTAGCATGTACCACCACAGTTGTGGTTTTGTTTGTGTAAAAGAGCACAAGTTCTGTGTATTCTTTATTGGTAGATTGTCCTGCTTTACTCAGTTGGTGGGTTTGGGAACTCACTAAATCATCCCTTCCATAATCCTCTGATAAAAATAAAATAGAAAAGTCTTCATCTTCAGAAAAAAAAAATGTTTATTGGGTATCTGGTCTAATGTATGACATTTGAATGAGAAAGTGAGGAATTCCAAACACAAATTCCTCTTATCTTAATATTCCTCACCTAAATCCTAATGAACCTGAAAAAGATCCATCTATTGTTCCACCCAAATCTGCTTTTCCTATGTTCTTCCTCATTTAGAACATGGGCCTAAAGCAAATTTTCTCATCTCTCATAGTCAATGCACCATTTAGTCTATTTGTTTCTGCCTCCAAAATGAATCTCATACCATCCACATCTATCATCCCAGGCATCCATCTAAGTCAGACCACATTCATTCTTTAATCCAAAAATGTCAATAACCTCTGTCTGCCTCCCAAGCATCTACTTTTACTCATCTACAAATTATTTTCCAGACAGCAGCAAGATTAATATTTTCAAATTTAGTTAGGGTCATCCCTCTCTTTAAAACTCTTAAATGACTGTCTATTACACTAGAGATCAACCATAACCTCATAACACCTCTTCAGTTCCACAGTAACTCAATCTAAAATAACCTCACTTCACTGTTCCTATTTCTATACTTTCACTGGCTGTTACATTACTGCTTTTGTTTCCTTCATAGCAGTTATCATTATCTGTATATGAAAAATTACAGACATAACTAAGGGCAGCTACATAAAGTATTTAGGACTAAAGCCTTAGCTAGTAAGAGAAGTGTAGATTTAACTACCATGTCCAGTGTCTGTTTCACACGCGAGCCCTCTGTAAGGCTTCATGGCCACAGTAAAAATTATTTTCTGTGCATTTTCCCCTTTAAAACCCTTGTGTAAAGATATTTTTATTGATACAGTGGACAGTAGAAATAAGAAAATGTTAAGAAACTCTTTGATGTCCAGCAAAGCACTCAATTTTGAAAATTATCCTTTGAGAAAACTGTGTTAAGATATGACTTCAAAAGGAAATCATTTTAAAATATTCTGCCATGAAGAAATTGACCTTTAAGTAATGGATAGCACACTTACTCTATATAAGAACACATTCTTCACACAAATGTGCCTGATATATCACTGCTGAGTCGATGCTAAAGTGTTATGGAATATTTTATCTTGAAAAGATGTTGCTTTGAAAAGATTTCTAGAAGGGTTTCTTTTTTGTTTTGATGTGTTATGGGTTTTTTTGTTTTTGTCTTTTGCATTTTAGAGAAGGGTGTAAATGACTACGGAGGAAGGCAGGAGACAAAAGTACAGAAAATGTCAAGGTGTTGGAGGGTACAGTGAAAGAAGAAAATGACAGAAAGTCTTGGAGAGGGCAGTGAGGGGATCATGAAGAATGAGAAGAAAATAAAGGCGCTGTGAGGACCACCATATCCATGTATTTAGAATGAATGCACCGTAGTTTAGCACTCAGGTCCAAGGCTGCCTTAGATGCTCTCTCAAGTTTGTGCTTTTAGTTGCGGGAATTTTACCACATCGACGTACCTCAACCTTAGTAGGATCTGTTGATTTACAGTTATGATTGGTATTCAAAGCAGGTTTTCAATGGCAGCTCTGCTAATAGCAATAAAGCTTGCTAGGTCAAATGTTTCATCTTAATGAATAATTTTATATTACACTAAGTCACATGTTTAGCTGTGGGGAGTATCACTGTAGGGTGAACATTTTAGAATGTGAATCTAGTTTCAAGTTTCTACTTACATCAATTGAGGGAAAAAAAATGAGTTTAGTTTCCTTTCAAAGGAATAAATAAGCCCTTGAAAAATATAAAGTGACTCCTATGACAAGTGCAGAGGATTTCATCTTACATTTCTACATCTAAAAGTAATGAAAACTCTTAATTGAAAAACAAAACTTTAAAACATGTATCAAATCTAAGAACTACATAAAATTTCTCCTGAAAGCAGAAGTATATTTTAAACTAGGTCTGGCTAATAAACTATAGCTTGAGAACAAGTTAAACTTTTATGGTTTCAAACCAGGATACAATAATCTACTGTACCAAGTTGTTGAGCAATCAAGGATCTTGCCATAACCAGAATATTGAGCAAGAAAGCAAGTTCTCTGTTTATTAGAGCAAAGCACTATATTTTCTCCTTCTGTCCTCTGCTCAGATATTTCAGACATTTCAAGGTTTCATAGAAATAAAATGCAACTGCATCTGTCAGCAATATTAGGTACATCTGCTACACATAGTCTACTTCCACTGCCAGCATTGAAAGTACACAATAAATATTTACTGACATGAATTTATGTATTTACACACACACGATAAATATGGCATTTTCCCTAATGGAGAGGTGATTAGAAAAATAATAAACAGCTAGCATTTGTGGAGTGCTTACTAAGTAAGGTGCTGTGTTAAATTATTTTATTTCCATAATCTGACAGACACAGCAATGTAACAAGGTGAGTATATGTCCCTATGTGAGCTTACAGCATTGTGGTTTGCTAGTATTCATAACTTGTTCCAGGCCATGTTGCTTGTGAATCGCAGAGCAGGAATTTCTATGTTTGATGCAGAACCAATGGTCTTAAGCATCTCTCTCTGTTTTGTAAGTACTATTACTTAAAAAGAAATAGAGAAGAGAAGCAATGATGAATGACTTCAAATTATTCTCTATTGCTCACAACTGTTGACAGATTCTCGTTAAGCTTGGTTTTGTTAGTTTCTATAGATCCCTGGACTTCTTAGGGCCCTTGTTTATTTTCATTGAGGATTAGATGAATTTTCAAACTGTCATGTGTCTTATGGTATGCTAAATTCTTTTAAATAGACTATAATGGGTATGTTCATTATGTATGAGTATATAATATTCTTTATATAGGTTATATAAGATATACATTATATATAGGATATATAAGAATGTTATATACATTAAAAGATTATATTCCACAAATATTAGGTTTCATAGTTCATTTCTAGCAACTGATATACTTCACTGTAATGGAATCCTTTATTGTGGTTTTCTTGGATATTACAATGTTATAATCAGATGTTGGCCTCCCCAGTGGCTCAGTGGATAAAGAATCTGCCTACAAAGCAAAAGATGCAGGAGACGTGGGTTCAATCCCTGGATCAGAATGATCCTCTGGAGAAGGAAATGGCAACCTACTCCAGTATGCTTGCCTGAAAAATCCCATGGAGAGAGGAGCTTGGTGGGCCACAGTCCAAGGGTTGGAAAGAGTCAGACAGGACCTAGTGACTAAGTACACACACAACAAAACTGGATGGTTTTGTATAATACAGTCAGATTTCTGTTTCAGATTTCTGTAATTTTTATTATTCTTCACCATATGTCTTATAAATGAAAATTTTAGTTCAGTTCAGTTGAGTGGCTCATTCGTGTCCAACTCTTTGCAACCCCATGAACTGCTTGCAGCATGGCAGGCCTCCCTGTCCATCATCAACTCCTGGAGTTTACCCAAACTCATGTCCGTTGAGTCTGTGATGCCATCCATCCATATCATCCTCTGTTGTCTCCTTCTCCTCCAGTCTTCAATCTTCTTAGCATCAGGGTCTTTTCAAACGAGTCAGCTCTTTGCATAACGAGGCCAAAGTCTTGGAGTTTCAGCTTCAACATGAAGCCTCCCAGTGAACACCCAGGACTGTTCTCCTTTAGGATGGACTGGTTGGATCTCCTTGCAGTCCATGGGACTCTCAAGAGTCTTCTCCAACACCACAGTTCAAAAGCATTGATTCTTCAGCACTCAGCTTTCTTTACAGTTCAACTCTCACATCCATGCACGACCGCTGTGAAAACCATAGCCTTGGCTAGATGGACCTTTTTTGGCAAAGTAATGTCTCTGCTTTTTAATATGCTATTTAGGTTGGTCATAACTTTCCTTCCAAGGAGTAAGCATCTTTTAATTCCATGGCTGAAATCAACATCTGCAGTGATCTTGGAGCCCCCCCCATAATAGTCAGCCACTGTTTCCACTGTTTCCCCATCTAATTCCCATGGGACCAGATGCCACGATTTTAGTTTTCTGACTGTTGAGCTTTAACCCAACTTTTCACTCTCCTCTTTCACTTGCATCAAGAGGCTATTTAGTTCTTCTTCACCTTCTGCCATAAGGGTGGTGTCATCTGCATATCTGAAGTTATTGCTATTTCTCCCGGCAATCTTGATTCCAGCTGTGCTTCTTCCAGCCAAACGTTTCTCATGATGTACTCTGCATATAAGTTAAATAAGCAGGGTGACAATATACAGCCTTGACATATTCCTTTTCCTATTTGGAACCAGTCTGTTGTTCCATGTCCAGTTCTAACTGTTGCTTCCTGACCTGCATATAGGTTTCTCAAGAGGCAGGTCAGGTATTCTCATCTCTTTCAGAATTTTCCACAGTTTACTGTGATCCATACAGTCAAAGGCTTTGGCATAGTCAATAAAGCAGAAATATATATTTTATGGAACTCTCTTGCTTTTTTGATGATCTAGCAGATATTGGCAATTTGATCTCTGGTTCCTCTGCCTTTTCTAAAACCAGCTTGAACATCTGGAAGTTCATAGTTCACGTATTGCTGAAGCCTGGCTTGGAGAATTCTGAGCATTACTTTACTAGCGTGTGAGATGAGTGCAATTGTACAGTAGTTTGAGCATTATTTTTTGGCATTGCCTTTCTTTGGGATTGGAATGAAAACTGACCTTTTCCAGTCCTGTGGCCACTGCTGAGTTTTCCAAATTTGCTGGCATATTTAGTGCAGGACCATCATAGTGTCATCTTGTAGGATTTGAAATAGCTCAACTATGCTGAAGCTGAAACTGCAATGCTTTGGCCACCTCATGGGAAGAATTGACTCATTAGAAAAGACCCTGATGCCGGGAAGGATTGGGGGCAGGAGGAGAAGGGGACAGCAGAGGATGAAATGGCTGGATGGCATCACCGACTAGATGCACATGAGTTTGGGTGAACTCCAGGAGTTGGTGATGCACAGGGAGGCCTGATGTGCTGCGGTTCATGGGGTCGCAAAGAGTTGGACATGATTGAGTGACTGAACTGAACTGAACTAATGGACCATAGCCTTGTCTAACTCAATGAAACCAAGCCATGCCATCTGGGTCCACCCAAGATGGATGGGTCATGGTGGAGAGGTCTGACAGAATGTGCTTCACTGGAGTAGGGAATGGCAAACCACCTCAGTATTCTTGCCTTGAGAACCCCATGAACAGCATGAAAAGACAAAAAGATAGACACTAAAAGATGAACTCCCCAGATCGGTAGGTGCCCAATATGCTACTGGAGATGTGGAGAAATAACTCCAGAATGTATAAAGGGATAGAGCCAAAGTAAAAACAACACCCAGTTGCGGATGTGACTGGTGATAGAAGCAGAGTCCGATGCTGTAAAGAGCAATATTGCATAGGAACCTGGAATGTTAGATCCATGAATCAAGGCAAATTGGAAGTGGTCAAACAGGAGATGGCAAGAGTGAATGTTGACATTCTAGGAATCAGTGAACTAAGATGGGCTGGAATGGGTAAATTTAACTCAGCTGACCATTATATCTACTACTGTGGGCAGGAATCCCTTAAAAGAAATGGAGTAGCCATCATAGTCAACAAAAGAGTCCAAAATGCAGTACTTGGATGCAATCTCAAAAATGACAGAATGATCTTGGTTCGTTTCCAAGGCAAACCATTCAATATCATGGTAATTAAACCTTATGACATTGATAATTTCAGTTCAGTTCAGTTCAGTTGCTCAGTCATGTCTAACTCTTTGCAACCCCATGTACCTCAGCACGTCAGGCCTCCCTGTCCATCACCAACACTCGGAGTCCACCCAAACCCAGGTCCATCAATTCGGTGATGCCATCCAATCATCTCCTCCTCTGTTGTCCCCTCCTCCTCCTCCCCTCAATCTTTCCCAGCATCAGGGTCTTTTTAATAAGTCAGTTCTTCACATAACGTGGCCAAAGTATTAGGGTTTCAGCTTCAACATCAGTCCTTCCAATGAACACCCAGGACTGATCTCCTTTAGGGTGGACTGGTTGGATCTCCTTGCAGTCCAAGAGTCTTTCAAGAGTCTTCTCCAACACCACAGTTCAAAAGCATCAATTCTTCAGTGCTCAGCTTTCTTTATAGTCCAACACTCACATCCATACATGACCACTGGAAAAATAATACCCTTAACTAGATGGACCTTTGTTGGCAAAGAAATGTCTCTGCTTTTTAATATGTTGTCTATGTTGGTCATAACTTTTCTTCCAAGGAGTAAGCGTCTTAATTTCATGGCTGCAGTCACCACCTGGAGTGATTTTGGAGCCTGTAAAAATAAATTTAGCCACTGTTTCTACTGTTTCCCCATCTATTTGCCATAAAGTGATGGGACCAGATGCCATGACCTTAGTTTTCTGAATGTTGAACTCTAAACCAACTTTTTCACTCTCCTCTTTCACTTGCATCAAGTTCTTCTTCACTTTCTGCCATAAGAATGGTGTCATCTGCATATCTGAGGTATTGATATTTCTCCTGGCAACCTTGATTCCTTCTTGTGCTTCCTCCAACCCAGCATTTCTCATGATGTACTCTGCATATAAGTTGAATAAACAGGGTGACAATATACAGCCTTGACATACTCCTTTTCCTATTTGGAACCAGTCTGTTGTTCCATGTCCAGTTCTACCTGTTGCTTCCTGACCTGCACTCAGGTTTCTCAAGAAGCAGGTCAGGTGGTCCTGTATATTCATCTCTTTCAGAATTTTCCACAGTTTATTGCAGTCCACACACTCAGAGGCTTTGGCATAGTCAATAAAGCAGAAATAGATGTTTTTCTGGAACTTTCTTTTTTTTTTTTTCAATGATCCAGCAGATGTTGGTAATTTGATCTCTGATTCCTCTGCCTTTTCTAAAACCAGCTTGAACATCTGGAAGTTCATGGTTCACGAGAAGATATTAAGAAGAGGTGACAAGAATACACAGAAGAACTGTACAAAAATGATCTTCAGTACCCAGATAATCATGATGGTGTGATCACTCACCTAGAGCCAGACATCCTGGAATGTGAAGTCAAATGGGCCTTAGGAAGCATCACTATGAACAAAGCTAGTGGAGGTGATTGAATTCCAGTTGAGTTATTTCAAATCCTGAAAGATGATGCTGTGAAAGTGCTGCACTCAATATTGATAATTTAGTATAGCTTAATTTTTTTAAGTTTTAGGGCTGTTTAAGTCCACAGCAAAATTATGAGGAAGGTACAGAGAGATTTCCCATATATTGTTGCTCCCAAGTTGCATGGCCTTCCCTTTATGAACATCCCCCTTTATGAACATCCCCCTTCAAGGTGTTACGACTGATGAATCTATATTGACACATCGTAATTATCCAAAGTTTATAGTTTACACTATGGTTCACTGTACATACAATGTTGTGTATTATATGAGTTAGGAGAAATACATAGTGACAACCATACATTGTTAGAATATTATGCAGATTATTTTCACTGCACTAAAAATCTTCTGTGCTCAATCTACTCATCCCTTCCCCACATCCTTGGTAGACACTGATCATCTTTTTCTCTCTCCACAGTTTAGCCTTTCCAGAATGCCATATAGTTTGAATCATACTGTATATAGGCTCTCCAGATGGGTTGCTTTTACTTAATGATATACCTTTAAGGTTCTTTCATATCTTCTCAGAGTTTTAAAACCCATTTCTTTTTAGTGCTGAATAATATTCCATTTTCTGGATGCACCATGCTTTCTTTATACATTTACCTACTGAAAGACATTGGTTGCTTTAAAGTTTTGGCCATTGTGAGTATAGTTCTTTAAAACTTTACAACATCCTGGGAGGTTTGTGTGTAAACATAAGCTTTCTACCTATATTGGTAATTATCAAGTGGCATTGTCATTGAATCATATGGTAAGTGTATGTTTAGTGTTACAAGAAACTGCCAAACTGTCTTCCAGAGTGGCTGTACCATTTTTCATTCCCATCAGCAATAGATGAGAGTTCCTGCTGCACCATATCCCATCAATGGTACAGATACTGACCATTCTAATAGGTATGCAGTAGTATCTCACGGTTGTTCGAATTAGCATTTCTCTGATGATATATGATGTGTAGCAATTCTTGATATGCTTATTTGCCACCTATGTAATTTCTTTGGTGAGGTGTATATTAAGTTCTTTAGCTTATTTTTAATCAGTTTGTTATTTTATTGCTGTTTTAAGAGTTCTCTATTTTGGATAACAGTCTTTTATCAGATGTGTCTTTTACATTTTCTCCCAGTGTGTGACCTGTCTTCTCATTCTCTTGATATTGCCTTTTGTAGCAGATTTTTTTAATGTAATGAAATTAAGCTTATCAATTATTTGTTTCATGGGTCTAAAAATTCAGTGCCATATCTAAGGTAACACATGTTCTCCTATGCTATCTTCTATGAGTTTTAGAGTTTTATCTTTTATAGTTATGTCTCTAATCCACTTTGAGTTAATTTTTGTGCAAGCTGTCAAGTCTGTGGTTACTTTTATTTTGGTATGTGGGTGTTCAAGTTGTCCCAGCAACATTTGTTAAAAAGAATTTCTTTTGCACCATTGTATTGCTTTTGCTCCTTTGTCAACTATGAGTTGACTATATCCATGTGGGTATGTTCTTTCACCAGTACCACACAGTCCTGATTACAGCAGATTTCCAGTGAGTCTTAAAGTAGGGTGGTGTCAGTCCTCCAGTTTTGTTTTCTTTCTTACTACGTTGGCTGTTCTGAATTGTTTGCTTCTCCATGTAAACTTTATTAATTGTCTGTCAATATCTGCAAGATAACTTGCTGGGACTTCAATTAGGATTACCTTGAATCCAAAGATAAAGTTGGTAAGAACTGACATCTTGACAATATTGATAGTTTCTACCAACAAACATGGAATATATCTCCTTTATTTAGCTATTTTTTGATTTCATTCATCAGAGTTTTGTGGTTATCTTCAACTAAATCTTGTATATAATATTGTTAGATTTATAAATATGTATTTCATTTGTGGTGGAGCTAATATAAATGATATGTAGTTATAATTTCAAACTTTGTGGTCTGTTGCTGGCATAGAAAAGCAACTGACTTTTGTATATTAACTTTTTACCTTGTAACTTTATTTCAGTTATTTATTAGTTCCAGAATTTTGTTGCTGTTGTTGTTTCAGATTCTTTAGAATTTTCTACATAGACGATCAAACAAAGAGCTTAAATTTTTCTTCCCAATCTATATATATTTTATTTCTATTAATTATATTATTGCATTAGCAGTACTTCAGTAGGATGTTCAAAAGGAGTGAAGAGAGTGGGCATTCTTGCCTTGTATCTGATCTTAATGGGAAAGGTTTGAGTTTCTCACCATTAAGTATGATTTTATCTGTGAGATTTTTGTAGACATTCTTTCCAAAGCTAAAATGTTTACTTCTATTTCTAGTTCACTGGGGGATTTCTCTTGAGTGGGTATATGACATTTTTTCAAACACGTACAGAGATAATTAATAACTATTATATATAATGCTCTTAAAATTTTGTAGTAACAATAACAGGAATCTAACACTATATATATATATATAATAATACTATATATATATATATATATATATATATATATAGAAAGAGAGAGAGAGATGTATGCATAATTCTCAGGAATATTACATGAGGGTGAAGATCTAGACTCTAGTACCAGATATATTTGTGTTTGAAAACAGACTTAACTATTTATCATTTGTGTGACTTGCACAATTTATACAATTTTTTAAGCCTCAATTTTCCAATCTGTAGAACTGTGATACTATTGGTATCTAATTTGAATTGTTGGGTGATTAACAAAAATGTTGTATATGAAAGTTTGTGTACTGTACCTTACTCAGAATAAATACTCAAAAGTTGTTAGTCCCTATGAAGAAGACAGTGGATGTCCTCAAAATCTAATGAAATTAAAGTGGTCATTTCTAAAAACAGCTCACCACATTCAATAATGACTGTCAAATGGTATTTTTCTCTTACTCTGTTTTATATTTTCTCATGTGGTCTGTTTTCTGTTGTTGTTGTTGCTGCTGCTGTTGCAATGTTTGCTTAGGTCTGTGGTTGAATCCAGAACATTTTCATAAGCTTCAAAAATGAGAAATCACATTTTAAATATCTACATTTATTTTCTCTCCAACTTTCATACCCCCAAACTCTTTTTCTAAGATTAAGATAAGTAATGCCTGCTTATTTAACTTATATGCAGAGTACATCATGAGAAATGCTGGACTGGAAGAAGCACAAGCTGGAACCAAGATTTCCGGGAGAAATATCAATAACCTCAGATATGCAGATGACACCACCCTTATGGCAGAAAGTGAAGAGGAGCTAAAAAGCCTCTTGATGAAAGTGAAAGAGGAGAGTGAAAAAGTTGGCTTAAAGCTCAACATTCAGAAAACGACGTTCATGGCATCTGGTCCCATCACTTCATGGGAAATAGATGGGGAGACAGTAGAAACAGTGTCAGACTGTATTTCTTGGGGCTCCAGAATCACTGCAAATGGTGACTGCAGCCCTGAAATTAAAAGACGCTTACTCCTTGGAAGAAAAGTTATGACCAATCTAGATAGCATATTCAAAAGCAGAGACATTACTTTGCAGACTAAGGTCCGTCTAATCAAGGCTATGGTTTTTCCTGTGGTCCTGTATGGATGTGAGAGTTGGACTGTGAAGAAGGCTGAGCGCCGAAGAATCGATGCTTTTGAACTGCGGTGTTGGGGAAGACTCCTGAGCATCCCTTGGACTGCAAGTAGATCCAACCAGTCCATTCTGAAGGAGATCAGCCCTGGGATTTCTTTGGAAGGAATGATACTAAAGCTGAAGCTCCAGTTCTTTGGCCACCTCATGCAAAGAGTTGACTCATTGGAAAAGACTCTGATGCTGGGAGAGATTGGGGGCAGGAGGAGAAGGGGACGACCCAGGATGAGATGGCTAGATGGCAACACGGACTCGATGGACTCTGAGTGAACTCCGGCAGATGGTGATGGACAGGGAGGCCTGGCGTGCTGCAATTCATGGGGTCGCAAAGAGTCGGACACGACTGAGCGACTGAACTGAACTGAACTGAACTGAACTGAATGCCTATGAATGAATAATTCAAGAATGTTTCAAATTGGTAAAGAAAAGAATTATAAGACCTCACAATCCCTATGTTGTGTAATTCAAAACTATATGAAAAGATATATAAAGTAGAATTATTTTACTCATTATACATAATTTGATGGAAATCACTGGCCTCCAAAATAGTCCCATTAATACCATTATCCATGGCATTTTAGTCATGCATAAGTCATTTTGCTATTGGATTCCACAATACTAGAGCATAAAATACATGTGAGTATCTTCAGTTCAGTTCAGTTCAGTCGCTCAGTCATGTCCGACTCTTTGTGACCCCATGAATTGCAGCACGCCAGGCCTCCCTGTCCATCACCAACTCCCAGAGTTCACTCAGACTCACCTCCATCGAGTCAGTGATGCCATCCAGCCATCTCATCCTCTGTCGTCCCCTTCTCCTCCTGCCCCCAATCCCTCCCAGCATCAGAGTCTTTTCCAATGAGTCAACTCTTCTCATGAGGTGGCCAAAGTACTGGAGTTTCAGCTTCAGCATCATTCCTTCCAAAGAAATCCCAGAGATGATCTCCTTCAGAATGGACTGGTTGGATCTCCTTGCAGTCCAAGGGACCCTCAAGAGTCTTCTCCAACACCACAGTTCAAAAGCATCAATTCTTTGGTGCTCAGCCTTCTTCACAGTCCAAC
This sequence comes from Ovis canadensis, assembly GCF_042477335.2. Lineage (NCBI taxonomy): Eukaryota > Metazoa > Chordata > Mammalia > Artiodactyla > Bovidae > Ovis > Ovis canadensis. The sequence continues at coordinate 70,949,311 of NC_091254.1, forward strand.
TCACATCCATACAGGACCACAGGAAAAACCATAGCCTTGACTAAGCGGACCTTAGTCTGCAAAGTAATGTCTCTGCTTTTGAATATACTATCTAGGTTAGTCAATACTTTTCTTCCAAGGCGTAAGCTTCTTTTAATTTCATGGCTGTAGTCACCATCTGCAGTGATTTTGGAGCCCCCCCAAAATAAAGTCTGACACTGTTTCTTTCCACTGTTTCCCCATCTATTTCCCATGGAGTGATGGGACCAGATGCCATGATCTTCGTTTTCTCAATGTTGAGCTTTAGGCCAACTTTTTCACTCTCCTCTTTCACTTTCATCAAGAGGCTTTTTAGTTCCTCTTCACTTTCTGCCATAAGGGTGGTGTCATCTGCATTTCTGAAGTTATTGATATTTCTCCCAGCAATCTTGATTTCAGCTTGTGTTTCTTCCAGTCCAGCATTTCTCATGATGTACTCTGCATATAAGTTAAATAAGCAGGGTGACAATATACAGCCTGTTACATAATTACAAACTCTAGTTTTTCCATAGTCATTTGAAATAGTAGCTGAGCTACTGTCAAGATATTTCAACACTGTAGTCAATTATATGGCAAGACCAAACTCTTATATTGTGAAGTGGGACAGGTTGGGGAGGCATGTCCTGATAGTAAGAGAGTTAGACTATGATTGTTGGAAGCTCCTTTAATCAGAGTCACATATAAGTTGGCAGTGTCCAATGTGTTGGGCAAAACAATGCCTTGGTTTGAAGTATAGCTCAAATAGTGTCAAATGAATAACCAGATTATGTAGCTTCATATGGCTAGAGACATGAAAATGTGTAATTGCAGGATATGGCTGAAGTTTCTTTAACCTGTCAGTTTCACAGCAGTAGTTTACAAAAATGGAAATGGCCCCCACTTGCCTTCATGCGATCTTTGGCTCTTCGTCTGAGAGGTGCTAGAGAAATAAAACACAGATTTCCTCAACTACATTGGTACTACTCCATTCGACTGTCTGATTCTACATGGAAGAAAAGGAAACAAATGTAGAGGGAGGGGTTTCAGACTCCAAATCTCCCTGTTCACAAAGAGAAGGATGGATTTAAAAACTTTTTAAATGGCATTGAAGGATTCTAATTCTTCATTTGCATAAACCTGACAACCTGCTGATGATAGCAATTAATTCCTGCTTAGTTTTAGCCTTATTTAATACAAGCAAAAATTATCAAAAGGAACTTGATTGGAAGAAACAGAAAGTCCCCACAAGCCTGGTATACTGAAAGTAACATTAATTGTTAGGCTTTACATTTAGTTTGACAACAACAAAATTGATTTTTAAATCAATTCAAAATCTAGATCAAAGTAGTCCCTTCTCACATACACACACACACACACACACACACACACACACACAGATTGTTCAACTAAATAAAATGTCTGAGTAAAATGGAAATTCCTTTCTAGGCAAAATACTGTCATATAGAAAGATAGGATCTGAATGTATTGTTTTATAATAAATGGTTAGGGGAATTGAGGACAGAATTCTGAAATGTTATATTGCTTAAATGAGACTGTAGCATAATGTGCCTAATCCCTGGATCCCAATAAACTACAAGTTGTGTTATTTTGTATTAAAGCCAAAGAGAACATACAAAAATGTTTTGCTTTGTGGTTAACAGGTTTAAAATGATAAAATTAGGAGATGAAATGCATAAAAATACTAGATAGGTAGTCACAAAATTACATCTTTCACTTGGATTGTGGTTTGAATGATTAGCCTGTGAAAATGTAAGGCTCTACTGCTTGGTATGTGCCAAGTCACTTCAGTCATGTCTAACTCTTTGCAACTCTATGGACCGTAACCTGCCAGGCTTCTCTTTACATGAGACTCTCCAAGCAAGAATACTGGAGTGGATTGTCGTGCCCTCCTCTAGTGCTTAGTAAATACCTTACCTTTCCAGAGACCCATATTTCTTGGTCAGAGACATTTGTTATCCTTGTTTTACTTTATACTCAGAGTAAAATTATGCCTTCTAAATAAATTTTAAGTGTATGTTTGATGGTGAAAATCCATTAGGATGGTAAACAAATGTCTACTGAAACATAAAATTTAAAGTAAATAAGCAACATATTCCCATCTAGATTAAAAATATCTTATTTTAAGAGTTTTTAATCTGCATTATTCAATGAAATAAGTGTTTCTAAATGCATTTTTTCCATTTTAAGATGAAGCATCAAATAACCAACTATACTTTTCTCTTTGCATTTGGATGGACTTAGAGAGGTGATAGTGGGCCACTTTCTTTTTTCTAAAATGGCACATATCACATCAGAGGAGACTGAATGAAATTGTTATGTATTTCTCTAGATGACTTCTTTCAAGTTCAGCAGCCAATTACAAACATTGATGCATTGTGGTTTCTTTTACAGTATGTTTCATGTATTTGAAACTATTTTTTTTTCTCTTCCAATATAGGAAAAAAGATTCTATGGCTTCAAGTTGGTTTAGTAAATCCAGGAACATCCTGCAGGTGAAAAAATGATGGCTCCAAAGTAGCTCTGGAAATTCCAACAGGGCTACTTAAATAAAATGAGTCAATGGCTTGGTTGTTTACATGTTATAAAAACATGCTGCTTCAGAATACACAAAATGCATTGCTTAATAATTAATACAAGGAATTAATTTTCAAACTAAATGTGTATTGTACACTATTACTTATTAACATATTTTTACTGGAAAAAATAATCTCATTCTTACTTATTTGTTCCACTGACTTGTCCATTGTCTGTTGGTCATTTTATTACTAAATATTCAATGGAGTGTACTGATAAGAGTTTACTTCACTCTATATAAAGACACAGGAAAAAGAAGGCATATTTCATCTACACCACCTCTTATTGAAGCTTTCCAACAGGCCAATTGGTTTTGTCTCCTCTTCCCTTCAACTACTATAGCACCTCCACTATTTGTTTTGTTCTGTTTTTCCGTTGTTTGGTCTTCTGTTTTCTGCCTATTCATTAGTTACACTTGTGCCCATGATGTCTCCTTATTCAATAGGACCCTCAGAAACATTATTATGTAAAATCGTTGGTTTTCAGCGGTTAATGCAGATATCAACTTTGTCTTGTGATAATGTTATAGAAAATGTTTCCTGTAGTACCTTTAGACTAGTGGGGCAATTATACACTGTATAGTTCTTTAAGTGTGAAAATAATGATTTTTTTAATGCTAGCTCTGACTTTGGGATCCTCAGCCACATCCAAGAAATAGATATTCCTTGAAGAAATGTCCTCAAGCCATATTGTCATAAAAAGGAAGAGAGACTTTTTAAAAGACTATTTATAAGATATTAAAACCCTCCTAGGAAATTGAATGGAAAATACACTGGTGACTTAATCTTAAAGACCATCATTTCTTCCTGTCAGTGATCTTTAGTGCTAACTCAAAAGAGGAAAAAATGCTCTGGCAAAGTGTGCTTTATTATTTACCTTTTACTTTGTTCACTCAATCACTAACTCATTCATTCATTCAATACTTATTAAGCATCACTTCTGTACCAGATATTATTTGTACGTTTTGAGAAAACAGCAATGAATGAAAACAGTTGGCAATCATATCAGGAGAGGGACATAAAATAAGTATCTTGTACAGATGGTCCCTGATTTACCTTGATTTGACTTAGAGTTTTCAACTTTACAATGGTATGAAAGCAATATGCATTTGGTAAAAGACATGTTTCCAATTTTGAATTTTTATATTTTCCTGGGCTAGCAATATGTGAAAATCTGGTACACTCTGTGATACTTGGCAGCAGCAGCAAGCTACAACTCCTAGTCAGCCACACGTTACTAGGGTAAACAACCAGTGCATTTATAACCATTCTGTACCCAAACAATCATTCTATTTTTCTCTTTCAGCACAGTATTCCATAAATTGCATGATATATTTAACACTATATTATAAAATAGGCTTTATGTTAGATGACTTTGCCCAACTGTAGGCTAGTGAAGTGTCCTGAGCACTTTTAACATATGCTAAGCTGAGCTATGATGTTCAGTACGTGAGGTGTGTTAAATGCATTGTCATCTTAAAACATTCTAACGTTTGGTGGTTTTATCAGGACATTATTCTATTGTAAGTCAAGGAAGAGGTATATAAGAGGTGATAAGTGGGACAAAACAAAATAAAAGGTGAAGGTGATACAGAGCAGAATATATTTGTACAGGGAAGACTGGCTTTCCCAATAGGATGATACTGAAAGTGAAGCCTGAATTAATTGAGGGAGTAAGTCAAGTACCTGTATGTGTGAAGAGCATCCAGGCAGAGGCACAAGTACCTGCTAAGACCCAGGCAAGAACATGCTCCATCTATTTCAGAAGGAACAAGAATTATTGTCATTATAGTCAAGTGAGGCAATCAGAAAACTTTTCTCTGCAATAAACAACTATAAAGCTCAATAAAATTGGCAGAAGCAAACATTTCAGTGCTCTGGAAACGGTTCAAAGGGGTGCAATAGTCACAGAAGCCTTTATTCTTGGGGAAAACATGCCAAAATTGGGGTGAGAACACACTCTGTTACATTTTTTCTCCTAGGCTTGCTCTCTTCAGCCCCATCCCTTCTGCTCCTCTACCCACCCTGTGCCATTAATAGGCATGAAGGTTCTACAGGGTAAAGGGTGAGTATGAGGACTGGCTTCTCTCTGTCATGGAAAGGGGAATATCATTCATTTTCGAGCACTGGCGGATGCAGCAGTAGTGTCTGTGGGAGTGATCATTTCAGAGGTTGATCAGTTGGGAAGGCAACCTCCTCTCCCTGAGGTTTTTGTCTTGATTGGAACAAACATACACCTGGCTGAGATAGTATATCTTCTTCGTGGAGGCTCAGAGAGGGCTTAAGCTAACCCAACACTCCCAGCCAACCCTGAAGTTGTGCCTCTGGCCACCAAAGGGGGGTAACAAGGCCCTGTGAAAAGAAAGTATAAGCCAGGGCAACACTGAAAACCCTGAATTCCCTTCCCTGCCTGCCCACCCAGCGACCCACCTGAAAATGAGTGCCTTCCTGGATTAAGGGGTTTGAAAACATGGCTGTCCCATCACAGGCTGACCTCTGAGTTACACAAACATGGAGGTGAACCCGGAAGAACAGACTAAAAAGTAATATCAACAAAACACACACACACACACAAACAAAACTAAGAAACATCAAATGCCAAACATTACGGGGAAAACCAGTTTCATAGATCTAACCTGGGCAAATTACTAAACAAAGAAGAAACTAACAAAAACAGCAACCCTCACAGGGGAAAGAAATCAACATTAAAATTTTGCATTTCAGACAATACCATGACGAATTATTACCTTTAGTTTCCCTAGGTAGACCAGGTAGTTGCTCCCTATAAAGATCACAGGACTATCTGGCATTCCTTTATACTACCATTTCTTCTATATGTAAGAAATTATTCAGTTCAGTTCAGTTCAGTTACTCGGTCGCATCCGACTCTTTGCGACCCCATGGACAGCAATACACCAGGCTTCCCTGTCCATCACATTATTCATTAATAATTAAGATTTTCCCTTTCTTTAAAAAAACACATAGATGTAACTGAAATATATTAATACAGCAATTTTTACCCTACTATCAAATTTTATTTATTGATTGGTTTATATATATATATACACACACACACACACACACACACACACACACACACATAGTGGTCAATGCAAGAAGATTATCTCTACCTGAGTTTCTTTTGGCCATATATTATTTGTTTCATTACATAATCATTACTCAAAATAATTTTATCAAGTACATGAAGGGATATTAAGAAATGATCTTTTCCTGTGTATATATATATGCTAGATTTAACCAATTACATGCACCCATTCACACACTTTGTAAGAGATCCTTTGTTTAATATAAACTGGTGCATGGGGATGACCCACAGAGATGTTATGGGGAGGGAGGAGGGAGGGGGGATCATGTTTGGGAACGCGTGTAAGAATTAAAGATTTTAAAATTAAAAAAATAAAAAACTAAAAAATAAAAGAATAATAAAAAAATAAAAGATTCTTCCTGTTTAACACTCATTATAGCCATATTGTTAATATCTTATAATATTGTAAAATGATAAATTAAGAGATAAGAATAATCATGACCTTGGTAACTATTGTAATAAAAATTAGGTCAGAGGTATGTATTTGAAAAATGTCATTTAGGATTTCTACTTTTATTTATGGCATGCTTCATAATTAACATAAAGAGAAATAAGTGATATCCTTAGAAACTGTATTAAAGATGATACACAAGAGGATTTTTTGTATAAAGATTGACATTTTACTATATTTCCAGGTTTAAAATTTCATTTCACTTTCAATTTGAAAACTTTGCCATATAAACTAGATAATAATTGTGAATAATAATATTGAAATAAGTACAGGAGTGCAGATTTCTCTTCAAAATCATGATTTCAGGTCCCTTGGTATATACCAAGAAGTGAAAATTACTAAATCATATGATAGTCATATTTTAAATTTTTAATAATTTTCATATTCAAGTAACTTCCATACTTCAGTTTTCCACAGTGGCTACACCATTTTACATAGAATATAGTATTATTCCTGCCATTTGTGACAACATGGATAAACCTGGAGAATATTATGCTAAGTGAAGTAAACTAGACATAGAAGAACAAATATTTTATGGTCTCACTATGTGAGAAATCTAAAATAGTCAAGCTCATAGATAACAGAATAGTGGTCACCAAGGGCTAAGGGGAGGGTGAAGCAAGGAGGTGTTGGTAAAAGGTATGAAGTTTCAGTTATATGAGATGACTAAGTATTAGAGATCTACTATGCAGCATATTACATGTAGTTAGCAATACTGTATAATATATTTTTAAAATTGTTAATAGAGTAGAATTTATATTGTGTTCTTATCACAAAAACAAAGAGGATGGTGATGGATATGTTTATGGCATTGATTATGATGATGCTTCAAAGATATAGACATCTCCAAACTCAAGTGGTGCATATTAAATATGTACAACAGTTTCTATGTCAGTTATACCTCAATAAAATGTTTTTTGAATCACACACAGTTCAATTAACAAACAGAAAACAACCAAATGATGATCATTAGTCTGTATCAGTACATTTAGTTTTTGTGACATTAAACTAAAGTGTTTTCTGTAGTGTCAGGTGTCATGGGTTGGATGCAGTGACTTGTCATGCCTTAAAAAAATATATGTATTTATATTGGAGGATAGTTGTCCTGCAATCTATCATCCAGTTTAGGATTTAAGGACAGAAACTAAACAGTGTTTTCTTCAGACATAGGGAATGTTTTAATCCTCTAGGTCTGGCTAATGTTGACTCTCAAAGTTTGTTACATGTTGAATCATCTTACAAGGATTTCAATCGATACAAAAGCACCTTTTTTTAAATAGGAAAGCAAGTACATGATTTCATAGCCATCTAACAAAAATAAAATTAGAATTTTAATGTGGTTAAAACTGAAAAGAAAATATTATAGTTCTCAAGCACAATAGAACATAGAGAAATCTCTCAATTTTAAACCAACATAGCTTTAGGGAATAAATTACAAGAAAACATTTCAGTTATCTAAAATAAAGTAATAGAAAACTTCAAATTATCAAAGAAGTCTTGCTTTATGGTCAGTTTAAAAGTAGCGTTACTATTCCTTAGATATCTTAGTTCTGTCTTGCCTTCTTAATGCATTTAACAAATATTTATTATGTATCCGCCAGGTGTTAAATCAGAGATGGATTATTCTTGAGATAAAACCACTGACCTTAGTGAGGTGACAATACAGTTAGGATGTACTATCTATAATAATGATTAAAAAATAATTAAACAATGGAACCTCTAAATAAAATCTAATAAAACTGAAAAAATGCACAGTTAATGCCGCGAAGGAAATATACCAGGGAATGCAAAATAGAGAAAGAAAACTTACCCAAAGTGGAGAAGCGAAGATGGTCAAGGATGACTCCTGAGGGTTTATGCTTAATCAGTCTTCCAAGGGTGAATGTGTACAGAATAGAACAATAACTTAGGTGATGAGTGTCCCTGAGGAAGACAGCAACACATTCAAGTCAAAGAGTTGAAAAGACTGAACAGCCACAGCTCCATTAAAGTGGTTAGAGGTTGAGGAAAAATGAAGAAATCCCAGAAGTGAGGCATGCAAAATCAGCAAAAGTGAAATAATGAAGAACGGAAGATCTCTCCTGAGAAGAATTATTTCAACCACTACATTTGAGATTTTTGCTACATTTTGTACCTTTTACAAATATGCAGTCTAATGTTTCACTGGACTAACAACTATCTTGTGGAAAAAAATTCTTAAGATAATATCACTGTTTTCATTTATTTTTTAAATTTTTAACTGGAGGATAATTGCTTTACAATGTTTTGTTGGTTTCTGCCATTCAACAACATGAGTCAGCCATACGTATACATATATATAGGTGTACATATACATTTAGTAGCCCTCTCGAGTCTCCCTCCCACTCCCCACCCTATCCCACCCCTCTTGGTCATCACTGAGCACCGGGCTGAGCTCTCTGCATCATACAGCAAATTCTCACCGGCTATCTATTTGATATATGGTAATGCATATGTTTCAATGCTACTGTCTCAGTTTGTCCCACCCTCTCCTTCCCCTGCTGTGTCCACAAGTCTCCTCTCTATGTCTACCTCTCTATTCTTGCTCTGCAAATTCATCACTGGAATTTTTCTAGATTCCATGTATGTGTTAATAAATGATACTTGTTTTTCTGACTCACTTCATTCTGTATAATAGGCTTGGTTCAGTAGGATGGTATTACTTTTTAATTTATATGTATTAGTTGCTTAGTCATGTTTGACTCTTTGCATCCTCCATGTACTGTAGCCCACCAGGCTCCTCTGTCCATGGAATTCTCCAAGTAGCGAATCCCTTCTCCAGAGGATCCTCCCAACCCAGGGATTGAACCTGGGTCTCCTGCCTTGCAGGCAGATTCTTTGCTGTCTGAGTAACCAGGGAAGTCCCAACATTTTGAAAGTGGTTGGTTATTTATGAAAGGTAACTAATTGGGAGCTACAGACCTGAGCCACTTTCTGGGGACCTGGCTATGTATATGTACATGTATATATCTTGTTGACATTATATGTCCATAACTGAGTATTCATGGGAAGTTCATTCTATACTAATAGACAAAACTTGAACATGGGAAGATACAATGTGAAGGTTCTTTAGAGACATAGTTACAAGAAGAGCAGTCAAGTGCCTCAGTAAGAGTGTCATGTTAGGATAACTTATAAATTTATTACACAGTGAGAATATGTCTAGAAATATGATTAGAATAGTTCAAGTTGTTGAACTACAACTTAGTATGTCATTTCCACAATGATATCTAAATATTTGAAATCTATGATCAAAACCATCACTATCCAGTAGAATTCTCTGTGACCACGGAACTGTTCTGTATGCTGGTCAGCATTGTAACCACTAGTCACTTGTGGCTGTTGAACACTTGGAATGTGAATGTTATAACTAAATGAGTTTTAATTTTAGTAAAGTTATAATTAAAATTTAATTGCCATGTTTGTTTAGATGCTACTGCTTTGGAAAACAAATTCTAACACATCCTTTCTTTGACAGGGCTTCTATACAACTTGAAAAAAATGTAGATAGTCTATGTTTTAGCGGTAACATTACTGTCATTTACCGAGGAATTATTTCTTTAGACTTGTTACATATAATTTACTACAGGTATGGTCAAATGTTACCACCTTAGAAGTCTGACTAAGATCATTTTGTGTGTCTCTATGATTATCAGTTAGATGTTATAGTTACAGTATAATTCTCAGAGGCAAATTTTTATTTCTAGACCTTGTTGTACAGAACATTACTGAATTCTCAAATACTGACAGTTCTGGCATTTGTTTTGCCCCAATGTTACATTGCTATCAAATGTCTCATTTTCTAGATTACTTTTCTTCATTTTTTTCACAATTTTTCTTTCTTCATTAGAAAAAAAATCAAGAGTTATTGAGATAAATGAAGTTTTGAGATAAAAAAGTAAATGAAAAACAGAGGTACAGAGGTATTGTATTTTAGTTTGTGCACTGCTGAGCAACAGCATTTATGACATACTACACAGTTCTTTAGTAGTCAGTAGTCACTACTGCGGAGAAAGCAATGGCACCCCACTCCAGTACTCTTGCCTGGAAAACCCCATGGGCAGAGGAGCCTGGTAGGCTGCAGTCCATGGGGTCGCAAAGAGTCAGACATGACTGAGCAACTTCACTTTCACTTTTCACTTTCCTGCATTGGAGAAGGAAATGGCAACCCACTCCAGTGTTCTTGCCTGGAGAATCCCAGGGACTGAGGAGCCTGGTGGGCTGACGTCTATGGGGTCACACAGAGTCGGACATGACTGAAGTGACTTAGCAGTAGCAGTAGCAGTCACTACTGATGTACATTCTATGAATGAATGATAGCAAAGTAAATTGGAAAAGTATGGAACAATATGAAGAAAGTATATATCATATCCCTGTCTTACAACTTCAGAAGCAATTTAACATTTTAAATTGTAGTTGATGATAGCCATAATCTATGGTTTACACTCATAGAATATGACCTCGAAACTCTGGCAGGTGCGTACAAAGCATTATGCCACAGTGTATATTATAATAGCAAAAAGCTTGAAACAAACTTAATCTTCCATATCACTAGAAGAAATATGTATATTTATTTTGATTTTACACAGATTAAAGCCCTATATTGTCTTAAAGCTATATACAGATATTATTATATATTCTATATAAGGCCACAAAATAATTTGCTCAATACTATATAAATGAAAATTACCAATTCACTTTTGTGGTTGTCTTAAGGATTTGATAACTGAAGATCTCTAGAAATTCTAACATGTTATAAGAACCTCTGGTATTAGAGACCTTTTGGTCAGAAAATCAACAGGATCCTGTTCAACCACATAACAAAATGAAATAAAGGTTGATGTTTGCATACATGAAAAAATAAAACTGATAAGTAAAATATTTTCTATGCAAATGTTGATGAAATCTTGAGAAAAAAAATCTATAAAATGAATATGTTAAAATTTATTCCCACTTAGCCTAAGATGAGATTTCAATTTTAAACAAGTAGAATAATCTCTACTTCTTTTATTGGATTTTCTATGTGGATGATACCGATTCAATCCTCTAACTATGGCCTCAGGTCATACACCTACCTTGCCCTCTGAAAATCACCATTCAGATACTCTGTGGAGACTACTAAAATTCAATATTAAGCCCACAGAGATATATTCCTTTCCAAATGACAATGAGATCTATATATCTATAAAAACACACATGTATAAATGTCTACCTATTCTCATCCTTGAGTTGTTTTCTCTCTTACATTCCAGGAAGCATCACAGCTTTATGGATATCCTATGAGTCATTGAAACCTAAAACTATGGAATCATATCTCATTCTGTCTACCAAGTCAAATGGTTGTTGTCTCCAAGTTTATGTTTCCTATAGTCAATTTGCCATGACAGAAACCCTAGACCTGGACCCTCATTAGTTCACACCAGAATACTGTAATTGCTCTTTACCTATAAAATGTTCTTAATAGCATATCGTCTAGCTTCAACTGGATGGAAGAATTCCTATTCTTTATAGTCTCTGTAACTGTTCCTGATTTAAAACATCCTTAAATAGGTTTTATGTTTCTTGCCTCTGCAGAATTAATGGTTATTGTTGCTGTTATTATCATTAAGGACTTTGTGATCAAGGTCCCTAGAGCCTCTCCATTCATTCAGACTGTATTATTAAAAGTCAACTGGGAACTTTAATATTTTTATTCATTCTCCTATACCCATTACTTCACAGTATATTCTCTGTATAAGAATGTATGAGATACAGGAGAGAGTGATGATCCACACTGACCATATTTTTTTCCTATTTTTAAGCCCATTTTATTACTTTTTAAAATTTTCAAATGTCACTGAAGTAACTTCCAAGGGCATAGTCAAAAATCAAAATAATTTTGATCTAAGCTATCATATATTTTAATATATTTTTCTCTATAATGCATCTGTGCTCAAGCACACACACACACACACTATATATATATATATATACATATCTTATCTTGAACTGCTAGAATACTGATTCCATGTGTTTATGGACAGAATTGTTTGCATTAATTTTCCCAATGTCTAACAGAGTTCTTTGCACAAGTTAACTGAGTTAAATTCATTCAAAAAAATGATTCTATTGTTCAGTCTTTGTAGGCGATGAGTCTGAATGTGTGATCAGATAATCATGAATAAGCATGAGTCTATACACAATAGATCCAGCTGATAATTCTGAAAATCAGTTGTGAAAGTTTGCTTTTATTATGAAAGGATATATTCACATTTTATTGTTGTATTATCTTATTTCAAAACTTTTATATATCTAGTATGAACTACATTAAAAGTAAAAGCTTACATTTATATTCATACATAAAGTACATTCAGAAGGTAACTCCAAGGACATGGAAAATGCCAACAACTTGCACTTTATTCCCAGAGCTTAGACATCAGCACTCCCAAACAATTGCTGTGAGTTGGAAAACATTCTGGATATTGATATTCAATATTTTTAACCTTTTGTCAGTAGGTGATGGATTAACTTAGTTCCAAGGCTGTTCTGGTTGACAGTGAGAGCTGATTTAACTCGTTTCTCACTGCAGGGAGAAGAATCAGAGCCAGGGAGAACAGCCAATAGAAAAAAGAAAATGAATTAAAAATAAAATTAGTGCACTAGTACTTCAGCACTGTTAGGCATTCCAGAATCTCAGGGATAATTAACATTCTTAATATAAAATATTGATGTTATGCAGTATTAATGCAGCATCACAGTAAGAATTGACAGTGTTTAATGTTTCATAGCAGCCTCCTAGCTGAGCATAAAACTTTTCACAAGTGAAGAGAATTTAATTTTAGATTAAAAAATATTAAAACCTTCTGGGACAGAATGCAATTAACTCTTTCTTCTTTTCTATCTTTAGTATTTTACCTTGCATGGGTGTGTGCTAAGTCGTTTCAGTCGTGTCCGACTCTTCAACCCTATGGGCTGTAGTCCACAAGTTTCCTCTGTATATGGGATTCTCTAGCCATGGATACTGGAGTGGGTTGCCACTACCTCTCTAAGGATCTTCCCAACTCAGGGATTGAACCCCTGTCTCCTGTTCTCCTGCAGCTCCTGCATTGCAGGAAGATTCTTTACCGCTGAGCCACCACAGAAGCCCTTCTTCTTTATTTGGGATAATAAGGGATTGAACCCAGATCTCCCTGGGTTGCAGGCAGGCAGGGTTGCATTGCAGGCAGAAGCTTTAACCTCTGAGCCACCAGGGAAGCCCAATATAAATCACACCATTGCCTAAATCAGACATCATATTAAGAAGTGCAAAACTGTGACATTTTTAGTTCTTTCAGTCATTCTGTACTTATTAATTTCAGTTATCCTGTGTTTTAAACCATCCTTCCCACCACATCTAGTACTGTTTTAACAACACTGAAATGTAGTCTATACAGAAGGTGCAGAAAAACTTTTTAATTTTTCTCATTTAACTATCAGTGTTCATCATAATGAGTCAGTACCTTGGCAAACTCAAGTGTTCCATAAGAAGCACTGATTTATTTCTCTGTGCTTATATATATATACCTCTATATCTATCTATATATTCTGGGATATTTATATACTTGACATTTTCTACATATTTTAGTGATCATTCGTTGCAAATCACAATAGACTCTAAACTAAAGCAATGAGATCAAATGACTTCTGTGTCTTCTGTACAGACCCCATAATACTTTAGTAGCTTCTAATCTTTGGTAGAATTCTTTATGTTCAACGTTATGCTCCCAACTTTTGAGTTTCCTGCCCACCACTTAAAGGAGATTTTCTCTGAGCATCCTCATGATTTCTATTGTTGAAAGTCATTTAATGAACAAAAATCTGGCTTCTAGGGGTGGTTTATTACTACTGGATTTCTATTGCCCTTATATATTTTCAATGGACAGTGTTAGAACATGCATTCAGAAATAAGAATATAAAAAACAACATGCATTGTTTTATTCAATCAAATATAAGCTTTACTATTTTTACCCTTTATGCTGAAAGGATATTTTTCTACATGCTGAAAGTTATTTTTAAAATAATACCATAATTACTTAATTTCTTTATCCTGCTACTGCTACTGCTAAGTCACTTCAGTCGTGTACGACTCTGTGCGACCCCATAGACGGCAGCCCACCAGGCTCCCCCATCCCTGGGATTCTCCAGGCAAGAACACTGGAGTGGGTTGCCATTTCCTTCTCCAATACATGAAAGTGAAAAGTGAAAGTGAAGTCGCTCAGTCATGTCCAACACTCAGCAACCCCATGGACTGCAGTTCCAGGCTCCTCCGTCCATGGGATTTTCCAGGCAAGAGTACTATACATAAAGTCTGCACAAGATGACAATACTATGACAGAATAAAATTTGAACTGTGGTATTGGAGAAGACACTTGAAAGTCCCTTTGACTGCAAGGAGATCTAACCAGTCCAGCCTAAAGGAGATCAGTCCTGGGTGTTAATTGAAAGGACGAATGTTGAAGCTGAAATTCCAATACTTTGGCCACCTGATATGAAGAGCTGACTCATTTGAAAAGACCCTGATGCTGGGAAAGATTGAGGGCAGGAGGAGAAGGGGACAACAGAAGATGAGATAGTTGGATGGCATTACTGACTCAATGGCATGAGTTTGGGTAAACTCCGGGAGTTGGTGATGGACAGGGAGGCCTGGCATGCTACAGTCCATAGGATCACAAAGAGTTGGACAAGACTGAGTGACTGAACTGAACTGATAAAATTTGAGATTTCTTTACACATGTTTTTTGCCCTTATATATACAGTTCTGAGACTGCATAAACACTTGGACTGATTTTTCTTACTCTATGAGGTTATATCACCAAAATTATATAAATCAGTTATATTTATTTAATTAATTTTAATTAAGATATTTTTCTTTATACATTCATTTAACATTCTGATTATATAAAACATACAAAGTCATAGTATAAGTACAGTCATAAGAATTCTTTTCATCCCTGTTCCTTCTACTTTGTAACTCCCTCTTCTTTGTCAGTTCAGTTCAGTTCAGTGCTCAGTTGTGTCCGATTCTGTGCAACCCCACAGACTGCAGCACGCCAGGCTTCCCTGTCCATCACCAACTCCCGGAGCTTACTCAACCTCATGTCCATCATGTTAGTGATGCCATCCAAACATCTCATCCTCTGTTGTCCCCTTCTCCTCCTGCCTTCAATCTTTCCCAGCATCAGGGTCTTTTCCAATGAGTCAGTTTTTTTGCCTCAAGTGCCAAAGTGTTGGAGTTTCAGGTTTAGCATCAGTCCTTCCAATGAATATTCAGGACTGATTTCCTTTAGGATGGGCTGGTTTGATCTCCTTGCTATCCAAGGGACTCTCAAGTGTCTTCTCCAACACCACAGTTCAAAAGCATCAATTCTTTGGCACTGAGCTTTCTTTATAGTCCAGCTCTCACATCCATACATGACTATTGGAAAAACCATAGCCTTTACTAGACTGAAATTTGTTGGCAAAGTAATGTCTCTGCTTTTTCATATGCTGTCTAGTTTGGTCATAGCTTTTCTTCCAAGCAGCAAGTGTCTTAATTTCATGGCTGCAGTCACCATCTGCAGTGATTTGGGAACCCAAAAAAGTAAAGTCTGTCACTGTTTCCATTCTTTCCCCATCTATTTGCCGTGAAGTGATGGAACCAGATGCCATATCTTAGCTTTCTGAATGTTGAGTTTTAAGCCAATTTTTTCACTGTTCTCTTCCACTTTCATCAAGAGGCTCTTTAATTCTTCCTTGCTTTCTGTCATAAGACCGACACTACCTAGGAGCAAACAAGACTTCCACTATTTACTAACTGAATATGTTTGCCAAGTTACTTCATCATACTACATCTCAATTGTCTCACTGAAGAATGGAAATACCAACAGAAATTATGTGATAGGGTTGTTTTATTTTAATGCATGTAAAATACTTCTGGGAACATACCATTCCTAAGAAAACCTGATAGCCATAACAGTTAAAAATTTTTTTTATAGTAATTGTGCATGTTAAATAAGAATAATGGCAGTAATTCCCATTATTAAGGCAAGGACTTCTCTGTTACAAACTATCAAACTAAGTCATAAGTATAACATTATTCCTAAAAGGGGAAAAAATGGTAAAGAAAACAAATTTTACCAGTTAGATTTATCAAACACCATGCATATTAGACAAGCATTTGTACATAGAAATTTGAAATATTAAAATATGTTTGAAAATTATAACCATAAGCATTATGAGCTATTTTTCTTATTCATTTATATTTGTATAAATTTTTCTAAAGAGCAAGACTAGGGAAGCCTCCAAGTCTCTGTTCACCAATGGTGGATTCATTTGGCAAGACACTGAGAAAAGGAAGTACAGCGGGGCTCACTTTCATGTATTCACAATGACTTGTTTCTACAATAAATATTTCAATTGAAATTGCTTTGATTTGATTTTCAACTGTAAGGAAAAAATATTCAAGACATTTACTTCAAGGACTTATTCAAAAAATTAATGCTCCTAGTCTTTGAAGTATTGCAGAGAGTCATTGAAAGTTTAGATCTAAAGCACCAGGAGTTATTCTTGTGGCTCTTAGCTGCTCATTAGTTTGATGTATTTCTTACAGATACCATTACTGCCAGGCTGCTGATCGATTACAGTGCATAGCCTGACCTCAATATTCGATGACTCTAATTATTTTGGGTAGATAGTGAGAATTTTATTTTCAGAAAGCAAATGCTAGAAAACTTATCTCTAAATTGTATTTTAAGCAACTGATACTGTTTATACTAATGTGATTAGCAAGTATTTTAAGAACTGAAAAATCCATATTTTATATAAATATATTTCTAAAAAATATCCTGAAGATTATCCCTAAAGAAAGAAAATAATGTTCCTGTTGAAATTGACATTTAATTTTATTAATAAAAAGAGCAGTAAAATTGATTTGACTGGTTTCAAAATAAGAAAATAATAACTATAGTTAATGAACAAAAAGGACAAAAAACAGTATAGTTAAAAACAAGCAACAAATAATTCTCCATTTTAATGTAAATGTCTATTTTTCACTCATAGAGTTCTCTCACACCAACATTATTCTTAACAAAGAGAAGATAATCTTTTCATTTCTTCTTGGCGCCAGAGAGAGATGCTCTTTAGAAAAATTTAATACTTAAATATCACTATTTCCATATGGAAAAGTGAGTGAATGGGTGCTCTACAAAGATACACTATGACCATATCAAAACTCTTGTTTTCTCATCTAAATGCACATATGTACCATGGATTCACATTATTTACTAGGGTGTAATGCTTTCTCAAATGTCATGTATGTATCAAAGTAAGTGAACAAATTGAAAGACGTTTTGCCATTATGACATACATGTGAATCTCCTCTTATCAATGAACAAATCAATTTTTACATTGCAATTTTTTTTACCTTATTAACAACTCTGGGATTTCTTTGGAAGAAATGATGCTAAAGCTGAAGCTCCAGTACTTTGGACACCTCATGCAAAGAGTTGACTCATTGGAAAAGATTCTGATGCTGGGAGAGATTGGGGGCAGGAGGAGAAGGGAATGACCCAGGATGAGATGGCTGGATGGCATCATGGACTCGATGGAGGTGAGTCTGAGTGAACTCTGGGAGCTGGTGATGGACAGGGAGGCCTGGCGTGCGGCTATTCATGGGGTTGCAAAGAGTCGGACACGACTGAGCGACTGAACTGAACATTAAAATTATTTCTGTAATTTTTAAAAATGTACCAGTATGTTTTCCATGAAATGTGGTAAAACAGATTTTCTCCTTTGGTCATACTGTTAGAACCTTTTGTAGAATAGTGCTCCACTGCAAAAATAAGGTTATTCATGTGGACACGACTGAGCGACATGAACCTCATGTAGTTTGATTTCCTAAGACAGTGTAAATAGTATGTCTACTTTCTTGGGGGTAAGATTAAAAAAAACATATATGTATTAGAAAGGTCCTGAGATTGTCCATCTGCCAGTGTGCTAGAAGCTGTGGAGGACCTAGTCTCCTCCAGGAAGAATGACGAATGATTAAAGTCACGGAAGTACTTCTGCACTTATTCAGCTCTTTTTAAACATGTGGAAATGCAACAACAACAAAATTAAGTCACTGGCTCAATTTCTCACAGCTCATAAGTACAGAGATTAAATTTCTAACCACTACCTATAATCACTATTTAGGGAGCATGGTTATTTCAGGGAAAACAGGGAGAATGTAAGACTGAAATTATGTGAGTAAGTGATGCCAAAGAGCAAAGAAAGAGGAAAGAAATTTAAGAAAGCAGCTAGCAAAAAATGTTATAAGTATGCCAGAAAATCATTTTTAAATGTACTAGAAGGGCTTTTTGAGTTTAGTAATTAAATATAATATAAAACTTCCATATAGACACAGAACAGAAAATATGTTTCCATTGGCAAGTCAGATTCTGAGTGAAGAGAGGAAGAGATTGAAGTGGTCATGCCCAGCTGATTTTTTATTCATCCAGGGGAAAAATTGGTGAGAATACGAAAATGAACAGGAGTTCAGAGCTAAAATACATTCCTCCTACACTGAAGAAATCATCAGGAGTGGGGAATGAGTCTTTTACTTCTAATACATGCTACCTTGAACTCCAATTTCCTTGCCTGGTAAACCAGATGACTAAACTACATATTCTTTTTTTTTTTCTTTTGCAGTTTGAAACTTTGGTGTCATGGAGCTCGTCCTCTGATACCTACATAGTATTAAACAGAACTACTGTCTATGTTTTCCCTCATGGAATATCTTTGTCAATTCTGAAACCTACATTGCCTTCTTTTGTCATTTATACATGCCAGCACGTACTGTTGGTTTGTGGTGTATTAAAGAACTGCACATTTATTTAGGCATTTGCTGAAAACATGTTGCACATTTTTTTCTATGTCCCCCCCCCCCCCGCCCCGACCACACCACACACAAAATTCTCTAAAGAAACTTTGACATTTGTCATGATCAAGATCTAAGCAGTCATAGTATGCAGAGGAATAAGTAAGGCAGATTGGAATGTAGATAAAGTCAAGCTAAGCTTTTGATTCAAGAGATAGGATGAAGAGATAGAATTACAAAAATAAAAAAGAATTTGACACATATATATTAAAAACTAGTTGAAATAAAAAAAATGAGCAGAGGGTTTCCCTGGTAAAGTTTCCACCTGCCAATGCAGGAGACAGAGGTTTGATCCTTGATCCTGGAAGATCCCACATGCTGCAGACCCATAATGAAGCCCATGGGCCACAACTACTGGGCCTGTGCCCTAGAGCCTGTGGCCCTCCACTGCTGAGCCCTCGTGCTACACCTACTGAAGCCCTTGTGCTCTGCAACAAGAGAAGCCACCACAGGGAGAAGCCCAAACACTGCAACTAGAGAGTAGCCCCAGCTCGCCACAACTAGAGAAAAAGCCCACACAGCGACGAAGACCCAGCACAGCCATAACTAAATAAACATTGTTTTAAAATGAGCAAAATGTAGGAGCATACTTATAAACCTTCTTGAAGCAAACTCTGAGACTCTGAGTGTCCACTGGGGAAAGATGTGGTAGGTTGTTAGTAGGATTCTAATTTGGAGGAAATTAGAATAAGAAAACATGCAAGACCTATAACAGATATTAGAAACTCTGTCTCCAAGATTGGTATTCAAAGACTTAAAAATGTATCCATTGTAGCTTTAGAGCAATTTAAAAAAAGCACTTAAAAATGACTTATTGCTGAGTCCAGTACTTATTAAAATAAAGATAATGGCATAGGACTTAATTAAAGGAATGATTGGACTGGATGGAGTACAATTAGATGTGGTACAAATTGTTAAGCATCATTTTCATTATAACTATCCCTAAGTACAGAACATGTTGAGTAATATTCATAGGTATAAATGTTAAAATTTTAGAGCTAGGAATTACTTTTAAGAATTACTATCAATTTCTTTCATTCTTCAGTTGCATTAACAGATTCATTCATTTAACAAATGTTTGAAGAGATCTAACTAAATTCCAGGAACTATGCTAGGTAAAGAAATTTAGCAGAAGTGAAATGAAACACATTACTATCTACATGCCATTATAAATCCTTCTCCCTAAAAATCCCCAAAGTTAAGATTCATGCTACAACATCATATGATGTTATACACTACCACTCCTTTCTGCAATCTACAGATGTTAATTGCATTTATTCTTTAAAAAATATTTTACTATTACTAGGCTTGCCTGGTGGCTCAGACGGTAAAGCATCTGCCTACAATGCAGGAGACCCAGGTTCGATCCCTGGGTCAGGAAGATTCTCTGGAGAAGGAAATGGCAACCCACTCCAGTAATCTTGCCTGGAAAATCCCATGGACAGAGGAGCCTGGTAGGCTACCGTCTATGGGGTCGCAAAGAGTCGGACACGACTGAGCGACTTCACTTACTATTACTCTGTCATGGCTCTTGGTGTTTTAATAACCAAGCAGATAGTCTTTCAATATCAATAGTTCTTAGAATCCTGAACATCCCCCTACTATGAATATGTCTTCCATCTTACTTGGGCCCCTGATATACATGAAAATGTTCTAGAATTTGACATTACCAATAATCTAACATTTTCTCAAATTTAAATTCCAAATATCCTAATCTCTAACTATTTTTAAATCTCAAAACAACAATTGACTCCAAATGATTTCTCAGCTTCTATAGTTCTCAATTCCATCCATTGATCTTCTCAATTTTCCCAGCCCTGTTCCTTCATGCTTTTATTTCTTCTTTATGCATTCTAGACTCCACTGTCCATCATTACAATCATTTACTTGTGTAAACCTTAATCTATTTTCTTCTTTCTCTGCAAATAAAAACAAATACAAAATTCCACATGTTCTCAGCCTCCACTTAAGCATTTACTATGGCTACAGTTAAATGTAAAACCATAGTAAGTCAGCTCACTTTAGTTAATGATTCTTAATCTCAAATAGGACACCAAAAATACCCAGAATCATATTATACTTTCCTTTTTATTTTTTCTATTCTCCTTGAAGATTATTAAATGCCTTTTCATCTCTCCTCAAAACTCCAGCACACTCTTTCCTCTTCACTATCACTTAATGACCTTGTTTTCATTTTATAGAGAATATAAGAACAATGAGAAAAGTTTTCCAAGGACTATCACTGACACATACCAATATATCTTTTTCTGTGGCTGTACTGGTTTTATCTTTCCTGTAATTAAGAATATTGAAATTGTGATTATAGCTAATGTCAACTCTTCATATTCATTAGAATTGATAGTTACTTAATTATTCCAATATACTAATCCAGATAATGGCTTCTCATCTGTTCAGATCACTGTACTCTCTCTCCTATATTATTATCATAAGCATACAGGTACACAGTAATATCTCATTATTTAGCACAAAGCACACAAAATGCTCCATTTTATGTGGCTTTTTTTCTTTCACTTACGAGTAAAGCATTCAAAAGAATTGTTGATAACGTTTTCTG
The DNA here is from genome assembly GCF_042477335.2 of Ovis canadensis. NCBI lineage: Eukaryota > Metazoa > Chordata > Mammalia > Artiodactyla > Bovidae > Ovis > Ovis canadensis. The sequence goes on from NC_091254.1 coordinate 70,970,965, forward strand.
TAACATATTTTCTATAACACTTGACACTGAATATTATTCCTTTGTTCATGAAAAACATTTTCACTTGATATATAGGACCACACTTGTTTTCCTCCTACCTCCCTGGCCAATCCTTCTTCATTTCATTTACTGCTTTTATTATTATTTCTTGAACTTCTATCATTTATGGTGCCCCAGGGACCATTCTTTAGAATTTTCTTTTCTTTATATGAACTCATAGTTTAGACAACCATGTCAAATTTTATAAATTTAAATCAATGTTTCTAAAACACTTCCCATTAATGTCTCCCTAAAGAGAAAAATTAAATTGAATTTATATTCTCCCTAATGAGAGAAATTAAATATTAAGAATATGAATTTGTCATATAGGTTTGAACTATGGAGAGTCACAGCACACTGTAATAGCCAAGAGTTTTCCACCCTCTAAGAATCAATTTTCACTTCTTTGAGGGAGATATCAACCCTATTGAGAGTGAATGCTTTAAATTTTATTTATATTCTGATAAATCTCAAATATATAACCTCAGAAAGAACCTCTTATCTGAACTCCGTACTCATAACCAGCTGCCTAAATGACATTTTGTCAGTTAATTTTAATAAGTATCTCAAATTAAAAGGGTACCAAATCAAAATGTTGATATTTATCTTCACTCTTTTAAAGCTCCTCCTTCTGAAATATTTCCCTTCTTAATTAATGATAAGGTAATTGCTATATTAGTTTAGGCCCTAAATTTTCAGAGCATCTTTGATTCATCTCTAGCACCATTCCATCAATACATGCTATTGATCTAACTTAACAATTTATCCAGCATCTGACTGTTTCTCATCATTTCTATTACTAATATACTTGTACAATCCACCATGAGTCCTCAGCTGAATTACTGTAATAACTCCTAGCTTCTCTCTCTGATTTTTTCCTGTGCTGTTCACTCACCCAACCCTAGGATTTTCTAAGTGGCAATTTAAAAAATATATAAATCACATAATAACTAAATCTTCTAATAGCATTCCATCTCACTCACAGTAAAAGTACATAAACTAGCCTATATCATTCACATTTGAATCAGCTCTTTGATCTCAACTTTGACTTCTCACCCAGTCTTTCCTATCTAGCCAAATTACTCTCTTTGATGGTCTTTAAACACACAAAGCAAAGCATCTTACCATTCAAGGGTAACTGAGACTACTCTTCCTTCAAATGGACTTCTTCATGGATTGCTATGGAATATTCCATCTATTCATTCTGTGCTATATCCTCAAAATCATTTTGTAAATTTTTTACTGACCGTCCTATTTAAATTAGCATCACATTTACCCTTGTTTCTGTTTTCTCTGAACTCCTTACTACCATCTAGCATTCTACATTTACCTAATTATTTGATACTTATGTCCTCTTTCATGAATTTAAGTCTCATGTAGTCAAATATAATATTTCTTTATTGTTGTATGTATACCAGGATGCAAGCACCTTTACAAATAAGATGCTGAAAAATATAATTATAATGTACTTAATTATAATTATATGAGCAGAGAAAAAAGATTATGGACATATAAACAATTGAAATATATAAAAATTAAAGAAAAACAGATTAAGGAGGAAAGAGCGACAGAGGGGTACAAGGAGAAAGGGGTAGAAATAGAGACAGACTGTCAGAGAGAAAGGAGAGGGAGAGAAATTAGAGAGATGTTTCTTTCCAGAAGAATTCTATGCTAATAGATATAAAATAGGTATATATTATGATAGCCTTTTCAGAAACTTTAGAAGTTTTTTTTCAAAGTAATAGGAATAATATCTCCATTCTAATCATGAGAAAACTTTACACAAACCCAAAGGACTAAGTACCTGACTAGTAAGGTACTTACTAGTAAGATAAAGGAAAGACTAAAATCTTTTCACATACCAGAGGAGGCAATGCAAACTTGACAACTAAATGTAATGTGGTGCCCTGGACTGATTCCTAGAACACAAAAAGAATACTCATGGAAAAAAAACTGGTGAAATTTCAAGCTTTACATTTTGATAATAGTAGTATACTGGGACTTCCCTGATGGCCCAGTGAGTGGTTAAGAATCTGTCTGCCAATGCAGAGAGCACTGGTCTGATCCCTAGTCTAGGAAGATTTCACATGCCATGGAGCAACTAACCTGTGTGCTGCAATTACTGAAGTGCCCACACTCTAGAGCCCATGTTCAACAAGAGGAGCCACTGCAATGAGAAGCCTGTGCATTGCAACATAGAACCCCCAAATAAATTAAAAAAAATAGTAACATAGTAACCTCTGGTTTTTTTTTTTTGTTTGTTTGTTCAGTTTTGACAAACGTACCACTGTCATACAGGGGAAATGATGGGCATACAGGAACTCACTATACTACCTTTGTGATGTTTCTGTAGGTCTAAAATAAATTCAAAATAAAAGGTTTATTAAAAATAAGAGCAGGATTTTTGTAAGAGAGAGCAATATGGTCATGAATATTGTTTTATTTTTTTAATATAAATATATTTATTTTAATTGGAGGTTAATTACTTTATAATATTGTAGTGGTTTTGCCATACATTTACATGAATCTACAATGGGTGTACTTGTGTTCCCCATCCTGAACCTCCCTCCCACCTCCCTCCCCATCTCATCCCTCTGGGTCATCCCAGTGCACCAGCCCCGAGCACCTTGTCTCATGCATCGAACCTGGACTGGTGATTCATTTCATATATGATATTATACGTGTTTCAGTGCCATTCTCCCAAATCATCCCACCCTTGCCCTCTCCCACAGAGTCCAAAATACTGTTCTATACATCTGTGTCTCTTTTGCTGTCTTGCATATAGGGTTATCATTACCAACTTTCTAAATTCCATATATATGTGTTAGTATACTGTATTGGTGTTTTTCTTTCTGGCTTACTTCACTCTGTATAATAGGCTCCAGTTTCATCAACCTCATTAGAACTGATTCAAATATATTCTTTTTAGTGGCTGAGTAATATTCCACTGTGTATATGTACCACAGCTTTCTTATCCATTCATTTGCTGATGGACATCTAGGTTGCTTCCATGTCCTGGCTATTATAAACAGTGCTGCTATGAATATTGGGGTACACATGTCTCTTTCAATTCTGGTTTCCTCGGTATATATTCCAAATGGTGGGATTGATGGATCATATGTCACTTCTATTTCCAGTTTTTTATGGAATCTCCACACTGTTCTCCATAGTGGCTGTACTAGTTTGCATGCCCATGAACAGTGTAAGAGGGTTCCCTTTTCTTCACAGCCTCTCCAGCATTTATTGCTTGTAGACTTTTGGATCACAGCCATTCTGACTGGCATAAAATGGTACCTCATTGTGGTTTTGATTTGCATTTCTCTGATGAGTGATGTTGAACATCTTTTCATATGTTTGTTAGCAATCTGTATGTCTTCTTTGGAGAAATGTCTGTTTAGTTCTTTGGCCCATTTTTTGATTGGGTCGTTTACTTTTCTGGAATTGAGCTGTAGGAGTTGCTTGTATATTTTGGAGATTAATTCTTTGCCAGTTGCTTCATTTGCTATTATTTTCTCCCATTCTGAAGGCCATCTTTTAACCTTGCTTATAGTTTCCTTTGTTGTGCAAAAGCTTTTGATTTTAATTAGGTGCCATTTGTTTATTTTTGCTTTTATTTCCAATATTCTGAGAGGTGGATCATAGAGGATCCTGCTGTGATTTATGTCAGAGAGTGTTTTGCTTGTGTTTTCCTCTAGGCATTTTATAGTTTCTGGTCTTAAATTTAGATCTTTAATCCATTTTGAGTTTATTTTTGTGTGCGGTGTTATAAAGTGTTCATTTCATTCTTTTACAAGTGGTTGACCAGTTTTCCCAGCACCACTTGTTAAAGAGATGGTCTTTTCTCCATTGTATATTCTTGCTTCCTTTGTCAAAAATAAGGTGTCCATAGGTGTGTGGATTTATTATTTTAGAAAGAGAAACAAAAAATATGTCTGGTGTCATTTGGTGTCATCGTCATTTAGTTGCTATGTTGTGTCTGAGTCTTCTACGACCCCATAGACTAGCCTACCAGGCTCCTCTGTCCATGGATTTCCCAGGCAATAATACTAGAATGGGTTGCCATTTCCTTCTCCAGCTGGTCTTCCTGATCCAAGGATCAAATCAGCCTCTCCTGCTTTGGCAGGCAGATTCTTTACCATGGAGCCACTTGGGAAGCCCAGGTGCCATTTGACCAGAGTCCAAATAAGTGAAGAGCAAGATAGAGCCATTCAAATATCTAGAGGAAAGATGCTCTAAGGAGACACATGCAAAAATTCTGAGTTGTGTTTACAAATCATCCATTATTGTTCATGAATAACACGAAAAATGCTTCTAGAAACACAGCTAGAACTTGAGAGAGATTTATCTGCTTTTGCTTGTCAATAATATCACTCAAACTTTTAATTCTGGCTTACCCTACAATCTGGACTATTGTATATTATATAAAATAATAAACTTATTTGCAATAGGCATTTCTTTGCCCAGTTAATTAGACTCTGCTATACTTTGAACCGGGGAAAGCAATGGCACCTCACTGTAGTACTCTTGCCTGGAAAATCCCACGGACGGTGGAGCCTGGTAGGCTGTAGTCCATGGGGTCGCTAAGATTTGGACACAGCTGAGTGACTTCTCTTTCACTTTTCACTTTCACGCATTGGAGAAGGAAATGGCAACCCACTCCAGTGTTCTTGCCTGGAGAATCCCAGGGATGGGGGAACCTGGTTGGCTTCTATCTATGGGGTCGCACAGAGTTGGACATGACTGTAGTGACTTAGCAGCAGCAGCAGCGTACTTTGAAAACTCCATTTCTTTCTGAGTCATGTAATAGATAATAAGAAAATGGTTTTTTTTAATACTATAAAATACTAAAATGAAAAATCATCAGTTTCAAAAATGTATGTCATGTACACTCATGTGACATTAGCTTCTATATTATCATTTCTTAGAATTAAAACAAATATGCTTATATATATTAAGAAAAAATCCTCTTAAAATATATGTGGAACTTGAAGACATCAAGAAAACGATAACTATCCTTCATAAATGGTGAATAAAATTTTCTGAGAAGCCTGAGTAGTCATAAAGTATAATTTAAACACTTTTGGAATCCATGAGCATGGGTTACCATCTATAAATCCTAAAAACATAAATACAATATCCACTGTTGCCTTTTATAAAAAACATGAAGCATCTGGCCCCACAGAAAAGTCTGCCACTTAATGCTAATGTGAAAGATTCATATGTAATACTGTTGTTCACCAGTTAAGTTCCAATTTCTTTATATAGAATGGTAGTAATGTTCATAGAGTCCAATAAAATCCCATGGATTTTGGATGAGAAAGCATGAAAAGCTTACAGAGAATATAGAGCATTTGCTGAAATTGTATAACAGACTGCAGACATGTTGCTAAAATATAATAAAGTACAATTTTAAGAACTAATTCATATAATGTAATATTAATAATGAGTTAAATCACTTTTGTATTTTCTGGAGCAAGAGCAAGGTTGTTAAAATTAAAATGAATTGTATTATTTTTGTTTCATTTAAAAATCTTTGCAAATTAATTTTAAAAATTAAAGAAGAAAAATAATTTATGAATTTGTGATCCTTGTGGTACATTAATCTATAAAAAAGATTTGAATTTTTTCTGGTTATTTGGCAGCTTCTAACTATCACAGATCAAACTAATGACAGATGGGTTTTTATAAAAATCTGGCTATTGCTTTTCTTTCTCATATAATAAGGCTATACAAATAAGACGTTTAAAAATGAGAGCAAATGAAAACTACTAAAACAATCAGAGCACAAAGTTATTAGGATAATTAATCAGCAAATTGAATGCTACTAATTCCCTGGGGCACTGATTATCTTTTGTGACATTCCACACAATTCTATGTAATAAAAGAAAGGCAAAAAAGACTTTGTCCTTTTTTCATAACTTTATAAATATACTTGTTATATTGTTTCTCTCAGTAAAAGTCATTGCACAAAAAAGAATGCTAAGAAATTTTTGACCCTTATTAGCATATGGCATCCCACATCACTTTTCAGTTCAGTTCAGTTCAGTTCATTTCAGTCCTTCAGTCATGTCCAACTCTTTGTGACCCCATGAACCACAGCACGCCAGGCCTCCCTGTCCATCACTAACTCCCGGAGTCCACCCAAACCCATGACCATTGAGTCAGTGATGCCATCCAACCATCTCATCCTCTGTCGTCCCCTTCTCCTCCTGCCCTCAATCTTTCCCACATCAAGGTCTTTTCAAATGAGTCAGCTCTTTGCATCAGGTGGCCAAAGTACTGGAGTTTCAGCTTCAACATCAGTCCTTCCAATGAACACCCAGGACTGATCTCCTTTAGGATGGGCTGGTTGGATCTCCTTGCAGTCCAAGGGACTCTCAAGAGTCTTCTCCAACACCACAATTCAAAAGCATCAATTCTTCTGTGCTCAGTTTTCTTTATAGTTCAACTCTCACATCCATACTGACCACTGGAAAAACCATAGCCTTGACTAGACAGACCTTTGTTGACAAAGTAATGTCTCTGCTTTTTAATACGCTGTCTAGGTTGGTTATAACTTTCCTTCAAAGGAGTAAGCGTCTTTTAATTTCATGGCTGCAATCACCATCTGCAGTAATTTTGGAGTCCCCCAAAATAAAGTCAGCCACTGTTTCCACTGTTTCCCCATCTATTTGCCATGAAGTAGCTGACCATTAACACTGACATTTTTTTTCAGAACATAACATAACATTAACTTCCTTCATGTATAAATGATCACTCCATAATATGTCCCTAAAAAAGGAATATTTTTTAAGTGCTAGCTTGTCGTATTTTGGTTCAAGATGAAAACATACATAGCAATGTGTTCTTGCCATAAGTATGGACTTCTAATAGTGGACAGATCTCTAAGATTCTAATAGACTTTGAAATGATCTTTGTTAAACTTTGTTTCACAGAGAAAAGAATGGACGATCTGAGAGTCAAATGACTTGGACAAGGTCACATGCTACTTCTCAGAGGAGTGAAGAGATAGATACACTTCTAACACAATATTATACCATCTTACACTATATTCCAGGGCTTAATGTATGCTGTACTTTTTTCCTATCCTTATCCTGGTATGTGTTGGAGGAGTTAATAACATTTGTAAAACTATTTTCCCCTTCTATTCATACCACAGATGGACACTACTATGCCATTTGGTTAAGTTTCTTTTCCTCAAAAATGAAATAATGTAGTGAGTTACAAAAAGTTAGACTTACTTACCTAGGTTATTAAAAAATGACATTTTTATGATGAAATTAAAATGCTTAAACATGATTCAAAGTGTTCTCCTGAATAAAATACAATGTTTATCTTTCAGCTATGATTCTTTGTGCATATAAATATCTTGCTCGTGGGAAATACATAAAATATGTGACATAATTGGACAATTTTCCTTGCAGACATGGTTATGTTGGAACTATTGTAATGGAAAAGAAGGCCTATGGACTGTTAACAGATTACTTTTACTAATAATTGCTTATTAAGTTTTTCCAAATATGGAAACTTGTGACTCATATTTGTAGACAATGAAAAGGCCTGAGTGACAGGAATAGGGTGAAAGGCATAAGGAAACCTGTACCTTCTGCATAATTTTTCTGTAACTCTAACATGTCTCTAAAATGTGAAGTCTATTAATAAAATGTTTTTAATGTTCTATAATGTAATCTTTCACTATTAACTTTTGCCATGAGAGAATTGTTTGATTTCATTGACCTTTTTTTTTTTTTTCCCAGTGAAGAGTTCAAGATGTTATGCTGTGGATGGATAATTCAGTAATAAACTACTCTGCTCTTCTTTTATCTTTTTGAGAATAGCTTCTTAGTTCTATGTCATATTATTGAAGTATATAGATGTACTGGGAAAGCTAATATGAATAAAACATTTATTTTAAGTCCTTAGTAATTATAAATAAATAAGCTAGAATATTTATTCTATAGATAAAATATTAAAATTATATGGTGAGAAAATACCTAAGCAAAAGGATGTATGCTATTTCTGTAAACTTTTAAAAATAAAAACATATGGCTCAGATGAGTTCTAACTCAGATTATCACATACTTCTTACTCACTTAAGTCATTAAAATAATAAGTATCACATATTTAGCATAACTCTTTAAAGTCCTGATATTATTAAGTAAATGCAGTCATATTGTTGTTGTATTAATCTATGACTTTCCATTTAAAAAATTTCTTTTCTGCCCCCAACAGATATCTGCTGTAATTGTATATAATGTTGGAAATGACAATTTATTTATACACAATAATAAGAACATATTCTCACATTACATAGTTCCACATTACATCATTCCTTTGCTGTTGTGTGTGTGTGTGTGTGTATGCACTTAATTTCCAAACTGAAAAGAAAACACTTTAAGCTGCTTCTCTTTAAGTGGTTAATAGTTTTTACAATAAAACAAGTGACTGCTATACTTATTTAAAACACAGTGCTATGGTTATTATTTCAATGTTGATTAAGCCCACATTTTAAAAGTACAAGATAACTTATTTTTAGATACTAATTGTGTTCCATGATGGAATTGATGAAAAAATCACAATTTTAATCCAGTTATTGACTACAATTTGAATAACAAGGCTATGACATGCAGTACCAAACTTATATACTGCCAAGTAGATACACATTCTGATCATAGTTTGGTAAGTCTTCTAATGGATTTGGCATGTGGTCAGCTGAGTTAAGGTCATGCTCAAAATCCTTCAAGCCCCAGCTTCAGCAGTATGTGAACTGATAACTTCCGGGTGTACAAACGGGGTTTACAAAAGGCAGAGGAACCAAGACCAAATTGCTAACATTCATTGGCTCGCAGAGAAAGCAAGGGGATTCCAGAAAAAAAAAAAAAATCTGCTTCATTGACTAAGCCAAAGCTTTTGACTGCATGGATAACAACAAACCGTGGATAATTCTTAAAAACATGGGAATACCAGACACCTTACCTGTCTCCTGAGAAACCAGTGTGAAGGTCAAAAAGCAACCATCAGAACCTTACAAGGAACAATGGACTGGTTCAAAATTGAGAAAGGAGTAAGACAAGGCTGTATAATATCACCCTGGTTATTTAACATATATGCAGAGTATATCATGTGAAATGCCAGGCTGGATAAATCACAAGCTGGAATGAGATGGCTGGGAGAAACAGCAACAACCTCAGATATGCAGATGAGCCCATTCTAATGACACAAAGTGTAGAGGATCCGAAGAGCCTCTTGATGAGAGAGAAAAAGCTGGCTTAAAACTCACCATTAAGCAAACTAAGATCATGACATCCAGTCCCATCACTTCATGGCAAGTAGAAGGTGGAAAAGTGGAAGCCGTGATAGATTTTCTTTTCTTGGCTGCAAAATCACTGCAGACAGTAACATGCAGCCATGCTTATTCCTAGGAAGAAAAAGAATGAAAAACCTAGACAGTCAATCAGAAAGCATAGAGATCATTTTGCTGATAATCGTCCATATAAGTCAAAGCTATGGTTTTCACAATATTCATGTACAGATGTGAGAGCTGGACCATAAGAAGGCAGAGTGCTGAAGAATTGAGACTTTAAAACTGTGGTGCTGGAGAAGACCCTTGAGAGTGACTTGGACTTCAGGTGATAAAATCAGTCGATCCTAAAGGAAATCAAGCAAAGTTGATTTGCCTGGAGTAACAGGCAAATTTGATCGTTGGAGTACAGAATGAAACAGGGCAAAGTCTAACAGAGTTTTGCCAAGAGAGCTCACTGGTCATAGCAAACACCATCTTCCAACAACACAAGAGAAGACTCTACACATGGATATCACCAGATGGTAAATACCAAAATCAGATTGATTATACGCTTTGCAGCCAAAGATGGAGAAGCTCTATATAGTCAGCAAAAATAAGACCAAGAGCTGACTGTGGCTCAGATCATGAACTCCTTATTACCAAATTCAGACTTAAAATGAAGAAAGGAGGGAAAACAACTAGACCATTCAGGTAAGACCTAAATCAAATCCCTTATGATTATACAGTAAAAGTGAGAAATAGATTCAAGGGTTAGATTTGATAGACAGAGCGCGTGATGAACTATGGATGGAGGTTTGTGATATTGTACAGGAGACAGGGAGCAAGACCATCCCCAAGAAAAAGAAATGCAAAAAAAACCAAAATGTTTGTCTAAGGAGTCCTTACAAATAGCTGTGAAAAGAAGAGAAGCGAAAAGCAAAGGAAAAAAGGAAAGATATACCCATTTGAATGCAGAGTTCAAAAGAATAGCAAGGAGAGATAAGAAAGCCTTCCTCAGCTATCAGTGCAAAGAAATAGAGGAAAACATAGAACGGGAAAGACTAGAGATCTTTTCAAGAAAATTAGAGATACCAAGGGAACATTTTATGCAAAGATGGGCTCAATAAAGGACAGAAATAGTATGGACCTAACATAAACAGAAGATATTAAGAAGAGGTGGCAAGAATACACAGAAGAACTGTACAAAAAAGATCTTCATGACCCAGATAATCATGATGGTGTGATCACTTACCTAGAGCCAGACATCCTGGAATGTGAAGTTAAGTGAGCCCTAGGAAGCATCACTATGAACAAAGCTAGTGGAAGTGATGGAATTCTAGTTGTGCTATTTCAAATCCTAGAAGATGATGCTGTGAAAGTGCTGTACTCAATATGCCAGCATATTTGGAAAGCTCAGCAGTGGCCACAGGACTGGAAAAGGTCAGGTTTCAATCCATCCATAAGAAAGGCAATGCCAAAGAATGCTCAAACTACCGTATGATTGCACTCATCTCACATGGTAGCAAAGTAATGCTCAAAATTCTCCAAGCCAGGCTTCAACAATACATGAACCATGAACTCCCAGATGTTCAAGCTGGTTTTAGAAAAGGCAGAGGAAACAGAGATCAAATTGCCAACATCTGTTGGATTATCACAAAAGCAAGAGAGTTCCAGAGAAACATCTATTTCTGCTGTATTGACTATGCCAAGCCTTTGACTATGTGGATCACCACAAATTGTGGAAAATTCTTAAAGAGATGGGGATACCAGACCACCTGACCTGCCTCTTGAGAAATATGTATGCAGTTAAGGAAGCAACAGTTAGAACTGGACATGGAACAACAGACTGGTTCCAAATAGGAAAAGGAGTATATCAAGGCTGCATATTGTCACCCTGCTTATTCAACTTATATACAGAGTATATTATGAGAGATGCCTGGCTGAATAAGCACGAGCTAGAATCAAGATTGCTGGGAAAATATCAATAACCTCAGATATGCAGATGATACCACCCTTATGGATAGAAAGTGAAGAAGAACTAAAGAGTCTTTTGATGAAAGTGAAAGAGGAGAGTGAAAAAGTTGGCTTAAAGCTCAGCATTCAAAAAACTAAGATCATGGCATCTGGTCCCATCACCGTATGGCAAGTAAATGGGGAAATGGTGGAAATTTGACAAACTTTAAATTTGGGGGTTCTAAAATCACTGCAGATGGTGACTGCAGCCATGGAATTAAGACACTTACTCCTTGGAAGGAAAGTTGTGACTAACCTAGATAACATTTTAAAAACCAGAGACATTACTTTGCAACAAAGGTCCAACTAGGCAAGACTACGTTTTTTCCAGTAGTGATGTATGGATGTGAAAATTGGACCATAAAGAAAGCTGAGCACTGAAGAATTGATGTTTTGAAATGTGGTGTTGGTGAACACTCTTGAGAGTGCCTTGGACTGCCAGGAGATCCAACCAGTCCATTCTAAAGGAAATCAGTCCTGAGTGTTCATTGGAAGGATTGATGCTGAAGTAGAACCTCCAATAGTTTGGCCACCTGATGTGAAGAGCTGACTCATTTGAAAAAACCCTGAAGTTGGGAAAGATTGAAGGCAGGAAGAGAAGGGGATGACAGAGGATGAGATGATTGGATGGCATCACTGACTCAATGGATCTGAGTGTTAGTTAACTCTGGGAGTTGCTGATGGACAGAGAGGCCTGGTGTGCTGCAGTTCATGGAATTGCAAAGAATCAGACAAGACTGAGAGACTGAACTGAAATGAAATGAAATCAATCCTGAATATTTATTGGAAGTACTGATGCTCCAATACTTTGGCCATCTGATATGAAAAGCTGACTCATTGGAAAAGACCCTGATGCTAGGAAAGATTGAGAGCAGAAGGAGAAGGGGACAACGGAGGATGAGATGGTTAGATAGCATCACCGACTCAATGGACATAAATTTGAGTAAATTATGGGAGCGTGAAGGACATGGAAGCCTTTCATGCTGCAGTCCATGGTGTTGCTGAGTCAGACGCAAATGAGCAACTGAAGAAGAAGAACAACAACTGAGTTCTTAATTGATATTTTTGTTTCTAAAGTAATGGAATCTACATATTTCTAGTGTCTTGGACACTAGAAAGATGCCACCCTAGAAATAAGATATTTCTTTACATTGTGCTGACCATCTCAAACATTTCTATGGTTCCTGTCCTAATTTAAGTATCATTGCCCACCTGTTTTCACTATACTTTCATATAATTATCTAAATAATCTGATTTTCTCTCTTCCTTCTTTTTGTTCTATTTCTCTTTCTTTTCTTATTCTATGCACCATAATAATATTAATAAAGCACTATACAAATGTTTCAGAACAAGAAATAGAAACCAAGCTTTTTCTATTTTCACCAAGTTTCACCAACCAAGTGAAATTTTAACAAGCATTAATCTTCCATTTAAAGAACTTAGGTTTTGGTGTTAAGGCACAAAGTCATAGTATATAAGGGAAAATGTGATACTTCTAATAAAACAACTACATTTAATAAAATAATTGCATATACTGTAAAGGAAATTCTAAATAAAGTATTTCCTTGGCCTTCAACCGGTTTCAAATATTTGTGCATTTTAGGATTCACTTCATAGTGCATCTTCCTGTCTTCTAAGTTTAACATATTTTACTGAAGAAAAGAATTACTGTATTCTTTTTCATTCAAACAGTTTTTGAAGTCCCACTTAATTGTGAAAATTTCAAAAAGTGAATAAAGTATATGAATTATTTGGAAATAAATGATCAAATCCAAAATAATGGTAATAATATTGAAAAAGAGAAAAAATATTGGAAAAGCAGAGCTTAGTCTAACACATTCCTTAGTTTAAACAATTAATTAAAAAGTAAGCATTCTTATTTATAAATGCAACTGTAGATATTTTAAAGCTAGAGGTTGGCACTCTGTATTAATTAATATACTTAAAACACACTTATATCCACTTCCCATTCTATTTAAATACCCTCTTTGTTCTTCTACTTTTATTTTGTTTCTTCATGCAGTGAGATCTTTAATTCCGTTATATTCCTCAACTGCTTTAGACTTTTTCTCGTGTGCTGCTCCAGCATTTAACAAGGTTTTCTTAGCTTTTCAGGTTCAATGAATTTGTGAAAGTTAAAGTTATGTGCATTTCCAATCTTTTTGTTTGAAAACCAAGGGGAATTGAAGCAGTTAGGGGCTGCAGGGCAGCAGCCAACTATTACTGTTAAAAAAGATAATAATATAGTGTTAACTTTGCTAGGGAAAGTAACAAGGGAATACAAAACTAGGTTTGCAGTTGAGTAGAGAAATATCGACTCCTCCAAAGTAAATAGAAGACACAAAATACAGAACATTTCACAGAGCAATATGTAGACGTTAGGTCAGCCTTCAAGTCATTTACTACAAGCCAACTAAATTAGCCAGAGAAAACTAATGCTACAGGGAAGAAGGCCAAGATTTTATCCTTAGATAGATCATTTAGTGACAAACTGTTCTTCTCTTCTTGATCCTTTTGAGGATGTCTTTACATATCAGTTCATCTTATTGAAAATATATAGATTTATTGAGACATTCAACATTAGTGAAAGTTAATTGACTATAAGCTCTCAGCAATCTTACATAAAATAATGAGCTAGAATCTCCATTCTGTATTTAACATTAAACATGTACAGAGTGAGAAAGCACTCTGGACAAAGGATGGAGATTTATAATAAAAAGGCTTAAATTAGTTATAATTTAATTCATTATATATGTTATACATTTACGCTATTTAAATTATATTACTTATTGACCAGTCATACTAAAGTGAAATTTTAACAAAATAATAAGACATAATATGCCTAAATAAATTTTCTTTAATGAAAAACATGCATTAAAAAAATTCTGACTTTTATGAGGCAAACACAGGATTACAATTAATCTCAGTTTATCCATTCTCTATGTACATACACATTTTTCTATTTATCAATCTATTATTTATATTTAAATTAAAATAGATTTTAATGTAAAATATTAGAGAGGAAGAACAAGCAGTTTCAGCTTTGACAATGAGACTGGGAAGTGTCAGAAAGTGTCAGAAAGGAAGACAGAAAGTTAGGACTGAACCAAAGTGTTTGTCAGTATCTAGGGCAGGCCAGTTCTTTCAGTGAAGGGAAAGGAGTCATCAGGCTGCTTTGTTGTATTTTACTCCACTACCTACTGCCTGCACCATAAGTATTGAACAAAAGACTATTTAATGAGTCTTCTCTAGTCATTGAGAAGAAGACATGGCTTATGATACGAGCATGAATCAAGCATAATCATCAACTGAGTAATTTGGTTTTCCATTATGGGCCTCAATTTCTTTGGCACTGAAAGAAGAAATTAGCTAATATTCTTTCTAAGCACTAAAATTTTATGATTATATAAAGTGAAGTTTCAGACGTAAATATATTCTCCTTTAATTGTATTTTTAAATTGCTAAGGACTCATTTCTTTTACCTCTTCAGTACTAGTGGATAGCCATTAAGTACCAGTGGATATCCATTAAAGCCATGTGGAAGACTTAGATACTAGTCATGAACATTCTGTTTTACTCTCAACCAAAAAAAGAAAAAAAAAATGGTGGTCATTTTAAAATAAGTGAGAGCTGAGTGAGCTTTCAGGTCCAGGAATATGAAGAAGGCACAGCATGGACTTTTCAGTACAAAGCGTCGATTCATATTCTGAGCACAAATGGGAGCAGTAGCTTTGGAAAAGATACAATCTCTCTGTCTTTTTTAAGGGGTCTCTAGTGGATTGGACTTCAGAATTAACTTATAAGTGGGAAGCAGCCATGCTTCATCCCATGTGGAGTGATGGGACTGTGACAAGTGGGAGTGAGTAGAACCCTCCTAATTGCTCTCTGATTTAAACCTTTTCTATAATGCTGTGCTGGTGAAAAGTACTGAAGCTGCATAACTTTTTTGGTATTTTCTAATATTATATAAAATATTACCAACAGGATTTCTTTGCTCTTAAATCACTGACTATTGCAAATAAATGTGGAATTTATGTATTAATGGGGTCATGGTTAGCCAGAAAATGTAACCTAATCTGCGTAATTATTAAGGTATGAGAGGAAGAGGGCTTCCCTGATAGCTCAGCAGGGAAAGAATCTGCCTGCAACGCAGGAGACTCTGGAGATGCAGGTTTGATTCCTGGGCTGGGAATATCCCCTGGAGAAGGAAATGGCAACCCACTCCAGTATTCTTGCTTGAAAAATACCATAGACAAAGATGCCTGATGGTTACAGTCCAAAGGTTCCCAAAGAGTCAGGCACTATTGAGCAGGAGCATGGACAAGGAGACGGAGATAATAACTGAAATGTTTCCTCTCCATGAATAGTGTTTCTGCCTGAACTGAGCATCCTGCATGTTAATTTTAGAATCAAAATTTGTCCTAAAGTGAGAAACAAAAAGGCATAATTTTTTTTGTTGTTCTTAATCAGAGGCTATATCTGTAGGTCTCATAAAAGAATGTGCATAGTGGTTGTTTGCACTTAGAATTGTTAGTAAGTCTTGATTTGGGGTAAATTAATTTAATCCCATGAGTCTAATTAACAGATATAGCATATGTGTTACAACAGGTACCAATCTGGTCAGACAAATAAAAAGTAATTCCTCTCTGTGACAGGGCTGTGTGTGTGTGCGTGTGCGTGTGCGTGTGCGTGTGCGTGTGTGTGTGTGTATGTGTTTACATGTGATGAGAGAGAGACAAAGATAGAGAGAGACAGGAGAAAAAAAGAAAGAAAGAAAGGAAGGAAGGAAGAAGGGAGGGAAAATAATTTGCTACATGAAAAACTAAAGAGATGTTATAAATCAGAGACATTAATATTTGGTGATAGAAGAGAACTGAATTATACCAACAGTGTAATCCTTCTTGATCTTTGAATTCACTCTTGTGTTTTCACCTGAAATGGCAATAGGAAATTATTATCGATGTGTCAATAAATAGTTAAATTGTTTTGGAGCATTGAAATAAACATAAGTAATTACAGACAGTCTTTTCAAGTTGACTAGTAAAAAATAATATAGAAAACTATTGTCCATTTATCAATATATTTAGTGAAATCTCCCTTCAGTATCTCCATTTTCTGGTAAATATTTGTTACAATTAATTGTAGTATGCATCTAGAATGTTCTGGATAGTTTAAAAGGGTAATGGCATCTAGGCAGTCATTTAGATCATTTATTGTGTATTCTAAATAAATATGAAATAATTTACTTTTATAATATGATAAATCCAGAGCTAATACAGGATTGGATTGGAAAAGTGAGCATAAGAAAACATCAGGAGGCTCTCATGATAGTTCAAATGAGGGGTTTTAGTTGAAACAGAAATATGGGAAGGGCAGAACCATATTAGACTACTGTGTACCTTTTCAATGTCCACAAAATTTGTGAGTGGAAAGAACTTCCAGGAGGAAAGGTAGCAGTTAGAAATACAAATTTATAGCTTCCAAAAATGCTCACACAGAAAGGCTAGAGGAAATACTGATTGTTTAGTCTAAAATATGACTCACAATATCTTCCTGTTAGGTTGAAAGCATTATATTGCTTTTTTCCATTATTATTATTTTCTACTTTACTGAGGAGAAAGTGAGAAAAAAATGCCAAGTCATATTAAGAAAGCATACTTGACTAGGAGCTCTGTGTCATGCAAACCTATTTTTAAAAGAATGCTGTAAAAATCACATTTTAGGGATTTTTGGAGAGTAAGATAGACTTTCAAACTCCGCTTTACTATACAGGGCATTTCAGGGAGTACTTACTCCAAGGGTTTGGTCACGTTTGACGATAGAATATTTTATTTTATTTTTTATTTTTATTTTTTCCACTTTGTTTCTTTATTTATTTTTTTCCCTTTATTTTAATTTACAATACTGTATTGGTTTTGCCATATATTGACATGAATCCACCACGGGTGTACATGTGTTCCCAAACATGAACCCCCCACCCACCTCCCTCCCCATAATGTCTCTCTGGGTCATCACCGTGCACCAGCCCCAAGCATGCTGTATCCTGTGTCGGATATAGATTGGCGATTCGATTCTTACATGATAGTATACATGTTACAATGCCATTCTCCCAAATCATCCCACCCTCTCCCCCTCCCTCTGAGCCCAAAAGTCCGTTATACACATCTGTGTCTTTTTTGCTGTTTTTCATACAAGGTCATCATTGCCATCTTTCTAAATTCCATATATATGTGTTAGTATACTGTATTGGTGTTTTTCTTTCTGGCTTACTTCACTCGTATAATAGGCTCCAGTTTCATCCATCTCATCAGAACTGATTCAAATGTATTCTTTTTAACAGCTGAGTAATACTCCATTGTGTATATGTACCACAGCTTTCTTATCCATTCATCTGCTGATGGACATCTAGGTTGTTTCCATGTCCGCACAAAGACAGAAATATAGATCAATGGAACAAAATAGAAAGCCCAGAGATAAATCCACACACATATGGACAGCTTATCTTTGACAAAGGAGGCAAGAATATACAATGGAGTAAAGACAATCTCTTTAACAAGTGGTGCTGGGAAAACTGGTCAACCACTTGTAAAAGAATGAAAATAGATCACTTTCTAACACCATACACAAAAATAAACTCAAAATGGATTAAAGATGTAAATGTAAGACCAGAAACTATAGAACTCCTAGAGGAGAATATAGGCAAAACACTCTCCGACATTAATCACAGCAGGATCCTCTATGATCCACCTCCCAGAATACTGGAAATAAAAGCAAAACTAAACAAATGGGATCTAATTAAAATTAAAAGCTTCTGCACAACAAAGGAAAATATAAGCAAAGTGAAAAGACAGCCTTCTGAATGGGAGAAAATAATAGCAAATGAAGCAACTGACAAACAACTAATCTCAAAAATATACAAGCAACTTACGCAGCTCAATTCCAGAAAAATAAATGACCCAATCAAAAAATGGGCCAAAGAATTAAATAGACATTTCTCCAAAGAAGACATACAGATGGCTAACAAACACATGAAAAGATGCTCAACATCACTCATTATTAGAGAAATGCAAATCAAAACCACAATGAGGCACCACTTCACACCAGTCAGAATGGCTGCAATCCAAAAATCTGCAAGCAATAAATGCTGGAGAGGGTGTGGAGAAAAGGGAACCCTCCTACACTGTTGGTGGGAATGCAAACTAGTACAGCCACTTTGGAGAACAGTGTGGAGATTCCTTAAAAAATTGCAAATAGAACTACCTTATGACCCAGCAATCCCATGGCTGGGCATACACACCGAGGAAACCAGAATTGAAAGAGACACATGTACCCCAATGTTCATCGCAGCACTGTTTATGATGATAGAATATTTTAAAATGATGTCATTCAGTACATTTAAGAAACTTAATGGATTGCAACTCTAGGAAAAAATTTATTTTTAATCAGAATTGACTATAAACAGCATCTTGAAATGAGTGGCCATTTACTGAGCTTGAGGAAAGTAAAGTATTTACTTTCAAATGTCATCCAAGAGAAACACATACTACTTAAACTGTTATATTGTATTCTTTTTCATCATTAGAAAATTTATGAGGTAAGGAGTGTGGATGGGACATTTGCAACAATATCCCAGGTGTTTGACAGTTATAAAAATTACCTAAGAAATAGTAGATTAAATTTTGCTAAGTGAACACATGAATGAATCATATGTGGAATTACTTGGAAGAATTGAAAGGGCTTATAACTCATGATTTGTGAGGGGTAAGGTGAAGGTTTCCATGGTTTCAAGCCTGGGCAGCTGAGATGATACTAGTGTCATTAACAGAAGGAGAAACAAAAAGAGTAAAAATAGGAAACAGAATAAAAAAATATGAAAGAGAAAAAGTTCACAACCAGCCAAAACAGCAACACAGAAAAGTGTAATTTCCCACTATTCAGTGGGAGAATCTAGGGGAAGTTCACAGCTAGTGACACAGTTCGGAGTTATTTTCCCAGATTAAGTATTGCATTCCTAAAAGTAGATGAACTTGAAAGGCAGAGAGTATAAAGAAAGTGGGTTGAAAATACCTCCATATTGAGAGAGTGAGATGGAGGTAAGAGTGGGCAAGAATTTAAAAAAAAAAAAATGAAAGCAATGACAAAAACCAGCCGATACAGATAGCATGATACAAGCCAGGAAAAGAAAGAATATCACAAGGAGAAAGTAGTCAAATAAATTGGAATCATTTAAGGTTCAGAAGTGCCATCTATAACCTTCTCTCACCCCCAGTATGAACCAGAAGCAGACTAATCTAATTGAACTGACCCCCTTGCGTTCAGATTTAATTTACTAGCCCTGTCAAAACTATTTTACTTTTGGAAAATTTAACTGACTAAGTGTTCATTCTCTACCTAATCATTTTACATGGTCACAACATTTCAAATTCCCCATCTCACCACCTTGAAACTTATGGCTTCCTTTAGTAGAGCTTTGAAAACACACCAAAATCTCGCAGACGTACAAAGATAAATGCCAGATATGTTCATAAGTATAAATTCCAAATGTGCCTTTTAATTTGACATCAAGTTTAATATATTGATGCAGCATCCTTTTAATAAACACAATACTGTTTTTATAAGTCCAACATTTCCTTCTCACACATCAACCAGTGTTTCCAACGGATGGTTTCCCCTTTGCCTTTTATGTGATTTACTCTCGCTCCTTTCTGTCATCATACAGCAGCTGCTCTTTGATTAGCCTGCAGTCAGCTTGCTTCTTTCTGTCCGGTTAGCTTGTAGCTTTCTCTCTGCACTGCCTCTCAACTCTTTCACCTCTCATTATCCTTTTGCTGTCAGTCTTGTTCAGCTCAGCTTCTGTCTTCATTCTCAGTTCCTATAACTGTAATCTCCTTCTATTTTTGGTCTGCTGATTTTGTTCTACTTTATCACGCATTAAAAAAAAATCACGCTACATTTTATATACTGCAACAGGTCTGAAGTTTTGCACCACAGAATATTATATTAGCATTTTCCCTGATCCCATTTTACTCCTAAACTTATTCCCCTTATATCATTTACTCTTCTAGGCACATTAGGGCTGAAAGTCCTCACTCTTTGTGTAGCACCCATGAAGTAATATCCTTTATTGTACTAAAGCAATTGAGAGTGGTCACCAGTGAATTGCTCTTTTGGGCTACTCCAGGGAAAGACTCTCTATTTTCTTTTTTCAATTATTATTTCTTATTTCCACTAAAGAAAAAACACTCTGAATAGAAATATAGAAAACTAAACCCAGATTTATTACAAGTCACTAGTAGGAATTTTTCCATTTTTTAATTTGTTTTGATATCATTTGGTTGGAAGAAACAAAAATTCAGAATCAACAGTTCTAATCTGTAAGTTTTATTATACCCTGTGCAACTTATACCATCATCATGACATTAAAGCATGAAAAACAGTAAGTTCAATTACCTACTTGATGAGTTCTTGGCAAATGTCAACCAGAAGTGTCATGACTAAATTCAGTTTTTATTACAGAGTTGAGGCAAATATTTTTGTGTCAGTGAACAAAGTTAAAGACACAAATTTCTTATCCATTTTAATGCTAGATGATTGCCTATCTCAAACTATATTAGATTATTCATTAAGAAGGGCTATGAGGTGTGTTTTCCATTTCCTCCATATGACCATCCATCAGTTTTCTAATCTGTAAATAAAAGGCTCGACAAGAAGTTTCCTATGATAATTTTCTTCTAAATTGTTGTAGTTGCTGTCACATCCAATTCTTTGCAACCCTATGGACTGCAGCACACCAGGCCTCAGGGTCCTTCACTGTCTCCGAGTTTGCTCAAACTCATGTTCACTGAGTCAGTGATGTTATCTAACCATCTTATCTCTGGTTGCTGCCTTCTCCTGCAGGAAAGTTTCAGGAAACTTTCCCAGCACAAGGGTCTTTTCCAATGAGAGTTATTTGCATCAGGTGGCCAAAGTATTGGAGCTTCAACTTTAGCATCAGCCCTTCCAATGAATATTCAGGATTGATTTCCTTTAGAAGTGGTTGGTTTCATCTCCTGGCAGTCCAAGGGACTCTCAAGAGACTTCTCCAACACCACAGTTCAAAGCATCAATTCTTTGGCTCTCAGCTTTCTTTATAGTCCAACTTAATATTTCTAATTTTGCATAATAGTTTCAATTTTGTTCACCAAAATAACAGAGATAAATGAAAAGTTTATCTTTTTAACTTCCCCCTTATCTGAAACTAAATTTTAGTTAATTTCATAGAAAGCTCAACAAGATAATTTCTAGAAAAAGTACTTAATCTGGAAAATCTAAAATTTTTGCAACTTAAGTTTTCTTTTCTTTTTGTTTGTGTTTTTCAAGGAAAATTTAATAACAAGGTAGATAACATATGCTTATCTAACATGTGTGTTTCTATCATGGAAGTGAAAGCAAAACATCCTGTTTATTGGGTAATTCATGGCCCTTGTATGTGTGTGCACTGCAGGGCAATTTCAAAAATACTGTGATTATAATTTTAGAACTTCAGAATCTGAATAAGTACCAGAGTTCTCTCCTTTTTTATATGTAAAAAGAAAAGAAAATACTTTGAAAATTCTTTGCATTTTGGACAAAAATTCTGTAGCTATATTCTTAGATCGTTCTGTAGAGTTTTCACGATTCAGATGATACAAGGGAAGCTTCATATCAGTGTTTTAGAGAATTCGTTTCACCTCTCATGATCTCATTAATCAGGAGAATGTTGGTGGTGATAACAGTGCAAAAGTGAAGAAGCTGCTTCTACACAAAATAGTTATCCCATATGTCTACATCTTCTGCTATCACTGGCTCACCTGTGTTCAAGTCCACATCCACAAGTAGACATGACTCCAAATGTTTTGCTTGAATTTTAACTAATATTTCCAAAGGTTTAAAACAGAATGCTGAACAAGAACTTTGGGATAGTGAGCAAGGCATCGGTAAATGCACTCCAAGTTGTGTCCTGACCTTCACACTGGGCTTGTATTTATCTATAGATATTCACAGACAAGTCCTGCACATCCCAAACAATCAGGATTTGGGTCATCAAGCGAATTTGGTGCATAAGCCCTTCCGTATTTCTCCTTTTAGCACTTCTCAGATCTAGTCTGCCTTCTTTTCAAAAGCATCTAAAAAAATGGTGTCAATTTCCTTTCAACGAAGAATAGCAAATTCTTTATCTGAATCACTACAGACTTTCTTTTTCAGGTCTATTATTTTTTGACTCTGTCTTCAGTGAATTTTGTTTTATCTCTTACTAGTTTCTCCTCCTCTGTACTCTTGCAATTAAAAAAAAAAAACACAGAATTCACCTCTGTTTTTTTTTTCATATTCTAATAATACCACATTGTATCTGAGGATGCACACCTCTCTTACCCTCTTTTTCATATCAGGATGCTGTGCCCCCTTGTCCAAAATAAGACCTCTGATTAAGCCAGGATTGGTTTCAGGTTTATGTTTCATCCCCATGATCTCAACCATGATGAGGTCAATAGGTTCATCTTTCCTTTTTATGCCCAAAATAGAGTTCACTGTAGCTTCTGTTAATACATCAGCAAGGTCAGCATGAACTTTAGTTCATAGAGATATCCAGGGCACATCTATCTATAAGTGTTTCCTTGTCCATCTCTTTGTTTACTTTGTTCCAAAAACTGAAGTGCATTTCCTTTGACGTTTCAAATAGCTTTGTAATTATTCTGGGATGAAGATCTTCAAACATGTAGAGAGCCATGTGCTTTCAGTTCAGTTCAGTCACTCAGTCGTGTCTGACTATTTGGGACCCCATGAATCGCAGCATGCCAGGCCTCCCTGTACATCACCAACTCCTGGAGTTCACTCAAACTCATGTCCATTGAGTCAGTGATGCCATCTAGCCATCTCATCCTCTGTTGTCCCCTTCTCCTTCTGCCCCCAATCCCTTCCAACATCAGAGTCTTTTCCAATGAGTCAGCTCTATGCATGAGGTGGCCAAAGTACTGGAGTTTCAGCTTTAGCATCATTCCTTCCAATGAACACCCAGGACTGAACTCCTTTAGGATGTACTGGTTGGATCTCTTTGCAGTCCAAGGGACTATCAAGAGTCTTTACCAACACCACAGTTCAAAAGCATCAATTCTTTGGTGTTCAGCTTTCTTCACAGTCCAACACTCACATCCATATATGACCACTGGAAAAACCATAGCCTTGGCTAGATTCTGCTTTTTAATATGCTATCTAAGTTGGTCATAACTTTCCTTCCAAGGAATAAGTATCTTTTAATTTCATGGCTGAAGTCACCATCTGCAGTGATTTTGGAATCCAAAAAAATAAAGTCTGACACTGTTTCTACTGTTTCCCCATCTATTTCCCGTGAAGTGATGGGACCAGATGCCATGAGCTTTGTTTTCTGAATGTTGAGCTTTAAGCCAACTTTTCACTCTCCTGTTTCACTTTCATCAAGAGGCTTTTTAGTTCCTCTTCACTTCCTGCCATGTGCTTTAGGAGCTCTCTAATGATTAGGACATTGGAAGTATACCATCCACAATTTTGTCATCCTGGGTGGTTGCTACTTTGGCTGTTAAGGAGGTGGTCAGGTGTTGAATTTGCAATTTATGAAGAAGCACATTTTCCTCTTTAGTAGCTTGATGTCTCCAGCACCAGAAGCAAGCATCTTCATGGTGCCCTTAGGTTCCAAGTTGATCCTCAGCACGTCCTACATCCCTTGAACCCCTGCACTGCACTGATATTGACCACCAATGCTTCTTGGGCTCAGGCCACCTCGGCCTTGGGGTTTAGGATTTTCACAGCCGCCATAGCTGACCCAGCAGAGGAAGATAAGAGTCCTGGCATATGGAAAGCCCTGAGGCAGTTCAGTGTGACCAACAACTTACTTTTTCTTTACTGCAAATTCAGAATTCTTTATACAAAGTATCAGTGAGTTTCTAATTGCCAAATTCAGCTAACCTTCGCTGAATTGATCTTACCCTATCTCTTTGCTGAGGTAGCTTCATAATACGCTTTATATAATGCTTCTCTATGCTTGATATCTTTATCCTCTGGTTCTTCTCTCTGTGATGGTTCCTTCTCAATATCACCATCTGTCTCTGCTAGTATTTTTTATCTATGCAATCACATGCTGCTTATGCATTAGTTATTCTTAAAGGTGTATCTGCACCCTTTATTCCTCACCTTGCTTTCTAGATATTCACATATATCTGGTGGCGGGTCATATCTGTATTTTTTACAAGCTACTAAAATCTCTCCCTGACCTTAC
Organism: Ovis canadensis; assembly: GCF_042477335.2. Taxonomy (NCBI): domain Eukaryota; kingdom Metazoa; phylum Chordata; class Mammalia; order Artiodactyla; family Bovidae; genus Ovis; species Ovis canadensis. The sequence goes on from NC_091254.1 coordinate 70,995,567, forward strand.
TGGATATCACTATTCCCCATTTGCCTAATATATGTTCTGCATCCTAACTATCTTCATCAATAGTACTATCATCCAGTCACTAGGCCAGATCTGAGACTACCCTCCTATTCCTCAAGCCTCACAACTGGTCACTTTAACTATACCTCAGGGTCACTCAAATCACAGTTCCTGTCTCAGTGGTTCCCTTTGTTCGCTGAAGCTTTATGCTTTCAGGTGAGTTTTCCACAAATCAATGTCATCAAGCCCTTCGACTAACCCCTGAGTTTCTTCCCAAGACCTTGACAATGAAGAACAAGTACCTCTGGATGGTAAAGAAGACTTTACATGATCTGAGATTCACTAACTCTCCAGGTATCTACTACTGATTCCATTTTCTATCCCACTCTTTTGACAAAAGCAAAATAATTTTCTGTTCTTTCTTGGCCCCTAGTCTTTTTTCACAGTTTTCATCCATCTTCAGTGTTGCTCTAAAAAAATCTAATAAAAGTCTGTATATTCTCCTTATCCTCCTGTAAATGCTAAGGCAGTCGATTTACCACCTGTTTTTGTTTTGTTTTGTTTTGTTTTTTTGTTTGTTTGTTTTTTTGGTATATTGTCCTCCTCTTTAGAAAAGAGTATTCAGATGAAATGTATGTTTTCAAACAACCAACAGGGGCAAAGATCTGTATTAAATGTACCTTGACATTTATTTCTCTTTATGTTGTTTTCTTCTACAAGAAATACACAGTTCTTCATAATTCTTCACTTTTATGGAGAGAGCCTTTTTGTTATATTTGTAAGCTTTAGAAAATTATAATATGAACCATTACCTTTCCCTGGATTATATGTAGAAATTGCATAATTTTGATTTAATGTTTTCTATTGACAGCAGCCGTTTTTAAGCATATTCACTATCATTTTAAGCCTGATTTCGCCAATACCCATTCTATGAAACAATGATTCAAAAATATCTTCCATGCTCAAATTAATGTTAGAAATGCTGTGTTAAAAGTCAGCAGATGTTTTTGGTGTAGGAAATCTTAAAATTATTGTTTTATTCATGTTCCCTTTGAATATTCAGGAGGGAGATATATAATAATAGAGTGCTTCACAAACACATTTCATCAAATAATATTTTTTAAATGACAACTATTTCCTTCTATCAGATGGATTTCTGGCAGTTATTATCATGTATCAAACCAACATCGATTTTGAAAATGCTGATCTGATTTTTAACCTTCTAAACTGTCAGAAGGTATTCCTTGGACTCATTTAATTAGCAAGTTCTAAATGTTATAAGAAGCTAATCTTCCACACTAAGTGAAGTCAGTCAGAAAGAAAAAGACATATACCATGTGACAATACTTTTATGTAGAATCTAAAACTTTGACACAAATGAACTTATCTATGAAGCAGAAGCAGACTCACAGACAAAGAGAACAGACTTCTTGTTACCAAGGAGGAGGGAGAGGGAAGAAGGAAGGATTAGGAATTTGGGAAAAACAGATGCAAACTATTATATTAGGATGGATAAACAACAAGGTCCTACTGTATAGCCCAGGGAGCTATATTCAATATCCTATGACAAAGCATTATGGAAAAATAATATATATATATATAATATATTATGTGTATATATATATATATATGTGATTCATTTTGCTGTACAGCAGAAATTAACACAACATTGTAAATCAACTATACTTCAATGTGCCTGTTAAGTCACTTCAGTGTCTGACTCTGCAGCCCTATGGACTGTAGCCTGTCAAGGTTCCTCTGTCCATTGGATTCTCCAGGCACAAATACTGGAGTGTGTGGCCATGCCCTCCTCCAGAAGATCTTCTGTACTCAGGGATTGAACCTGAGTCTCTTACTTCTACCTGCATTGGCAGGTGAGTTCTTTACCACTAGCGCCACCTGGGAATCCCCTACACTTCAATAAGTTAAACTACAAGAAAAGTGAATAGACTCTGTGTTCCTCCATTTGATGCATATCTTAGGGCCTGAGATGCCCCATCGAGTATTTTCAGCAGCAACAATAGAGTGATGCTTAAAACACAGTCCTTGGCATTAATGGCTCTGAGTTTGGAGCCAGTCTGTACCAATAAGTGTGAGACCAGTATTTACATATATAAATAGGTAACTTTGAGGAAAGTGTCAATCAAGTATAATGTGTCATCTAAAATCTTGCAGAGCACTGTATTCATGCTAGGCACTTCAGAGTAAAAACCTTAAAATCAACTGAAGAAGTTATAAAAGAAAGAAATTGGTCTACCAGAGAAAAAGGAACAATTCGTCTGAATAATTTCTTCAAATATAACATCTTCTGCTAGAATCTTTCACTGGAAGATTTAGCTATCTAATGAGAAATATCTTCTTGTTTCTTATTTGGTTATCATTTTGTCCTCTGTTGTAACTAAGGGTACTAGTCTTACTATTCTACTGAATGTTTTAACCCTCATTATGGAACCCAAAGGGCTTCTCCGGTAGCTCAGATGGTAAAGAATCTGCCTACAATGGAGGAGACACGGGTTCAGTCCCTGGGTTGGGAAGATCCACTGGAGAAGGGAATGGATATCCACTATAGTATTCTTGCCTCGAGAATTTCATGGACACAGGAACCTGGCTGGCTACAGTACATGGAGTTGCAAAGAATTGTACATGACTGAGTGTACCCTAAACTTATAAAACCTCAGAGCCCGAATTCTCAGACAGCTTAGCCTTTGCTCCCTTCTCTTAAAAAGTTGCATTCTCAGTCAACACAGAGAAAATAAACACTTTGAAGGAACTGTAAATAAATGGTCTTGATATAATGATGAAAAAATATATAACATATACATTTTAGATTTAATTACCTAGATATTGAGTATTTGAATAAATTGTCTTATTTCCGTTCTAGTTCCCTCAAAGGTGGTATTTCTCTCAGAATGGTATTCTTTCACACCTATACTTTAGATTACTCATCACTGAATTTCATTCTCATTCCATTTTCTCTTAAATAATCTCTTTAGATTTAAGGAAGAAGATTTATTTCAAAAGTTTGTTTTTGAAGTACTACAAAAGTGGAGATTTAATTTTTCTAACATAAAATTAGGTAGACTTAGGTAGGAGGGGTTTTTTTGGTTGTTTTGGTTTTGCTTTGTTTTTTTTTGTACCCCAAATTAATATTATACTTAGTAACTTTAAAAATGCATGCCTTTATTAATACAGTTGTATAAAAGCAAATTAAGATGCTCATGAAATCTCTTAAAAAATAAAACTCTGTTTTAAATTTGTTTTAGATAAATATAAAAAAATTTTAATCCATACTCATCAAGGTACAAAGGAAATAAAATTGACAGAAGCCATTCATATGATATTGTAACTCTGATAGTTTATAAGAATTATAAGATAGTTATAAGATAGTTATAAGAATTCTTATAAGATAGTTATAAGAAATCATGAATGTCAAGTTACAACTATTTGAAATCTTCAAGAATTGTTTTTTTTTTTTTAAGAAACTATCAGGGCACACACCCATATACTTTGAAGAAAGTAGACAAAGTTAGAAAGATAGATACTCATATAGAAAGTAAAAATCTTAAAAGGTACACAAAGTTGTTCCATGTGTTTAATATTTGACAGTTGCTTTTGAGTACTATGGAGAAAGAAATGGCAACCCACTCCATTGCGTACTAACCTCTTATTACGTAAATATACCATATTTTTGTTTTAATGCTCCGAAGATTTAAATGAAAACGGTATACATGGAAATGCACAGGGGGATGAATTTCCTCAAATATCAAATGCAATTGTTACTGACAACTGTATTAATCCTTGAAATCCATGACATGAACTCTAAAATAAATTTTTTTTATGTAATGGCTTAAATATGGATATATATGTAATCACCTTCCTTAATAGCATGCTGCTACATTATTATGTGTTTTAATTTGAAAAGCACTTTCTTTGTATCTATCAGCCCTGCAACTATAGCTCAAAAAAGAATTTATTCTTGTAAACAGGCCAAGGTATGAATTAATTCTTTAGAACAATTTTATTTAAATGACATGCTGTCATATTTAAATAAATAATATTGTCTTTGGCTTATAGCTAGAAGCATGGCCTGAGTTTTAATGAAATTGAGCAAAGCAATATTGTAATAGAAAAATGGTTTAAATATATTGTTTTCTTTAATTCCTGTATTTTTCATTCTTTAGAGTTTGTATCCTTACCCTGCATGATACATTTAGAACCCTGTAGCTATTAATATAATATTCATATTATACAGGGAATAAGACAAGAAAAAATAGATGAAATAGTGTGTTTAAAAGCCTCATAAGGACATTTATATCTATCTTCTTAAAGCTGAAAATTTATTTTGTTTTTCTATGGCCTCTAGTTCTGTAGCAATTCACTCTGTGAAGCCACTGTTCTATCTGGTCAAAACCTGACATTGCATACAATAGTAAGTCAATCGTACATTTTGCACAGAATGCATTATCACAGGCCTCATTATAAACAGCAAGGCAGTGGTCTGATTTAATTTAAATAATGTGTGACTTTGTAGAATTGGATTTACTTTTTCAGTCCTTGTATCAGATGTAACAAAGAAGCCACTTTAAAAATATTGATATTTCTACAGATTTTTCTTGTATGAGTGTAGTATGAAGCAGAAAAGCCTTGGGGTTCCAGTCAAAAGAAGAAGATGATGGTTACATGGAGCTCCACACATCCACTCTGACATTTGAGATGTCAGTTGACACTTCTTGGATTTGTTTTTCTTAATCTCAAGATTTGACTCTAGAAGATGATTTCCTTTTTGCTCTCTTCATCTTTTATCTTTTATTTGTTTCTTTCCACTGTCAGAATTCTTATGATCCTGATGACATCATTTGTGTATTGCTGGACATTTTTATCTAATTTTTCCAGTCCTTCTAATATCTCTTCCTTCTAAACAATATTTAACAGCAAATTATTCTTCTTAAAACAAAATTTAAATTTAAAATTCATATTGTATAGAAAATAATCCTCTAAAAACTTTTAAAAATCAAATCAAATTCCTATCTTCCATAAATATTTATAACATTCCTGGGCTATCCATGCAATAATATTATTAATAATAATACATATTTTAGAAAAGAAAAACAAAAAATTATGTAAGGAAAAAAAATCTATGAAAATACCAAAAACTGTAAAACGGGCCTAAGAGGCCAAACCTGAGAATATGGCATCCTTTCTTACTATTTTGGTACGTTTGACAGATATTACCCCTGTACTGGTTCTCCTTGAATTCTAGGCATTCTGGAGAATTACATTAATCTTCATAAGTTGTGGTCAAGTAATGTGGTCTGCACAGTGAAACCTGAGAGGCAGAGCACCCATGTGGTACTTGCAGGCAGAGACATTTAAGAGCCAATTCCATTGACAGACATATAGTAATATAGGAAAGAAATAAATCTTCGTGTTTCTAAGATATTGATGCTTTAAAATTATTACATCCTACATTGACTGATATAGTCCTCTGAAGACTACTTTCCAGTTCCAGGTAAGAGAAAAAATATTTTTCATTGTATTACCTATTTGTTTTGAACCTAGAATCTGTGTATATGCACGATAACATTAAATCCTTCAAATAATAAGCTTTAGAGAGAGAAATGTGTTAGAACTTGCAGAATCTCTTATTCCCAAAGTGACAACATCTGACTTAGCAGTTATACGTTATAAACAGTCTCAATCACACAAAAAGGCCCAAGTTGACCAAAAATTTTAGTAACTGACATCACATACTGTTGTTTAACTTTCATTTGTTTACTGATTATTTACATGGGAAAAAACTTATTAAATAGGAAATCATAAAATAGTATGATGTATTTTAGCCCCTATTAACTAGCAAGGTAAATCACAAATCTTGTTCCAAGTGCTTGGGTTTTATGATGAGTCAAATATTTAGAAGGACTTTTCACAGGTTAGGGTTGAATCAGAAACATTAATTCCTCATACACACGGATTAATAACTTTATAAAATCATGAGCATAAAATAAGCTGTAAATTTCATAGAAAGTAATTAAGAGGAAGAAATAAAAATACAGTATATGTTGGTTGACATTTAAATGCCAAAATTTTATGTTTGACTTATTTTATACAGATCAATGGAGAAAATGTTTCACAAAATTCATATAGTTGTATAGAGCTATATTACCTTATCTGTCAGATGAAAATTATGCTCACATACCTAACAGGAAGATCCATGTTTTTACTCCAATAATCCTAAGGAAAAAAAAAAGTATATTAAGTGCTTCAGTTTTAAAATGAAAAAACACTGCCATAAATAAGCTAAGTAATCAAAAGGTGGTTTATAATGTAGTTTCCTTAAGATAAGGCACATGTAGACAATATGGATGAGAGTCGCTCAGTTGTGTCTGACTCTTTGCGACCCCATGACTATATAGTCCATGGACTTCTCCCAGGCCAGAATACTGGAGTGGGTAGCCTTTCCATTCTCCAGGGGATCTTCCCAACCCAGGGACTGAACCCAGGTCTCGCTCATTGCAGGTGGATTCTTTCCCAGCTGAGCCACAAGGGAAGCCCGTGTAGGCAATATATTAGAGTCGTAACGTTTAAAGACAGAGATCTTAAGATAGATTACCTAGTTAAAATGATGCAGTCCTATTTACCAACTATGTGATATGGGGCAGTATATTTCGCATCCCCAATTTAAAGATCCCTAACACTAAATGGCGGAGAAGGCGATGGCACCCTACTCCAGTACTCTTGCCTGGAAAATCCCATGGGCAGAGGAGCCTGGTAGGCTGCAATCCATGTTGTCGCGAAGAGTCAGACGCGACTGAGCGACTTCACTTTCACTTTTCACTTTCATGCACTGGAGAAGGAAATGGCAACCCACTCCAGTGTTCTTGCCTGGAGAATCCTAGGGACGGGGGAGCCTGGTGGGCTGCCGTCTCTGGGGTCGCACAGAGTTGGACATGACTGAAGCAACAGCAGCAGCAGTAGCGATACGCTAAATGGAAACAGATTACCTACTCCATATGGCCATTTTGAGAATTAAGTGAACTGAGAGAACCATAATCTCTAAAACAAAATAATTACTCACTATATGTTAACTTAAAAAATTAATTGGAGGATAATTGCTTTACAATATTGTGGTGGCATCAGCAACCAGTACATGTATGTCCCCTCCTTCCTGAACCTCACCCCCATTCCCCAGGTTGTCAGAGAGCATCAGATTGAGCTGCCTGTGTCCATACAGCAACTTACAACTATTTACACTGGGTAGTGTGTATATGTCAATACTACTCTCTTAGTTTGTCCCACCATCTCCTTCCTCTGCTGTGTCCACAGTCTGTTCCCTATGCGTACATCTCTATTCCTTCCCTGCAATTAGGTTCATCAGTATCATTTGTCTAGATTCCATATGCATTTGTTAATACACAAAATTTTTCTCCTTCTGACTTACTTCACTCTGTATAACAGGCTCTAGGTTCATCCATCTCCCTAGAACTGACTCAGATGCATTCCTTCAATAGCTGTATTAACTTTGATATTGGTATTTTCCGAACAGGAAAAGGATTGTGGTGAGTGGTGTTTCAAAAGTGGATGTTTCAATGGATGTTTAATTGCTTAAAACTTTCCCTTCGTATAGTATAATGCACTTTAAGAGGATATGGGTTTTATAATATTCTCATAGAACTGATGGTAACTGTAGCATTTTATACTTATTGACCAAAGATTTTTAATATTGAAGTATCATTGATATTAATTTACTTTAAAAAATTAAAAAGAAATGTGAATGAAAACCTTAGCAGTGAAAGCAAAATTATACTGAAGAGGTATCTGTAGAATCAACTGTTTTTTCCTATCACCTCTTTTATTCAAGATTCGATTTAATGGGGCTTCAAATTTATTTCATTACCCACTTCATTTTTCTGATGACCATTTTCTAAATTAATACAATCACTCATTTTCTGAGTATACAACCTGGGTATACTCACACTTCTTTCTGGAAACAAATAATTTGGGAATAACCATTTTGTCTTTAAGAAGCTTAGATATATAACACAGGCAAATGCATGTACGCACATTATTACAGTATCGTGAAACAAAAGTTAGAAGAGAAGTGTTTACAAAGGACACACAATCATATTTTACAGGTAGGTCAAGTAAAGCTAGCAATGGAGAAGACAGCTGATCTGTATCCTAACTATTCAGGAGGCACCTCAGGGGTTGAAGGGCAGATATGGAGGAAAGGGCGTTGATGGAAGTATGGACTTCCAGGTGTATGAACTGGATTACTCAAGAGGCAGGCAGCATCTAAGACCCACTGCATCTAAGAATCAGCAATTGTTGGCTGCAAGGGATGAAAAGTGGGGAAAGTGATAGGTACAAATCATGAAGGGCCTTGTATCACCATTTAAATATATTTAGTGCTTATTTGCTAAGTTATGGAGATCCATTGAATGTTTTATGGAATGTAAAGTTCTAATCATGTTATAGAGATTGAGGCAAGGGCATTGGCAAACTAATAATTGATTGGATATGGGGAACAAAAGAGGAAGAGTAAATAGTCTTCAAAGTTTTCTTGGTCTCTGGTTACACTAAGCAGCAACTAAATTAGACTCATAAAAATTGCATAGTGAAAGCATATATGTTTGCATTTAATGGAAAAACACAATAAAAACCATTAGACGATGTAATCTGGATTTGGTACAGGTAGGTACTAACTATTCTATATCATTTTCAGGAAAAATCTTTGGTTCTGAAAGTTTACCTGATTTAGATCTATATCTACAAAGGAGGTTTATTTAAAACAAAGTAGTGCAGTACTCAAAGAACTTTACAAAAAGGAAGAAGAAAGAACAAGTGTTAGTATCAAATTGTGTAGTACTCAGCAGGTCCTTAATATGTGCTATGTGATAATTATTGCTGTAATAAAAGAGGACATCCTTTCAACTCGTAATTTTCTAAACAGCTCAAGTCTGACTCTTTGAGGTAATAGGTGAGATTAAACACCATCATAAAATGTAATATAGAATTACCATTCTATTTCTAGGGGCATATTGAATGAACTTATAATAGGCCAAGTCCAGGAGTTACTCATAAAAGGCTAGGTATCAGATTTTACAGTTGAAGGAGCTCCTGTAAATCACAGTATGATGTGTCAAAGTTATTCTCAGTATAAAGCTATGCAGAGAGAGGCAGAGATTATCTCAGGTTGGTAAAATCTCTGCACAATACCGCTCACACAGCAATCCAGTCATATAAGGAAGTTATAGCCAGCTTTAACACACTACCAGTGAGGAAGTTATTTCTCAAAAAGAGTGTTTATTTTCAGAGTATAAACCACACATTCTCTTTTAAGCTCTTTCATTCTTGCAACTTTCTGCAAGTTTAAAAAGTGTCTTAAAGTTTTAAATAAATGAACCAGTAGCTTTAAAAAAGGAAAAAAAAAACAAATAAGTTTTTCATGTTTATTTTTTTGCCTACAACTAAAAGAAAAAGAAAAATGTGGATGTCTATTTTAAAATAGCTCTACTTTTGAATGTGTTTGAATTTTTCATCACATACTTTTAAGATGCAGAATACATTTTATGGTTTCTTAAAATTTTTTTCTATATAACCTAAATGATCAAAGTTTCAGACTTAGAATATTAAAAAATATATAGCTATCCAGAATGACTTTTTCCAAACTCATTGAAATCCTTACATTTATATATCCATTAGATGACATAAATAAACTCATATGCACAGTTCAGTTAAGTTCAGTCACTCAGTCATGTCCAATTCTTTGCAACCCCATGAACCGCAACATGCCAGGCCTTCCTGTCCATCACCAACTCCTGGAGTTTATCCAAATTCATGTCCATTAAGTCGGTGATGCCATCCAATTATTTCATCCTCTGTCATCCCCTCGTCCTCATGACCTCAATCTTTCCCAGCATCAAGGTCTTTTCAAATGAGTCAGCTCTTCGCATCAGGTGGCCGAAGTATTGGAGTTTCAGCTTCAGTATCAGCCCCTCCAATGAATATTCAGACTTATTTCCTTTAGGATGGACTGGTTGCATCTCCTTGATGTCCAAGGAAGTCTCAGGAGTCTTCCAACACCACAGTTCAAAAGCATCAATTCTTTAGCGCTCAGCTTTCTTTATATTCCAACTCTCATATCCATACATGATTACTGGAAAAACCATAGCCTTGACTAGATGGACCTTTGTTGACAAAGTAATGTCTCTGCTTTTTAACATGCTGTCCAGGTTGGTCATAACTTTCCTTCCAAGGAGTAAGCGTCTTTTAATTTCATGCCTGCAGTCACCACCTGCAGTGATTTTGGAGTCCCCCCAAATAAAGTCAGCCACTGTTTCCACTGTTTCCCCATCTATTTGCCATGAAGTGATGGGACTGGATGCCATGATTTTCGTTTTCTGAATGTTGAGCTTTAAGCCAACTTTTGCACTCTCCTCTTTCATTTTCATCAAGAGACTTTTCAGTTCTTTTTCACCTTCTGCCATAAGGGTGGTGTCATCTGCATATCTGAGGTTATTGATATTTCTCCTGGAAATCTTGATTCCAGGTTGTGCTTCATCCAGCCCCATGTTTCTCATGATGTACTCTGCATAGAAGTTAAATAAGCAGGGTGACAATATACAGCCTTGACATACTCCTTTGCCTATTTGGAACCAGTCTGTTGTTCCATGTCCAGTTCTAACTGTTGCTTCCTGGCCTGCATATAGGTTTCTCAAGAGGCAGGTCAGGTGGTCTGGTATTCCCATCCCTTTCCGAATTTTCCACAGTTTATTGTGATCCACACAGTCAAAGGCTTTGGCATAGTCAATAAAGCAGAAATAAATGTTTTTTTCTGGAACTCTCTTGCTTTTTCAATGATCCAGCAGATGTTGGCAATTTGATCTCTGGTTCCTCTGCCTTTTCTAAAACCAGCTTGAACATCTGGAAGTTCATGGTTCACATATTGCTGAAGCCTGGCTTGGAGAATTTTGAGCATTACTTTACTATCGTATAAGATGAATGCGCAATGAGCTCAATAAATAGCTGCAAGAATAAACAAATAACTTCCACACACCTATCACTAAAAGTCCCTTCAATTGTCCCAATAACATATATATATATATATTTTTTTACAGCAAAAGGATCCAAGCCAGGATCACATATTGCACTCACCTATTATGTCTTTCCAGATTCCTACAGTCTGGAATATTCTCTCAGCTTTTCGTGGCTTTCATGACCACAACATTTTTAGTACAAAGCAATAATTTCATAGAATCTCTCTCTGTGTGTTCTCATGATTAAATTTAAGTTATTCATTGTTGGCCAAATCATTACAAAAGTGATACTACATTCTTCTCATCTCATTCTGTCAGAAGACTTCAAATGTCTATTTCACCCTGAATTAGTGATGTTAACTTGGGTTTCTCGATTAAGATGGTGTCTGCTAGGTTTCTCCTCTGCAATTAGCAAGTGCTTTGAGACCATGTAAAAATTTCATTTTTCATCCCATTTTCCCCATTGATTTGAACATTCATTGACATTTCTTATATAAGTAGGTTATTTATATAATGGTTGCTAACTGCAATTTTCTAATTTAATAATTTATTCTACACTTACTAGTTGGTATTTCATGATAAAGAAGAGATTTTACTTCTGTTTATTTATCCTTTGGTTTACTAGTATTTGTTTGACCTAAAGACTTCAATTTTATTCAATAAGTAATAACTCATTTTTTGTAGTATTTTTATGCTGCAAATGATCTAGATTGATTAGTGAAGCCCCTTGAAGGCAAGTTCTATGTCCTTTTGATATGTCCATTCCCTGGTGGCTCAGACAGTAAAGCGTCTGCCTACAATGCAGAAGACCTGGTTTCAGTTCCTAAGATTCCAGGAAGATCCCCTGGAGAAGGAAATGGCAACACACTCCAGTGTTCTTGCCTGGAGAATCCCATGGATGGAGGAGCCTGGTGGGCTACGGTCCAGGGGTCGCAAAGAGTCGGACACGACTGAGCGACTTCACTTTCACTTTCATCGTTTTATGAGTAATTCCTTACTTTTCTCAGAAAGCAAACTTTTCAGTTTCAAATTATTCTTTCCTTGCCTTGGTCCTGACGATCATTTCTTAAAGTACTTAGAAACCAGGTCTTAAATTCTAGGTTGCCCTAATTATTGCTCCCAGGGGTGCTCAGAGGAAAGAAGAATGGAAGAAAGTAATCTAAAGAGGAAAGAAGGCAGGCTCTCTTTTATGTATATTAAAGCATACTGTTGCTATCAAGCAATATCTTTCCTTTATATATTAGTACTATAGGATATAGCTCTAAAAAAACCAAATATATGAATATTTTCATAATAAAATATCATTTTATTATATATATAATATATATATTATATATATATAACCCTAACCCTAACCCTAACCCTAACCCTATATATATATATATATGTAATATATATATACACACACATACACACACATATGTTTCAACTAACAACCAATACCACTATTGGCTCAAAAATGTATGTTTGAAGTTGGTGTGTTCAGATCAGTCCATATTAAAATATAGAAGTATTATCCAGTATTCTATTGATATTTCTTAAGTCTCTTTTAAACTACAGAGGTCCTTCTTCAACTTTTAAAAAATTCCATTGGCTTGAAGGAACAGAGGCAGATGCCCTTGACTAAGGTCTTAAACTTCCCCTCAGCTTGACTAAACTTTAGCCAGATATCTTTCTGACTATAGGCCTTTGACCTATTCTTTCTTACAGCATTTGCTTTAGAAAACCTGAAATTGTAAATTTTTTCTCAGACAATTTGAGGTATAAATCTCACATTTTCCTGAGAGTTTTACAACCCTGGAACATTTTTCTAAGGACCTGGAATTTTTTCCTTTGACATGTAATTATCTAGGAAGACAGGGTGCCCAGTTCCAGGTCTCATGGGAAGGGTGAGGGGAGACAATTAAGAACTGACTAGCAAACACCTGACGCGACTGAGCGACTTCACTTTCACTTTTCACTTTCATGCATTGGAGAAGGAAATGGCAACCCATTCCAGTGTTTTTGCCTGGAGAATCCCAGGGATGGGGGAGCCTGGTGGCTACCGTCTATGGGGTCTCACAGAGTCAGATATGACTGAAGCAACTTAGCAGCAGCAGCAGCAGCAAACACCTATGGCTTAGTCACATTGAACAACCACCTTCCCCCCATAGCATTCTCCAGTACTTTTTCACAAGCTCACTCTAATGCTGAAAATCCTACTACATTTTATTTCAGTAGAGTTGAGTTCAATCTCTCCCACCCTTACTGGAACTCTCTTGAATAAAATCTTCCTTCTCTATTTAACTTGTGCAGTACAGATTTTCTCTAACATGAAGTTGCTGTACTTTCCTCTGGAATCATCTGTTTGATTCTCTGTCATATAGTTTACACTTATTTTCTGTTTTTTTTGGACTGAACATTTATATCCCCTCAAAATTCATATATTGAAACTCTGACACCTATTGTGATGCTATTTGGAGGTGGGCCTTTGGGAGGTAATTAGGATAACATAAGGCCATGAGGGTGGAGCCTGCATGACTGGATAAGAAGAGGAACAGAGCAGAGTGATCTCTCTCTCTCTCTTCTAAGTGAAGACACAGCAAGACGGTGGCAGTTTGCAAGCCAAGATGAAGGGCCTCACCAAAACCAGATTATGCCGGCCCTGATTAAGACAAAGAAGTAAGCATATTGTTTAAGTCTCCCAATCACTGGTACAGTTGTCCCTCACTATGTGTTGGGGATTGGTTCCCGGAATTGCCATGAGAGGATGTTCAAGTCCCATAGTCTTCCATCCATCTGTATATATAGGTTCTGCATCCACATATTCAATCAACTGCTTATTGTAAACACAGTATATGGTCCAGGGTTGGTGGAATCTCAGAATCTGGAACCCACAGGTATGGGGGACTATTTTGTTGTGGCAGCTTGAATTAAAACATCTATGTTTCCTTATACTGAAATGTAGCCATAAACTCTTGATTAAATTTAGATATAATTTAAAAAGTGATTCTATTTTATTAATATAGGGGAAACGTGTTATGGATTGAATTTTGCCCCCCTCCTCCCATAACCAAATTCACATGTTAAAACTTCAGCCCTAATGTCATTGTATTTGGAGACAGGATCTTTTAAAGGGTAATTAAAGGTAAATTAATTGGACTTCCCTGGTGGCACAGATGGTAAAAGCATCTGCCTACAATGTGGGAGACCCGGGTTTGATCCCTTGGTCATGAATATCCCCTTGGAGAAAGAAATGGCAACCCACTCAAGTACTCTTGTCTGGAAAATCCCATGGATGTAAGGAAGAGCCTGGTAGGCTACAGTCCATGAGGTCACAAAGAGTCCAACATGACTGAGCGACTTCACTTTCACTTTCTTAAAGACAAATTAAGTCGTGAGGGTGAGGCCCTAATCTAATAGGACTGGTGTGCTTATAAGAGGAAGAGACCCTGGGAGTGCACACAGAGAAAAGGCCATGCGAGAACACCACACAAGCTAGCTATCTTACAAGCCAAGGAGACCAAGGGAAGCCTCAGGAGAGACCAAACTTGCTGACACCTTCACCTTGGACTTGCAGTCTCTAGAAATGTGAGAAAATAAACTGTCATTTAAATTACCCCTCTGAAGGCAGAGACAAGATGGGAAAGTATTGAGCTCATCTCCTCTCATAAAACACTAAAATCACAACTAGTTGCTGAACAATTATCAACAAGGAGAGACTAGAACCTACCAAAAAGATATTCTACTTCCAAAGACAAAGAGGAAGGCCCCAGAGCAGGAATGCCTCTGGGCACACAACAAACAGAGCAACAAATACAGCCCCATGCATCAGCAGACAGGCTCCCTATAGTCTTCCTGAGACCCCTTACACCTCTAAACACACATCTTGACATGTCTCTGTCCACCAGAAAGTGGGCAGACAGCAGTCCCTCCCACTAGAAGGCTGGCAAAAACCTTTTAGACCAGCCTCACACACCAGAGGGAAGACATCAGAATCAAGATGAACTACAGTTCTGCAGCCTATGGAACCATGAACACAGAAGGTAGACAAAATGAGACAGCAAAGGAACATGTTCCAGACAAACAAGATGAAACACTGGAATACTTAACTGAAATGGAGCTAGGCAAAATGCCTGAAAAATAATTCAGGGTAATGATACTAAAGATGATCCAAGATTTTATGAAAAGAATGTAAACACAGACCAAGAAGATACAATAAATGTTTAACAAAGAGCTAGAAGATATAAAGGATAAGCAAAGTTGAGCATTACAATAAGTTACTCAATCTGTGTTAGTTTTTAAGGACACTCCCAGCTAACTAATGAGACATAAGCTATCTACACTTAGCAGTGGTAAATTTTATTGGTATATTCAAATAGCAACAGCTCAAACTTCTATTCCAAAGGTGGGGGTTGGGGGGAAGAGGCCGACTGCAGTTTCTCAATTAGAATCACTTTTAAATCATGTTTTGCCCTGGTGGTACACATAACCATTTAAATCAAACACTCAGAGTTAGTATCCAAGTGTAAGTATTTTTCGTCAACTTAATGGATTTAAAAATCACATACATATATTCTGCTCCTGTAGAAGACAGGTCCTGGTGATTTGAACTTTAAAAAATTTTGTGTAAACATAGCACCTTGAGAAGGGAATGGCAAGCCACTTCAGTACTCTTGCCTTGAGAACTCCATGAACAGTATGAAAAGGCAAAAAAGATATGACACTGAAAAATTAACTCCCCATGTTGGAAGGTGCCCAATGTGCTACTGGAGAAGAGTGAAGAAATAGCTCCAGATGGAATGAAGAAGCTGAGCCAAAGTGAAAACATCTCTCGGTGGTGGATGCGTCTGGTGATGAAAGTAAAATCTGATGCTGCAAAGAACAGTATTGGATAGGAATCTGGAATGTTAAGTCCATGAATCAAGGAAAACTGGATGTGGTCAAGCAGGAGATGGTAAGAATAAACATCGACATTCTAGGAATCAGCAAACTAAATTGGATGGGAATGGGCGAATTTAATTCAGACGACCATTATATCTACTATTGTGGACAAGAATCCCATAGAAGAAACGGAGTAGCCCTCATAATCAACAAAAGAGTCCAAAATATGGTACTTGAGTACAACCTCCAAAATGCCAGAATGATCTCAGTTCCTTTCCAAGGCAAGCCATTCAACATCACAGTAATCCAAGTCTATGCCTCTACCATCAATGCCAAAGAAGCTGAAGGTGATCAGTCCTATGAAGACCTAGAAGACCTGCTAGAACTAACACATAAAAATGATATTTTATTCATCATTGGGCTTCCCTGGTAGCTCAGTGGTAAAGTATCTGCCTGCAGTGCAGGAGACCAGGGTTCCGTCCCCGGGTTGGGAAGATCCCCTGGAGGAGGCCATGGCAATCCACTCCAGTACTCTTGCCTGGAGAATTCCATGGACAGGGGACTCTGGTGGGCTATAGTCCATAGGTTCACACAGAGTCCAACACGACTGAAGTGACTAAAGAGCAGCAGCATTCATCATGGGGGACTGGAATGGAAAAGTAGGAAGTCAAGATATACCTGGAGCAACAGGCAAGTTGGAGAACTAATGGAGTTAGGGCAAAAGTTATCTGAATTCTGCCAAGAGAATGCACTAGTCATAGCAAATACCCTTTTTCAACAACACAAGAGATGATTTTACACATGGACTTCACAAATGGATGGTCAATACTAAAATCAAATTGATTACATTCTTTGTAGCTGAAGATGGAGAAGCTCTATACAGTCAGCTAAAAACAAGACCTGGAGCTGACTGTGGCTCAGATCATCAGCTTCCCATAGAAAATTCAGGCTTAAGCTAAAGAAAACTGGGAAAAACAATAGGGCATCCAGGTATGACTTAAATCCCATATGAATTCACAATAGAGGTAACGAATAGATTCAAGGGAATAGATCTAGTTAACAGTGTGCCTGAAGAACTATGGACAAAGTTCCATAATATTGTACATGAGGCGTCAAACAAAGCCATCCCAAAGAAAAAGAAAAGCAAGAAGGCAAACTCATTATCTGAGGAGGCTTCACAAATAGTGGGAAAATGAAGATAAGTGAAAAGCAAGGGAGAGAGGGAAAAGTACATCCGATTAAACAGAGTTTCAAAAAATAGCTAGGAGAGACAAGAAGGCCTTCTTCAATGAACAAAGCTTAATAACAGAAGAGAACAACAAAAGGGGAAAGACTAGAGATCTCTTCAGGAAAATTGGAAACATCAAGGGAGTATTTGGTCCAAAGATGGGAACAATAAAGGATAAAAATGGTAGAGACCTAGCAGATGCTAAAGAGATCCAGAAGAGATGGAAAGAATACATGGAAGAACTGTATAAAAAAAGATCTTAATGAACTGGATTACTATGATGATGTGGTTAGTCACCCAGAGCTAGACATTCTGGAGTGTGAAGTCAAGTGAACCTTAAGAAGCACTGTTGTTAATAAAGCTAGAGGATGGAATGAAATTCCAGCAGAACTATTCAAATCCATGAATGATGATGCCACCAAGGTTTTGCATTCATTATGTCAGCAAATCTGGAAGACCCAGCAAATCTGGCCATAGGACTGGAAAAGGTCAATCCTCATCCCAGTTCCCAAGAAGGGTTGTACCAAAGAATGTGCTAACCATCGGACAATTGTACTCATCTCCCTTGCTAGTATGGACATGCTTAAAATCTTACATGTTAGGCCTCAGCATTATGCAAATCAAGAAATTCCAGATGTCCAAGAAGGGTTTAGAAAAGGAAGAGGAACTAGAGATCAAATTGCCAATATTTGCTGGATGAAAGAGAAATCAAAGGAATTTCAGAGAAAACATCTATCTCTGTTTCATTGACTATGTTAAAGTCTTTGACTGTGTGGATTATGACAAACTGTGGAAAGCTCTTAGAAAGATGGGAATATCAGACTATCTTACCTGTCTCCTGAGAAACCTGTATGTGAGTCAAGAATCAATAGTTAGAACCCTGTATGGAAGAACTGATTGGTTCAAAACTGGGAAAGTACAACAGGGCTCTATGAGCACATTATGAGACATGATGGGCTGATGAGTTACAAGCTGGAATTAAGATAATTGGGAGAAACATCAACACCTCAGATATGTGGATGATATCACTCTAATGGCAGAAAGCAAAGAACTAAAGAGCCTCTTGATGACAGTGGAAGAGGAAAGTGAAAGAACAAGCCTAAGACTAAATATTAAAAAAAAAAAAAACAAAAACAAAATTAAGATCATGGCATCTGGCCCCATCACTGCATGGCAAATAGAAGGGGAAAAGGTGGAAGCAATGATATAATTCCTCTTATTGGGCTCCAAAATCACTGTTGATGGTGTTTGCAGTCATGAAATCGGAAGACAATTGCTTCTTGGCAGGAAATTGGCAGGAAAGTGATGTCAAACCTAGACAGTGTGTTGAAAGCAAAGACATTACTCTGCCTACAAAGGTCTGTATAGTCAAAGCTATGGTCTTCCCAGTCGTCACGTATGATTGTGAGAGCTGGACCATAAAGAAGGCAGAATGCCAAAAAAAATTGACGCCTTCAAACTGTGGTGCTGGAGAAGACTCCTGAAAGCAAGGACAGCAAGGAGCTCAAACTTTGGTGTCAATCTTGAGGGAGATCAACCCTGAATATTCATGGAAGGACTGATGCTGAAGCTGAAGCTCCAGTATTTTGGTCATCTGATGTGAACAGACGACTCATTGGAAAATCACTGAGGCTGGGAAAGATTGAGGGCAGGAGAAGAGGGCATCACAGGATGAGATGGCTGGACAGCATCATCGATGCAATGAACTTGAACTTGGGAAAACTCTGGAAGATGAAGAGGGACAGGGAGCCCTGGCATGCTGCTGTCCTTTGGGTCACAAAGAGTCAGACACGAATGGGTGACTGAACAACAACAACAATATAACACCTTGAATGTCCTAAGATTTTTCAGTTCAGTTCAGTCACTCAGTCATGTCCAACTCTTTGTGACCCAATGAATCGCAGCATGCCAGGCCTCCCTGTCCATCACCATCTCCTGGAGTTCACTCAGACTCACGTCCATCGAGTCCATGATGCCATCCAGCCATCTCATCCTCTGTCATCCCCTTCTCCTCCTGCCCCCAATCCCTCCCAGCATCAGTCTTTTCCAATGAGTCATCTCTTCGCATAAGGTGGCTGAAGTACTGGAGTTTCAGCTTTAGCATCATTCCTTCCAAAGAAATCCCAGGGCTGATCTCCTTCAGAATGGACTGGTTAGCTCTCCTTGCAGTCCAAGGGACTTTCAAGAGTCTTCTCCAATACCACATTTCAAAAGCATCAATTCTTCGGCACTCAGCCTTCTTCACAGTCCAACTCTCACATCCATACGTGACCACAGGAAAAAACATAGCCTTGACTAGACGGACCTTAGTCGGCAAAGTAATGTCTCTGCTTTTGAATATGCTATCTAGGTTGGTCATAATTTTTCTTCCAAAGAGTAAGCATCTTTTAATTTCATGGCTACAATCACCATCTACAGTGATTTTGGAGCCCCCAAAAATAAAGTCTGACACTATTTCCACTATTTCCCCATCTATTTCCCATGAAGTGATGGAACCAGATGCCATGATCTTCCTTTTCTGAATGTTGAGCTTTAGGCCAACTTTTTCACTCTTCTCTTTCACTTTCATCAAGAGGCTTTTTAGTTCCTCTTCACTTTCTGCCGGAAGGGTGGTGTCATCTGCATATCTGAGGTTATTGATATTTCTCCCGGCAATCTTGATTCCAGCTTGTGTTTCTTCCAGTCCAGCGTTTCTCATGATGTACTCTGCATATAAGCCAAATAAGCAGGTGACAATATACAGCCTTGATGTACTCCTTTTCCTATTTGGAACCAGTCTGTTGTCACATGTCCAGTTCTAACTGCTGCTTCCTTACTTGCATACAGATTTCTCAAGAGGCAGGTCATGTGATCTGGTATTCCTATCTATCTCAGAATTTTCCACAGTTTATTGTGATCCACAGTCAAAGGCATTGGCATAGTCAAGAAAGCAGAAATAGATGTTTTTCTAGAACTCTCTTGCTTTTTCCATGATCCAGAGGATGTTGGCAATTTGATCTCTGGTTCCTCTGCCTTTTCTAAAACCAGCTGGAACATCAGGAAGTTCACAGTTCACGTATTGCTGAAGCCTGACTTGGAGAATTTTGAGCATTGCTTTACTGGTGTGTGAGATGAGTGCAATTGTGCAGTAGTTTGAGTATTCTTTGGCATTGCCTTTCTTTGGGATTGGAATGAAAACTGACCTATTCCAGTCCTGTGGCCACTGCTGAGTTTTCCAAATTTGTTGGCATATTGAGTGCAGCGCTTTCACAGCATCATCTTTCAGGATTTGAAATTTGCTGGCATATTGAGTATAGCACTTTCACAGCATCATCTTTCAGGATCTGAAAAAGCTCAACTGGAATTCCATTACCTCCACTAGCTTTGTTCATAGCGATGCTTTCCAAGGCCCACTTGACTTCACATTCCAGGATTTCTGGCTCTAGATTAGTGATCACACCATCATGATTATCTGGGTCATGAAGATCATTTTTGTACAGTTCTTCTGTGTATTTTTGCTTCCTCTTCTTAATATCTTCTGCTTCTGTTAGGTCCAGACCATTTCTATCCTTTATCGAGCCCATCTTTGCATGAAATATTCCCTTGGTATCTCTAATTTTCTTGAAGAGATCTCTAGTCTTTCCCATTCTGTTGTTTTCCTCTATTTCTTTGCATTGATCACTGAAGAAGGCTTTCTTATCTCTTCTTGCTATTCTCTGGAACTCTGCTTTCAGATGCTTATATCTTTCCTTTCTCCTTGCTTTTTGCCTCTCTTCTTTTCATAGCTA
The DNA here is from genome assembly GCF_042477335.2 of Ovis canadensis. NCBI lineage: Eukaryota > Metazoa > Chordata > Mammalia > Artiodactyla > Bovidae > Ovis > Ovis canadensis. The sequence continues at coordinate 71,016,458 of NC_091254.1, forward strand.
TTTGTAAGGCCTCCCTAGACATCATTTTGCTTTTTTGCATTTCTTTTCCATGGGGATGGTCTTGATTCCTGTCTCCTGTACAATGTCATGAACCTCATTAGGAAGAGCCAAAGTGTGGTAATATAAAACTACATAGTATAGCACTACCTCTAGAGACTGGACAGGTTAGAATCCTTCTTTATACTAGCATACCAATTTGCATTAGACATGTATATTGTTTTAGTACTTTCTTTTCTTTTTCCCTTCCTTCCTCTCTCCTTTCTCTTCTTTGTTTCCTTTCTAACCCTCCTAACCTCCTTATTTTCTGTATTTTTCCTTATCTCCCTCAGTCAGATAATTAGCTATTTTATTTTATTGCTTTTTGCCTATGTTTGTATCCCTGCTTCTCCCCCTGTCATCTTACTGATTTTAACCTGCATTTTAGCTGTAAAACAAACTAAAAATGAATTGAATAATTTTAAGAGCCCAAGAGCTCATCCTATCAATAAATTCATGATGTTTGGTGATTGACATTGTGATACAGCTAAAGCCTGCCTAAATACAGTGTTCCATGTGGGAAAACCCTATTTTTTTGGAGTTTTGTATAGTTGCAGAATTACTCTATCACAGCCATGGCTTTTAGAATCCTGCTACTCTTACCATCTTATCTTTCTCTCTGCCACCAAGAAGCCCACATCTCTTAGCTCAAACTCTGCTCTACCAACCTCTGAATGTTTTCTCTACTTCCTGGTCTTTATTAACAGCTGTTCCTGAGGACATCTCCTGGATTTAGGATTATCAAGAGGAAGAGGGAGGTATTTTCACTGTGTTAAGTCTCCGAGCCAGAAGGAAGGCTTCGTGCTATGGATCGGCTCTTCTCTGTGGCTCACGTACACACCCAAACTCCCTCTCTGCTCAGCTACCATGTGTAGATCTCTTGGTCACTTCTTCAGTGGCATCTGTGCTGTTCATTTAAACTCGTGGTTCACATACACTAACTCCTTCAGTCACACTTTTGTTATCACAGGAACTTAACTATTTATGAATATCCTAGACCATCATCCCCAATCTTTCCCATTCTCTATAGAAATAGTCATCTACACTTATTCTTAAGTGTCCATTGCACTGACCTCTACATTTTCTTTCCTTCCCAGATTCATTTCCATGACTTGTTTATAACAGTCAACCTTTGCAAATTTTATCCGTTGACTAGCCTCTTTTTTTTACCATCATATTTAACTGGTGAACCCCAGTCACAGGTGAAGTCAACTATCTTCTTAAAAAGTCATGCAATCAATTTCACTGCTTTAGGTTTAAATAAATGATAACATAACTCAAACGACTATTCAACACAGCCTGGTGATCTTATTCTGTGCCCTTAAGAAGTTCACTTTTTTAGTATATATAAATATTACTTTATTGTTTCATTTTTCTCACAACTGCATTCAACACTCAGCTCATGGTTTTGAATCCTACTTGATTAAGAAAGTAAGAACGCCTAATATTTAGGCTGGAATCATAGGAACAAAGTAGGATCATTGCAAACAAACTGAGATACACCTGACATTTCTGTGGATTTCTTTAAAAGATATTTAACATGGGCATTTTCCCCCCTATACTGGAATTACATTAAAAATAAATTTTTTAATAAAAATTGCTTCTAATAGATAATATTCTGTATTAATGAGACTGGATCCTCATCAACAGCTTCAGATGAGCAGGTGATTTGATAATATGGTATAGATAATGAAAATGACCTTATCTTGGGAGCTAAGAGCAGTGCTGTATATTTGACTCTATTGGTAACTTGCTATATAAATTTGTGCACTTTTCATAACACTGTGTTTCATAATTGAAAAATGTATACATTTTTTTAGTCAAGGCTATGGTTTCTCCAGTGGTCATGTATGGATGTGAGAGTTGGACTATGAAGAAAGCTGAGCACTAAAGAATTAATGCTTTTGAACTATGGTGTTGGAGAAGACTCTTGAGAGTCCTTTGGACTTCGAGGAGATCTAACCAGTCCATTCTAAAGGAAATCAGTCCTGGGTGTTCATTGGGAGGACTGATGCTAAAGCTGAAACTCCAATACTTTGGCCACCTCATGTGAAGAGCTGACTCATTGGAAAAGACCCTGATGCTGGGAGGGATTGGGGGCAGGAGGAGAAGGGGACGACAGAGGATGAGATGACTGGATGGCATCACCAACTCGATGGACATGAGTTTGAGTAAACTCCGGGAGTTGGTGATGGACAGGGAGGCCTGGTGTGCTGCGATTCGTGGGGTCGCAAAAAGTCAGACAATGACTGAGCGACTGAACTGAATTGGAACTGGATACATTTGTTTGAATTATGGTTAAGGTTTCACCACATTCTGACATTCTGTGACTCTCTTTTTATCTACAAATCTTATTGATCTCGAAGGAGAAGGAAAACGTGAGTACTAGCTAATAACACAAGTATGGTTTTAGAAAATGGCATTCATTTTGAATTAAATTTTATAATCCATAAATTAACATATGAAAAGGCATTACTATGTAAAAGCATAGTTAGGAATTTGTCAATTTGTACAGTATCAGAGATTAATTTTAATAAAATTATTTCATTGTATTTTTAATTATGATACTCATAATTAACTTTTACAATAACCCAAGGGAGTGTTGCTCATAAGCTGAGAATGCTAGAACTTTTCTTAAAAATTTCATGGATGTTTTATATGAGAAAAATGTCTCCTTGGAGTATCATATAAACTTATAAACATGGCTCAATACTCAAATGGTGTAAATTCACACAGTTTCTTTGGAGTTCTTGAGCTCCGTAAATCAAATCAAATCCCTAGTGTATAATATATGCTGTCAGCTGCTACGTGCTATTAATAACATGTGATATTCTCCTAAAACAAGTCTAAGACACTGTATCACATTTGCACATATATTTATAAGTCTCTGGAGCTGAATGGGGATAATGATAATAGAAAATTTTAAATACAGAGAAATGCAGCAAATAGAAACTTATTAAAAAGCAGGGTTTTTTTCTGAATTTTTGTTAAATCAAGTCATTGACATAGCGATCACATGTAGGTGAAGTGCATTTCGAAAGGCTGGAGCAATATCTTCTGTTTTTGTGTACCCACTCACATGAAATAGTCTTGTTATACCACTGAATGTTTTAGTGATTTTGAACAGTATACCTTCACCCTTCTACTTCTCTGTGTGTGTTAGTCACTTAGTCATGTCGAAGTCTTTGTGACCCCATGGACTGTAGCTCACAAGGTTCCTTTGTCTATGGAATTCTCCAGGTAAGAATATTGGAGTGGGATCCCATTTCCTGCTCCAGGGGATCTTCCAGACCCAAGGATTGAACCCAGGTCTCCTCCATCACAGGCAGATTCTTTATTGCCTGCACCACTAGGGAAGCCCTTTTACTTCTCTCAGTTCAGTTCAGTCGCTCAGTCGTCAGCATGCCAGGCCTCCCTGTGTATCACCAACTCCCAAAGTTCACTCAAACTCATGTCCATCAAGTTGGTGATACCATCCAGCCATCTCATCCTCTGTCGTCCCCTTTTCCTCCTGCCCCTAATCCCTCCCAGCATTAGAGTCTTTTCCAATGAGTCAACTCTTCGCATGAGGTGGCCGAAGCACTGGAGTTTCAGATTTAGCATCATTCATTCCAAAGAACACCCAGGGCTGATCTCCTTTAGGTAGTCATATTCATTTTCTTTCTTTGGTGTACATTTCTTGATAAATACATTGGTCTGATTCAAAACATAATTTACTATATGTGCCATAATTTCTAATTTTGTACTATTTATTTAGACCTGAGTTCATTCTATCTATCTACCTACCTATCTGTCCAGGATTGTTCCTTTTTATATGAATCTTTATAAAACTTAATTTCATTAAATTTTCTTATTTTCAAGATAAATAGATAATAGGATTATAACAGTGGACAAGAGCTGAAGAGGGGACTCAGGCTCGCAGGTGTATCTCTCTCAGGGATAGATCCTGTGCTACTTGTCCTTTCCCTACATCATGTAGAGAGTCCAAGTGAATGACAAAAATGGCAGAGTAATCTAAGGAGAAGAGAAATCAAAGAGAGGTGATAAAGTTGGTTATTTAGCCTGTAGACTTGAATCAGATCCCTGGATCTTTTGAAAGTTATTTAAGCTCTCTGTACTTCTATTTTCTTGCCAACAAAATATGAGTAATTAGGAGTTGTAGAAATTGTGTATCACATTGCTTTGAGGAATATGTGTCTCCAGTAAACTTTAATTATTTTCATAGTTATCCAACCTAATCTGTTCATGCATTAAGAGCAAATTCTTGGGTATGGAAGGGCAGGATTAAAAAAGAAAAAGAGAGAGAGAAATATTTTTGAAGGAGGAAATACAGGGTAAATTTTCTTGTGATATAGTGTATACAAGGAGAACAATTAAAGAGGAATTTGTGACCTTAGAAAGGCTAATGGGTTTTCTTTGACTACAGGAAAGACATGATACCTTCATATGAGCTGTCCAAACCTCTTAGCTTACAGGCATTTTTATATAGTATCAGAAGGGAATGGCTACCCACTTTAGTATTCATGCCTAGAGATTCAAATGGACAGAGGAGTCTGGTAGGCTATTACCCCTAGGGTCATAAAGAGTCAGACATGACTGAGTGACTAACACTTACTTATATTTTAAAAGAAAACATTAAAAAAAATAACAGGCATCTATTTGTAAAATACACAAGTGAGTCAGATAGTTCTTGTTTTGTAAATCAGCCTAAAAATACGTTCATTAATTTACCAGCTACAATCTATTCAATTATTTGTGTTGATGAGATACACATTTTCTTCAATGATAATGACTAATATTAAGATATAAGAAATACCCACATTTTCAAGATTTTAAGAAGACTTAGAAACAAATTCTGGTCTTCAACTGGGGATATTGCCTCATCTCTTTGAAAAAGTTTTGTTTTAGAGGAAAACTTGAAATGGCTTTATATACCATTTTGGAAATTAACTCAAATACTGACATTTCCAAAATTAGATTGGAAGGATTAAGAGACAGAAATATGATAAATCAGCTTATCTTACAAGACTGTTGGTGGGAACATGACAAAGAAAACAATGGAAATGTTTGCTGCGCTGTGTATATATATAAGAGTGAAGAAATCACTAACTTTCTGCATATTCTTGCTAATATTAAATCCTTTCATAAGTCTGACTTTCATCTATATTCATCTTTTTATTACTCTAAATATGAACTGTTTTTAATTAGTGTACAAACTAAGAACTGTGCTAATTAATCAGATAAAGGAGATTAGATTTGGACCATCAATCAGTTTTAAAACGGACTTCAATTAAGTAGTTACCTTAGCAGAGAATTTGTAGACATAGTCAATAAAGCCTTTTCTTAGGAGTTTTCATCTTATTAAAAAACAAAATCTCCTAAAATAACTTTAAAGATCCTTCTTGAGGTTGACCTAAAATATTTGTTATTGGTAATTCAGCGTGATGTAAGATATCTTTATCTCCTCATCTAGCAATCCTCCCAGTACTCTTAACAAAAAGAGAAGAGGGAAAGGGTTTTATTATATATTATTTCACAAATTGAAATAACAGTTCTATAAAATCAGGAAAAGAAATAGAAGCAAGGGTAATCTGAATTGAGATTAGTACAGAAAAAGGTGCTATAATTTTGCTTTGTTTTGCTTTATCTTTAGTTAGAACACAAATTTGACTCTGTTCTGTTTAACAAAGAATGCAAAGGAGGCATATGGTCAATGGTGCAATTTATTTACTGTGGTTATTAAACAAAAAGAAACTTGTTTTTTCAGATCCTTTTTTTACAACTCAGTTTATTCATACTTGGGCTTCCCTGGTGTCTCAGCGATAAAGAATCTGGAAATGCACGATATGCAGGAGATGTGATTTTCATCCTTGGGTCAAGAAGGTCCCCTGGAGGAGGGCACTGCAACCCACTACAGTATTCTTGCCTGAAAGTCCCATGGACAGAGGAGCCTGGCAAGCTATAGTCCATAGGGTCTCAAAGAGCCAGACAACACTGAAGTGACTGACAATGCATGCACATTCATACTTAATAATGTTGTAAATGCTTTTGACTTGGGGAAAAACATTTCATTGAATGAATAAGGTTGAGAATGAAAATGCAAATTCTTTGGATTAGATAACTCATTACATTAAATTTAAATTCACACTGTAGGTAAATAATTTACTTAAAAAAATTCCCAAATATTTAGTTATGCTCACATCAATTCAGCAAGGAAAGAAGTTTTCAGTCCCTAAACACAGGTTAGCCAGATTCAGGTATGGAACTAAAATATTCAGGTGGGTGCAGTGTTCAGGTTTGCCTTATTGGCACGTGTCAATTCTGTTAATTTCTTCCAAATAGTACACACTTTATGAGAATACTCAACCAGTGAGGGCACATTTTCTCCTTCCTACCTTCATTCTTTTACTTCTTTATGGATAGGATAAAAGAAATGTGTTCTCAGGGTATTGCAGATGTCATTTTCTCTTCTATGGCCATCATGTCTAAACCTACTCATTCCAGAGCTACTTTTCTGACCAGCAAGAGGTGTCAAAATTAAAGACATTCTTTTGTCAAAACTTGTTTCCTCTGACTTTGGTGGTTGTGTTTTTGCTTGGTCTTTCAACTTGAAGTGATAAGATCTAAGTTTGAGTCAGTAAAGCCAGTAAGTTATTAAGGCTAGATAATAATTCTTGATTTGCTGGCCATTTTTCCATAGGCTAAAAAAAAAAAAAATGTCTGCATGGGAGGCCAACACTTTTGGATCCAACAATTGGACCAGTTGATACTTCAACATCTCGATGTGACTGCAACTGCTGTGTTAGTAAGAAAAAATCTTTGATCTCAGGAAAGATTGAAATCTCACTCACCAATTCTGAGTTATTGGCCAGTTGTACTCCGACCACCATCCTTTCTCCTATCAAGTTCTGAACAGAATCAGCAGCAAAGATCACACTGATTTCCACAGGTGTTAACTGTCAATAATTAGCAGGTAGGGTCCCTGGTGATTCACTGGTTAAAAATTTGCCTGCCAATGCAAGGAACATGGGTTCTATCCACGGTCCAGGAAGATTCTACATACCCAGGGCGGTTAGGCTTGTGTATCACAACTAGTGGCCCTGCACGCCTTAGAGCTCTTGCTATGCAACAAGAAAAGCCACCACAATGAGAAGACAGTCTACCACGATTAGTAGTCCCCAATCACGGTAACGAAAGCCTGCATGTAGCCACAAACATCTAGTTCATTCAAAACTGAAAATTGCCAGTCCAGGTTCGATGCAGGATACAGGTTGCTTGGGGCTGGTGCACTGGGATGACCCAGAGGGATGGTACGGGGAAGGAGGTGGGAGGGGGTTCAGGATGGGGAACACGTGTACACCCGTGGCAGATTCATGTTGATGTATGGCAAAACCAACACAATATTGTAATTAACCTCCAATTAAAATAAATAAATTTATAGTTAAAAAAATAAAAAAACTGAAAATAAATACATAATTTTGAAAATAATTAACAGGTAACCCTTTTAATAGTTGAGGATTTTAGCAATTAAGACTGTCGTTAAAAGTGAAGCACACAGCTTTATCAGTAAACATTTTCCAGAGTCAGAAAGAATCATCCTCTTTTTTGTTTTGCAACAGAAATATGAATTGCTTTGTTTAAAAAGGGAAGGAGGAGGAAAAGAATGAAGGGAAGAAAGGAGGGAAGGAAAAAAGAGAGAGGGAAGGAAAGGGAAAAAGGGAAGGGAAGAAAAAGAAAAGTGATCTCTAATTTTTCACTTTTTCTATATCCTACTTGGTAGTGAGAAAGATCTAATTGTATTAAATTAGTGTGTGTTAGTTGCTCAGATGTACCCGACCCTTTGCAACCCTATGTACTCTAGCTGGCCAGGCTCCTCTGTTCGTGGGATTCTCCAGGAAAGAATGCTGTGGTGGGAAGCCATTCCCTTCTCCAGGGGAATCTTCCCAACCCAGAGACTGAAACAAGGACTTCTGCATTGCAGGCAGATTGTTTACCTTCTGAGCCACCAGGGAATTAATTACTTTAGTACTGGAGACTCTCTTCAAAATGGCAACAGTTTGTATAGAGAAACTTATCACAAGAGAAAAGATGCATGGACATATATAGAGTCTTTGGATTTTCTATTTTTTTTCCTGTGCAGGGTCTGTTCTGGCCTGTTCCAGGGACTGGTCAAATGTGAGTTCTGGCTTCCAGGTAAAAGCCAAAACCCTCAGCATTATGTGCAGACACTATGAAATTTTCCACTCTACATTTCTGTCCTTCTCTCCTTGCACTCTCTCCTTTGCTTCTCCATTCCAATCATGTTGGCTTCTTGATGTGCATATAATGGGCTGAATAAGTTCTTCTTCTGAGTGTCCTTGTGCTCTTCCTTCTCCCTGGAATGATTTTCCCCCAAATATATATATCTCCCCAAAATATACTCATGGTCTTCAGTTCTTGCTTTTAAATCAGCTTCCATTGAGGCAATCCCATTCTCAACTCAGTATTCCTCAACCCCCTATATTTCTTCATAGTATTTATTAACATAGAATATATAATAATTCCTGAATTTTTTCCATTTCTCCCATTATTTGTAAAAATTGCATGCATTGATAAAATTCTGTACCACTAATACTTAGATAAACCCCTGGAACCTTACAGTTTTTAATTTAAAAATATGTTGAAAGGATGATTAAAATATGAATTAATAAATAAAAATCTTGCCACAGTATTTTAAGTAGTCCCATGTAAAAGTTTTTCTATAGGCTGAAACCATAGCTAGCTCTCATATACTGTTTATACTAGAGTGGCAAGACCCAGATTAAAAGCTATTAGCTTTCCCAGTAGCCTTGAGGTCTACAAAAATCTTAAAGGGGCACTGACTAAATCAATCTAACAAATACACTTCTTATGTACTTATGTGGGCTTCCCAGGCGGTGCTAGTGGTAAAGATCCCACCTACCATTGCAGGAGATATAAGAAACATGGGTTCGATCCCTGGGTCAGGAAGGTTCCGCTGGAGGAGGCCACAGCAAGCCACTCCAGCATTCTTGCCACTCTAGTATAAACAGAGGAGCCTGGAGGGCTACAGACCATAGGGTCGCAAAGAGTCAGACATGACTGAAGCAACTTAACATGCACACATATTCTTATATTTCAGTAATATTATATTCCCCCATATTATCTATAATCTCCTTTTGGGATTTTCAGGTACAGATATGCTCTCAAGTTTCATATTTATCAAATGCTTCTAGCCCAAATCTATATTAGATAGGTAAAGATGTAAATTTTATTTCACATATGTATATACTCAAATATACATTTTAATTGCAACATAGACATGGTGGTATAATGATCCCTGATATGAATCTATACTACAAAGCTGTAGTAACCAAACAGTATGGTATTGGCACAAAAACAGGCATATAGATTAATGGAACAGAATAGAGAAATCAAAAATAAACCCACACCTTGTTGTCAGTTACAGTAATTTATGAGTAGGAGGCAAGAATATACAATGGAGAAAGGACAACCTTTTCAATAAATGATGCTGAGAATACTGGACAGCTACATGCAAAAGAATGGGAAACTGGACCACTTTTTTACACCATATACAAAAATAAATCAAAATAGATTAAAGACTTAAATGTAGACCTGAAACCATAAAGCTTCCTGAAGGAAACATAGGGCAGTACGCTCTTTGCAATTTGTCTTAGCAACATTTTTTTTGGATCTGTCTCCTCAAGCAAGGAAACAGAAACAAAAATAAACAAATGGGGCTATATCAACTAAAAAGCCTTTGCACATCGAGGTAAATTGCCAACAAAAGTAAAAGACAGCTTACTGAATGAGAAAAGATATTTGCAAATGGCATATCTGATAAGGGGTTAATATAAAAATATTAAAATGCATACAATTTGATATCAAAAAAGGGAATGATCTGATTAAAAAATGGACAGAGGACCTGAATACACTAGATATTTTTCCAAAGAAAGCAAACAGATGGCCAATAGACATGTAAAAAGATGCTCAACCTCACTAATCATTAGGGAAATGCAAATCAGAAGATATCACCTCACATCTTTCAGAAGGGCTATCACTAAAAAGACAAGAAATAACAATTATTGATAAGGATGTGGCAAAAAGGGAACCTTCATGAAATTTTAGTAGGATTGTAAAGTGATAAACCGTACTTCCCATACTATGGAAAACAGTATGGATGTTCCTCAAAAATTGGTAATAAAACTGCTATACGATTCAATAATTTCAGGATATTTACTTGAAAATAACAAAAACAAAAATTTTATGAAATATGTGCAAGCCTATGCTCATTGCAACATTATTTGCAATAGACAAGATATGGAAGCAACGTAGGCCTTCATATGTAGATGAATGGATAAAGAAGATATGATTTATATATATATATATATATACACACACACACATATATCAGCTCAGTTCAGTTCAGTTCAGTCACTCAGTCATGTCTGACTATTTGAGACCCCATGAATCGCAGCACTCCAGGCCTCTCTGTCCATCACCAACTCCCAAGCTTCACTCAGACTCACAGCCATCAAGTCAGTGATGCCATCCAGCCATCTCATCCTCGGTCATCCCCTTCTCCTCCTGCCCCCAATCTCTCCCAGCATCAGTGTCTTTTCCAATGAGTCAACTCTTCTCATGAGGTGGCCAAAGTACTGGAGTTTCAGTTTTGCATCATTCCTTCCAAAGAAATCCCAGGGCTGATCTCCTTCAGATTGGACTGGTTGGATCTCCTTGCAAGCATCAATTGTGTGGCACTCAGCTTTCTTCACAGTCCAACTCTCATATCCATACATGACCACAGGAAAAACCATAGCCTTGACTAGAAGGACCTTTGTTGGCAAAGTAATGTCTCTGATTTGAATATGCTATCTAGGTTGGTCAAAACTTTTCTTCCAAGGAGTAAGCATCTTTTAATTTCATGCCTGCAGTCACCATCTGCAGTGATTTTAGAGCCAAAAAAATAAAAATAAAGTCTGACACTTTTTCCACTGGTTCCTCATCTATTTCCCATGAAGTGATGGAACCAGATGCCATAATCTTCCTTTTCTGAATGTTGAGCTTTAGGCCAAGTTTTTCACTCTCCTCTTTCACTTTCACCAAGAGGCTTTTTAGTTCCTCTTCACTTTCTGCCATAAGTGTGGTGTCATTTGCATATCTGAGGTTATTGATATTTCTCCTGGAAATCTTGATCCCAGCTTGTGCTTCTTCCAGCCCAGCATTTCTCATGATGTACTCTGCGTATAAGTTAAATAAGCAGGGTGACAATATACAGCCTTGATGTACTCCTTTTCCTATTTGGAACCAGTCTGTTGTTCCATGTCCAGTTCTAAGTGTTGCTTCCTGACCTGCATATAGGTTTCTCAAGAAGCAGGACAGGTGGTCTGGTATTCCCATCTCTCTCAGATTTTTCCACAGTTTATTGCGATCCACACAGTCAAAGGCTTTGAGATAGTCAATAAAGCAGAAATACATGTTTTCCTGGAACTCTCTTGCTTTATTGATGATCCAGCAGATGTTGGCAATTTGATTTCTGGTTCCTCTGCCTTTGTGAAAACCAGCTTGAATATCTGGAAGTTCACAGTTCACATATTGCTAAAGCCTGGCTTGGAGAATTTTGAGCATTACTTTACTAGTGTGTGAGATGAGTGCAATTGTGCGGTAGTTTGAGCATTCTTTGGCATTGCCTTTCTTTGGGATTGGAATGAAAACTGACCTTTTCCAGTCCTATGGCCACTGCTGAGTTTTCCAAATTTGCTGACATATTGAGTGCAGCACTTTCACAGCATCATCTTTCAGGATTTGAAATAACTCGACTAGAATTCCATCACCTCCTCTAGTTTTTTTTCGTAGTGATGCTTTCTAAGGCCCACTTGACTTCACATTCCAGGATGTCTGCCTCTAGGTGAGTGATCATACCATCGTGATTCTCTTGGCCTTGAAGATCTTTTTTGTACGGTTCTTCTGTGTATTCTTGCCACCTCTTCTTAATATCTTCTGCTTCTGTTAGGTCCATACAATTTCTGTCCTTTATCGAGCCCATCTTTGCATGAAATGTTCCCTTGGTATCTCTAATTTTCTTGAAGTGATCTCTAGTCTTTCCCATTCTGTTGTTTTCCTCTATTTCTTTGCATTGATCACTGAGGAAGGCTTTCGTGTCTCTTCTTGCTCTTCTTTGGAACTCTGCATTCAGAAGTTTATATCTTTCCTTTTCTCCTTTGCTTTTCGCCTCTCTTCTTTTGACAGCTATTTGTAAGGCCTCCCCAGACAGCCATTTTGGTTTTTTGCATTTCTTTTCCATGGGGATGGTCTTGATCCCTGTCTCCTGTACAATATCACGAACTTCATTCCATAGTTCATCAGGCACTCTATCTATCAGATCTAGGCTTTTAAATCTACTTCTCACTTCCACTGTATAATCATAAGGGATTTGATTTATGTCATACCTGAATGGTCTAGTGGTTTTCCCTACTTGCTTCAATTTAAGTCTGAATTTGGCAATAAGGAGTTCATGATCTGAGCCACAGTCAGCTCCTGGCCTTGTTTTTGTTGACTGTATAGAGCTTCTCCATCTTTGGCTGCAAAGAATATAATCAATCTGATTTCGGTGTTGACCGTCTGGTGATGTCCATGTGTAGAGTCTTCTCTTGTGTTGTTGGAAGAGGGTGTTTGCTATGACCAGTGCATTTTCTTGGCAAAACTCTATTCTTCTTTGCCCTGCTTCATTACCTATTCCAAGGCCAAATTTGCCTGTTACTCCAGGTGTTTCTTGACTTCCTACTTTTGCATTCTAGTCCCCTATAATGGAAAGGACATCTTTTTTGGGTGTTAGTTCTAAAAGATCTTGGAGGTCTTCATAGAATCGTTCAACTTCAGCTTCTTCAGCATGACTGGTTGGGACATAGACTTGGATTACCGTGATATTGAATGGTTTGCCTTGGAAACGAACAGAGATCATTCTGTCATTTTTGAGATTGCATCCAAGTACTGCATTTCGGACTCTTTTGTTGACCATGATGGCTACTCCATTTCTTCTGATGGATTCCTGCCCACAGTAGTAGATATAATGGTCATCTGAGTTAAATTCACCCATTCCAGTCCATTTTAGTTAGCTGATTCCTAGAATGTCGATGTTGACTCTTGCCATCTCTTGTTTGACCACTTCCAATTTGCCTTGATTCATGGACCTGACATTCCAGGTTCCTATGCAATATTGCTCTTTACAGCATGGGACCTTGCTTCTATCACCTGTCACATCCACAACTGGTTATTGTTTTTGCTTTGTCTCCATCTCTTCATTCTTTCTGGAGTTATTTCTCCACTCATCTCCAGTAACATATTGGGCACCTACTGACCTGGGGTAGTATCCTATCATTTTGCCTTTTCATACTGTTCATGGAGTTCTCAAGGCAAGAATACTGAAGTGGTTTGCCATTCCCTTCTCCAGTGGACCACATTCTGTCAGATCTCTCTACCATGACCCGCCCGTTTGGTCACACACTGAAACCATATATTTATATATGTGTATATAAATATATACACACACACAATGGAATACTACTCATTAAGAAATGAAATTTTGCCATTTGTGATAATGTGGCTGGATTTAGAGTGTATTATGCTAAGTGAAATAAGTCAGATAAAACTAAACACTGTATGATCTTACTTAAACATGGAATCCAACAAATAAAGCAAATGAACAAGCATAACAAAAGGAAAACAGACTCATTGATACATAGAACAAAAAAACAAGTAATTTCCAAAAGGAGAGGGGTGGAAGAATGGTAAAATAAGTGAATGGAATTAAGAGGTACAAACCTCCAGTAATAGCATTAATTCATGAGGACATATTGTATATAGGAAATGTTGTCAATGGCACTGTTACTAGCTTCGTATGGGGACAGATGGTTACTAGATTTATGATGGTGGTAATTCCGTAATGTATTTAAATGTCATTATATATCAACTACACTTCAATTTTTAAATAGAAGGAAAAAAAGAGCGGCAAACCAAAGATATAAGCAGCCAAATTGAGGAGAAGAACCCCAAGTTACTGTATATATATGAAAAGTTGCTTAGTAATTAAAAATACATATTTTAAGACAGTTAATTTAGCAAAGAATAAAAATCTGGATAATAAGTGTTATAGATTAGTATAGTAGGTCTAAGGCACTACTCATGGGAGTATAGTTTGCTCTGGCCATTCTTAAGAGGAAAACTTATTCCACTTGATAGTACTCAAACCCTAGGAACAAATAAACCCACTCTTACAAATGGACCAGGGAAAAAAAATTTCATCCCCATGTTTAAAGTTGTATATGCTGATGAAGATCTATCACAGAGGACTGTGTGTGTGTGCGTATGTGTGTGTGTGTGTGTGTGTGTGATCTCAGCGAGTTGCACATAATTACTATGTTCAAGACTGAGAAATATATAAGTCAAAGTGAACAATGCTTTTGCAGGGAATGAAAAGATGAAATAAATATACACATAGAAACATGGATACACTGCAAAAATAAATCACATTTCTTAGAAACATTTAAAATATGTGTACCATAAAACTGCACTACATATTTTATCTAGGTATATGAAAGACTAGAAAATAAAGAAACTTAAGTGGTTGCCTATAACAGGAGGTGAGAACAGGGAGTGGGAAGTGAGAGTGAAATAAAAGATTATAGGAACTCATCCCTGGTGTCTGGCTATGAACATAAGCATATGATTATTTGTACCTATGGTCTAAAAAATAAGTATGCTTGAAATAGACTGTAAAAGATAGGAGATTGTGATCTATAGAGATGGAATGAACTTTTGGCCAGCTTAAAATGAATATTTATGGAAATCATATGCCAAAATTCTGTAACTGTTGGTAATTTGAAATTTAAGGGTGCTACTTAACCAGAGTATACCATCTGATCTAGAATTAGACTAATAAAGAATAATCCTTAACTGCAAAAATGTTATCTTCACTTTTTAAAATAAATTAGAAAAATGATGAAAGCTGTATATGGAATTCAAAAACACAAAACTTTATTCTTTTAGTTCATTGCTTACTGTGTTATTGGAATTTCTATGAAAAATACTTTCTTCAAGAGAAAGTAAAAGCTGTTTGGATCCTGTGACATTTTAATGCTAAGCACTGAAAACTCTTTGCAAACAGTATATTAAAAAGCTGCAACTAGGGAAAGTCAGCTTCTATTTCACGAGCTTTAAGCTAGAGGGGGAAAAATAGCTACATAAAGACATACTTAAGCTTACAGTCCTCAGAAAGAAAACGATTCTCATTAGTGACTAAATCACTGGGGTTTGGAGTCAAAAGAGCTTAGCAACCCAGAGTAATTTAAATGTGAATACATATTTCTTTGATTGCAGTTATTACCTAGGTTTCAATAATTAATCTCTAAGAAATATGCTTTGTGTATTTGCTTATGTGACCAAAAGAAAAGCAGGGAGAAACATTAATGTTTTAAGACATAAAAATATTTAAGCTTTTATTCCTGACCTAATTTTAACAAACACATGTGAAATTTCAAACTGAGGCTCTGGTCTTGTGCCAGGAGGTGGAGCCCTTCAGCTGTCCCTTAGTTCTACAGAACCCTAGACTGGGTGGACTCACATCGTCTTGCACACTGTAATAAAATGGTTCAGCATCTGAAATGATAGTGTGTGTGTGCTTAGTCGTTCAGCCAAGTCCCACTCTTTTCAACCCCATGGACTGTAGCCAAACAGGCTCCTCTGTCCATGAAGATTCTCCAGGCAAGAATACCGGAGTGCGTTGCCATGCCCTCCTCCAGGGGCTCTTCCCAACCCAGGATCAAACCCAGAACTCCTGCATCGGAGGTGGATTCTTTACCATCTGAGCCACTAAGGAAGCCGAAGAATACTGGAGTGGGTAGCCTGTCCCTTCTCCAAGGGATCTTCCTGACCCAGGAATTTCACTGGGGTCTCCTGCATTACAGGCAGATTCTTTACCAGCTGAGTTACCAAGGAAGTCCTGAAATGTTAAGACTTTAAATACATAAAAGCAAGATCAGGAGAATTAGGGATTTTACAAACAGTAATATAAATGGTGAGGCTTTTCTGTTTTGTTTGTCAAATATTAATATGTTGGTTTTAATAATTATAAATGAAAAAATTTGAAGTGATATATAAAGAACTGTAGAACCACTGGTGCTGATTTCCTACAAAGATGATTGCATTTTTAAAAATATAGCATTAAACAATATAATTGAATTTTAGAAGATAAATGTTTACTGCCTATAAAGGATAGATTTCCCTTAAGGGTTTTCAGCATTCCATGGCTTATTCATTGTTTTGTTTTGTTTTCCATTTGAGAACTCAAAATACAAGTTGTTATTTAGTCTGTGTTTGGCCTACTAATGAACAACTAGTTAGGAGTCAAGATGAGCTTAATTATTCAAGAATAGCTCTATTGCAACTGCTGTTTAAATTCACATGGAAGGCTACCAAAAAAAAAAAAGGAAAGAAACAAAGGAAAAAAATACTAATCTCATTTGTAAACACCTAAATCTAGGTTTTAAATTTTTAGGCATGTTATTATTACCAGTGTACTCTGTCTTTCATATCATTTTTCTTTAGTGACTTTATGTTTTTGAGCAGTTTTTGGTTCACACCAAAATTGACTGGGACATAAAGAATTCTCTGACAGCCCTCCCCACACACATACAATAGCCTCAAGCACCAAGATGGTACATTTGTTACAATTGATGACCAACATTAATGTATTATTATTACTGAGTCCATGGTTAATATCAGGGTTCATTCTTGGTATTGTACATTCCACAGGCTTTGACAAATATATAAGAATCCCAGGGATGAGGAAGACTCATGGGCTTCCATCTATGGGGTGGCACAGAGTCGGACACGACAGAAGCAACTTAGCAGCAGTAGCATCAACCCTTAAAGTTTACAGAATAGTTTCACTGGCCTAATATTTGCTAGTGCTCAACACGTTTTTCCCTACATTTCCGTAAGTCTCTGGAAAGCACGGATCTTTTCACTACCTGTATAGTCTAACCTTTTCCAGGATGTCATATACCTGGAATCATACCACATATGGACTTCCTTTGTGGCTCAGCTGGTAAAGTATCTGCCTACAATGCAGGAGATATGGATTTGATCCCTGGGTTGGGAAGATCCCCTGGAGAAGGGAAAGGCTACCTACTCGAGTATTCTGGACTGGAGAATCCCATGAACAGTATAGTCCATGACTTTGTAAAGAGTTGGACACAACTGAGTGACTTCACTTTCACTTTCATACCACATATATCTCTCTTGAATTTACTTCTTTCATTTAAAATATACACATTTAACTTTCTGCTATATCTTCTTGTGGCTTGATAGCTCATTTCTCTAAGCATTGAATAAAACTCCATTCTAAGGATGTACCAGTTTACTTACCCATTCCTCTATTAAACAATATCTCAATTGCCTCCATGTTTTGGCAATTATGAATAAAGTAGAGCTTTATATAGACTCTTTCATTTAAATATCTAAATTTTAAATGAATCAATTTAAGAATAACCAGTGAGTAAAAACACTAGTCACTAATCAGAAAACTTAACTCTAGGTCCTCTGGTAATAGATAATAATTACATTTCTTTCTTTCCTTCTCTATGTCTTACTTATCAGAAAGACTGAAAAGACTGATTTTAATATCATTCTATACACACTGAAACCACAGTCACAGAAAACTAGCCAATTGATCACATGGACCACAGCCTTGTCTAACTCAATGAAACTAAGCCATGTCATGTAAGGCCAACCAAGATGGATGGGTCATGGTGGAGAGGTCTGACAAAATGCGGTCCACTAGAGAAGGGAATGGCAAACCACTTCAGTATTCTTGCCTTGAGAACTCCATGAACAGTATGAAAAGGCAAAAGATAGGACACTGAAAGATGAACTCCCCAGGTCAGTAGGTGCCCAATATGTTACTGGAGATGAGTGGAGAAATAACTCCAGAAAGAATGAAGGGATGGAGCCAAAGAAAAAAAAAAAAACACCCAGTTGTGGATGTGACTGGTGATAGAAGCCAGGTCCGAAGCTGTAAAGAGCAATATTGCATAAGAACATGGAATGTTAGGTTCATGAATCAAGGCAAATTGGGAGTGTCAAACAGGAGATGGCAAGAGTGAATGTCGACATTCTAGGAATTGGCGAACTAAAACAGACTGGAATTGATGAATTTAACTCAGATAACCATTATATCAACCACTGTGGGCAGGAACCCCTTAGAAGAAATGAAGTAGACATCATGGTCAACAAAAGAGTCCAACATGCAGTACTTGGATGCAATCTCAAAAACAACAGAATGATCTCTGTTCATTATCAAGGCAAACCGTTCAATATCACAGTAATCCAAGTCTATGCCCTGACCAATAACGCTGAAGAAGCTGAAGTTGAACAGTTTTATGAAGACCTACAAGACCTTCTAGAACTAACACCCTAAAAAGACGCCCTTTTGATTATAGGGGACTGGAACGCAAAATAGGAAGTCAAGAAACACCTGGAGTAACAGGCAAATTTGGCCTTGAAGTACAGAATGAAGCAAGGCAAAGGCTAATAGAGTTTTGTCAAGAGAACACACTGATCATATCAAACACCTTCTTCCAACAACACAAGAGAGGACTCTACACATGGACACCACCAGATGGCCAACACTGATATCAGATTGATTATATTATTTACAGCCAAAAATGGAGAAGCTCTATGTAGTCAGAAAAAACAAGACCACGTCTGACTGTGGCTCAGATCATGAACTCCTTATGGCCAAATGCAGACTGAAGTTGAAGAAACTGGAGAAAACAACTAGACCATTCAGGTATGACTTAAATCAAATCCCTTATGACTATACAGTGGAAGTGAGAAATAGATTTAAGGGACTAGATCTGATAAACAAAGTGCCTGATGAACTGTGGACAGAGGTTCCTGACATTGTACAGAAGACAGAGAGCAAGACCATCCCCAAGAAGAAGAAATGCAAAAAAGCAAAATGGCTGTCTGAGGAGGCCTTACAAATAGCTGTGAAAAAAAGAGAAGAGAAAAGCAAAGGAGAAAAGGAAAGATATACCCATTTGAATGCAGAGTTAAAAAGAATAGCAGGGAGAGATAAGAAAGCAATCCTCAGTGATCAGTGCAAAGAAATAGAAGAAAACAACAGAATGGGAAAGACTAGAGATATCGTCAAGAAAATTAGAGATGCCAAGGGAACATTTCATGCAAAGATGGCTCAATAAAGGATAGAAATGGTTAAGGACCTAACAGAAGCAGAAGATATTAAGAAGAGGTGGCAAGAATACACAGAAGAACGGTACAAAAAAGATCTTCACAACCCAGATAATCATGATGGTGTGATCACTCACCTAGAGCCAGACATCCTGGAATGTGAAGTCAAGTGGGCCTTAGGAAGTATCACTACTAACAGGGCTAGTGGGGGTGATAGAATTCCAGTTGAGTTATTTCAAACCTGAAAAGTTGATGCTGTGAAAGTGCTGCACTCTATATGCCAGCACATTTGAAAACTCAGCAGTGGCCACTGGACTGGAAAATATCTGTTTTCATTCCAGTCCCAAAGAAAGTCAATGCCAAAGAATGCTCAAACTACTGCACAATTGCACTCATCTCACATGTTAGTAAAGTAATGCTCAAACTTCTCCAAGCCAGAACTGTGAACTTCCAGATGTTTTAGCTGGATTTACAAAAGGCAGAGGAACCAGAGATCAAATTGCCAACATTTATTGGATCATCAAAAAGCAAGAGAGTTCCAGAAAAACATCTATTTCAGCTTTCCCAAAGCCTTTAAATATGTAGACCACAGTAAACTGTGGAAAATTCTTTAAGAGATGGGAATACCAGAGCACCTGACCTGCCTCCTGAGAAATCTGTATGCACATCAGGAAGCAACAGTTAGAACTGGACATGGAACAACAGACTGGTTCCACATAGGAAAAGGAGTATGTCAAGGCTGTATATTGTCTCCCTGCTTATCTAAATTAAATGCAGAGTACATCATGAGAAAGGCTGGGCTGGAAGAAGCACAAGGTGGAATCAAGATTGCCGGGAGAAATATCAATAACCTCAGATATGCAGATGACACCACCCTTATGGCAGAAAGTGAAGAAGAACTAAAGAGCCTCTTGATGAAAGGAAAATAGGAAATTAAAAAAGCTGGCTGAAATCTCATCATTTAGAAAACTAAGATCATGGCATATGGTCCCATCACCTCATTGCAAATGGGGAAACAGTGGAAACAGTGTCAGACTTTATTTTTGGGGGCTCCAAAATCACTGCAGATGGTGACTGCAGCCATGAAATTAAAAGATGCTTATTCTTTGGAAGGAAAGTTATGACCAACTTAGACAGTATATTAAAAAACAGAGACATTACTTTCCCAACAAAGGTCCATCTATTCAAGGCTATGGTTTTTCCAGTAGTCATATATGGTTGTGAAAGTTGGACTATAAAGATAGCTGAGCACCGAAGAATTGATGCTTTTGAACTGTGGTGCTAGAGAAGGCTCTTGAAAGTCCCTTGGACTGCAAGGAGATCAAACCACTCCATCCTAAAGGAGATCAGGTCTGGGTTTTCACTGGAAGGTCTGACACTGAAGCGGAAACTCCAATACTTTGGACACCTGATGCGAAGAGCTGACTCATTTGAAAAGACCCTGATGCTGGGAAAGATTGAGGGCAGCAGGAGAAGAGGACAACAGAGGATGAGTTGTTTGATGGCATCACTGACTCAATGGATATGAGTTTGGGTAAACTCCAGGAGTTCATGATGGACAGGGAGGCCTGGCATGCTGCAGTCCTTGGGGTTGCAAAGAGTCGGAGAAGACTAAGCAACTGAACTGAACTGATATATATTAAAATCCTAAAAGATGATGCTGTTAAAATGCTGTACTCAACATACCAGCAAAGTTGGAAAACTTAGCAAAGGCCATAGAACTGTTAAATTTCAGTTTTCACTTAATTACAAAGAAGGGAAATGCCACAGAATGTTCATACTAGCACACAATTGCGCTCATTTCACACGTTAGCAAGATAAAGCTCGACATCTTTCAAGCTACGCTTTAAAAGCACATACACTGAAAACTTCCAGGTGTAGAAGCTGGGTTTAGAAAAAGCAGAGGAACCAGAAGTCAAACTGCCCACAACTGTTGGATCATAGAAAAAGCAAGAGAATTCCAGGAAAACATCTACTTCTGCTTCATTAACTACACTAAAGCCTTTGACTATTTGTATCACAACAAACTGTGGAAAATTTTCAAAGAGATGGGAATACCAGACCACCTTACCTGCCTCCTGAGAAACCTGTACGCAAGTTAAGAAGCAACAGTTAGAGCCAGACATGGAATGATGGATTGGTTCAAAATTGGGAAGGAAGTATGTCAAGCTTGTATACTGTCCCTCTGTTTATTTAACTTATATGCAGAGCACATTGTGGGAAATGCTGGGCTGCATGAGTCACAAGTTGGAATCAAGATTTCTGGGGGAAATATCAGCAACTTCAGATATGCAGATGATACCACTGTGATGGCAGAAAGCAAAGAAGAACTAAAGAGCCTCTTGATGAAGGTGAAAGAGGAGAGTGAAAAAGCTGGCTTAAAAATCAACATTTAAAAACCTAAGATCATGGCATCCAGACTCATCACTTTATTGCAAATAGAAGAAGAAAAAACATGGAAATAGTGGCAGATTTTATTTTCTTGGTCTCCAAGATTACTGCAGATTGTGACTGTGGCCGTGAATTTAAAAGATACTTGCTCTTCGGAAGAAAAGTTATGACAAAGCTAGACAGTGCATTAAAAAGCAGAGACATAGCTTTGCTGACAAAGGTTCATATAGTCAAATCTATGGTTTTTCCAGTAGTCACTTATGGATGTGAGAATTGGACCATAAAGACAGCTGAGTGCCAAAGAGCTGATGTTTTCAAATCATAGTACTGGAGAAGACTCTTGAGTATCTCTTGGACAGCAAGGAGACTTGTTCAACCTCAGGATAGGTTGAACGAGACAACCATTCATTATTAAAGGAAATCAGCCCAGTATATTCATTGGAAGGACTGATGCTGAAGATGAAGCACCAAAACTTTGGCCACCTGATGGGAAGAGCCAACTCATTGGGAAAGACCCTGATGCTGGGAAAGATTGAGGGCAGGAGGAAAAGGAGATGACAGAGGATGAGATGGCTGGATTGCATCACTGACTCCAAGGACATGAGTTTGAGCAAATTCAGGGAGATAGTGAAGGACAGGAAAGCCTGGAGTACTGCAGTTCATGGGGTTGCAAAGAGTCGGTCACGACTTAGCAACTGAGCAACAACAATATTACTTCTAAGAGAATTTGATACAGCTCTTTGCTTATTTATTTTAAATATTGACTACATTACCACAAATATATTAGAGTTTTCATATTTTGCTTTGGATCAGTTAATAGATCAGCATATAACAGGGGAAAAAAAAAAACAACACCTCCTGAAGGAAAAGGAATGACTTCTGGCAGTTTACTTGGATCTTATTTTAACAGTGTGTAGAATCTTTGAGATACTAGAAGTTAGAAAAAAGTACAATGATTATACCAAGAAAAAAAATTTAAAAAGGCTTATAAAATTATGTCAAGAGACAAATTCAGTCAAATATTGAAGAAATTCTTGGCATAAATTTTTTTTTAAATCACTGAAGAGATCAGAAGGAAAAGTATGTGCAACTGATATGAAGAAAATGTGTTGAAATTGCTTTCTTTGCCATGCTGTCACTTCATATTAAGAATAGATACAGTGAAAAATCATGGCAAATTTTCAAAGTAGTACAACTCTAACAGATAGCTTCTGTTTTGACCTTTTTAATAGGCTGTTAGGGCACAGAAATAAAAATATTAGATTTAACTTTCCAAGTCTACATTGGGAAAAATATATCCTCAAATTTTGAAAACTTTTAATGTGTTGTCAACATATCATCATAAAGAAATATGTGTTTAGGCTCTTAATATATCATTTTAAAATAAATTTATATTTTAAAATACTTATAAAGTATGAGATATATTTTATAATTTTATTAGTGAAATGTTATATATGTTTACCATTTTACTATTTAAAATAATTTGTATATAAAATACTTTAATTCCTTTTTTTGGATTATTAACATTATAGAGAACTAAAGGAGATTTTATCATGGAAGATTTGATTACTTCTCAGAGATGGTCCAATAGGTTGTAGTGGTATGGTGGTTTCTACTTGCCAATATAAACACTTTATTTAATTCAATTTCTAAATTATTAAGTTGAGCCAAACAGTATGCTTTGTTTTTAAAAAAGAAACATGAATAAAGTGTCCAATAGTATTGAACAAGCTGATTAATGCAAGATCAATAAGAAAGAAAGTGAGATTAAAAAATCACATCTATCTTTGCTACTGTGGATATTGATTCCCAATCAGCACTTATCTAGACAGCAAGACATGGGATTCATGTTAATTAGTGTAAGTAAGATTGATAGAGATATCACAAAACGATTGACATTTTAAAAGGAAGATATTTCTTTCCACAATCTAAACAACTTTCCTCTAAGAACTACTTTCTTTAGAAGTTTACAATAGAAATTAATGAGTAATTAATATTACTGCTTATCCATGTTATAGTCATATATATAAAATTCAATATATTAATATAATATTATCTATGAAAAAAAAATCCTAGATTCATCTTTGTACACCAAACACCCATGACTAACCAAATACATACCTTTTAGCTTTCAGTCATACAGCTCCACCCTTTAATATATTTCAAAATTCAAGAGAGATCACATGCAGATAGTGATCATCTAGTAAATAATCTACAAAGATAGTTCTTTATTAATTTTTCCCTGTCTCTATGAATATACCAATTCTTTCCCCTTGAATGTGGTTGCTACTCTAACAAAAGCCTAATCCAGCCATTTGGTATTGGCTCCAGGATCAAACAGTAAGCAAAGTTCAAAAGACAGCAGGAAATTCAGTCAGAAAACTGGTACTGGAGACTGAAGATGCTATGTTTTGGTGGAAAAACTGGCAAGACTGTTGACTGCATTACATGTATGGTAGAAAATATACCTAACAAATCTGAGAACTAACTAAACATATTTTAAGATTTATTTAACGTTCAAAGTGTTGGTTAATTAAGACATGTTACCCACAGTGAGGTCCTGTAAAAGAGAGGTGAACTAGAGAGGTGAACTAAAGAGGTGCTGTTTAGTTTTCAAAAAGAATTTGGAGAAAACATTTCAAACTCAAAATTGCTACGTCAGAAAATATATGATTTTCTCATCCTCTTCGACTCTTGACAAAAGTTTTCTTAAAGTGAGAAATAGCATTATGATAAATGTTAGTGAATTGTCTTCCCAATTAAATGTGGCTTCAGGGTGGATAAAACTAAAAGTTGAGACTTCAAGTCTCTTACTACAGTCTTTGAAAGATTTAAATCTCTTGCAGCTAGCAAAATGGATTCTAAGAACCATAGGGGCATTGTCTCATAGCAGCTTTACCTGACTAAAGTAGAGAGATGACTCTTTCCAATGGAATTATGGATAAGACTTTGAGGGCACTGAGGGAATCTCAGCTTTATTCATTGAAATAAAAAATGGTTTTAAGAGAACTATATTGATGAAAGAATCTTCAGGTTGGAATCAAAGGGGTGAAGCAAAGAGGAATATAGGTGTCCTATCTTTCAAATTTAGTGAGTAATTGAGAAAGATATTCAGCTGTAAACATAGGCTATTTTTTTCTACCAAAATATTGAGTAATGGTAAACTCAAAGATCAGACAGAAACTTCTATAAGACAGTGTTAAAAGCTGTAGAAAACATTCCCAGGGAGAAAACTTAGGTCTTAACTGAAGAACACTTTCTGCTCCAGGAATATCTCTAACGATATACACACAATTGGATTTGAAAACTACCTAAGACCAATGATTGCTATGTGCATTATTTCCTACCTTTTAGGAAATTTCTGTGATTTTCTTTTCTGTTCTTGCTTCATCGTTATATTTCATCCCATAAGGTAAGAGGGGATATACTTTTTATTTTTGTACACCTATATTTAGATTAAGAGAAACCTGAGGTAACATCTTTTTAGTTCTGGGAAAAGAAAAGCTAAACTAAGAAACTACAAAAAAAGAAATCCCCTCTCTTCTGGACTGGACTTACATAATGCAGTCCTGGCCTTCATGTTAATGCTAGTTTTGGACAGATTTTGCATGAGGAGTGTGTGTATTTCACATATTTAGAGTTAGTACAGTGCAGTCACCAGTTGAATGAAGCTGAGGGAACAGCCACTACTACTATGTGAAAGATAACTTTCCAACCTAACAATGCATGAATTTCTGTCCCACAGAATGCTGAGAAAGAATAAATCCTTGTTGATATTAACTACAAAGTATTGTAGCTATTCTTATGTAGGAATGAATCACTGAAACAGAAAAGGCATCATTTATCTCTTGTAGCATAGATTATAATAGAGATAATCATGAACAGTTTTGTAATGGTTAGGTATTGTAAATACATTCTACCCACTATTACAAATATGAGAATAACTTAAAAGTAGATACTTTTATTCAAACATGAAATGGTATGCATTATACAGAAGTTGGTAAAATTTATATTTTACCTAAGATTTTTGGATCAAACTAGCATACTGTATTGAGCCTAAAGAAGAATCTTTTATAGCACATTCTTTATCTTCTTATTTTCAAAAAGAGACATGTATCTCTGAGATCATCTGGTATTCTTGTCATGGACAAATATCATGGCCGTGAAATAATAATGAGTGCATAAGAAATAAAAGGCAGAATCCCATTGTTAATTTTAGAATTGGATTATTTTAACTGCATGCTTATTTAACTACATTTAAATCACATTTTACTAGTAGATCTTACAATGCCATTCACCTCAGTGTATTCCGCTTTTATTTGTTGTAATGTATATGATACGTGAAAATTACTTGCCATACAGAGAGGCCCTTTATGATTGCTATGAGTCTGTCATAAACATCTTACCAGTTCATTGAGAGAATAATACTGCCATAAAGCTCATAATTTAATTTATGAAACTGAGCAAAATGCATTTTAACATCACTCTCTTTGTATTACTCATTTTTATCATTCCTCCAAGAAATAGTTAAAATAAGCAAAACTGTTTACTTTGTGTGACTCCGAAAAAGTAGTATTGGACTTTATATGGGTAACAATTCTTGGACCAAGCAGCTGCTCACTTGTATGGATAACTTCTCAGCACATAGGAATATATGATAACCTGATAGGTTTTGGTCTACGATGTTACTTATTGAAAATCACTACATTAATATTTTTAAATAGATGCAAAGCAGATTTTAAGTGAACAATGATAAGATATAGTTGATTCCTGAACAACATGGATGGGTTCAAACAAACATGGGTCTACTTAGGATTTTTTCCAGTTCTACAGAATTGCACCATATGCAGTTGGTTGAGCCTGAGATGCAGAACCTTCAACAGTGAAGGCCTAGTTGCAGATTTTCATCTGTAAAGCTAGATGCCTACAGCCAGAAGTGTTGGCACCCCAACCCCCTACCTCACATTCTTTAAGGGTCAACTATAGGGGAAATATTTAAATACTTAAAATGTGTACCATAGGATTAAGTCTGTGCTGGGAATGCTTAGGTGCAGCTGCTGCTGCTGTTGCTAAGTCTCTTCAGTCATGTCCGACTCTGTGCGACCCCACAGACGGCAGCCCACCAGGCTCCCCCGTCCCTGGGATTCTCCAGGCAAGAACACTGGAGTGGGTTGCCATTTCCTTCTCCAATGCATGAAAGTGAAAAGTGAAAGTGAAGTCACTCAGTCATCGTGCCTAACTCCTTGCGACCTCACGAACTGTAGTCTACCAGGCTCCTCTGTCCACGGAGATTCTCCAGGCAAGAATACTGGAGTGAATTGCCATGCTCTCCTCCAGGGGATCTTCTATTTCTGTTCAAAGTGACAGAAAACTAATTTGAATTATTTATACCAAAAAAAACAAAAGTATTTCACTAAACAATGTTAACAATACCAGTAATAAGAGAAACTGGCATCATGTATCTCCTGACAGGATGTCCTGTAAAGGACTCAAAGAAGGATGCATTGATTATTCTTGTACCAAACCCGTAACATCAACATAGTTATGAGAAAATGTTGGGCAAATGCAAATAATGGAAAAATCTCCAATATAAATGAGATTTTTATATTGCCAGGGGCAATTAAAATATGAAGGGAACTGAGGAACAGTCTTTGGCAGATAACGTGTCTATAACAGATTAGCAGAGCCTAAGGAAATGTGACAAATTCTATATAGAATTCTTGATTGGATCCTTGTCCAGAAAAAATTACATGAGTTGGGAACCTGGTAAAATTTGTGTAAGGTTTAAAGCTAAGTTAATGGAACTACAACAATGCTAATTACCTGGTTGGATATCTGTACCTTGATTATATAAAATGTTAACATATTTGGGATACTGTGTATTGGTTTATACCTTTCTTGTCTCAATGTATTTCCAAATAAAAAGATGAAAAATGAAAAACACATGCTGTTTTCTTCATATATATTGCTTTTCCATATGTTTTTGATTAAAGAGTAATTTCCTGCATAGTTATGAAATAGTCTAACAGAGTAGACAAAAAAAAAAATCTAATTCAAGTAAGTCTGAGTATGTGCATGGATTACAAAGACTCCTTTAGATGATCTACTAATTATTAGATATTTCATATTATACATGTATCTGAGATTTTTAGTGAGTTATTTTTTCAGTGACATGAAAGCAAAAAAAAATATCAATTTTGTTTATCCAACATAAAGGAAGACATATTTCATATAATTAAAAAAGCATATATATATATATATATATATATATATTTCAATTTACAGCTGGGATACAGAACCAAATACTATGATATCTAACTTCCAAACAGTGGATTTAACATATAATCTTTTTTTTGCTAAATACTAAATCATAATATCAGCTCACTGTTAAGTTCAGCAATAAATAATTCCTGTCAGTAAAGGCCTCTTTCCTATAGATTTTCCAAATAATGTATTTCTTAACCCACATCATATTCATAGGATTGGACTTGGTTCCAAAATGGATGAAATATAGGTATGCTCTGACCCATTCTTTAAAAATATTCATTCATTTTTTTTTAATTTTAGTTTTTTATTTTTTAAATTTTAAAATCTTTAATTCTTACATGCATTCCCAAACATGAACCCCCCTCCCACCTCCCTCCCCATAACATCTTTCTGGGTCATCCCCATGCACCAGCCCCAAGCATGCTGCATCCTGCGTCAGACATAGACTGGCGATTCAATTCACATGATAGTATACATGTTAGAATGTGATTCTCCCAAATCATCCCACCCTCTCCCTCTCCCTCTGCATTCCACATATTATAGCGCTAAAAGATTGTTTAACATAAAGTATAAAATTAATTTATAGAACTCAGAAAACGAAGATCATGGCATCTGGTCCCATCACCTCATGGGAAATAGATGGGGAAACAGTGGAAACAGTGTCAGACTTCATTTTGGGGGGCTCCAAAATCACTGCAGATGGTGACTGCAGCCATGAACTTAAAAGACGCTTACTCCTTGGAAGAAAAGTTATGACCAACCTAGATAGCATATTCAAAAGCAGAGACATAACTTTGCCAACAAAGGTCCATCTGATCAAGGCTATGGTTTTTCCAGTGGTCATGTGTGGGTGTGAGAGTTGGACTGTGAAGAAAGCTGATGCTAAGCTGCTAAGTCACTTCAGTCATGTCTGACTCTGTGCGACCCCTTAGACAGCAGCCTACCAGGCTCCCCGTCCCTGGTATTCTCCAGGCAACAACACTGGAGTGGGTTGCCATTTCCTTCTCCAATGCAGGAAAATGAAAAGTGAAAGTGAAGTCGCTCAGTCGTGTCTGACTCTTAGTGACCCCTGGACTGCAGCCTACCAGGCTCCTCTGCCCATAGGATTTTCCAGGCAAGAGTACTGGAGTGGGGTGCCATTGCCTTCTCCAGTGAAGAAAGCTGACTGCTGAAGAATTGATGCTTTTGAACTGTGGTGTTGGAGAAGACTCTTGAGAGTCCCTTGGACTGCAAGGAGATCCAACCAGTTCATTCTGAAGGAGATCAGCCCTGGGATTTCTTTGGAGGGACTGATGCTGAAGCTGAAACTCCAGTAGTTTGGCCACCTCATGCAAAGAGTTGACTCATTGGTAAAGACTCTGATGCTGGTAGGGATTGGGGGCAGGAGGAGAAGGGGACAACAGAGGATGAAATGGCTAGATGGCTGGATGGCATCACTGACTCAATGGACGTGAGTCTGAGTGAACTCCGGGAGTTGGTGATGGACAGGGAAGCCTGGCGTGCTGCGATTCATGGGGTCACAAAGAGTCGGACACACCTGAGTGACTGAACTGAACTGATGATACTCAAATTCTAGGGTGATCAAGAATCACAGATATCAGTGACGGATAGTACTGTCCTGGGAGATAAACAAGCAGCATGAAGAAATAAATTGTCCTAAACAGGCAGCAAAATTTATATATTATAGAAAATATTTTAACAAAATCTGTGTCCTAAGATTTAGTAGAAGGCTAGAACAAGGAGAGAATAAACAGGAAATTTTTTTTTTCAAGATTTTGTCTCTAAATACCTATCTGCCCTTGGGCAATTTACCTAGGTACTGGTTGGCTTAAATGTGAGGGCTGGCTTACAAAAATTTTAAGCTCTGATTTATTCATCTTTTTTTTTTTCAAATAGACTATTTTAAAGTAGTTTCAAATTCATAGCAATACAGAAGAAAAAGTATAGAGATTTCCCATATACCAGCTGCCACCCAAAAGGCTATGTATTCATGAGAAACCACTGGGCAAACCCATATTAAGGAAAAGTCTCAAATATAACTGAGCAGAGTCAGTGAAAGATATGAAGGTTATAAAAGACAGTAAAATATGAGGGACAGTCTGAGGAGGAGGCTATGCTTCCTTCACTATCAATATCTGTCACCAGAGTAGTATATTTGTTGAAATTGATATACTTACATTGACATATCATTTTTCAAAATCTGTAGTTTATATTAGAGATCAGTGATTGTGTTACATACTCTATGGTTTTAGACAACTGTGTAATGATAAGTACCTACCATTTTGCCATTTGGGTTTCCCAGGTAGCTCAAATGATAAAGAATTCACCTCCAATGCAGGAGACCCAGGTTCCATCCTTGGGTCAAGAAGATCCCACAGATGGGAGTGGCAACCCACTTCAGTATTCTTGCTGGAGAATCCTATGGACAGAGGAGCTCGGTGGATCTAGTCCATGGGGTAGCAAAGGGTCAGATGTGACTGAGTGACTAAGTGCATGCACGTGTGAACACGCACACACACAGAATAGTCTACTACTCTAAAATTATCTGTGCTCCAACTATTTATTCTTTCTGCTCTATAACTCTTGATAACTACTGATCTTTTTACTTTGTCATTTTGCTTCTCCACAATGTCAGATACTTGGAATTATATAGTATACAGCCTTGGGAAGCTGAAAGATTGGTAATATGCATTTCAAGTTCTTCCATGTCTTTTCTTGCCTTGGCATTTCTTCTTAGCTCTAAAATAGCTCTTTTTGGTCTGGCTGTATCATAGCTTATTGATTCACTTGTTGAAGGGCATCTTGATTGCTTACACGTTTTGGCAATTTAAAGCTGCTAAAATGTCCATGTGCAGGGTTTCATGTGGACACTTGTTTTTTATTCACCTGGGTAAAAGCTAAGGAGTATTATCACTGGATCATATGGTAAGAGTATGTTCAATTTTATAAGAAACAACCACACTGTCTTCCAAATTGGCCATTTTGCATTCCTACCAGCAGTGAATAGTTTAATTACTGTTTTGGATACTGGCCATTCCAATAGGTATGTAGGGGAACCTCAATCTTTTAATTTGCAATTCCCCAGTGACATGTGCTTGAAGAAAGAAACGGCAATCCACTCCAGTTTTTTTGCCTGGAGAATCCCAGGGATGGGGGAGTCTGGTGGGCTGCCATCTATGGGGTCTCAGAGTCGGACACGACTGAAGTGACTTAGCAGCAGCAGCAGCAGTGACATGTGATGTGGAGCATATTTTCATATCTTTACTTGCTATCTGCATCTTTTTCTTTTTTTTTAGTGAAGGATCTGAACAGATCTTTAGTTCATTGTTAAAGAGTTTTTTTTCATTTTCTTATTGGAGGATTTTGAGTTCTTTCTATATTTTAGCTAACAGTCTATTACACTGTTTTGCAAATATTTTCTCTCAGTTTATGTGCTTGCTTTGTCATTCTCTCAACATCTTTCATTGGGAAGAAGTGTTTAATTTCAATGAAATTCAGCTTATCAAATATTTCTTTCATAGATCATGTTTTTACTGTTGTGTCTAAATAGTCATCTTTATTCCCAAGGTCATCTAGATTTCCTCCTACATTATCTTCTAGTTTTATA
Source organism: Ovis canadensis (assembly GCF_042477335.2). Classification (NCBI taxonomy): domain Eukaryota; kingdom Metazoa; phylum Chordata; class Mammalia; order Artiodactyla; family Bovidae; genus Ovis; species Ovis canadensis. Next base: position 71,048,028 of record NC_091254.1, read on the forward strand.
GTTTTGCCTTTTACAATTAGCTCTGTAGTCTTTTTTAATTTAATATGTTTCATATGTGTAAGTTCTGTTTCTAGACTCATTAATTTTTTCTCGGATGTCCAATTTGTTGAAAAGATTATATTTTCTTTATTGTACTGCCTTTGCTCCTTTGTTTAAGATTAATTGATTGTATTTTTGTGGGTTGCTTCTCTTTAAAATTAGTATTTATTTGATGTAAATGTGAAAATATCTAAAATATTTAGTTCTTATATTCAAGGTAAAAAGCAATTTCCTTCTAGGAATTAGAGATGTGGCAGTGAACAAATAGAAAATTCCCATTCAGTTCAGTTCAGTCGCTCAGTCGTGTCCGACTCTTTGCGACTCCATGAATCACACCACGCCAGGCCTCCCTGTACATCACCAACTCCCAGAGTTCACTCAGATTCACATCCATCGAGTCAGTGATGCCATCCAGCCATCTCATCCTCTGTCATCCCCTTCTTCTCCTGCCCCAATCCCTCCCAGCATCAAAGTCTTTTCCAATGAGTCAACTCTCCGCATGAGGTGGCCAAAGTACTGGAGCTTCAGCTTTAGCATCATTCTTTCCAAAGAAATCACAGGTTGATCTCCTTCAGAATGGACTGGTTGGATCTCCTTGCAGCCCAAGGGACTCTCAAGAGTCTTCTCCAACACCACAGTTCAAAAGCATCAATTCTTCAGTGCTCAGCCTTCTTCACAGTCCAACTCTCACATCCATACATGACTACTGGAAAAAACATAGCCTTGACCAGACGGACCTTAGTTGGCAAAGTAATGTCTCTGCTTTTGAATATGTTATCTAGGTTGCTCATAACTTTTCTTCCAAGGAGTAAGCATCTTTTAATTTCATGGCTGCAATCACCATCTGCGGTGATTTTGGAGCCCAGAAAAATAAAGTCTGACACTGTTTCTACTGATTCTCCATCTACTTCCCATGAAGTGGTGAGACCGGATACCATGATCTTCAGTTTCTGAATGTTGAGCTTTAAGCCAATTTTTTCACTCTCCTCTTTCACTTTCATCAAGAGGCTTTTTAGCTCCTCTTCACTTTCTGCCATAAGGGTGGTGTCATCTGCATATCTGAGGTTATTGACATTTCTCCCGGCAATCTTAATTCTAGCTTGTGTTTCTTCCAGTCCAGCATTTCTCACGATGTACTCTGCATATAAGTTAAATAAGCTGGATGAAAATTAATTAAACTTAAATCTAATACTTTTAAATGTTCTAAAAAGTTACTTCAATGTTCTAGATACTCTCTGGAGATTAAGATTATAGAAGAATGTCAGGCGGATAAAACCCAATCAATTTCTTTTCCTTTTTTAGATTCTGGTTATGATATCTTTATCAATAATAGACAATCTACTATGTCACCTTACTATTAAAGAAGAAAAGCATTTAATCACTTCACTGAGATTCTTATACCTGCTTAATCACTATGCCATTCTATCACATTTTAAGCTTGTATTAGCATATATTAAGAGCAATACAGCAAAATCAAACATTCAAAATATGTCAAACATTTTTTTAGAGAAAGTGAAAAGCAAGACACTCATTTACTTCTTTAGAAATGCTAATTAATCTTGAACATTGCTACAGAAGGAGTTATCTAAGAGCAAGCCTACTCACGGTAACAGCTTTTTGGGTTAGGAAAATGGCATTGTTCCAAGAAATTTTTCATATGTGCATTAAAAAATACCCAACAAACTTCAATCTTAATTAGAAATATCAAAAAGAAACTCTGAAACCCAGTGGATGGAAACAAAGCAAGAGACTGGAAATGATAAAAAAGAAACACAGACACTGCAAAAATAAATTCCCTTAGGAAAAAGGTTGAAATTACAGTGTTGCTTATAGAGAAACCTCAAGGGATACTTTCTAATTTACATCTGAAAATAATATTTTCTGATCACAGGTGTCTAAAAATTTTAACAATAACTTCACAGTTCAAAATCATGGCAATAAAAGCAAATATTAAGTCATGCTGATTTGTTTTCAGATTTACAAGATAAAGTGCGGCCAAAAAAAATTAATTATTTGTGCATGAAAGAATTAAATGACTAATTAAATTAAATTATGGAAGAGTGAAAGCATTTTGTATGTTATTTTGGAGAATGCTCTGAGATTTGGAACTATTTATAAATAGTTTAAAAATTTATAGCTCTATTTTAAAATTTTTTTAGCATTTAGTATATGTACAGCTTCTGAGCAGCCACTTCTGTATATTTCAACCTGCTGTTATTTAAAAGAATGCCATGTGCTGTCAACTGAAGTATAGATAAACAGGTCAATATCATTTATTGAAAAAATGATAATTATTGATGGATTTTAAAAATAATGGAAATCTTTCATCCCAGTTCAGCTGGTATTAATTCATCTATGAGGAAATTGAAAATTAGAAAGATGATTTGCCTTACCTATGTTTGTATTGGAGAGCTAGTGAAGTCACAACTTTTATTAAACATAGGTGATTCCATTTTATCTACCAATTTTTATTACAATATTTACTTTGTGAGATTCATGTTGAAAATATGAACACTGGTTTTTTCTCCTGGAAGCCATGCTGGATACAACAATATGTTCTATGACCAATAGATACAAAGCTTGAATAAGCTATAATATGCTTGTTCAAGGCTGACAACTCAGTCCTTCTGGTGGAAGTCCCTTCTGTACAGAAAGGAAAAAGCATATATTTTCCCTTTTCTACTTTCTTAAGATTTATATTCTATATTAGGATTAACAGGATTCCTTTATTTTGCATATCTCTCCTTAAGCACAATGGTAAAGAAGTATGGCTTTTTTTTGACCATTCTTCCCCCCATATTTTCATTTTCCTCTCTCTAGACTGTCTGGGACTTCTTGGGCTTTCTTTAAGCCATTGCTTTAATTAGTTTTATTTGCATCCATTATATTGCGACTGACTTTTAAAGAAAGTTGGCTAAGTTGACAGAGGAATGAACTTATTAATGCTCTGTCTCCTCTTTATCCCAAATACATTCCAGGATATGTATTGAAATAAAAAGGAGTTCCTTCTACACACTGTAATAAAAATGTATTATAAATAGAAAGATTCTGGCTTTTTAAATTGCAGAATTATTTTCATTGGACAGGTTTATCATAAATCACCTCAAAAGTACTGGCCATCTCTTTTTGCTTGACCCTGAGGATCCCAACTGCAGGTCCTGGTTAGGATGAACAACATTACAGTTAGAATTCAAGACTCTTTTATTGTGCTGGGATAGTGGTTTCTTTGCAGGGGAGCTGGACTGCCCCAGTAAGAGTCTTTAAAAGTAGTAAATGAACTGATCTGTTCACTTGAAGCCAAAGACTGTTTCCAGCTGATAAGTTTGATTGCTTTCTTTTAGTCAGTGCAAAAGCCCTGAAGGGGAATTGCTGTAGTCTCGTTTTTAGACCCTAAGCCTGCTTTGCAAAGCTCTGAAAAGACTAAACAAATTAAAAGACTTGTGGAGTGATTTTAAAGCAAAAGCAAAATGGTTTAGGGTAACATAAATAATGCATTACATAACCAGGAAAACAATGATGGACTCAATCAGGCTGTTTGAAAAAGACAAAAATATTCCCTCCATAGCAATCAACTTGAACTAAATAAATGAAAAAATAGATGACAATTGCTACAACACGTTTGAATTGTTTTATTGCTATAACTCTAAAATTTTGTAGTGACATTCTAGTTTTTCATAAATAAAACTGAAAAGATCATATCTACTTTCTGTTCAGTTGAAAGGCACTGTCCTTTTGACCTTGTAATGCAGAATTTGATCATTTTGTACTAGAAATGATGTTACTGAAACATGGCATTCCAAGTGATCTGCAATTATGTGAATTATTCCAGTGGCATTTAAGATAGAAACAGCTACTTGTAAGACTGATGAATAATAAGTAAATAGTTGTTTCCTCATTACTTTAAATTATGAGTTTTTAAATATTCAGGGGTATGTTTATCAAATAAAGAAGAGACATCAAGGTTATATCAACATTTTAAGACTCATCTAAATGAACTATGAGATTCTAAGCATAGAACTGAAATGTTTCTCTAGTTATTTCTCAGAATAAATATCACAAAGCATATGTTTTCAAGCGCAGCATTTTACTATGTTGTTGATTTTTAGGTATCTGAAGCAGGGATGATGCTAATATTAGTCCTATTTCTTCCCATGTAATACGGAAGGTTTCCAATTTGGGGACTCCTTTTTCTCTTCAAGACATTTCATAATACAAATTAATAAGTATGTCTCCACAAAATTAACTGAGTGATATGTAGATACTCTAGAAAGAAGTGGAATTTGAAGGACTGGGGAGATGTTACCTGAGTTCTTACAGGGAACAAGGAAGGGACACACAAAAAGGAACAAATGTTGACTTTCTGGAGTAATTGATGGGAGAAGGAAACTGTAATACTGTAACAGAGAAAGAATGCAAACGAATTGTTCTTTCTAGCTCAATGAAGGAGAGTGTAATGAATGAGAGCACAGATATAAACAACAGCTGAAGAGTTGGCTAAGACAAAAGCATATTGGAGCTAGAGTATCAAAAAGGCTGCAATGAGAAAAAGACATTTTCTTTAAGTAATTGCTTTCATGGGAAGCAACTGCTTTCACAAGAATGCTGCACTTTCAGGAGGAAGATAGAATGATGCTTACTCTTAAGTTTCAAGAATCACTTACATTTTTGTTGGCTTTGTTAAATAAAATATTAATATACATGTCTTTAGGAATGATATTTTGAAAATGACTAATATGCTTTCATGTATTGCCTTTTTAAGCATAGAATGTACATGCAGATTAGTTTAAGATATTTATATGAGTGTAACTAAATTAGGATTGGCTTCAAAAGGAAATAGAAGGTTAGTCTAAGGTAATAACACTTTCTGGTATGTAAAGTGGGATTATAGAGTAAGAGATAAACATTTAGAAGTAGGTATTTAGCAGAGAGGTAATTTTTTCATTTATCAGATTGTTTTTTCTTCATTTATGTAAATCGCGTTCAAAATAGGAGGGCTCAGTTCATACTGTTCTTGCATCATATAGAGAACAATCTCATACCTATGGCAGTTCTACATATATTATAGCAAAGATTCATAATAAATAGGGAATCTGAAAAGAAAACTCCTCTATTTGGGGGGCATAAAGGATCATGGGAAGGAGGGCAAAGCAATCAAATGGGAAAGATTTTCCTCTCTCTGAGCTTTGACCAGTTGATAAGGAAATAGTTTAATGAGTTTATCTTTGAGGGCAGACCAGGGTTGACACTTAAATTAGACTCTTCAGACAGGCTGTTCCTAACACTTTGAGTTTGGGTCATATCAATGTGTTTTAGGTGATCTACAGGCACACACAGAGGGAAGTCCCTGAAGTTTTATTTCTGCCTTTACTTTTTAAGTGTGATGTTTGGGAATCTGCGTGGGGAGTTTGCCTTAGGAGAGCTAGTAATGTTTCTGCTGTAACGTGCCTACAGAACAGACTGCCAGAGCCAGGCCAAAAGGGCTATGGCATTGACAATTGTAAGGGATGGCCAGTCAGCCAGGGAACAAGTAGCATCATAGGCTATTGTTCCAGGCAAAAGGATAGAGGAACAAGCAGCTTTAAGGTGGCTTAAACATGGCATCCCAGAGGATAGACGTCATGGTGCCTAAAAACTTTCCATACTGCTTCTTCCAAACATATGAACATATTCTTAAATGAAGAAGCAGCAAGGCTGAAGGAGGGACTGATTAATTTTGTCCAAGAAGAACAGAAATTCAATGTGTGAAAGATGAAATAAGGCTGATGTTTAAACTAGAATGTTCCTGTACATTGGAATCTGTATTGTTCTTGAAAAAGTTCCAGGTATCTCAGCCACAGTAACAATTTGCATACACACAAATTGCAGTATGAGTTAAAGTTTGTGACTTTGTTATATGTACATATGGTTTCCAAGATACATGTGGAGAGTACATTGAATGTATATAATAGATAGCCCCAGATCTAACACATATTAAGAGAAAAGAAATGAGTTCTAAATTGTCAGGTCAGCAATGGGAAAAGTAGACTTTACAACCTAAAAAGGGAACCCTCAAATGTTAAGTGATGTATACAGTTATAATATCACAAATTTTCTTGGGCTGCAAATCATAAATTATGTGTCTTTTAGTGTATTTCCAAGATTTTCATTATGTTCAAATACATTTTTGTTCTCTTACATTTCTTTCACATGTTTACCATTATCTGATATTCTGTTGTCTATTGCTAAGCTATATTTAATATTTGTTTTGCACTATATGCTATATCCTGAGGTGTTCTGCATGACTTTTAAGCTATTAGTTGTGTTTCCCAAAGTGTCTTGATAAAACCCAGATGTTGCAAATTATACCAACAAAGAAAGGGGACAGATATCTGTTTCGTTGTTTCATATTTATTATTATTACAAATGTTAGTATTAGCAATAGTAATATTATAAATAAACTACCCTTTGTGATTCTTATCATTGGATAAATTTGGGACATTTTCAACTAAAAGCAAAATGCAAGAGAAATACATCAATTAATTTCTTCCTAAACATCCCTCATGTGCTGACCAATTCAGCACTTTTAACATGAAAGTTTTTCAAATGACTCAATTTATCCGGATAAAGAGAGGTGTGACATTAACTGCCTATGTTCCTTAAGGCCCTCCTCCCATGGATTTCATGTGACTGGTGATGCTTGCTGGGGTACTTACAGGTTTTGGATTAAATCTGATGGCTTTGGAGCCAAATTTGTCTGTCTAGAAGTGGAAAACTGCTGAGTCACTTATTGAGAAAAATTCCAAAGTGCCTTGAAAAGAATCAGGTAGCCTCCTAGCAGACACAGTCTGTTAATTTTCTGGTCCCTTGCCCTTTCACGAGAAATATGTGTGATGTCAGTAAGCACTGATTCATCTTGCATAATTTGGGCTCATCCATTGATCTCATAAACATCATAAATAAGCTGAAGGAGCTGGAAGTGTGTTTCAGAGCATTATTGTATAATATATAAATCTACCCTGGACACGGTTATGTAATGTCTTTCAGAATACAAGGCGTGAGACTTGAAGGTGAAGTCATCTTATAAAAGAACCTCCTTGTATCTGTAACTGAAACACTTTAGATGGAAGCAATGATTTATATGTTATTCTGAAATTCACTTTAAGGAAAATTATCCATTACCAAACCTACAGTACATTTCTCAACACCTTTTAACTTTACTACATGAACTTTGTTTTTAGTCAGTGTTTTAAAAATTGACTATGCCATTTAAGTTAATGGTGACTGAGTGAAATAACCAACATTATGCCCTCACTTACTATGAACTCAATTTTCTTCTTTGATTACACTCACTAGTGGAAAAATGGAGATGCAACAGCGATAGAACAGCAGAGTATACAGCTCTACGCTATTTACATACTGTTACCTTATTTTTACCTCTTGACCAAAGTGAAAGGAGAGAGTGAAAAAGCTGGCTTAAAACTCAACATTCAGGAAACTAAGATCCTGGTATCCAGTCCCATCACTTCATGGTAAATAGATGAGGAGACAATGGACATAGTGACAGACTTTAATTTGGGGGGCCCCAAAATCACTGCAGGTGTGAAATTAAAAGATACTTGCTCCTTGGAAGAAAAGCTGTGACCAACCTAGACAACATGTTAAAAAGCAGAGACATTATGTTGTCAACAAAGGTCCATCTAGTCAAAGCTATGGTTTTTCCAGTAGTCAGGTATGGATGTGAGAGTTGGACTATAAAGAAAGTTGAATGACAAAGAATTGATGCTTTTGAACTGTGGTGTTGGAGAAGACTCTTGAGAGTTCCCTGCTCTGTAAGGGGATCCAACCAGTCAATCCTAAAGGAAATCAGTCCTGAGTATTCATTCGTTGGAAGGACTGTTGCTGAAGCTGAAACTCCAATACTTTGGCCACCTGATGTGAAGAGCTGACTCATTGGAAAAGACTCTGATGCCAGGAAAGATTGAAGGCAGGAGAATAAGGAGACAACAGAGGCTGAGATGGTTGGATGGGACCATTGACTCAATGGACATGAGTTTGAGCAAACTCCAGGAGTTGGTGATGGACAGGTAAGCCTGGCATGCTGCAGTCCATGGGGTCACAGAGTCAGACACAACTGAGCAACTGAACTGAACTGAATCTTATCTAAGAGAGACTGTAAATTCCTCTCTTATCTGCAAGCCTTTATAAAATGTAAAATTATGTTTCTAGTACTTAAGAAATGTCTAATGTAGAAAAGATTTAGAAGTCAGAATATCCACTTATGGAGCTTATATTTATATTGAAAGCTTAGGGAGAAATATTCTTCAGTATTATAGATCATTTCACATGTTTTGTGTTATGTTTTCTACATTTCAGTTTATATAATAATATAAACAAGATAATATTGAATAATTCATGGAATAATAATATAACAACACTTGATGTAGTGCACACTGTGCATACTATGAATGGAATGCATTTTTTTCTATATTCTTTAACATTATAGTCTCACAAGAAAGTTGTGCCATTAATACCACTGACTCAAAACTTCTCTAATATCTAGTCTATATCATTATCAAAAACATCAAATTGCAAACTGGGAAATATACCAGATTTCCACTGCTTTCTTCACTGTACCATCTAAAGATGCTCTGAGCCCACTGTCTAAAAATCTTGACTGGCTGTCCTGTGGACCCAGAAACTGAGTTTAAATTCCTCTCCAACCATTGACCTTATCTTTTCTTTTCATTTTCCTAGTAATCTCATTCATTAAATGCTTGATTGTTTACAAAGTCCAGAAAATATCCTCTACTACCAAGATTCATCAGATGGTTCAAGTAATCCTTCACAACAGAAATCTTAAAAAACGACATCAATATGCTTTCCCAAGGAGGACTAAAGTGGCAATTTTCCTTGCCAGATCTATGATAAGAAAAGGCTTTCCTTTAAGCTGAGCAACCCCACCAGTTGGTTCATGGGTCATACAATAATGTTAGCAATGCTTTAACTATCAAGTTACATCCATTTGTTAAGACATATTTTTGTGCATATGTATTCATCAATTTTAGAACAGTAAATAAAAATTACAGTTTAAAATTATTTGTGAAAATAGAAGTATCTTTACAATTTTCACAGCGACAGTGTTTCTTATTTTAAGTAAAACAAAAACTCAAAGTCATCTAGTAATCTCCCTTTGGTAAAGTATTAACCATTAAACAACAAGTACAGACATTAAAACAAACTAACAAACAAACAAAAAACACACCTTTCAAGTCCCAGAAATTGCTTCCTCACACAAATAATTGTATGGACATAACTCTGGAAGGGTATAGCAAGGTTTACTTCTTTAAAATATCTTCATATTGTTTATTCAGATATGAAGTGTTACTTGTCTAAGTAATGATGTATAAAACCTGAGAAGCCCCAGTGTATCCTCTGGACTAATTTGCAGACAAACAACCCTCAATTGTTAACTCTTTTCCCCTGACTTATTCTGTATATGATTATCTTACTCCCTTACCCTCATTCTTTCTAGTAATTAAAACTAATCTTACTTTTTTCTCCACAAACATATAATTTATTGGATGATCTTAAAAAAAATTTCTGTACTTGGATAATCAAATGGACTTAGAGTCGAAGTTTCTGATTCAGAGGTAAATTTTTATTCATCTCAGAAGAGTTTTGAGTTGATACAGAAAATGGCTATGTTCTGTGAGTGTGTTTAACTGATAAACCGTCATAACAGGAGCGATCATGTCAGAACACAGTCCTGAAGTGAAGTGAAAGTGCAAGTATTAATTGCTCAGTCGTGTCTGACTCTCTGGGAACCCAGGGACTGTGTAGCCCACCAGGCTCCTTTGTCCATGGAATTCTACAGGCAAGAATACTGGAGTGGGTAGCTAGTCTGTTCTCCAGGGATCTTCCCAATCCAGGGATCGAATCAGGGTCTCCTGCATTGCTGGCTGATTCTTTACCATCTAAGCCACCAGGAAAGTCCTATCTCAAGCTTTATCCTGATCAAATAATATGGCCTCTTTATATCTCCGATACTGTAGATACACAAGCAAAACTATATCATATTGTATTTTTCAATTATTGGAAAAAAAAGTTGGGTTGATTTTAATTCAGTAACTTCTGGATACATGTGTTGATGTTTAAAATTCATTTCTGTGCTCACAGTTAATAATTGATTAGATTCTATGATAGTAAATCTTTCCATAGGAGAATGACAAAGGATGAAGGTAGCAGGTGTGAGCTTCTTTCAATTTGGATTTGATTGCTACTGGAGCTACTTAAGAATCAAGAAGCTGAATTTTATATCTGTGTGCCTTCTCTGTATAATGAAGCTAATTATTCTAAAAATAATTGAGCTGACATTTCTGCAGTAATACCATCAAACCTGATTGTCATAATCTTTGAAAAGAGAAGGTTGAAGTTTAAATGATTATTTCTTATTTATAGTACAATAATTTAACAGAGACTGGAAATTACTTTGTAGGATTAGAAAAGATGTTAATCAAATCCAAACAAGATGTGAAAATATAATTGGAGTTTAGGGTGCAGTTTTAATTAAGGGGTGCATAGGAACTTGCATAACCCATTTATTTATGTAGAAAATACACATAATAACCTTTAAGCAAGTTTTGATAGCAAATGTCTGACATTCTGAAAACCTTGTGGGTATTCTAGACACACTCAACAATCATGTAGCAAAAACAAAGGTATTATGTTTATTTCATTAGAAAGATGGAACATAATAGAGATAGTGTATGCCCAAAGCTAATGATGCAAGTTCAATAGGAACAAAAGCACAGAACAAAAGCAAATTGTGGCCAGTAGATAAGCCATTTGTGAAAAATCACTGGTGCTTATTTAAAAGGCAGATTTGAGTTTCATTAGATTACTTGTAATAGGATTCTGGGACCTGAATATACTTTCCCTAGCCCAGATGATTCCTATGGACACTAAAAACAGAGAATCACAAACAAAAGAGGTAGAAAAATTTGAAGTTATCCTTGTATAAGTCCACAATATGTCTGTTATATATGGACATTCAACCTCTAGTCAATTTCTTATTCATAAGTACAATGGAAACTTAGCAATATCTATTCTTATATATTGTATGAGTTTTTTGAATAACAAAGAGAATATTCATTTAAAATTTTTACCTAATGTGCTATAGTATTTATTGTTTGAACTTTTTTTTAAGATTGCAGATGGCATACGATAAAAATATTTAGAAAACAAAAAATATCTGTGATAAGACTAACTTCAAAAGTCTAATGTTTGTTGTCATTGTTGATATAATCTTGGATGCTTTGTTGGTAAAATATCTTTTAACATCTCTACATCTTTCAACTGTCACCATTCCAGTAACAATGTAATGATTTTGATTCTTTGGAAATTAGGAGCCCAGAAATTAGAAATAATTATCACATAATGTCCCCTAATAATAAATTATTCATTGTTTGAAATTTTTATTGGCCTTTTCCCTGACACTCAATAACTAAGTCAGAATATTTAAATTCTTAGAATAAAAAATGAATATTCTTTGGAGCAGGGCCTTTTTTTCCTCCAAAATTCTGTGCATGTCATTTTTAAAAGCAAAGGAAATATTGTAGTTACAATAACCAAAATCAAGCACCATATATTTGAATAAACTATCATTTAGCACACACAGATAAATCATTAAGGTGCAACTCCAGGAGCAAAACTGAACCGGAATTCTACACTATAGTTAGAGTATAAGTAGAAAAACTCATATTTTAGGATTGGTGCAAAATATTAAATAATAATTAGTGGTAAAATTATTTACTATGCTAAAGCCTTTGACTGTGTGGATCACAATAAGCTGCAGAAAATTCTGAAGGAAATGGGAATAACAAACCACCTGACCTGCCTCTTGAGAAACCTATATGCAGGTCAGGAAGCAACAGTTAGAACCGGACATGGAACAGACTGGTTCCAAATAGGAAAAGGAGTACATCAAGGCTGTATATTGTCAACCTGCTTATTTAACTTATATGCAGAGTACATCATGAGAAACGCTGGACTGGAGGAAGCATAAGCTGGAATCAAGACTGCTGGGAGAAATATCAATAACCTCAGTTATGCAGATGACACCACCCTTATGGCAGAAAGTGAAGAAATAAAGAGCCTCTTGATGAAAGTGAAAGAGGAGAGAGAAAAAGTTGGCTTAAAACTCAACATTCAGAAAATGAAGATCATGGCATCTGGTCTCATCACTTCTTTGGAAATAGATGGGGAAACAGTGGAAACAGTGGCGGACTATTTTTGGAGGCTGCAAAATCACTGCAGATGGTGATTGCAGCCGTGAAATTAAAAGACGTTTATTCCTTGGAAGGAAAGTTATGACCAACCTAGACAGCATATTAAAAAGTAGAGACATTACTTTGTTAACAAAGGTCCATCTAGTCAAGGCTATGGTTTTTCCAGTAATCATGTATGGATGTGAGAGCTGGATTATAAAGAAAGCTTAGCACTGAAGAATTGATGCTTTTGAACTATGGTATTAGAGAAGACTCTCGAGAGTCAAAGAGACTCTCAAGGAGTCCCTTGAGATCCAACAAGGAGATCCAAGCAGTCCACCCTAAAGGAGATCAATCCTGGGTGTTCATTGGAAGGACTGATGTTGAAACTGAAACTCCAATACTTTGGCCAAATGATGCTAAGAACTGACTCATTTGAAAAGACCCTGATGCTGGGAGGGATAGGGGGCAGGAGGAGAAGGGGACAACAGAGGATGAGATGGTTGGATGGCATCACTGACTCAATGGACATGGGTTTGGGTAGACTCTGGCAGTTGATGATGCACAGGGAGGCCTGGCATGCTGCGATTCATGGGGTTGAAAAAAGATGGACACGACTGAGTGACTGAACTGAACTGAACTAGTGATAAAAATTGTGATTTGCTATTTGTTAACTATCCATTAGATATGAAACTTGCCTCCTCAATAAAATAGTGATATTACTTTCAGTCTTTCAGGAATAATGTTATCTCTATTGCTTACCACACCCTTTATTCTCTCATTAGTAATGAGAGTATATTGATTTCATCACAGATACAGGCTAATTTTGAGCAACAATAATAAATATTTTTGCATGGGGAGTTTGATGTGTCTCCTATGAAAACATACATGTAGTAATAATTCTAGTCTTGAACACCTCCATACACGCACTTTCACTTATATCTTAAAACAATAAACTATGTTTTTTTTTTTATTTTACAGATAAGAAACTAAGTTTTAGAGATGATATTAACTAATATCTGCAAAGTCACACATATTAAGTACTTGCAAGTTAAGAATTATTGATGTAAGTCCTATTTTCATCCACAATAACACATTTGAAATTTTAATATATTGAAAAAAACAATTCTGAGTTAATTAGTAACAAAGAGAAAAAATAATAAGTTCAAGTATTTGAAAATTGTGAAACATAGCTCTAAGTAATGCATGCATCTAAGAATAAAACTCAAGGGAATTTAAAAACTCCAAACTGTTACAAAGAAACAATATGTTAAGAATGTTAACCGAAAATAAACCCACAATTGTTGGGGAAATATGAGAAAATCTCTTCCCAAAATCTCCAGAAAACTTTCCCACAATGATAGAAAAGAAGGAAATCAGTGTTAATATTGCATAAGCTTTAATCCACAATGTGATGCTCATCATAAGGGATCCACTAAAGACATTGTAAAGATAAAGAAACCTCGGCCCTTTATACAGCCAAGTTTATCCAACCCGCTCTGTTCATAATCACAGGTAAGAGGGCTTGACGGCGCTGTTTGTCACAAGTAGTTCATCCTAGATTCACCTGGTAACTAAAGCGATTATTTTTGTTAGTTAATTGGTTTTATCCAAAAAATAAAAATAAACCTCTCATATTTCTATGGCAGGAAAGTTTGGTAAATTGGAGCAAGTTGCCAACCAAAGTGTCTCTTATACGCCCACAAAAGATGAGAGGTATGTGACTATATAGCAATAACGACAATGACTTCAACTTACATTAAATGAACAAATCTTATAAAAAAATTAAACTTATCAGCAATGACCAAAGGTGCCAGATACAATTTTTTTCTGGTGCTGTATCTATCAAAAATTGAATTCATTTTCAAAAACTTAACCTTAAACAACAGTCCAGAACACCAATTCTACATATTTTTTAAAAAGAAAAAAGAAAGAAACACTTTTCAACTGATTTTTTTTTTTTCGCCAGGCCCCATGTCATGTGGGATCTTAGTTCCCAGACCAAGGATTGGAGCACAAAGTCCTAACCACTGAACCCCTAGGGAAGTTCCTCAACTGATTTTATAAAGAAGAAACATATATGATCAGTTTAATAGATGCTCAAAAGCATTTTTAAAAAGTCAACTACCAAGACTCTGACTATATTAGGAATAGAGAAGGGCTTCCTCAGTAAAAGGTAAATACAGAAAACAACAACATATCTATGTGTGAACTTTGTGCCCCCAGGGCTCCACCCTGCAGATATGAGATTGACTCATTGACTCTTTTTAAGCTCTTTCACAAAATTCCGTTGAGTATTGTCTGTATTTGGGATCCCCTATCCTCTGGGATGATTTCATTCACTCAACTCAGTGGCTGTGTCTGAGTTAGAGTTGCACAGGTTTAACAGTCTCTGTTCTACGTATGTTGTAAGACTGAACAGCCCTCTCTGTTTTCTGCATAAATGGGCCTGCATGTGTTGAAATTTGGAAAAGCCACCAAAATTACCATTGTGCAAAGAAGAAATTGAAAACAACTCCTGAAGACTTACTTACATTATATAAGTGATGTGAAAAAACTACTCTTCTCACAGGCACTTATTTCTTAGAAACCAAGTTGCTACCTAAAGATCTTCCAAGACTTTCAGTGTCAAAAAGCATTTAATTCTGTTTTTGGTAACAGACATATATGTTTCTTCTTACATATGTTTCTCCTTATGGGTTAGGTGGACTTCTCTCATAGCTCAGATGGGAAAGTGTCCACCTGCAATGCAAGAGACCTGGGTTTGATCCCTGGGTTGGGAAGATCCCCTGGAGAAGGGAATGGCTACCCACTCCAGTATTTCTGCCTGGAGGATTCCATGGACAGAGGACCTTGGTGGGCTACAGTCCATGGTTACATAAAATTGGACATGACTGAGTGACTAACACTTTCACTTTATGCATTAGGTACAAAGTCAATATAAATTGGTGTGAATGTTTCAACTGTATTTGGAAATTCACTATCTTTCTATATGTAAATTAATTTTAGCCACTAAATTGGGTTAAATATCTTGAAAAAATGCACATATATTGGTAGCATTAAAATATCTAATAGAAGAAAATTTGAGACTCATTATATTAGTATGAGAGACTGAATAAACCAATGGACAATGGCCAGATCATACATGAAAACAGAATTCTGACACACAAAACTCTCTCCCATATTCAATAGCCCAGAAGCCAAACCCCAACCTCTGTAGTACTGCAGCAATTGGTTCCAAATGGTCAGGACTTAATGACTGTTTTTGCCCCCCTTCTTACTTTTACTTCCAACTTAGAACCAACCACAGAAAATCAAGGAAGATCAAATATGCTCTAACCATTCATGTAGGATACCTCACTAAGTAGGTGACCTCCAGTTTCTCCATGACAACAATCTCCAATCAGGGCATATAGGAAGCCCTTCCTTTCATTCCAGCATAAAGCCTTCTCACTCTTTTTGTCTGCCTTCAAGGCTCTGGCAAACACAAGTGATGGTATATAGTTTTTTATCTCCGAGGGCAAGCTCTGGATGAGCAGTCTTGTCCTCGTTTGGGTGGTCTTCATTTATTCCCGTCTCTCTAAATTGGAGAAAAATAGCCAACCCCATTGAACCTGGTAAATTTATGTTTCAATGAACCATTTAACATATTTTTCTATCAAAATCAAACACATTAGAAATGATGGGAGCAAAAACAAAGTCAAATCAGCCAATTTGATGTGTTTATGAGATTAGTGCAGGATAAATGGAATTCTTTATGATGATTTGTATATTTACTCAAATTGACAGAAAATTTATTTCAATATTAACTAATTATTCATTCAATTACCTCAACATTAATTTTCTTAGATTGGCAGAAATTTAATTTCAGCGTTTATTTCAGTCTTATTGATTAAAATGTGTTAAAATTCTAAAACTGGTCTCCAGAAATATGTTTTCACTAGTATGATAAGGTTATGAATTTGTATTTTATTTCAAATGAAGAAACATTTGTTTCTTTTTTATACTTGCAAGACACCCTCAATGGATTCCAAAGTATTTTTAATTCTATGTTGGTTTCTTTTCTGGCTTATTTAATATTCATATCAAATCTTGTTGCCTTTGACATCCTGTGCCTTAGTAACAGCATAGGAACACTGGGGGAGTTAATGAAGCACAGAACAGAAATTCCATGATGGGAAACTGTCATCTGATGAGAAAGTGTAGCGAGGTGACTAAGAGAGGAATAAATTAGGTCCAATAGTTGTGGAGAAGAAATTCAGATTCAAGACAAGGGTGGTTGCTATTCTATTGGCAAAATAATATGAATTGAAGGACAAACCTGTGCAAGATATTTTCAGGTTTTGGAATTACACCGTATATCTTTTTTTCAAGGCACCTTTTTAATTTTCAAACTATTTTTATCCTTTGACATTTAAAAATATTTTCCTCATATGCTTAAAATTATATTTATGTTTGTTATGGACTAAAGAAGCATCTTAAATTAACACAAAATAACATACTTCTAGAAAATAACTCTTGCTTCACTCATTGAAAAGTGGGGAAAAAAAATTCTTTCCTAAAGCTATGCCTTCAAATGTCAACGTTTTTGATTTTAAACAAATGGCTGCTTTTTCAAACTTAACTAGCTTTTCTGAAGGATTGACAAAATAACGTGATTGAGAAACTTTAAGGAATTCAGTTTTCATGACTTAGTTCATTAAACAGCCAAAGGCCTTTGTGGAAAACAATCGTGGTAAGCAAAAAAACTGTCTCATAATGTGATTCTGGCTTATCCTGAAGACTGCAGATTGCCCAGAAGGCTTATTTCAAATTAGAATAAGTTGGCTAAAAAAAAAAAAAAAAGAAAAGAAAAGCTTAGGAGCAAATGCATAGAATTTTCATAATGAATTATAGCTAATTAATTTCCTCTGGATTATGGTCAATATTACTTGACTGCTATCCATTTGTATGTAAAGATATCTCTGTGGCCATGCTAGAATGATCATAAAAGAGAGTCATCATAACAATCACATAGGATATTCACTGGGCACCACTGTGAATGGCATCTCTGGTGCCATTTCTTCCCATTCAGAAAATGGTGTATCAGTCCAATTCCTTCCCTGTTGCTTTAGGAATGTTTTGGACTGTTTCTGGACCTTTTCTGAGTGATCTTCTGTTCATACAATTCTATTCATATACCCTGAGAGGGTTTTTTTTTTTTTAACTACTCAGGCTTGCTTGGATAAATTTCATTATTGTCAATGGTAACACTGGGAGGTTTGCAGACTAATCCCATTGCAGGAGATATAGTTCTGCTGATACCCACTCTAAGGATGTTTCCTTGGAGAGTCATGTCCTAGGTCTACTGATGTAGAAGCTGCTAATATCCGTGCTGATGTTGGTGGCAGAGTCTCTTTCAGTTTGTACTTTTGCCAAATGACCACCTTGGACATTTCTTCTTTTTCTGAAGCACTTCTAAAATTTTTCAACTGTGTTTTCTGTCATTTTGTTATTGATTTCTAGGAATTCATTTCTGTTCTGAATAGAAGCACCTAGCTATCTTTGTGGCAATTAGCTTCTCCCCTCTTTGCTTTACTTTTTCATTCTTTCTGTCTTTTAATGAAGAGAAGTTGTTCTTTCAAATGTAATTGATTAGCAAGGCGGTTCTTAATGTTTACAACTTTTTAAGTTTTAGTTATGAATTGTTTCCTGATCTGAGTTTATGAAGATATTCTCTAATCTGAAAGATTTATTGGCTTAATTTTCACATTTAGGCATATAACAGCAGCAGCAAAATAATAATCATTTGTACAAATAGTATGAGGTAAATGTCAACTTCATACTTTTATATAATACTGTCAGACTGACACAGCACCATTTAAAGTAATCTTTGTTAGGCCCTGAAATATTAATTTTGTATTAAATTAAATGAGTTTCTCTCTGAAATTGCTATTTTGATTCCTGAGTTTCCTTGCCTATACTTTAGGAAATAAAGCAGAATTTTTTACTAGTGTCATTTTATAAAAATTATTATGCCTACTACAGTAAGTAATTTTTGTTCATTTTATTTTTATTGTTCTTGATTCTTTGAAACTTTATACACATTTTATTTTTTTAACACATTTTAGAGTCAACTTGACAATTAACTCAAAAAAGAAGAAAGCTTCTATAGTTTTCATTTGATTTATATTGAATTTATTGTAGATCAATTTAGGAAAATGTATATTTTCACCATTTGAAATCCTTAAATTTAAGAATATATCTCTCCATTTGCTAACATCTTCAATTTTACTTAACAATATATTGATAGATTTTTTGTAAGTTTTATTAATTCTTAGATTTTTTTTTAAATTTTATTCTTTTATATTGTGTTTTTTAATAACTGATTTCTTTCTATATAAAGCAATTGATTTTGCATATTGAAATTGTATGTTGATTTTAGCACATTGAGCCTGCATTCAAATACATTACTAAATTTAGTGAATTTGATCATCTATTTGCAGACATGTTTGATGTGGGATATTCACAATTATTTCATCTGTGAATAATTAAGCTGTATTTATTTTCTTTTCTTTTTTCTTTTTTTTTTTAGTTTTTTTTTTTTAAATTTTAAAATCTTTAATTCTTACATGTGTTCCCAAACATGAACCCCCCTCCCACCTCCCTCCCCATAACATCTCTCTGGGTCATCCCCATGCACCAGCCCCAAGCATGCTGTATCCTGCGTCAGACATAGACTGGCGATTCTATTCTTATATGATAGCATACATGTTAGAATGCCATTCTCCCAAATCATCCCACCCTCTCCCTCTCCCTCTGAGTCCAAAAGTCTGTTATACACATCTGTGTCTTTTTTCCTGTCTTGCATACAGTGTCGTCATTGCCATCTTCCTAAATTCCATATATATGTGTTAGTATACTGTATTGGTGTTTTTCTTTCTGGCTTACTTCGCTCTGTATAATCGGCTCCAGTTTCATCCATCTCATCAGAACTGATTCAAATGAATTCTTTTTAAAGGCTGAGTAATACTCCATTGTGTATATGTACCACAGCTTGTTTATCCATTCATCTGCTGATGGACATCTAGGTTGTTTCCATGTCCTGGCTATTATAAACAGTGCTGCAGTGAACATTGGGGTACATGTGTCTCTTTCAATTCTGGTTTCCTCGGTGTGTATGCCCAGCAGTGGGATTGCTGGGTCATAAGGGAGTTCTATTTGCAATTTTTTAAGGAATCTCCACACTGTTCTCCATAGTGGCTGTACTAGTTTGTATTTATTTTCAATTCTTGTACTATTAATATTTCTGTCTGGTTTATTGGTTAAGACTTTCAGTAAAATATTGAGTGAAAGTAGCAAAAATTAATCATCTTTTCTATTTTCTGACAAAAAAATGAGTTCAACCTTTCATATTAACTATAACATTTAATGTAAACTTTCTGTACATACCTTTTAATTTTGAATAGAGAATTTCTACAGTAAAATTTCTAAGTATTTTAACCACTAATGAATGTTAACTTTTATCAAATGCCTTATCTGTACTGCTTAATATACAATATCTGTATTAACCAGTTGTCATGATTTGCATTTTTTCTGTCCTTATTTTGTTAATATACTTACAGATTATTTGGGGCCCTTTTATTGAAGTGAAAAAATCCTAGATATACAACTCAATGAAATATTCATATACTTAACCCTATGTAATCCTTGTGCAGATTAAGAAAAACTACACTCAGTCCCCAACCCCTCTGATGTTTTCTCCCAGAGAATAACCAAACTAGTCAGACTTCTAACTGCATGTATTAGTTTTGTCTCTTTTTAACTTTGGCCACCTCATATGAAGAGTTGACTCATTGGAAAAGACCCTGATGCTGGGAGGGATTGATGGCAGGAGGAGAAGGGGACGACAGAGGATGACATGGCTGGATGGCATCTCTGACTCGATGGACATGAGTTTGGGTAAACTCTGGGAGTTGGTGATGGACAGGGAGGCCTGGCGTGCTGCAATTCATGGGGTCGCAAAGAGTCAGACACAACTGATTGACTGAACTGAACTGAACTTTATGTAATTTGAATTAGACATATATGTACTCTTTTGTATTTGACTTTTTCACTCCAAATTATTTCCTGAGATTCCTTTCTACTAGTTCATGTAGTTTCAATTTGTACTATCAATTTCAGGAGTATTCTATGTGTGAATCTTTTCTACTATGGTGATCATTTAAGCAATTTCTTTGTTGTTTGTTTAGTCACTAAGTCATGTCCAACTCTGTGTGACCCTATGGGCTGTACCAGCCTCCTCTATCCATGGGATTTCCCAGGGAAGAATACTGGAGTGGGTAGCCATTCTTTTTCCCATGGGATCTTCCCAATGCAGGTATTGAAACTGCATCTCCTCCTTGGCAGATGGAATCTTTACCCCTAAGCCACCTGGGAATCCCAAAGCAGTTTTTTTTGCGTGGAGGTTATTATAAATAATATCAGTACTTTTATTGTACTTACATCGTACTTACATAGTACTGAGGAACATACTGATGAGCCTTATCCTGCTACTTATAACCCTGATCATTGAAGTCTTACTGAATGTCAGCCCATGTCTTTCAGATTAATAAGAGTAGACAATGGAGTGATATATTCAAAAGAAAAAATTTCCAGAATCTGTGGTGATGCAGAAGTGAGGTATATATGTTGCTTGTGGGCAATTCTCCATGTTTATCTTGGGACAGATTTTGATTCAGACTATTTTCAAGGAGGTTGATTAAGCAAATAACATTGGAAAATAGAGATGGTGTCTTCCCCATGGTATAAGGAAGAATTCTTTTTTGTCCAGAGTAATAAAGGTAAGATTTACCTCTAGAGGAAGAGTTGAACAGGCTGCTTGCAACTTCCTTAGAAGACTAGGGGTTTGCTAAGCAAAATCTGTCTTAGCTGTGAAACAAATCCAGCATCTACCTGGTCTACCTCAGCACTATCCCCATAGAATTTGTTAGGAATGGGGAGGGCAGTGGATAGCTACCATGCTACCTGCTGTGCTCTCTACTAAAGTTCATTGTTCCTAAGTGAAGAATCTCCCCCTTTCTGGCAGCATCTAAGAAACCGAGAAAGAACAATTTATCTGAATCACAAGCTGGGTATAATCCCAAATAGTTCACAATTGTTTGCATATATCTCTTTTATTCTGCATGTTATTTGGGGGGGGGCAGGGGGTATCTTCTAGTTTAATAATTTTTTTCAGCAGTGCCTAATCTGATCTTCAAAGAATTTACTGGTTTTTAATTTCACTTATTATGTCTTAGTTCTAATTACATTTTTATTATAAATTCTGGTTCCCTGCCAACATTCTTTCTCTCTCTGTATTTCTTTGGTCTTTCAGCTTCTTAGGCATGCTAATCATTGCTGCTTTTAAAGTCTGTCACTGATAACTACACTATCTGTATCCACCGAGGGTCAGTACTTCTAGCCAGTGCTTCTCTTGATTTTCATTCACATTTTGCTTGTACAAACAAACAAAATGCTTATACCTGGTTAATTTTAAGTGCTTGCCATATATTATTATACTTCATTAAGATAATTTGAGGCTCTAGATTATATAAACTTCACCCAGAGATAATTTATTTTTCATTTGGCAATATTATGAGGATGAGATGATTTGAAACTGACTTCAGTTTAAGTAAAGTATTTCTATCTAGCTCATTTTTATTCTATTACTGTAGATGTTGGAGAGTCCTTTCCAAATTCTATGTTTCCCCCTGGCCCCAGGTAGCCTTGACCTCTAAGCTGCTTCTTCTATGTCCATAAGGCTGTGGAAAACTTTCCTCAGCTCCCCAACTTCACAGATGCTACTTCCAAATCACATTTTTCTAAAAAAAAAAAAAAAAACTCAGATGTCCATTTCACCCATTACTCTTCTCTCCTTTCCCAGACGGTGATTTCACACTGACTCACTGACTTGTTCTTCTCTGATGTATTTTTACTTAGTTCAATAAATAGTTGTTCTCAGCAAGAAGTTCTTTCTCACATCTAGTTTATTATTATTGAAAACAGAAATCTCTCAATCTTTTTTGGCCCACCATACTGTTCCCTAAAGATGATATATTTCCTAGCATATCTTCAGTATGTGAACCACTTAAATTTCTTTTGATTCCACCTCATCTGTCTTAAAAGTTGTATTTCATCATGTCTGCATTCTAACATATATGGCATTTATTTTGAAGCAGAAAATGCTATTTTACATTAAATATTATATGTTTATATTTATATATATATATATATATATCCATACATAAATATCATATAGCTATAAGGCTGGTATATATTTGAAAGATGACCTTAAAATTATAACAGAAAAATACTTACTATGAATCTTTTTCCTAGATGATGCAAAATTATCATGGTATTTTTATGAAGAAAACTAAGCAATAGGAAAAACAAATTTATTTAAAGAATTAAAACAGAATGCTCTGAGCTCACATTTACTAGATACCCAGAATATGAGAGTGGCCATTGGCTAGAATATAGCCTTATAGAAGAAAAGGTATGTAAATGGAATTTGACCTGAAGCTGTTAGGGGAAGCACACTGATTGAAACTGCCCACCCTGGCCAGTCACCATAGTAACCATTTGTTTGAGTTGTTTTATGGCAGGAGGTCCTGGTAAGGAACATGGAACTAATAAGTCTCCACCCACCAGAATAATTCACGAAAGGTCAAAAGGAGACACCACATGTCTGACCATCTCCCAGAATCCTTCTTTTTGGCATCCATCTTGGCTGAACAAGGTGTGCACCACCAGGAGGGAATCTGAGTCAGAATGATTGGCTAAAGATAACCCGGAAAGTAATCCCAACACATTAAACCCGAGAATTTGAGCCAGCTGTTCTGGGTTCCCTTACCCTACTGCTCTCCACCCGGGCATCTTTTTCCAATAAAATCTCTTGCTTTGTCAGCACATGTGTCTCCTTGGACAATTCATTCCTGAGTGTTAGACAAGAGCCCAGTTTTGTGCCCTGGAAGGGATCCCCCTTCTTGCCTGAACCCATTTAATTGTAACAGTAGCAAATTTCAGCTGTAAAATTATAAAAGATATCATTAGGAATTGTCATAAATTCCATATCATTGCATTGATTCCTTGTTCTAAAGAATAAAGTAATAACTTAAGCACTACCTCTGGAGTTCTTTGTCACTACCAAATTAGTTTATCAAATGCAATTACATATCTTTGCCTGAACCATAGATGTTTAGAGAGTGTTAATATATGAAGATGGTGATTGTTATTACAAGCCAACTTAAATCACTAAGTTTGAACAGAAATTTAAGAAGTCTTGGAGGTTGATAGTGCATAAAACCATAATTGTAGCTCATTCTTTTCTATATAAAGTCTTTCTGGAGCAAATCAATTCATTTCCTATCAACTTGCATCTCACTGTTAATGTAGGATGCTCTCTTTATCCTCCTAAATATAGCATGTCATAGTTTGCTTTAGCCTAGTAGGCACACCAATGTACATTAATATATATTTCCTGAGGGTTAGGTCATTTCAAACTTGGTATCACTTAGTCCTCAGGGATCTTTAGTGTCTCCTCACTCCAAAAGATGTCAACTTATGAACTAACTCATTATACTGATATCATTGTCAATAGGACTGTAGAATTAAAATTAACAAGTAGCTTAAATGACAGAACAATACAATCGTCAAAGAGGGGAAAATGTATTCCACAAAATGTGTAAGAATTCATACCAGGAAATTTATATGATTCTTCCACATCAGAGAATAAATTGCTATTCCTTTGCTTCAGTATCACTGAAAAGGAGACATAGAGATTTGTTTAGTCTGTTCACTTTGTGATCTGAAAGACCACCAAACCTAGAAGAGACTGACAGAAAGATAAGCTTCTCTAGTTAACTTTCATGATAGCTTAGTGAGTCTGTCATTTGGCTCTTTAACCCAACAAACTGAGTAACACTAAAGCTTTTATGACATTTCAGAACGATCCACAGAAGCTTTAACAAACTACGATTGGAAACCAAAATAGAGACTTTAACTTCCAAGTTAGACCATGCCATCTTTTGCATATTACCATGATAATTTTCAGAAATAGCTTTTAAGTTGGTAATGGGCCATGGAAGAGTACTAAACAATACTGAATGGTCACTATATTATCATAAGATCCTATATGTTCTTTATGAATTGTTTTTGTTGAATTTATATAGTTTGAAGTACACACCATCCTAAAACAGAACTTGAACTATATTTGTTATTTTTTGATATGCACAAATAAGTTGCATGATCAAATCAGGTCATTAACCTTCGTACTATGATTTTTCCCACAAGGTTAGTGTCTCTTCTTCAACTCACACTTTTCTATAAGGAATTTTCTTTGATCATTGGTCCATGGAGGTGGAAAATAACATTTTATCAACCATTCTTCCTTATATACTAGTATAACAATGAGAAATGCATTGTGATAATATAGCCTTCTCAGGAACAGTTCTTAAGGCCATGGGGGTGAGGGACGGCTTGTCAAGAGAGAGTGGTACATCTTATCATCCACTTGTAGATAAGGCATAGTGTCAGGATAGTCCACAGTTCATAGTATGGATGCTTAATTTTGTAGGATATCCAAGGAAATGAAAGTAGCAAGTTTTAGAAATAAGAAAGAATGAGGAGGATTCTTGCAGAGATATTTGTATAATGGTCTAGAGTGTGAACATATTTATGTCACATGTGAATTCTTATCAAAAGGCCATTATGTGAGAGGAAATTTTAATAATCAGCTGCACAAAGTCTCTTAAATGAAATACATGTGAGACTCCTTCAAGTGCCACTGCGATGCTTTCACAAGGACATCACAAGCAAGAAGTTATTTTACAAAGAGCAGGCTATGCAGGAAAACAATGGCATGAACTTCCCATAACTATAGCTATTTCAGTTATTGCTACTACTTGAGTACACAAACCTGCTAGTAGAAGTTAGCAGCCTCAAACCTCTAATCTTGTATAATATGCAAAGGGTAGCTTTAAAACAATTTTATCTATTCCTTTTGTCTTAGAGAGTATAGCAGTTTGTCCTCACTTGAATAGATACTCATTCAGGTTTCAAAAATATTGTGATTTTGTGACACTACCAGTAACAAAGTCCACATACTGATTAGATGATGACAAACCACCTTAGTACTTTACAGAACAAGGCTTTTGACTGAGGTAGCCTTTATACAGCAAAGTAAAAACAGAGGTGGCCTAAGTCGACGGAAATCATTAAGTTTTCCAGTTCAAGTATCAGTTATCAACTGCATCATGAAAAGTGTACTCTGCATAGGTCTAGAAGTAATGCATAGAAGTAGAAGATAACTTTCACAGTTGCTTTTAAGTACCCATTCACAGAATGTTAAATTACTATTTCTAGGACTGTCCTCTTGTGCACCTTAGAGATTTTAGTACCTCAAACATAGGTTTCCACTAGTGGAGCCATGATTTCATTGAATTAGAAAAGGAGACAGCAACTTGCCTTTTGAGGATTATCATGCCATTTGGAGAAAAATAGAAATTTTGATGTTAATTTGGATGATTTTCACAGATCGAAAATGTGGCAGAGTTTGGATGGAGTCCACATTTTATTTGGGGATATTTCTTTTTTTTTATGTAATAGTGAGTGAAGTCGCTCAGTAGTGTCTGACTCTTTGCGACCCCATGGACTGTAGACTACTAGGCTTCTCCGTACATGGGATTCTCTAGGCAAGAATACTGGAGTGGGTTACCATTTCCTTCTCCAGGGGATCTTCCTGACCCAGGGATCGAACCCGGGTCTCCTGCATTGGAGGCAAATGCTCTAACCTCTGAGCCAGTGAACGTTAATGCAAAAGTATAAAAGCAGTACCACCATGAGTTCATATCATTTAGAAGTAAAGGTTTATGTTACAAAAAAAAAAAAGGTTTAGCTAGCACCTTACTAGTTGAGTTATAGCTGAAATCAAAGGGAGTACAGTGTAGTTAATAGAGGAGAAACATCATGAATTCAATCTATGGTTTTATTAGTTGTAGAAATGATGAACTATCCTTTAGAATAAATGCCTTGCTTTTCTAATATATATATTACTCCTTATCTCCAATATATATTTTGGAGAAAGAGTTTTGTTTTTGGTTGCCAGTTGAACCTAACCCATAAGTGAGATAATATTTAGGCATTCGATCAGAATTAGATGAGAAATGAACAATATCACTATATCTTGAATTTAGAATTGTATGAAATAATTATATCGGTTTAGAATTATTGAGGCTGCCACCCTTTTTTAATTGGAATATAGTTGATTTACAATATTATATATTTTAGCTGTATAACATAGTGTTTCAATATTTCTATAGCTTATACTCCACTTAAAGCTATTACAAAATGATGGCTATATTTCTCTGTTGTACCATATAATATATCCTTATTGCTTATGGGTTTGCTTCCTTTGGTTCACATGGTTATATATGAGTGAAATTTGCATTGAAAAAGAAATTATTGCATTATATTTCTTGGAGGAAAATTTTTGGTTTGGAAGTTTATGTACAGGAAGAATGGTTTATGTGTATGTCAAACAGCCAAGTTGTGGACTATTATAGTCATTCATTTTAGTCTATTACTCAGCATGTGAACAGATTACCTATTGTAACTTGGTCTCCTATTGTGTTATTTTGAACTATTCTTCTGCTTATACCATGGATGAATAAAGACTCACTTTTTTCAGCTCTTAGAAAGTTGTAGGCTCATGACCTACAGTCACCCATTTAAATGCTTCTATTTGTAACTTTACATATTGAAAGAATAGCTTAAAAATAAATGGCTAATCACAGCAATGGTATAGAGATTAGAGTAGAGGTGATGCTGGAAGCCAATGGAGGAGGAGTATTGGGAGCATCCAAAAGAATCAGTTTCTGTGAAATGATACTTGTAAGTGTTACATTGCCTAGGTTTCATTTTTCCTGACAATTTTCTAAACCTTTTTATTTAGTCTTTTTGATAATTCTCTGAGCTTCTAGATAACCTTCCAATAACTTCCTTTTTATTGCTTAAGTTAGTTACAATATATTTCTCATTTCCCAACCAGCACCCAAACTGACATACACTAAAAGCATGTAAGTAGCTGAGAACCTAAATAAATGGCAATATGTGAGTGCTGAAAACTGATTTACTCTCACATCAGGTAGCCTACTCAAACCAAAGGTAACTTCACGATGTAACTGCATGCTATGAATCAAGGAAACAAAAATATGGGGTAAGCAGTATAATACTAGGAACAAGAATTTATATGAAGGACACAGGCAGAAGATGTAGACTCTAGCATAGACTGAGGAACGGATTTACCAAAGAAGAGAAGAATAGTTATTACACTTTCAGGTATAGAAGTTAAAGAAGAAGCAGGAGAGCTTCAGCTTTAAATTTATTTCAAGAGCAAATCAATATTTTACAAATTTGCCTGAGTATAAAAATTACTTGGGAGTCTTATAAAAGTATGGGTACAAGACCCTCCATTGTAGATTCTGGTGTATTAGTATTAGGGTGGATCTAAGAATATCTATACTTTTATTTAAGTCGCTAGACAATCTCAGAATCCAAAATGCCTGGGACAATTTTGGACTAAAAATAATTTTGTATGAATGAGAGTGCTAATTATCAACAGATGTTTGAAATGTAGATAATTATGATTTAAAGGCTACATTTGCTTATAATAATAATACAATCATGCTTTTGAAAAAGTTTTAGAGTGAGAGTTTTTGAAAAAGTCACCCAATTATGAAATGTTGTCTTCAGCTAAATACACTGGAGAGATGTAAGTTGTTTTATTATGTTGACTGCAAGTAGCTTGGCCTTAAAAGTGCAGAAAGGGAGAGCTGATTGTCTGCGGCATCCTGAAACACTCATATATTGCTTTCAAGCTCAGTTGGCAAGGATTCAGTCAGAAACATCTGCAAGAATTTAGACTGAGCCATGTACCCAGCGATCTTTCTACCTGTTACTCTAATTACTACACTATAAAATTTTTATTTTTATTCTAGCTCCCTCTGATGCTGCTGGAAGATCATAGAGTAAACTCAGCAGGGTAAAGGAGTCTAAGATAAGAAAGAGAAAGAGGAGAATAAGGCAGGAAAACAGAGAAAATGAACTTGGAGGCTACAAGTCATGCTACACAGAATAACAAACAAATCCTCCACATCTTATGGTTTCTGCTTCCTGTATAGCTTCAAAAGTAATGAAGTTGCTTAAATATTTGGTAGACAGCATGGTGTCAAGTAAATATATATATATACATATATATATTAAAAGAGGGGAGATAAATTTGTTATAATGCTACATGCACTTGTATACATTTCTTTCACTTCTTGCTCATTTGTTTTTTTAAGCTATATTGCAAACAGATGATAGACTGAGACCTCTTGATGTTATATTCAATTATTTCTGAATTTGAATATATTTGAGTCCCTGGTGGCTCAGAGGTTAAAGCGTCTGCCTGGAATGCGGGAGACCCAGGTTTGATCTCTGGGTTGGGAAGTTCTCCTGGAGAAGGAAAATGGCAACACATTCCAGTACTCTTGCCTGGAGAATCCCATGGAGGGAGGAGCCTGGTAGGCTACAGTTCACGGGGTCGCAAAGAGTCAGACATGACTGAGCAACTTCACTTTCACTTTCTGAGATATAACTTGCAGTGATGAGGAGGTAGGCTATTTTATGCACATATGATTTGGGGGTGTATAATAAAATCCTTTGGAAGTAGGGAACCAACAAAAGGCAAAAAAGAAGGGATAGTTGAGAAGGAGACCAGTACCCTAAATGGTACCTTAGCTCATTATCTTAAAAATTGATGTCTTGGAGCCTACCTTGTTCTTGGATTTTCAGGTTTCCGATATATTATTTTTAAAATTCAAGTGAAAGGAAAACTCAACATAAGCTTCTTTAAAGTGAGATGGAACTTGAAGCTACGCTACTCAAAATCCAGAGTTTAATGAAACTGGTCCTAGATGCTCCACTGTGTCCCCAGTACCTTCTCTTTTGGTGTTACAGCTGAACATTCATCAAATAATGTGCACTGACAGCATGCTGTGACACCAAACCAGTTCCCAATTGAGAGCTCCAGACTAGAAGCTCATGTGAAAAGTAGAGTGTGTGCTCTATATACATTGCCAAAGAAAGTCTAGAAATGGAGTCTCATAGCTTCCAAGTGGGGTATGTGGCCTGTTTTACATGTGGTCATGCTAACACTTCCTATCCCTGTGGACACAGATGAGACTGGCTTTATATGACAAATACGGAAATAGAATTGGAAATAAATAATAACAAACTAAAAAATAGTGTTGCAATGCAAGAGAAATAGGAAAGTTGGTTGGGCTTATGGGAAAACTGACAAAAATTATTAATATATTTACAAATATATTCCTGGAGTTATTTAGATAGTTGGGTAATGTTCTCAACCCCAATCTTAGCATCATGTTATTTAGAGCATGTTCAGTTCAGTTCAGTTGCTCAGTTGTGTCCAACTCCTTGTGATCCCATGAATCACAGCACACCAGGCCTTCCTGTCCATCACCAACCCCCGGGGTTCACTCAAACTCATGTCCATCGAGTTGATGATGCCATCAAATTACCTCATCCTCTGTGGTTCCCTTCTCCTCCTGCCCCCAATCCCTCCCAGCATCTGGATCTTTTCCAATGAGTCAACTCTTTGCATGTTGGATCTACTTGCAGTCCAAGGGAGCCTCAAGAGTCTTCTCCAACACCACAGTTCAAAAGCATCAATTCTTTGGCGCTCAGCTTTCTTCACAGTCCACCTCTCACATCCATATATGACCACTGGATAAACCATAGCCTTGACTGGATGGACCTTTGTTGGCAAAGTAATGTCTCTGCTTTTTAATATGCTATCTAGGTTGGTCATAACCTTCCTTCCAAGGAGTAAGCGTCTTTTAATTTCATGGCTGCAATCACCATCTGCAGTGATTTTGGAACCCTAAAAAATAAAGTCTGACACTGTTTCCACTGTTTCCTCATCTATTTCCCATGAAGTGATGGGACCAGATGCCATGACCTTCGTTTTCTGAATGTTGAACTTGAAGCCAACTTTTTCACTCTCCACTTTCACTTTCATCAAGAGGCTTTTTAGTTCCTGTTCACTTTCTGCCATAAGGGTGGCGTCATCTGCATGTCTGAGGTTATTGATATTTCTCCTGGCAATCTTGATTCCATCTTGTGCTTCTTCCAGTCCAGCATTTATCATGATGTACTCTGTATATAAGTTAAATAAGCAGGGTGACAATATACAGCCTTGACATACTCCTTTTCCTATTTGGAATCAGTCTGTTATTCCATGTCAGTTCTAACTATTGCTTCCTGACCTGCATACAGGTTTCTCAAGAGGCATATAAGATGGTCTGTATTCCCATCTCTTTCAGAATTTTCCACAGTTTATTGTGATCCACACAGACAAAGGCTTTGGTATAGTCAATAAAGCAGAAGTAGATGTTTTTCTAGAACTCTCTTGCTTTTTCCATGATCCAGAGGATGTTGGCAATTTGATCTCTGGTTCCTCTGCATTTCCTAAAACCAGCTTGAACATCTGGAATTTCACAGTTCACATATTGCTGAGGCCTAGCTTGGAGAATTTTGAGCATTACTTTACTAGCATGTGAGATGAGTGCAATTGTTCGGTAGTTTAAGCATTCTTTGGCATTGCCTTTCTTTGGGATTGGAATGAAAACTGACCTTTTCCAGTCCTGTGGCCACTGCTGAGTTTTCCAAATATGCTGGCATGTGAGTGCAGCCCTTTCACAGCATCGTCTTTCAGGATTTGAAATAGCTCTACTGGAATTCCATCCCCTCCACTAGCTTTGTTCGTAGTGATGCTTTCTAAGGCCCACTTGACTTCACATTCCAGAATACCTGGCTCTAGGTGAGTGATCACACCATCATGAATATCTGGGTAATGAAGATCTTTATTGTACAGTTCTGTGTATTCTTGCAACTACTTCTTAATATCTTCTGCTTCTGTTCGGTCCATGCCATTTCTGTCCTTTATCGAACCCATCTTTGCATGAAATGTTCCCTTGGAATCTCTAATTTTCTTGACGAGATCTCTCGTCTTTCCCATTCTGTTATTTTCCTCTATTTCTTTGCGTTGGTCCCTGAGGAAGGCTTTCTTATCTCTCCTCGCTATTCTTTGGAACTCTGCATTCAGATGCTTATATCTTTCCTTTTCTCCTTTGCTTTTTGCTTCTCTTCTTTTCATAGCTATTTCTAAGTCCTCATCAGACAGCCTTTTAGCTTTTTTGCATTTCTTTTCCATGGGGATGGTCTTGATCCCTGTCTCCTGTACTATATCAGGAACCTCCATTCATAGTTCATCAGGCACTCTATTGGTCATATCTAGTCCCTTAAATCTGTTTCTCACTTCCACTGTATAATCATAAGGAATTTGATTTAGGTCATACCTGAATGGTCTGGTGGTTTCCCCCACTTTCTTCAATTTAAGTCTGACTTTGGCATAAGGAGTTCATGATCTGAGCCACAGTCAGCTCCCAGTATTGTTTTTGCTGACTGTATAGAGCTTCTCCTTCTTTGGCTGCAAAGAATATAATCAATCTGATTTCAATGTTGACCATCTGGTGATGTCCATGTGTATACTCTTCTCTTGTGTTGTTGGAAGAAGGTGTTTGCTCTGACCAGTGTGTTCTCTTTGCAGAACTCTATTAGCCTTTGTCCTGCTTCATTCTGTACTCCAAGGCCAAATTTGCCTGTTACTCCAGGTGTTTCTTGACTTCCTAATTTTGCATTCCAGTCCCCTATAATGAAAAGGACATCTTTTTGGGGTGTTAGTTCTAAAAGGTCTTGTAGGTCTTCATAGAACCGTTCAACTTCAGCTTCTTCAGCGTTACTGTTTAGAGCATGTTAAAGTACCCTAAAATATACAGGAAAGTTAACTACAGGTTTTTGAAAGTACCTATCCTATACTCTAAGTAATAATCAACAGCTGAATCTACTTATTTTATTTTTTCATCATTTTGAAAAGTTGCATGATTAGACAGTTCATTTTATTTCTAAATGCTTCCATAATAAATATTTATTTCCAAATATTGCCAAAATCTTGCAATTAATGAGTAAAGTGTTTGTCCTTAGAATGAGTTCCAGTAGTAAATGCTATTAATCACAGGTTTTTATACCAAATATTTGGGCATAGCTTCTTTAAAACATCCAAATTGAAAAAATTAAATGGTTTCACACAGTTATGCTATATTATTTTATAAAATAATTCTGTAGCCTAATAATGCTCCAGTGTTGATATTCGTTTTTTGCTTTGTCAGTTTGGTTCCCAAGATTTGTCTTTATTGATTGAAGTACTAATATTTAAGGGTATATTTAAAGGTATATTTGAGAGTATGAAATGCACCTCAAAATTAAGGGCCCTTTATTATTAAAACAAGGTCTTCCCAAGTGGTGCTAGTGGTAAAGAACCTGCCTGCCCATGCAGGAGATGCAATAGATTCAGTTTCAATTCCTGGGTCAGGAAGATGCCCTGGAGCAGAAAATGGCAACACTTACAGTGTTCTTGCCTGGAAAATTTCTTGGACAGAGGAGCCTGGTGGGCTATAGTGCATGGGGTCACAAAGACCGGCACGATTGAGCTAGGTTTGAGTTTTACTATTAAAACAAAGGAAAAAGAGAATCTTGTTTAAACTAAAATATATCAGTATTCTTAGTTGTAAAAAAATAGAAATCCTTCTTAAAGAAACTTAAGAAATAAGGGAAATATAGTAGATCTCAGACTTCAAGAAAAGTTTTAATGACCAAACTGGATAAAAGGAGGTAAGTCTCAGAAACCATGTCTTGTATGATACTGACTTTTTTCTAAAGATTTTTCTTGTTTGTTTAGGTTAATATCTTCTTTTGTTGTCTTAGGTTTTGCTTTATAACTATGTTGAGAGATACTAAAAACTCCAAGTTTTATTTTTAGTTTCTTTTTCCAGTGAAAAATATTGTTTTCAATATTAATCTACTTCCAAGTTCTGAATCTAATTGAATCAACTCTTTATAAAGCGTCTGGTGGGAATGGAACAGTTCAAGAAAAGGTGCTCAGTTTTGAGTGTTCTAAGTCTTACATGAATAATTTAAGGGGGTATACAAGTCATTTTTACCACTTCCTATGTCATCTGTACTTATAAATAATATATATGAAAAAAAATGAATGAACTCTTTCAGGGTACCATGGTTCTATTCAACTACTTCCTTTTAAACTTGCTTCTATAGTTAATGAAAATGCATTTGGATCCAAAGATTCCAGTCAATCAAATAAAATTTTAAAAAGAAAACATATTAAACCCAATAGCATTTTATTTAACTTGAGTTTCCTATATTATTGACTCAAATTTTCTATTAAGTTTGTCTCTTTGAGTATGTAAATCACACAACTGAGAGTCTTGTTTTGCTTGTTTTTTTTTTTTTCTGTTTTTTAGCCAAAGATTCTAGGCAAAAGTCTCAGGTTGGTAAAGGGAAATATTAAAGTATCAACATGTAATTGGGCACACTGGTAGTTTTCCAATGCAAAGTCATAACCTAAATGCTTTCTACTTAGCACTGAAAATTACATCTCCTCTGGTTCACGTTTATGTTTCATCTAAGAGCAGGTGGAAGAAGTTTGTGTGCCAAGAAGCCTCCCATGGTATTCACAGTTTGAGAGTTTGAGCTGTAAGGGGATCATTTGACTTGTAAACAGTTTTACTTTTACATAATTGACATGAAACTGGCAATACTTCACACAGGTATGTCAAAGAATATTACCTTTTGCACAGTACAATGCTTAAAAGCAAATAATGTTTTTAAATCTGTAACTCAGAATTTCTCAAAATAAAAGAATGCATAGTTTGTAATCAAGTATTATATATATATATGCATATACATATATATATTTCTCAATCAGTGAATATATGGGATTTTACTATAACCATAGCCTAAAATTAATCATATGAATGGTTTCCTCAATACTTTTATCATGGTTTTTGGTACTACATTTACATCAAAGAAGTTATTTTGATAAAGGCTTAAGTGGAATTATCATTTGAATAAACTATTCATAAGCCTATTCTCCTTCAGTATTTCTACACTGTTCCCCATATAACAGTGCAAATGCACATAGTCTCTTTGTAAACAGTAGAATCAAAGTAATTTTTATGTCTTTCTTTATCTGGTCTTGGGCTCCTAATGGGAGGCAGGAATGTTATTTTCAGGTACAGAGATACTGTAACTGGAGCTATGGATGGTAAAGCAAAATAAAAAGATACTCGTGTTCTTTAAAAACTTCACTCAACATAATATTAGATAATTGACTCCATTGATGTATAAAACAATTATACAACATCTAGATTAGAGGGAGGTACAAGGGTTAGAGTCATAGAAGCAGAAGTAGAGAGGGAGAATGTCAGGGAGGGGGATACACATGCCCATACCAGGATATCTAACTTATGTGCAGAGTATGAGAAATGCTGGGCTGGAAGAAGCACAAGCTGGAATCAAGATTTCCAGGAGAAATATCAATAACCTCAGATATGCAGATGACACCACCCTTATGGCAGAAAGTGAAGAGGAACTAAAAAGCCTCTTGATGAAAGTGAAAGAGGAGAGTGAAACGTTGGCTTAAAGTTCAACATTCAGAAAATGAAGATCATGGCATCTGTTCCCATCACTTCATGGGAAATAGATGGGGACAGTGGAAACAGTGTCAGACTTTATTTTGGGGGGCTCCAAAATCACTGTAGATGGTGATTGCAGTCATGAAATTAAAAGATGCTTAGTCCTTGGAAGGAAGGTTATGAGCAACCTAGATAGCATAGTAAATAGCAGAGACATTACTTTGCCAACAAAGGTCCATCTAGTCAAGGCTATGTTTTTTCCAGTGATCACATATGGATGTGAGAGTTGGACTGTGAAGAAAGCTGAGCACTGAAGAATTGATGCTTTTGAACTGTGGTGTTGGAGAAGACTCTTGAGAGTCCCTTAGACTGCAAGGAGATCCAACCAGTCCATCCTAGGGAGATCAGTCCTGGGTGTTCATTGGAAGGACTGATGCTAAAGCTGAAACTCCAATACTTGGGCCACCTCATGCAAAGAGTTGACTCATTGGAAAAGACCCTGATGCTTGGAGGAATTGGGAGCAGGAGGAGATGGGGACGACCGAGGATGAGATGGGTGGATGGCATCACTGACTCGATGGACATGAGTTTGGGTGAACTCCAGGAGTTAGTGATGGACAGGGAGGCCTGGCATGCTGCAATTCATGGCGTTGCAAAGAGTCGGACATGACTGAGCATCTGAACTGAACTGAACTGATATCAGGATAAGAAACCAGGAAGTTATAGTCACCGGCATCACTGCTGCTGCTGGTGCTGCTAAGTTGCTTCAGTTGTGTCAGACTCTGTGCGACCCCATAGACGGCAGCCCACCAGGCTCCCCGTCCCTGGGATTCTCCAGGCAAGAACACTGGAGTCAGTTGCCATTTCCTTCTCCACACAGGCATCACTGATATACCCCAAACTGGGGAAACAGACAATGTAATCATACGCCTAGCCTGTTCTCATCACAGTGCAGAACAGTGAAGACTCAGAGGACGTATGCCCCTTGCACTGGCTGGTAAGAGAAGCTATAAGCCCATTTTGTACACACCTCTCTGCCCACATAACATGTAGTGTAGGAGAAAGAGAAAGATTGAATCAGCTCAGAATAGAATTTAACCACTGAGATAAGAAAATAAGTATTTAAAGATGGCTATTTAAAACCTGAACATTTTTGTGTTATGCCCTTCTTTGACTCTTCTTAAATATCTAGAAGGAAATTCTGAAGAAGATTTTGTAAGTTTCTGAATCAATTTTAGGAAATCAAGTTGGCATAGTCTATGCTTATCAGAAAAAAGAAAAATAAATAAAAGGATTATACTAGGTCAATGAAATAACTCAGAAAAGAACAAAATGATAAAAATATTGATTGAAAATAATAAATGCTTGCTATGTATTATCAATAATACGAGGGCTAAATAAATCTGTACTTTTACACTGGAAAGGACTTGGAAATTTATCAATATGTTTATTCTTAAAAACATATTAGAACAAATGTACATAGACAACTGTAGGATAAAATGAAGGACAGGAATTTAAGTGACAAAGAAACAATGTTTCCAATATAGGAAGCAGTGAATGTTTGCAGGATGGCAGTTTATCAGCAGCCTACTGAAGGTTCTGCCCAGACTGAAGCAAGAGCAAGCATTCCAGGAAAGAAGAGAGAGACAGAGAGAGAGTGTGTGTGGGTTTGTGTCTGTTTTTAAAGAGAGAATGCGTAGTCAAGATGCCATATACTCCACTGTACGAGAGGCAGTTTGGAAAAAGTAAGATGAGTTAAAAACATGGTATGAAAAAAAATAATATACACACACAGCAACTAGAAATTTCAAGGGAGAAATACATGGTCCCAACGTGAAGCAAATGTTCCATATTGGAAAATCAAATGAACAAACTTTATTAAAACAGAAGGGATTCTACACCACAGTTAAATATAGAAAATTGGAAGATGATAGGAATTAGGCAAGAAGGAAAATATGTCTTCTCCCAAAAATAAAACTGCAAAATCAGTGAAAAAACAAAATCAGGAATAAACACAAAATGTTTAAGAAAAAATCATATTTCAAATATGAAATAAATCAATACATATCATGATTTGGATAAAATAATGGAGACTAAGGGAAAAAAAGAAACATCTGAACCCAATGCTAAAAATATTCTCATCTGATTGACATTTGACTCACTGAACTAGAAGTGTTGGGAATAAAATATAATCAAAGAAGCTTACTAAACTCTGCAGGAAATGATACTTATTTCAAAATGAGAACTCATTTATTTTTAATGCACCATATAACAAATAACAAAGCCATGGTGTGGTCATTACAAATGATACTACCTTTGAAAATATTTTCATGAGTGAGGCTGTCTGAGGATAGAGACGACTAAGATGGAGTTGGGGAGCAAAGTGTTAATTGAGATCAAAACCTATGATATTTAGGGGGAGGAAAAATTTATATTTAGAGCTTTGGTGCCCTTTATGGATAGCAGAAGCTGCAATGTTAAATCTGAGACTTTAATAAAGTGCAATACCATAAATAGAAATAGGTCAGTAAAATATAGATCATAGCTCCAACATTTTGAATATTCTTCAGAGCTTTTAAATTTGAACTCATCCTACATTCAATAAATACTGTTGAACTGAAGTATAGTACAGATACTCTGATGGAATTAAGACACAAAATTACTTCCACGCTGATGACTACACATTTACTTGAGGAATTTTAAGTAATACTTTGGCAGTGGTTACTATGACACTTATTCCTATCATGATTTTGATATTTATTGAAGCTACTGTTTTGTAAATGAAAACTTGAGGTTATTTTTAATTTTAAATAGTATCATCAACAATCATTATGAAAAGGGTTGAAATCCACATTTCTCTCTAGGTCCTTCCTTCCCTATTCCTGTTTTCTCCCCAAGGAACAAAAATAAACAAAGAAAAACGCTTAGAGAAAAAGCCTTAAAATTGCCCCACCACTTTACTACCTTTGTTTGCCAAATCCAGAAGCCACTGCTTTTTTCTCGGTCTTACAGCAGCATTTAACTGTACCATTTACTCTTTCATCAAATGCTCCTACTCTTTGCTTCCAGGAATTTACATTACTTCATTGGCTGTTACTCCTCAGTCTTCTTTGCTAGATCCTGCAATGTCTGATTAAACTGTATTTGGGATGCTTGGGGCTTAGTCTTGAGCCTCAAGACCTTTTGACCCTTTATTGATCCTTGACCCTATATTTTCTCTAACTTATGCAAAATGAACTCATCCAGTGTTAACAGTTTAAATATCATCAAAATATTAATAACTCCTTAATTTAAATGGCCAGGTCTGACCTCACCTGTGAATTCAAGTCAGAATTTCCTGATGCTAGTTAATATTTTCACTTTCAAGTCCAATAGCCATCTTAACATTAATGAGGTCAAAACAGAACTCCTTCTTTAATCCAAATCTGTTTTCGTTTGTTTTCTCTCCTAGTAAATTGCAAACAATCCAAACAATGATTAAAGGCAAAACTAGAATTTCAGTTGACCATTCTACATTCAGCTAATAAAATCATCAGCTGATTGTGCTAAACTTTACCTTCAAAGCGAACCATAAATTTCTATTCACTTTTTTAAAATCCATTTCTACTATTCCAATCCAATCCAATATAAACCAATCTACAATCATTACTTACCTGGCACTGTATTATCATTTCTATGACTTTCCTGACTCCATCCTTGCTCTGTAGTCACACTGATTTTATTAAAATAAAAGAATATAATTTATTCTCCAATATATAACTATTGAATGGGTTTCTGTTAGCATTGCAAGAAACCCCACCCAATTTCTTAGCCCTTGCTTACAAAACCAATCATGACCTGCTCCTGCCTTTTTTACCGGCTTTAAGCTGCCCTTGTATATTTCCTTAAGCTTCTACCATATTAGCATCCTTTTAGTTTCTTTGAATACATAAAATTTACTTAGTTTTTTTTCTGGAATATTCTTGCTATAAATCCTAACTTAATTCTCTTGTTCCTATTACATGTGTCTCCAAAGACTATTCTTGCTTGCTTTTTTTTGTGACTTCTACTGTTTCCCTCTAGAATATAGATCAATAGGTTCTGGGACCTTTAATAATGCAGACAGTTTTGAGTTCCTATTGTTGAGAGTAGTTGGAGGCCAAAGATATTTTTTATTTTATTTAAAAGTTGCTCAGTTGTATCCGACTCTTTGCAACCCCATGGATTATACCATCCTTGGAATTCTCCAGGCCAGAATACTGGAGTGAATAGCCATTCACTTCTCCAGGGGATCTTCCCAAAACAGGAATCGAACCCAGGTCTTCCACATTGCAGGTGAATTCTTTACCAGCTGAGCCACCAGGGAAGCCCTGGTTGAGAGTAGTAGGAGGCCACAGATAAATATTCAATAACTCATTGTTGAATGGTAAATAATTTTACCTGATTTTGAAACATTAAATGGTGTTGTGCTTTCTTGGCTATTAAAGCAAAGAAAATATTATATGTTGCCATTAGGACCTGACATCAAATATTTTTAAAATATTAAAAAGAAATATTTAAAAGAAAGGCATGGCTTTTTTAGAAAAGTGTTGTTTTACAATATAGACTGAAGAGTAGTGCTGGCAGATGCTGAACTTAATAGCTGTCCTTTTGTAACCGAAGAGAAATGCAAAGCTCCCATGACATAGTGTGATTTGGGAACTAACCAACAGACTCAGTATGAGGCTCTTTTATGAGAAGAGTATCTGAGATGTTAAAACCTCTCTGTGTGACAGGCTCTTTTTTTTCCAAATTCTAAGTTGGATAAAGCATTCTTTGAAGTTCTTATCTTTTCAGGTTGTCCAGCATGATTGTGAAAAAGGAGAGATGTTTCCAATTTGGTAGATTATCCAAGGAAGTTATTTCTCAGCTCTCTGGAAGAAGTTGAAGGCTTTGGAAATGTGGAACTGTTTCAACCCTGCAAGATAACCCAGCCCTCCATGACTGAAGTAACTTAGATACGAAATACGCTTCTAAAATAGGCTGTGCCAACTGGCATTGTAGTTTTAAAAGTCCATTGGGGAGACATCTCAGTCCCGCTGATTTAACTACTAGGCTTTGTCTGACCTTATTTGTTTAGATTTTGCTGTATTGAATGCTGCTGTGGAATCCTGCTTAAATTTATTTGGTGGCATTGAAAGAGAAAAATGATGGCATTATTTCTGTTAAATATAATAGTAACAAAAAAGAGACGTGCGAAGCTAAGAAAGATCTTATTTTGGAAAGATCTCTTTTTAAAAAATTCCCAGTTGCTTGTCTGGTCATCCAAGCCAAATGAAGAGAATTGTTGGTAATTAAAAAGTAATTCACTGAAGTGACTGCAGCTGTAGCATTGGTTTTACTGCCAAACGCAGTGTGATCTATAGAAACAAAATCCTAATTGTTTCAAATGAAGAAAAAAACAACAACAACGAAAAAAACTCTACTCCTAAAGATGTCTAAAAAGCTTTATTTCATTTATAAAAACACTGGTGAATTTTTAGCAATGAAGTTGTAAAGAAGAAGGAATAGCTTGCCAAACTGGCAAACTCAAGCCTCATATACATGTGCAGCTGAATAGTTATTTACAAACTACTCTAGAACAAGTATGTGAATATTGTACAGCCATTTTTATCCTCTATTGTATCCCTTGAGTTTAAAAGGCTTGAAAATAAGGAGTTTGAAAGAGGAAAAAAATGAGACTTTAATTTTTTGATTTATTTTGGGTTTTAAATATTGATAATACTTTAAAACTTGGTAAAGAAATATCACTGAAGCTATGAATATTTTATTGACCTTCTTCAGGAATTTTCTTTACCAAGTATTATTTTCACACCCTTCAAACCAAAGGTTTCTAAGTGGTAAATACTTTCCATCCTGGCTGAAGGTAAATGCTACCTTTAGTTGGTATCTCCCAGATTTTTTTGGGTTATTACTAGCTTTTTCCTGTAAGCACTTTAAGCATATTCTTTTTCTTTTTAATCATATTTTTGATACTTAATCTAATTTTGAAACTACTTATTTTTTTCTCCTACAAGAGACTACTAGTTTTTGCAAGAAATATTTATCTTTGTTTTATATGCCTCAATTTTACACATCACTTTAAGTGACATATCAGAGTCCCGCTACCCAGTAGAACATTTATGTAAACTGAGTGAAGAAAGAAGTGATAAATCTTAAATAAATGATTAGAATTTATTTTTATTGTCAGATATTTTACTTAAATATATTAGTATTTTTAAATACATAAGAAATAGTACCAGGGTTGTATTTATTAGTTAAAGTTGATTACTTGAAATAAAAATGCTTTATTACTATACTAAATAAATATAGGGATTTATCAGACTTACATTCCAACTAAATAGATTCATTGGGAAACTGCACTAACCACAATTTACTTTAAAACAAAGTTATTAGAGTTCAGCTATTCTAAAAGGTAAACGGTAGACTTATTCACTGTCAGAATACAACAAACTTTTATGTGCCTTAATTGTAAAGAATTATCTTCTAGAGTTTGC
This sequence comes from Ovis canadensis, assembly GCF_042477335.2. Classification (NCBI taxonomy): domain Eukaryota; kingdom Metazoa; phylum Chordata; class Mammalia; order Artiodactyla; family Bovidae; genus Ovis; species Ovis canadensis. The sequence goes on from NC_091254.1 coordinate 71,089,458, forward strand.
TTCAGTTTAGTTCAGTATCTCAGTCATGTCTGACTCTTTGTGACCCCATGGACTGCAGCACTCCAGGCTTACCTGTCCATCACCAACTCCTGAAGATTGCTCAAACTCAGGTCCATCGAGTCGGTGATGCCATTCAACTATCTCATCCTCTGTTGTCCCCTTTTCCTTCTGCCTTCAATCTTTCCCAGCATCAGGGTCTTTTCCAATGAGTCAGTTCTTTGCATCAGGTGACCAAAGTATTGGAGTGTCAGTTTCAACATCAGTCCTTCCAATGAATATTCAGGACTGATTTCCTTTGGGATTGATTCCCTTCTCCTTGCAGTCCATGGGATTCTGAAGAGTCTTCTCCAACACCACAGTTCAAAAGCATCCATTCTTCGGCACTCAGCTTTCTCTATAGTCCAACTCTCACATCCGTACACGACTACTGGAAAACCCATAGCTTTGACTAGATAGACCTTTGTCAGCAAAGAAATGTCTCTGCTTTTTAATATCTAGGCTATCTAGGGTGGCCATACCTTCTCTTCCAAGAAGGAAATGTCTTTTAATTTCATGGATGCAGTCACCATCTGCAGTGATTTTGGAGCCTCAAAAAATAAAGTATCTCATTGTTTCCATTGTTTCCCCACCTGTTTGCCATGAAGTGATGGCACTGGGTACCATGATCTTAGTTTTCTGAATGTTGAGCTTTAAGCCAACTTTTTCACTCTCCTCTTTTATTTTCATCAAGAGGCTGTTTAGATCTTCGCTTCCTGCTATAAAGGTGGTGTCATCTGCATATCTGAGCTTATTGATATTTCTTCCAGCAGTGTTGATTCCAGCTTGTGCTTCATCCAGCCAGGCATTTCGCATGACATAATCTGTATATAAGTTAAATAAACAGGGTGACAATATATAACCTTGATGTAGTCCTTTCTCTATTTAGAACCAGTCCATTGTTTCATGTCCAGTTCTAACTGCTGCTTCTTGACATGCATACAAATTTCTCAGGAGGCAGGTCAGGTGGTCTGGCATTCTCATCTCTTAAAGAATTTTCCAGTTTGTTGTGATGCACACAGTCAAAGATTTTGGCATAGTCAATAAAGCAGAAGTAGATGTTTCTCTGGAACTCTCTTGCTTTTTTGATGATCCAACAGATGTTGGTAGTTTGATCTCTGGTTCCTCTGCCTTCTCTAAATCCAGCTTGAACATCTGGAAGTTCACAGTTCTCATACTGTTGAAGCCTGGCTTGAGCATTACTTTACTACCGTGTGAGATGAGTGCAGTTGTGTGGTAGTTTAAGCATTCTTTGGCATTGTTGTTCTTTGGGATTGGAATGAAAACTGACCTTTTCCAGTCCTGTGGCCACTGCTGAGTTTTCCATATTTGCTGGTATATTGAGTGCAACACCTTAACATCATCATCTTTTTGGATTTGAAATAGCTCAACTGGAATTCCATCGTCTCCACTAGCTTTGTTTGTAGTGATGCTTCCTAAGGCCAATTTAAGTTCTCATTCCAGGATGTCTGGCTCTAGGTGAGTGATCACACCATCGTGATTATCTGGGTCATGAAGATCTTTATTGTACAGTTCTTCTGTGTATTCTTGCCACCTCTTCTTAATATCTTCTGCTTCTGTTAGGTCCATACCATTTATGTCCTTTATTGTGCCCATCTTTATATGAATGTCCCCTTGGTATCTCTAATTTTCTTCAAGAGATTTCTAGTCTTTCTCATTCTATTGTTTTCTGATATTTCTTTGCATTGATCACTGAGGAATGCTTTCTTATCTCTCCTTGCTATTCTTTTGAACGCTGCATCCACGTGGGTATATCTTTCCTTTTCTCCTTTGTCTTTTGCTTCTCTTCTTTTCTCAGCTATTTGCAAGGCCACCCCAGACAATCATTTTGCCTTTTTGCATTTCTTTTTCTTTGGGATAGTTTTGGTCACTATCTTCTGAACTGCTCATTAATTTCATTTTGAATTATCAAGTTAAATTACAAAAAAATATTCTGTATTTAATAAAAAAGTTTTTTTAAAAAATGTGGGATGTTTAAAAATGGAATTTAAAGCATGTAAGAGTTTTACTATCTATTATAATTTTAAAAGTTACTAAAAAAGAACTAATTGTACATGGAAATAGTATAGCTTGTTGGAGTTATAAAGGAGTTACAGAGAAGCTCACTGAAAATCCTGAATTAAATATTAAATCACATTTTCATTAAATAAATATTTTGGGGAAAATTCTATATATCAATTATGAGGAATACAAAACTTATTTACCCTTTCTTTTCAGTTTACTCTGTGTTGTGAGTATGGCAAGAACAACCCCATTCAAACAAACATGAATGGATGAATGAATAAATAAATGAATGAATGAGTATCAAATACTGATATATGAATGAAGAAAAATGAAGCAGGTTAAAAGAGAAAATGCCAACTGGGCTCAACTGGTCCATCTGCGCAGAGCCTTGATGTTAGGAGCAAATTATTTGGGTAGCTGAGGGAAGAGTGTTTGGGTAGAGGGAACAGTTTGGGCAAAGGCCCTGTACCAGTACAGCCCTGAACTTTTCCATAAACACAATGACCTGTATGTCTATAATAAAATCAGTGAGGTAGAGACTAATGTATTATTAGATCAGAGAAGTTGACTCACACAACATCAGGCAGGGCCACCTAGCTATGAAGGTATACTCAACATTCATTCTGAATAAACTGTGATGCCACTGGATGGTTTATTTAAGTCAAGGAACATGTCTAATATTTGTTTTAAAAAGAACATTCTTCTTACTTTATTAAGAATAAGCTACTGAGGCCAAAGATGGAATCAGGGAGATTGGAAGCAGTAAAACTGGTGACCAAAATTTTATAGTTATTTAGAACGCCCTAGTGTGATGGGAACCCACTCCAGTGTTCTTGCCTGGAGAATCCCAGGGATGGGGGAGCATGGAGGGCTGCCAGCTATGGGGTCACAGAGTCGGATGCGACTGAAGCAACTTAGCAGCAGCAGCAGCAGCAGTGTGATTATACCTGTTATTTATGACTACTGTCTTTTAGCATTTGTCTCAAAATTGCTCTCTTAGATTTACTGTGTTGTGATCAAAAGATCATAAATTTTAGAATTCCTACATTAAAATTTTGAAAAAATATCAGTTGGTTGCTGCTGCTGCTGCTGCTTAGTCATTTTGGTTGTGTCCAACTCTGTGTGACCCCATAGACGGCAGTCCACCAGGCTTCCCTATCCCTGGGATTCTCCAGGCAAGAACACTGGAGTGGGGTTGCCATTTCTTTCTCCAATGCCTGAAAGTGAAAAGTGAAAGTGAAGTCGCTCAATCATGTCTGACTCTTAGCAACCCCATGGACCGCAGTCTACCAGGCTCCTCTGTCCATGGGATTTTCCAGGCAAGAGTATTGGAGTGGGGTGCCATTGCCTTCTCTGATCAGTTGGTTATCTCACATAAATTATATGCTATATGAAAATTCTGATTTATTTTTATTTCTTTCATATTTTTAATAAACCTGTTTTATTTCTTCTATTTCTGATGTTGCTTCTGAGCTACTATCTCTTCATTTTCTCAACAAGATAATTTATACAAATACTGACAGACAGGACAAAATGATGGTGTAGGTTATCCTAGACTCACTTCCTTCCATGAACATGATAGATTTGAAGCTACATATAAAGCAACAATCTCAGAGAATTACCTGAAAACTAGCAGAAAAGATTTTCCACAACTAAGTAAAAAGAAAAAAGTCAAACTGAGACAGGTAGGAGGCAAGAAGATGCAGTCTTATTGGGAATCATATTCCTATCATCCAAATTGCAAGGGAAGAAAACAATTCAATTTATAATAACACCAAAGAGAATAAAGTATCTAAGAATAAATTTGACCAAGGTGGTAAAAGACCTGGACTCTCAAAACTATGATACTGAGGAATGAAATTTAAGATGACATAAATAAATGGAAAGATATATCATGCCCGTGGGTTGGGAGAATCAATATGACTAAAATGTTCATGCTATCCAAGGCTATATACAGAGTCAATGTAAACCCTATCAAAATATCAATAGCATTTCTCACGGAACTAGAAAAAATAACCCTAAAATGTGTATAGAACTACAAAAGACCCCAAACCATCAAAGTGGTGTTAAGAATGCAGAACAAATTTAGGAGTATCAGACTTCCTCACTTCAAACTGTAGTATAAAACTATAGGAGTCACAATAGCAGGATACTGTCACAAGAAAAGAAACACAAATCAATGGAGCAGAATAGAGAGCCCTGAAAGAAACCCATGCTTATATGATCAATTAATCTTGACAAAGAAGTCAAGATTCAATGAAAAAAGTCCTCTTCAATAAATTGAGAACACTATACAGTCACAAGCAAAGAATAAACCTGGGTTACTTTCTTATACCATGTACAAAACTAAGTTAAAATAGATCGAAAGCTTAAATGTAAAACCTTAAACCATTAAACTCCTAGCAAAAATATAGGCAATATGCTTTTTAACATTAATTTTATTAGTACCGGTGTCCTCAGGCAAGGGCAACAAAAACAAAAATAAAGGTAATTGCATCAAAATAAAAAGGTTTCACAAATTAAAGGAAGCCATTAACAAAATGAAAAAGCAGTCTACTCAATGATAGAAAATACTTGCAAATACTATAGCTGATAAGCGATTAACATCCAAAATACATAAAGGAATCATACAAATTATAATAATAACAAAAATCTCATATAATTTCATCAATAAATGGACAGAGGACCTGAATATACATTTTTCTAAAGATAACATACAAATGACCAATAGGCACATGAAAAGGTGTTCAACATCACATTCATCAGGGAAATGCAAATCCAAACCACAGTGAGATATCACCTCACACCTACAAAAATGGCAATGCTACTAATGACATGTGATGGCAAGGATGTGGAAAAAAGGAAATACTTGTGTATTGTTGGTGAAAAGTAAATTGGTGCAGTCCTATATAAAACAGTATTGAGGTTCCTCAAAAACTAAAGATGGAAGTATCACTTGATCATACAATTCCACTTCTGGGCATTTACCAAGAGAAAACAAAAACATTAATTTAATAAGATATGTATACCTTTATGTTCATTGCGGCATGATTTACAAAAGCCAAGATATGGAAGCAGCATGTGTCTATCCATGGACAAATATACAATAAAATACTACTCAGCCATATAAAAGAATGAAATCATGCCATTTGTGAAAATGTGGGTGGATCTAGATGGCATTAGGCCAACTGAACTAAGTCAGATAGAGAAAGACAAATACTATATGATTTCACTTATATGTGAAATCTAAAAAAATAAATGAATAAATAAGCAAACAAACAAAACAGAAAAAATCTCTTAGGTATAGAGAACAAACAAGTGGTACAGTGGGGAGAGGTGTGAAAGAATGAGCAAAACTGGTGAAGGGTATTAAAAGCTACAAGCTTCAGTTATAAAATAAATGTCATATACTATAATAATTGTGTATAGTGACATACTTTTGCCAGACTTATCATATGGTAATACATGTAATGTCCAATCACTATTTTATACATCTGAAACTAACATAATATTATTGTACATTAACTATACCTTAAATATTAAAAATATGTAGTTTTCACCTAAAATTCACATACCATGTGTCAGGCTTTTTACACAAACTACAGCAATCCTATAAGGCAGGTGATGCAAAATGAAACACTTAGAAGTTAAGCAACCTACCTTATTTTCTATTATAGAAATGGCACATTTGACATTCAGACCCAGGTCTGGTTGCTATCAGGCCCTGTTACTTTTTCACTGAATTCACATACATGGACATTAGAAATAATCTAGCCTATGCTACAACTTTCTGAACAAGAAACTAGATAAATAATTGATCAAATTACTCATTCTTTTTAAATATTGACAAATAGTGGCAGCTTACATATACAAAATTCCCCCAAAGTATTGCTTATTAGTGATATTTTCTATTTTAGCTTTTTGTCATAAGCTGTACATAAGAAATAAATCATTTTCAATATGTACATTGTATCAAAATTTTCTCTATGTAGTAGGAATCATGTGATTGTTGCTGGTCAAAATTATTTTTGAGATAGTACAGTCTTTCTTTGGTACAACAATAAATATATCCAGTTTCTGGCATTTAATGAGAAAGAAATTTAAGACTAACAAACTATTTGCTTCTACAGTTCATTTCTTTGAAGAATAGTCTGTAAAGCCTTGTAAATCCACAAAAATAAAAAATGCTAGTAATTTATCCAGCTATTTTCATATTCCTGATACACCTGAGTAGGCCGATACACTTGAATGATCAAAAGGTATATTTTTCAATTTATTTGTTGAAATATATTGCTGGATGTTTAATTGAATTATCTACTGTTTTTAATTTATTAATAAATGAGGCATGAAAAAGGTGTAATTGTTGTAAAATATAAACTTTTTCCTCTGAGAAGAAATGTTGCCTCTTTATACTAGCTTAATAGGTTGAAAGTAACATGCTTTTTAAAATAGAAGTAGAGTAAATGTGACTTGTATGAGAAGTCAAAATGAAAAAAGCAGTATCTTTTCTGCTTTAGAAGAGATGTTCAAGGAACATCTCTTCTAAAAATCAATAAATACTGTTGATGTTTACCTTAGAATTTTCCTTTAGATTTTGTTATTTCTGATAAATTTTTAAAAAGTTGTGCATTATCTGATTGTATGAAATGTAACCAGTTTCTTATAAATGTTAAAACATGCTTTTTAATTACCTCTACGTATTTTTGAGCATTTATTCAAAATACATGCTAAAGGGCATGTTTCTAAGACATCAAAAGTTTACTTTAAGATATTTAACATATCAACTTTCTTCTAGAAAATGTAATAAGCCTTTCAATGAATCACTTGCAATTAAAATAGTTTTTAATTGACGCCTTCCCAAAATTCAAAATATACTTGAACAATAAAATGCATATTAAGTCATTCATGTTTTCAAGTGTCCCTTTATAGTATCCATGGGGATATTTGGAAGAAGAGTGTTCCATACAAGGTGAATGAATGAAAATCCCAACAGGACTTTGACAGAATTTATTTGCGGCCCATTGAGAAAGGGGCAGAGCAGTGTGGGACAAGGTCAGAGAAACTGCAACACTATAGATCTTACATTCTGTATAAAAGACATGGGATTGCCTATGGATGGAGATGGGAAGCACTGGAAAGCTTGAGCAGAGCAATAATGGAATCTGAATTGCATTTTAATGAGTACCCTGAATTATTCACTGAAAAAAAATGAATATCCGACATTTCTGACTGCAAAAGGACATGTCCCTTTAAAGAACAGAACTGAAAAAACTAAAACATTTCTCAGGTTTCAGTGACATTCAGAAGCGGGAGAAAAATTCAATCTTTAAAATATTTCCCAGAACTCATTCCTCTGTCCTTGGAATTTTCCAGGCAAGAATACTAGAGTGGGTTGCTATTCCCTACTCCAGAGGATCTTCCCAAACCAGGGATCCAGCCAGCATCTCCTGCATCTCCTGCATTGGCAGGTGGATTCTTCATCACTGAGTCACCTGGGAAACCATTACCCCAAATTTAAATCACTGCTGCCAAATCTACCTTCATTGTGACAAATTGGGTGAAAATTAGAGAACAAACAAACAAAAACAGATTCTAGTAAAACTGTTTACTAGTTTTTCTTATAAGCACTTTCGGATAGAAACTGATTTCAACCCAAATGGAGCAAGCTAAGTATGTGTGCGTGTTTAGTTGCTCAGGTGTATCTGACTCTTTGTGACCCCATGGACTGTAGCCCGCTAGGGTCCTCTGTCCATGGGATTCTCCAGGCAAGAATACTGGAGTGGGTTGCTGTTCTCTTCTCCAGTGGATCATCCCCACCCAGGAATCAAACCAGGTCTTCTGCATTGCAGGCGGATTCTTTACCAGCTGAGCCACATGCTTGCTTTTTTTATTCTGCCACTTGATGAAGATGAAGACATCATCACTAGTCAATACATATTTTAACATATAAAATAACTTGTAATTGTGGATAGGGGCATTTTGTCTTCCTCAGTTCTGTTCAGTTCAGTCGGTCAGTCGTGTCCGACTCTTTGCGACCCCATGAATCGCAGCACACCAGGCCTCCCTGTCCATCACCAACTCCCAGAGTTCACTCAGACTCACGTCCATTGAGTCACTGATGCCATCCAGCCATCTCATCCTCTGTCATCCCCTTCTCCTCCTGCCCCCAATCCCTCCCAGCATCAGAGTCTTTTCCAATGAGTCAACTCTTCGCATGAGGTAGCCAAAGTACTGGAGCTTCAGCTTTAGCATCATTCTTTCCAAAGAAATCCCAGGGCTGATCTCCTTCAGAATGGACTGGTTGGATCTCCTTACAGTCCAAGGGACTCTCAGGAGTCTTCTCCAACACCACAGTTCAAAAGCATCAATTCTTCAGCGCTGAGCCTTCTTCACAGTCCAACTCTCACATCCATACATGACCACAGGAAAAACCATAGCCTTGACTAGACGGACCTTAGTTGACAAAGTAATGTCTCTGCTTTTGAATATGCTGTCTAGGTTGGTCATAACTTTTCTTCCAAGGAGTAAGCATCTTTTAATTTCATGTCTGCAGTCACCATCTGCAGTGATCCTGGAGCCCCAAAAAATAAAGTCTGACACTGTTTCCACTGTTTCCCCATCTATTTCCCATGAAGTGATGGGACCGGATGCCATGATCTTCGTTTACCGAATGTTGAGCTTTAAGCCAACTTTTTCACTCTCCTCTTTCACTTTCATCAAGAGGCTTTTTAGTTCCTCTTCACTTTCTGCCATAAGGGTGGTGTTATCTGCATATCTGAGGTTATTGATATTTCTCCCGGAAATCTTGATTCCAGCTTCTTTGGGTAGATAAAGATAGACTGTGAATAGAAGTTTGGAACAGTCACACTTTAAACTTTATTGCATGTAATTAGGGAAGCCATTTACAGTAGCAAACCTCTACTCCAACTGCCACTTAAATATCCACTTATGACTTGATTCTTAGCCATCTACTCTTCTTAAATGTCTGGGTATTTGTGTTTGCACAGAAATATTTATCTCTGAGTTAGTAAAAAAACAAATGGACTCAGTGCTTTCAAGTTTCACATCAAATTAGGCTTTAAACACAGACAATTTGTTTCCAGAATGTAGCATCATATAAAATAATTTTCATCCTATCACTTGCATAAATCAGGAAGGAAATATACTACGATGCTTAATGGGATTGCAGAAAATCTCAAAGTCTTATTGTATGATATGAAATAAGTATGGTGTAGTTAGAAAGATTGGTTGAAAATACTACATTTATAAGGTAGACATTGCACAGAGCATAGTTCTTCCATTCTAATTTACCACTGCTAATGAAAAATAAGTGGGATTATAGAATCATATAATTTAATATACAGTACTCTTGCCTGGAAAATCCCATGGGCGGAGGAGCCTGGTAGGCTGCAGTCCCTGGGGTCTCGAAGAGTTGGACACGACTGAGCAACTTCACTTTCACACATTGGAGAAGGAAATGACAGCCCACTCCAGTGTTCTTGCCTGGAGAGTCCCAGGGACGGGGGAGCCTGGTGGGCTGCTGTCTATGGGGTCACACACAGTCGGACATGACTGAAGTGACTTAGTAGCAACAGTGAAAAAAAAAGATGGGATTATAAAACCATATAATTTAAAGAAAATTTCAACAAACGTGGTACATTCTTCTGAGAGTATCTTGAAAATGAATCTGTACATTCTTATAGAAAACACAAATAGACATTGAAAATTTTATATCCTTGGTTTTCAAAGGTCATTCATATAATTACTGTGAGTTTTGCACAAACATAGTGTAATATAAGGCAGAAAACATCTATTATTTTCAGTAAACTATTAAGTAATGAATTCATATCTAAATCCAAGTAATCCAGTAACTAACTGAAACAAAAATGAATTCCTACCTACCAACTTTTAGTATTTACTTATAATAATTCAAAATTGCTTAAAGAACATGAAAATGGCATCTAAAAGTAAAATAAAATTTATATTTTTTCCATTATTAACTGAACTATTGTAACATTTACTTAGATTCTAAACTTATTTTTTGTATATATTCTCTTGATCACTGTTCTAGGTAAAATTAAACATGCAGTATTACTTACCATAGTAGTATTTTAAAAATATAAGATACTATGGAGATGAAGATAAAAGCTTCTGATTTATAGTTGCCCCTACTCTTGGGAAGGTCTAGTAACATCCAAATTTTGGTACTTTTAAATCCCATTTGAACCTATTTCTGTTTTGTAAACAAATTAAAAAAATCTGTTCCAAATGGACTTTGAGAAATTGAAATATTTTTTCTCAATAATAAGAGAAATGTTCAAACAACTTCAGTTCTGCAGTTTGCAACACAAAACTTAAACAGAATTTCCTTCAACCTTTCACTATTCACCACAGGCTGCTGCTGCTGCTGCTGCTGCTACCCCACCATAATCGACTTTCGGTTCACTGATTTTGTTACTATATTTTTACATTGTGTGACTCAAGAATTGAAGTCATTTGGGGGTTCATGTTTGGGAACGCATGTAAGAATTAAAGATTTTAAAATTAAAAATAAAAATAAAAAACTAAAAAAAAAGAATTGAAGTCATTTGGATACATTTGATCAATTAATTCAACTATGTTATATTAAAATAACATTTAATTTTCAAATTGTACAAAATATCACTTTATATCTTTTGACTTTGCTAAGAAAAGCAGATAGTATATAGAATTGAAAATGAATTAAGGTTTTCATTTCATCCATTCATTTAATAAATATTTATTGAGACTCAAATGTTTTGAATATTATATTAGGCATTTGGACACACTGGTGAACTAAGCAGCCTTATTCATATTCTCAAGCTGTTTATTGTCTACTCAATAGAATTGACTGCATATTTACTATATGCTGAGCAGTATACTGAATGTCTTTAAACACTGACCAATATTTTGAACATGTCTGAAGCTCAGGAGGAGGGATTATTGTTAGACACAACCAACATATTGGACTCAGCAGTACGATGAGGCCACCTGGAATAACAGCAAATTTTAAGGGGTTATATAAACGTTATATAATATTTTTTCTTAATCTGTGTATCGGAGTATGCAATTCTGCATAAAGGGTGCAAGATAAATTTGTAATGGTTGGATTCAATTTAAACTATGTCGTGTGAATAAGACCTTTTAAGTTTTATTTAGTTTTTAAATGTTATTTCTTCAGCAAATCATTAAAATATGATTGATGGTTAGAGAGGCAAGAAATCAAAATCTGTTCAGGAAAGTGTTGATAATTTGGTCATCACCCCTGGATTTTTTTACTGCTTTGAGAGAAAATAAAGCAACTGACTTCCTAATTTTCATTTTACAAATAACTATTATCTCAAAACCACTTAGAAGCAGTGTCTCCCTGTCCTGGGACTATTTCCATTTTGGGTTGGATAACCTTTTCAAGGTCTTTTCATGCATCATAGAATGACTGGTAGTGTCTCTAGCATTCACATACTAGATTAAAATAGTTTACCCACCTCCACTCCCCAGTCTTTGCCAACTAAAAATGTCTCCATATCCTGCCAATTGAATCCTGCAAGGGATACAAATTGCCTTGGCTGACAACCAATGACATGGAAAACCTGTCTCAGAAAACCATAATTTTGATAAAAATTACTTTGATTTATCTTTTGCTTTTGATGTCTAAATAAAATTTGCAACAATATTTGAAAGTTAATTTCGATGTGCATAAACTCATTCTAGATTGCAAAATGGATTATTTTATTATATAGTAAACAATATTAGTTATAAAATGAAAGAGCCCTACTTTTTTAGTTTTGTTAAATAGGTAAAATTGATCAACTTTACATGAGAAATATATAATTGCCTCATCTGTCAAATGGAGATACTGATTTTAAAGTAAATATTTATGAGAGAGAATTTTTATAGTTAACAATTTTTTAAATAAAAACTTATAGAAAAAAATTACAAGTGTCAAAACTTACTTGTAATACATTGATTTGTGCCTGTGATTTCAGTATTTATTCATGCAAGTGTTTCTATTACTAATAAAACTTATTATGGACTTATACGTGGCTTCGAAATGTTCATCAATTGTTGGATTCTTTTGTGTTTATCCTTCCACATTCCCTTATGTTTGTGATGTGTTGTAAATGTCACATGGAAGAATGTTGGTATTGTGGAGTTGAGAATACTTAGTTACACTGTTGCAATTAACTGATGTTACTTGTCATATTATATTTTATAATTGGCTATTTGCACTTACATCTGAGAAAGTAACTTCTAATTATTTTTCTGCAGAATACTCATAAATGTACTCTCACAAATATATTTTAAAATAAAAATGGATGACCAATATAAACTATTTTATAATATGTTCAGCCTTTTTTTATGCATCCCTCAAAGTTTCATTAGTAACTTTCATTTCATTTACTTAATTATTCCTCATTCTATAAATGTTATCTTCAGTTATTCATATTTTCAATGTTAATTTTTATTTGGAAATCAAGACACACTTTTAAATTATTACTATGAAAAGTCACTAATCAAATTTTATATTTGAAATGATTTTGTCTTCTTTCAATATTATTTATTCACTATTATGTTTGGAGATTATGTCTGAACTGTCTTCAGTTTCTTTATATTTTATAGATAATTAAATATTTCAAGTCAAATGCAATATTTTATGTACAGTCTCACTAGTCTTTTGGAATTTGTATATTTCTCATTTTTGTTGTTGTTGCTCAGTTGCTAAGTCATGCGTTTTCCAATGTGTCCACTCTTCACATCAGATGTTCAAAATACTGGAGCTTCAGAATCTGTCCTTCCAATGAATATTCAGGGTTGATTTCCTTTAGGATTGTTTGATTTGATCTTGCTGTCCAAAAGACTCTCCAGAGTATTTTCCAGCATCACAATCCAAAAGCATCAATTGTTTGGTGCTCAGTCTTCTTTATGATCCAGATCTCACATCCATACATGACTAATGGATAAACCAGAGCTTTGAGTATACAGGCTTTGTGAGCAAAGTGATATCTCTACCTTTCAATATGCTGTCTAAATTTGTCATAGCTTTCCTTCCAAGGAAGAAGCATCTTTTACTTTCCTTGCTGTGGTCACTGTCTGCAGCGATTCTGGAACCCCTCAAATAAAATCTGTCACTACTTCCAATTTTTCCCCCAACTATTTGCCATAAAGTAATAGGACTGGATTCCATGATCTTTGTGTTTTTAATGTTGAGTTTCAAGTCAGCTTTTCCATGCTCTTCTTTCACCCTCATCAAGAGTTCTTTAGTTGCTCTTCACTTTCTACCATTAGAATTGTATCTTCTGCATATCTGAGGTTGCTGATATTTCTCCCAGCAATATTAATTCCAGCTTGATCCATCCAACACAGCATTTCACATGTTGTACTCTGTATGTAAGTTAAATAAGCAGGGTGACAAAATAGAGCCTTGACGTACTCCTTTTCCAATTTTGAACCAGTCTTTTGTTCAGTGTTCAGTTCTGTTGCTTCTTGACCCACATACAGGTTTTTCAAGAGACAGGTAAGGTGGTACGGTACTCCCATCTCTTTAAGAATTTTCCATTTTTTTTTGATCCACACAAAGTCTTCATATTGCTAGAAATTATACATTATGACACTAGCTATTCCTTGTACCATTTTACCTTGTTTTAAGTTTCTCTTCTTTTAACACTAAACATCTTAGTAGCGTCCTATAGAGACCACTGGCTTATGGGTAACTTATCGTACAGAATGAAACTTGTAGAGTTATTTACATATATTTAATGCATTTCACGAAGATCATGGCATCCGGTCCCATCACTTCATGGGAAATAGATGGGGAAACAGTGGAAACAGTGTCAGACTTTATTTTTCTGGGCTCCAAAATCACTGCAGATGATGATTGCAGCCATGAAATTAAAAGGTGCTTACTCCTTGGAAGAAAAGGTATGACCAACCTAGATAGCATATTCAAAAGCAGACATTGCTTTGCTGACTAAGGTCCGTCTAGTCAAGGCTATGGTTTTACCAGTGGTCATGTATGGATGTGAGAGTTGGACTGTGAAGAAAGCTAAGTGCCTAAGAATTGATGCTTTTGAATTGTGGTGTTGGAGAAGACTCTTGAGAGTCCCTTGGACTGCAAGGAGATCCAACCAGCCCATTCTGAAGGAGATCAGCCCTGGGATTTCTTTGGAAGGAATGATGCTAAAGCTGAAACTCCAGTACTTTGGCCACCTCATGCGAAGAGTTGACTCATTGGAAAAGACCCTGATGCTGAGAGGGATTTGGGGAAGGAGGAGAAGGGGACAACAGAGGATGAGATGGCTGGATGGCATCATGGACTTGATGGACGTGAGTCTGAGTGAACTCTGGGAGTTGGCGATGAACAGGAAGACCTGGCGTGCTGGGATTCATGGGGTCGCAAAGAGTTGGACACGACTGAGCAACTGAACTGAACCGAACTGAAGGCATTTCTATATCCATGAAAGCTATAAATACTTGGTGCTACCTTTTAGTCATCCATCATTATATGAGACTAGCAAAAGCATTTGATAATTCCTTCTTAATTCTTACCCTTAAAAAATTTAGCTACAAATTTTATTATGATGATGATAATACTCTTTTGTTCCTTTTACTATACATCATTGCCAAAATGTTACCTGTCCAAAAATTTATGTTAACTTTGTTAATCTTCACAATATCCTGTTTAAATAGGGAAATATTGGAACAGAACTTTTTTTTTTTTTTTTTTTTTGCATTATAGCAGTAAGTAACCTTCATTCAACAGAAAGGAAATGGATACAACTGTGTGGAAACAGAGATGACAGTCTTAGAAAGGTACCTGTTCTAGGGAGATGGTGGTGAGCTGGAAAAAGAGGCACCTATTGGAATCTTGATGGTAGAAGGAAACAAGTTCCAAAATTCATAGGTCGTAAGAAAATAACTATTCTCAAGCAGAGTAAATAGCACTCTCCTCCAGCAGTCATGTACGGATGTGAGAGTTGGACCATAAAGAAGGCTAAGTACCAAAGAATTGATGCTTTTGAACTGTGGTGTTGGAGAAGACTCTTGAGAGTCCCTTGGACTGCAAGGAGATCAAACCAGTCAATCCTAAAGGAAATAAACCCTGAATATTCATTGGAAGGACTGATGCTAAAGCTCTGTTACTTTGGCCTTCTGATGCAAAGAGCCAACTCATTGGAAAAGACCCTAATGCTGGGAAAGACAGAAGACAAAAGGAGAAGGAGGCAACAGAGGATGAGATGGTTGGATGGCATCAATGACACAATGGCCATGAATTTGAGCAAACTCCAGGAGATATTGAGGGACAGGGAAGCCTGGTGTGTTGCAGTCTATAGGGTCTCAGAGTTGGACAAGACTTAGCAACAACCCCAATATAAACAGAGGTAGCACTCAGTAAAGACACTGCATCTAGTGAAGAAACACTTGCTATTGGAGGTCCAGAACATTAAAATTCTATTGCTTACCTATCATGGAGGCAAAAATACCAAAAAAAAAAATTTTCAAGATACTCGGTAAGACTATGAGAAATCTTCACCATAGTTGCTAAGTATACATTTCTTGGTTGAAATAATCTTAATAAATATTAATTGAGTATCTTCTGAGCTCCTTGTTAGAAAAAAGGTAAGAAAATGAGATGTAGCATCAAGAAAAGTAGATGTAGCTCTGTTTTCATGGAGTTTAATTTTTGGATGACATTGGAAAATTTAGAGATGTTGTGTATGGCATTTTCTATACACTAGGTATATATATATTTTGTAGAAAGACTGAGTAGATCTGAAATTTAAGGTAATGGAAAATTCTTTCACCATGATTATAGATAAATAGCATTCAAGAATAAATCTCAGGAATTTATTGATGTGAACAAAGATAAAATGGCAACAATGGCCTAATTCTCCAGTTTTTACAGTCATAACCCCAAAGCCTTGTACAATACGCTTAGAATAGATATATCAATACTTGAAAATAAATGGAATGCTAACAAGTTCTGTTGACCAGAAGATTATGCTAGAACTTTGCCAATGCTAACACCTTGATTTAAATCAAACCGTTCATAGAGGGTTGAAGTATCACTGAAATATGAAAGAATTGCTGTATGATATGTGCTATAACCATACTTCACGACCAGACCTTGGTTCTTTTATGGTTTGTCATCTGTCTTATCTTTTCCCAGTATCAACCTTCCAACATTGCTATATTCAACAAAGTTACTAATTACTACTAATCATTAACATTAAACTGTCTACCAGTTAAAGGTTATTAACTCTAGATATTAAAATATTAAAATGAGGAAAGGGGGCTTCCCTGGTGGCTCAGTGGTAAAGAATATACCTGCTAATGCAAGAGACATGGGATTGATCCCTGGCTGGGAAGATTTCACATGCAGCAAAGCAACTAAGTCCTGTGCATCACAACTACTGAGCCAGCCCTCGAGCCACAACTACCAAGCCCATGTACCACAACTAATCAAGCCATTGTGCCCATGCTCTGCAACAAGAGAAGCTACCACAATGAGAAGCCCAACCACTGCAGCTGGAAAGCAGCCCCTGCTGGCTGCAACTAGAGAAAGCCTGAGCTGCAACAAAGACTCAGCACAGCCAAAGATAAGTAAATAAATAAAACAAGCAAGGATTTCATAATATGTAATAGATAATAATACTTACAGTCTTATTAAATAAATTTTAGCCTTTAAATATCAGAATTTTACCTCCCATCATAATACATAGTGAGACAAATTGAGAAATAGTCTTAGAAAATTAAACTAACCAAATTACAGTTGTAAGTAATAAGGTGTAACATTTCTTTCTGTTGAGGATCTCCTTTTATTTAGGCTTCATTGCCAAGTATTGGTGGGCTATCATTAGAATTTCTGCCATTTTATGTTTCTATTATCTATCCATGGAAATCAGTTGTAAAATATACAAATCAGGGAAGCAGAAGAAATGGCATTTTGGTCAACAGTGCTTGAAAAAAGGCAAATCTAATTTCAAATTCTATTAATCTGGTTTCAGTTATCAGTTTCCATCTCCCCTTCCTTCCTTGCTCCCTTTCTCTTTTCCTGCCTTCTTCTCTATCTCTCTCTCTCCTCTATTTCTTTTTATTGCCGTAACACTTTTATATTCCTATAGAAATCCTGGGGTTTCTGCAACCTACCAAAGCTCCAGAGAAGTCTCCTATTTCTTCTACCCATGATGATACTGCTCCCTTAAAAGCCAAATATGACTGTGCAAATTTTGGGTTCTTCTTGAGAGAATGGAAACCCTCCTAGTATCCAGCCTCCTTAGGTAATGAGAAGGTATATTCCATGTTAGGATATACCGCCTATACTCAGGGGAATACCAAATGCTGTGTGGCCAAAAATCTGGTGAAATCTATAATGAAATTTAAATGGCTGAAAGACAGTTTACCAGGTGGCTGCTACTGCTAAGTCGCTTCAGTCGTGTCCGGCTCTGTGCGACCCCCATAGACGGCAGCCCACCAGGCTCCCCCATCCCTGGGATTCTCCAGGCCGGAACACTGGAGTGGGTTGCCATTTCCTTCTCCAATGTATGAAAGTGAAAAGTGAAAGGAAAGTTGCTCAGTTGTGTCTGACTCTTGGCGACCCCATGGACTGCAGCCTACCAGGCTCTTCTGTCCATGGGATTTTCCAGGCAAGAGTACTGGAGTGGGGTGCCATTGCCTTCTCCATACCAGGTGGCTAGGTCATTAAATTATACAACTTACCTATCTACAAAATAGTACATTTTTAAAGTTTAATATTTGTAAAAAATGACTGCATATATAGAATGGCTTTAAAAGGTTTTGAGTCTTCATCCTGTATTATAATTGGTCATCTCAGACTTACAGTTTAGTTTAATTTTAGTTTCTTTTCTCTTTGCCTACAGCAGTTTTTCCACACCAATTCCACTGTTAACAAAGCACAGTATACACTGATTTTTTCCTAGACTTTGGACTTATCATGTCTCTTAGAAATGCATTTCTTGTGAGTTCTTATTTTAAAATGTTTATGAATGTTGAATGTCAATGTTTTATAAATCATAAAATTTTCTCAATTTTAACACATTTTGAATCCAGCTCTAGAACTGTAGCAAAATCAACCCGATGTCTAGTTTGTGTACATTGAAAAAGCATGAGATGATGTTCATGCTCATGATGTCTGAAATATGAACAGACTGGCATTCAGTTCAGCTGCCCCTCAGAGTTCTTGCAAATTGACTGAATCAAAGGCCTGAGATTTTTTAAAAAACACACTAATATTAAAACTAAACTGAACTAAAACCTCAAAAGTATTCAAAAATTCTTGAAACTATCCCATGCAGTAAAATTTGCTAAAAACTTTGTAAGTATTTAACAGGAACATGTTTTGTAATACTATGTAGCTTGCCAAGCATAATGAGTTGTTTTGAGTGAATTTACTAACAGTGAAATAATAAAAGGCGCTTCCCCAATGGGACACATAGCAAAGTTCCATAAAGACGCATGGGCTTTCATAGTGCCACAAAAATGAGGCTTGTTTCTAGTAGCTTCCTTTCCCTGTCTTCCAAACATTTTTAGGCAAGGATTTGTAAAAGGCCTGTTTCTTCCTTTGGAATCAAAGATAAGAGGAAGATGTCTAATAAACATGAAAAACAATTACAAATTAAAATTTTAATGTCATTTTGCTTTATTAGAATATAATGAAATTGTAAATATAATGTACTTATAAGAAGTTATACAACCATGATAATTATTTTTTCTATCAAGTGACTAATGTTTGTCCTGTACCCACACTGTAAAATTATTTTAAATGCTTTGGGGATAAAGAATAAGTGTGCTAGAGATTGTATTACCTAGTTATCCTTTCTATAAAGTTAAATCTGAGGAAGAGTTAAAGCATATTTATACCATCTCAGTGGTTATTGTAATATACCTGTTTGATATTTTTAGTGAAATATGACATATTCTCTCCTACCCAAATGTCAAAGGAGAGAGTTTAGAAAAATGACGTTTGAGAGTGTGATAAAAGATCTAATCAGACATGTATTTTACATTAACCTTGTGGCTTGCTTTTTCTACTATTCAGACAATTTAAAGAAGAGGGTGAACTCACCTCTTTTGTATTCTTCAAATGACTTTATTAGAGTCCACTGAAAAAAAAATTCCTTGCTTCTCCAAGATTAGTTCAGTTCAGTTCAGTTCAGTTGCTCAGTCGTGTCCGACTCTTTGCAACCCCATGGATTGCAGCATGCCAGGCCTCCCTGTCCATCGCCAACTCCCGGAATTCACTCAGACTCATGTCCGTCGAGTCAGTGATGCCATCCAGCCATCTCATCCTCTGTCGTCCCCTTCTCCTCCTGCCCCCAATCCCTCCCAGCATCAGAGTCTTTTCCAGTGAGTCAACTCACAACACACTTTTAACCCAAATCAAATAAATCACTTATATTTTCATGTTTATTTGCAATTTTAATTTAACCATAATTTAACATCATCAAGAAGCTTACTATGTAGCCTTACAGCAAGCACCACAAGAATGCAGATTTGCTCCTCAATATCATTGCTAATGGATTTTTGTCTTTATGACACTTTCTTTCATGTTTTTGTTATACATTGTCTAAACCAGCTGCTGCTTGAGACTTATCAGTGAAGTGGTCCCTGGTTACACAGATGTGATCTTGTTTTAATTTGAACCTCCTCTGCCTGCCTCCTGACTCTTGAGTGTTCATTGTGAATTCTGTTCTAATGTCTCAGTTCTGTAACACTGGTTGTGACACTGTCCTGATGTGCAGTAAGCAGGTCTGCATTCTAGAGGCTTTTCTTATCTATCTTCTTTCCGAATTCTTAGGAAATATTCTTTTAAAATTTCAGCATAACTATCGGTTGTTTGGGTTTTTATCTGAGAATTTCCCTAAATTTTCTTCTACCTGGGTTCCAAATGCTTAAAAAGGAATTCATGCATTGTATAGGAGGTTGAATAAAATGGCCTCAATGATCTCGTCCAATTTAGAATGTTTATAATTCTGATTAATCTGTTGGCACAGTCTCAGAGCCCTCTAACCTGGTGGTTGCAGAAAGGCCTCACCATTGGGGTCAAGGCCTTTACCACTTTACCCCTTTGCATGAAACTCAGACCTGTGTGGTTTTCCCAAGCAGCCTACCTTTAAGATTTATTTCTTCTACTTTGTATCATAAGATAATGGGTAGGGGAACTTTTCTTCTGTTGAAATGGCAATATCTGTTAATATTTTATCTGTTGATCAGTATTTTTCAAAATATTTTAATCAGCACATAAGCTTATTACATCATTTATATTTTTCCTAAAACTAGTTGTAATATGGTTTACAAAATACCTATCATTTGGAATATAAATCTACATTGATGTAAATACAGAAGGGATAATTTCTCAGCTGTGACAGAAACACCACCAGAATAGGCATACAATTTTAATAAGTTGAACAGATATGTGATAACTCATTTGCAGTATCAGTTTTAAATCTAGAAAGTGAGAACCCTTGTCATTGATGTGCTACTCCTGGAACTGTGTATAACATTTGTCATATCAGTGAAATGTCAAATAAGTTTTCCTGAAGAAAGAAAATTCAAGTCTGGTAATGATAATGATAATAACAGCGATAGTCACAGGGAACTATACTACATATGAGAGGGGCACGGTCCGTATCTGAGTACCAGGGATTAAAGTATGATATATAATTTGAAATAAAAACTAGAATTTAAGAACAATTTGCAATCACAGAAAAGGAGTAATATTCCAGTGATGCAAAAAAATTTTGAATAAATGTCTACAAAACTTAAGGCTTGGATGCTATTTAAAGCTTTTTATGTTCTCTTTTATGCAAAGAAGGCACCCACACATGCACATACACACAGAGTGAGCATCTGCCATTTAAAATGCATAGATAAACAAACTCAACATGGTAAGCAGAGAAGATAGCCCTGTTTCTCCGTTCTAGATGATATTGAGCAGTTGTCTCTACAAGATAACAAGCAAAATACCTTTATATATGTAGATATCCATATATTTTCTAATTCTATAATTCTTTGCACTTTTAACTTTTGTTGATCAACAATATGTTTTAAGTTATACATGTTTGCATAACATTCTGCTACATAAGCCTACTTCAATTTAAGTATTTACTCTATTTTTTGTTAGCTGCCAACAACCTTCAGATCCAACAAATACTGGATTTCATTGTTCACTTCTCCTTTGGTTTTTATTTGAAAAGCAAGTGTATCATATGACTGAACTCACAAATGGAGAGATGACCCGTACTCATCATTATTCCAATTCTGTAGAAACGAATATTGACCTAGACAAAGAAATTATTGAAAGCATTGGGTTAAAAGTATAAATCTACATGCTACTTCTTTATGAAGATACCACATTTTGGATTTCTGTATGAGATAATAACAACCTTTTAATTGATAGTTGTTGTTCTTTTTTTTTTTTAAAAAGCAACTTTATTGGTTAGAATTGCAATAAATGGTTAGAATTGTTAATTTTTAATTTCATCTAGGAGTTATCATCATATGAAATTTGAACCCATGTGTATTTGTGAAGAATTATTTTGATTAGTTTTAGATGCCATTCAAAAAGAAAATCCAAAACAATATTGGCTTCAATAAGAGAGAAGTTTATTTATCTTATATGAAACTCTTCCTATCTTCTCTCACATTCTGGCATAATTGAATTGCAGGCACGGGGTTAGAGGGAGAGGATGGATCCAATGGAACATTTGAATCATCTTTGAAAGTTTTCAGGAAGTTCAGCTTACATCTTATTAGTCAGTATGTATTCATGTGGCCAGGCAGAGTGACTAAAGACATGCTCATCTTTATCTAGGCAACTGTGCTCACACAAAGATCAGGAAACTATTTGCTGCTAGACAGATAAGCTGGCTTCTATAAATATGGCCCATCTTTATAATTCTTTGTGTAGCTATATGTCCTTTGCTTACTTTTTCCCTAAGTGCTTTAAACTTCAGAATGAACATTTCAGCTGTAGATTTTCTTGACCTGTAATTTTTTTGAGTGATGTCAAGGATAGTTCTCTCATCATTTATTGTGCTTCTTTTCTTCACTTTTATTTAGATAACTTCTGCTCAGTCTCAGCTGCTTTTGGCAGCCCTGACATGTATTTTTGAATTTGGGGATTATATATATCTCCAAAAGTCTCTAAAAATGGAATTTTTGAAATCTTAAAAATTAAAAAAATAAACCATAATAATGTTGGACTTTCAGTGTTTCCAAGAGGATAAGGAGGAAATGCTGAAAAACATCTTTGTTTAAAACAGATGTTCTTATAAGTATTTCATATACTGTTCCAGTGGAGGCGGGGGGAGGAATAGAGGCTATTTTAGTTTGACTTGGAAAAAGGGTGTAATTAACAATAAGTTCCATAAGTTTTCTTATAGAAGTATACAGGTACCTAGTAGACAATGTAATTATAGTCTTAGTTATAAGAGAAGGGGTATAGTAAACAAGGAAGAGAATGTGCTTTGGACACCAATATTGCTGAGTTCTATTCCCATCTGTGATGGTGAATTTTATGGGTCAACTTGCCAACTGATGAGGTGTCCAGATAATTGGTTAAACTATTTCTGGGTGTGTCTGTTAGGATGTTCCTCGTTGAGATTAGCATAATTGGTAGCCTCTATAAAGAGAGCGCCCTTGTTAATGTGAGTCAGCATCATCTAGTCCATCCAGGGCCTAAAGAAAGCAAGGAGGTAGAGAGAGGAAGAGAGAATTTACTCTCTCTGCCTGCCTGAATGAATTGGAACATCAGTCTTCCTCTGACCTTGGACTGGGACTTACATCTTCAGCACCTCTCATTCTCGGGCCTTCAGACTCAGGCTGGAATTGCACTTTGGTTCTTCTGGTGTTCAGGCCTTCTGTTTTGAACCAAAATTATACCTCCAGCTTTCCTTGGTCTTCAACTTGCAAACAGCAAATTGTCAAATTTCTCAACAGCCATATTCACATGAACTGATTCCTTATAATAAATCTCTTTATACATGTGTGTATATGTGTGTACAATAATGTTTATAATGTTTCTGTTTCTCTGGAAATCCTAATATGCCTTCTTATAATTATCTATGGGACTTATAGAAAATAGTTCTTTTATCACATTAAAAAAAAATGGTATGGCTTGCAGGATCTTAGTTCCCTAACCAGGGATCAAATATGTGTCCTCAACAGTGAAAGCACAGAGTCCTAACCACTGAAACACTAGGGAATTCCCAGAAAATTCTTTAAAAAAAATATTTATTTATTGGATGTGCTAGGTTTTCATCGCTGTGTGGGCTTTTCTCTAGTTGTAACAAGAGGGGACTACTCCCTAGTCGTGGTGCACGGACTTCTCATTGCCGTGGCTTCTCTTGTTGCAAAGCACAGGCTGTAGGTGAACAGGATCTAGGCACACAGGACTCAGTAGCTGCAGCTCGCAGGTTCTAGAGCTCAGGTTCACTAGCTGTGGCACATGGGCTTAGCTGCTCTGAGGCATGGGGGATCTTCCTGGATCAGGGATCAAACCTTGTCTCTTGAATTGGCAGGTGGATTCTTTACCACTGAGCCACCAGGAAAGCCCCTCCCAGAAGATTCTTAATCTAGATTTTTTTTTTAATTTCTTAGTTTTTAAAGTTTATTAATTATTTTTGGTTTTGCTGGGTCTTTGTTGCTATGTGCAGGCTTTCTCTAGTTGCAGTGAGTGGGGCTACTCTTCATTGAGGTGCGTAGGCTTCTTGTTGGGGTGGCTTCTCTTATGGGGCACAGGCTCAGTAGTTGTGGTACATGGGCTTAGCTGTTCTGTAGCCTGTGGAATCTTCCTGGACCAGAGATCGAATCTGCGTCCCTAGCATTGGCTGGCAAGTTCCTATTCACTGTACAACCAGGAAAGTCCTTTAATCTCTAAATTTTAAAAATTAAAAAACATTATCTTCTTTCCTGTAGAGCTCTTATTGCCCAATATATGGCAGCTATGAATCATCTAATGGTCGTACCATCACCCAAGACCGCTCTTCCAGATAATGGGGTACTTGGAAAGGCCCATAATTTGATGAACATCAGCCCTTCTCTATACTTCATTTACTCTGAATGAATTTCTTGGTCAGAAGCAATGCTGTGTGGAATACTATGATGGAAAAGAAGGCATTTTTTATGTTTGTGAATGGTGGCTTTGGCAGAAGCATTCTGCAAAAGCAAGACAAACTCATATGCAGTATAAACTTTATTCCAGTGAGAATAAAATCCTGCCCTTTTCATGACTGGACACATCTTATTTAATTAAGCATTTGATTTACCTTTGGTTTACCAAGTAGCTGATTATGATACCATTTTATTTCAGGGCTTACTGTTGTCTCTGATTTGGACAGTGGTAGAGTATTTGTTCCTATAACGACGATATCCTTGTTGAGTCAGTCAAGTTTGCTGGCCCTGTGGATTGTCATCACCGCATCCATGAACATTTAACTCATGAGCCCAATGGATAAGGAACAATATAGCTATAGGGATCAGTTTACTGATATCCTTACAATGGGTCAACTCGTTCACTTAATTACTATTATTGTCCTTGCACTTTGGTGACCTTTCACATGAGGCAAGCATATCTTCACTTCCAATGCCCCTTCAGAATTTTTTTCCATGCACCACTTACCCATGCTCCCTTTTTTATCAATTTCCCCCTTTCGTTCTTTTCAAATTATTAAGACAAATCATTAACCACTGTCCATGAATCAATGAAGGTCTATGTTTCTGATTATTTCTCTTTCTACACAAAATTAACAACCAGATACAATGCTTGAAGTTTGTATTTCTTTACAAAGGTAACAAACATCTAATGTTATCTTCCCTAACTGTGACCCAAGAGTAATCCCTATATAGTACTGCCCTTGTGTACTTACAGGTAGGATTAAACACACACACACACACACACACACACTCGTGTAGTTTCAAGTATTATGAAAAAACACCTATAATGAACCCTAGTTTTCAGTCATCAGCTGCTACATATATGAAATTGCCCAAAAGTCCATATATGTGAGTTGAGAGAGAGAAGGCAATATAATACCATTTTGCCACAATTCTTCAAACACCATCTAATCAGCTAATTTATATGCCCATGTGTTATATCTTAAACCTCTTCCAAGGCATATTCTTATTCTGGGACCTACTCAAAAATGATAACTTTTTGGAGTTAATCAGTGCACAAATAGCACTTCCAAGATCTAAGACAGAATTTTGTCTCTTTTTTGGTGGTTGAAGAGGACCAAGTTGGCTTTTAACTTGGAAGAGACCTTTCAACATTTTCTAAACCAATGAATTTTGAGGGGATTTATTTTTCATCTTTTGCCATGTGTATGTTTTCACTAGATGTCTAAAATAGTAGCTACTTCCTAATGATTAGGTCCAATTACTATAGCCTCAATGCAATAAATCAACAAAACAGATGACCCTGCTGGAATGGAGAGGTAATCAAGGTTATTCGAGCGCAGACAGGATTAGAGAGTTACACAGTTATGAGGCAGGGCGGTGAGGACATGTTACCGGTATGTTCAGCTGAAAGAAAAGCACTTTTGATGTGCTTTACAACCAAATATAGAGAAAGTCATTTTCCAGATCAATAGCTATATAACAGGTGCTGGCTGAGGGATATGTTAATTTATTCCAGCTATGGAACTTCATCTGTAGCAGCAGCTGCAATTGGAGTCAATATATGATTGAGATGATGATAATCCATTATTATTCTCCAAGATCCATCTGGATTGCGCATGACCCAAATAGGCAACTTGAATGAGAATGTAGCATGAATCACCATTCTTACACTTTTTGAATCTTTAGATTGTCACTTATCTCTGCAATACCCACATGATTGATCTTGAATTATTCTTTTGCTAGAAAGAACCAGTTGTGGTGGCTTCCACTTGACCTTTCTTATTAAAGAGGCCTGTTAATCAATGTGCAAAATCTACCAGTTGCAAAGCATGACTATTTCAAATTATGAGAGATAACCATCAGTTGTATTTAGGGATTTGTTAGGTCCTCTGTGAAAGAAGAACAAGCCAAAACTCCATTGCTCACTTGACCTTCATAAACCTCAAATCTGACTAGAGGACCAGAAAGGCATTTCAGGCCTCCAGGATTAAGATCTTTTTTGGAGACACAATCCAGTAATCCTCTAAAAGTTTGATTATTTCCTCTGTGCCAATGCATAACCAACTCTGTAAATGACTGCAGTGTATTTGTGTAAAGGCAGAGAGAAATTTGGGTCATTCATTTTTGGAGTTTATGGACAGATTCTTCATTAAGGGGATCTGGCCTCCACTCTAATCAAGAGACTAGAGTTTAGTAAACTGGCTAAAGTCTGAGAATTCATTTAGAGGCTGTGATTTTATATTACAGTAATTGAAATACTTTGGTTAACCAAACTTGAAGTATGTTACTTACACAAATTTAGTAATCTATTTCATCTATTTCAGTTTAGAAATATAATGTTCCTCTGGCCAATGCCAAAAATTTCTGCAGGTTAGATGAGTCGGATTTCTGTGTTGGTTCTGTCACCCATTATCATAAACACACATGCACTGCCTTTGACAGCGTGTAATTAAGAGTCACAACCAGATCTGATTATCTTCATGAAATTTGGAAGCTCAGTTCAGTGGCAGCAGTTTCCACTATCATTTCTGGCTTTAAAGAACAGCTATGACAGAACTATTCAAGCGTGAAAGGGTTCCACCCATGAATGTGTTTTCTAGATGTGAAAAGGACTGTCCTCTATAACCTCTGTGGGGCACAGATAAATCCATTTAAGCATCCCAATCTCTGTCAGCTTTGAATACCTTAATCTACAGCATACTAAAATGTGCTGGTATTTTCCTCTCATTTAGTGTGCTGCACATTTGGATCCCAATCAATTGACATTAGAGTCTCTCTCAGCCTGTTTGAAAGTGAAATATCTTTCTAAGGAGTATAAATTCAATCTGCTCTCCCACTATATTTTTAAAATCTGATTTAACACCTTTAGAATTAATCCCAGGACATGTTTCTCAGGTTTCTAGCTATAGAAATTTGCAAAATCTTGGTAATCACTTTGCAGGCATTAGGCCTTCTCATGAGATATGCTCTGTACCTTAATCTCTGGCCTTGCTGAAATTTAAGTGCAATTATAGATCTAGAGAATGAATTATGGGGAGTTAGACCTTGATGAAGATCAGAAGTCTCAGGAAAAACAGTACCGCAGGGGAGGTAACTAAAGTTGTCTCACACAAAAGTAGACTACTTCTCCAGACAGGGAGAAAATAGCGCTCCTACTGCCAAAGGAGGATCTGTAGAATTTTAGAAATTCAAATTCCTTAGCTAACCACAATCTGAAATATATGCCCATCATAATTTCCAGTGTCCTATTCCATTCTAAACATTGGCTTTTCCTCTGCTTAAGAAGGATGCTTCTTCCTTCAGTTAACAATGACATGTTCCTCACTTCCTCTGAGACCTCCCCTGCAGCAACTGCGTTTCTATTAGCAGTCTATTCTAGGAAATTTAGGCTTTCTATATCACTTTCCTCAAGATTCTTCTACCCTCTGCCCAACTCCTGATTCCAAAGTGACTCTTACATTTTTAGATATTTGTTATAACAGCATCCCAGTTCTAGGCAATAGCACTCTATTAATTTTCTACTGTTTCCCAACCAATTGCTACAAAATTAGTGGCTTACAGCTACACAAATTTATTATATCAAAATTTTTCTGAATTAGGAATCTGTGTGCAGGTTAACTGGAACCTCTGCTTAGGGTCTCACTAGGCTGAAATCAAAGTCTCAGTGAGATCTTCATCCTTATCTGAGGCTCAGGGTCTTATTCTAAGCTTATCTGGATTCCTGGCAAAACCAACTTCCCTGTGGTTATAAGACCGAGCTCCCTGCTTTCTGGCTGGTTGTTCACAAGCAGCTGTTCTCAGCTACTGGACTTCCCAACAATGTGACTCACAGCTGCTCTTTCAGGGCTAGTAGGCAAGTTGGCTGATGTTTCATTTTGTTTTAGGGACTCAATAAATTAGGCCAAGACTACCTCATGAACTGTGTAAAAAGGTGAAAATATATGACATCAAAAGATAACCCCTCTTCCCTCTGCCAGGTTAGAAGATGTCCAATATGCTACTGGGAAAGAGCAGAGGACAACTGCTAATAGCTCCAGAAAGAATTAAGCAGCTGGGCCAAAGCAGAAATGATGCTCAGTTGTGGATATGTCTCGTGATGAAAGTAAAATCTGATAATGTAAAGAACAGTATTGCATAGAAACCTGGAATGTTAGGTACTTGAATCATGGTAAATTGGATGTGGTCAAGCTGGAGATGACAAAAGTAAAAATCAACATCTTAGGAATCAGTGAACTAAAATGGATGGGAATGGGTGAATTTAATTCAGATGACCATTATATCTACCACTGTGGGCAAGAAAGTTGTCCCTGGTGGCTCAGATGGTAAAGAATCTGCCTGTAATGCAAAAGACTCAGGTTTGATGGGTAAGAATCACATAGAAGAAATGGAGTAGCCCTCATAATCAACAAACAAGTCCAAAATGTAGTAATTGGATGTCACCTCAAAAAATGACAGAATGATCTCATTTCATTTTCAAGGCAAGACACTCAGCATTACAGTAATCCTAGTTTATGCCCTACTGCTGGTACCGAGGAAAATAAAGTTTACCAGTTCTATGAAGACCTACAAGACCTCCTAGAACTAACACCAAAAAAGATGTGCTATTCATCATAGGGGGTTGGAATGCAAAAGTCAGAAATCAAGAGATACCTGGAGAACAGGCAAGTTTGGACTTGGAGTACAAAACAAAAAGCTAACCGAATTCTGCTAAGAGAATGCACTGGTCACAGCAAACACCCTTTTCAACAAAACAAGAGATGACTTTACACATGGACATCACCAAATGTTCAATTCTGATATCAGATTGATTGCATTATTTGTAGCGGAAGATGGAGAAGCTGCATACAAAAATAAGACCTAGAGCTCACTGTGGCTCAGATCATAAACTCCTCATAGCAAAATAAAGGTATAAACTAAAGAAAGCAGCAAAAACCACTAGGCCAGTCAAGTATGAACTAAATCAATTCCTATGAATATACAATGGAGGTGACAAATAGATTCAAGGGCTTAGATCTAGTAAACAGAGTGCCTGAAGAGCTGTGACAGAGGTTCCTAGTATTGTACAGGAGGCAGTGAACAGAACCATATCAAAGAAAAAGAAATGCAAGAAGGAAGGTGGTTGTCTGAGGAGACTTTACAAATAGTTGAGGAAAGAAGAGAGGTGAAAAGCAAGGGAAAAAGGGAAAAGGAAAGGTATACCCAACTGAATGCAATGTTCCAGAGAATAGCAAAGAGAGACAAGAAGGTCTTCAATGAACAATGCAAAGAAATATAGGAAAACAATAGAAGGGAAAAGACTAGAGATCTCCTCAAGAAAATTGGAAATATCAAAGGAACATTTCATTCAGAGATGGGCACAATAAAGGACAGAAATGGCAAAGACCTGGTAGAAACAAAAGAGATCAAGAAGAGATGGCACAAATACACAGAAGAAGTGTACAAAAAAGATCTAAATGATTTAATGACCATGATGGTGTAGAGCCAGACTACACCACCCAGAGCCAGACTCTGGACTGTGAAGTCAAGAGGGTCTTAGAAAGCACTGCTATCAATGAAGCTAGTGGTGGTGACGGCATTAGAGCAGAGCTATTTAAAATCCTAAATGATGATGCTATTTTGTGCTGCACTCAATGTGTTAGCGTATTTGTAAAACTCAACAGTGGCCACAGGACTGGAAAAGGTCAATTTTCATCCCAATTCCCAAGAAAGGTAGTACTAAAGAATGCTCAAACTACTGGAAAACAGCTACTATCTCCCACAGAGTAAGGTTATGCTCAAAATCCTTCAAGCTAAGCTTCAACAGTACATGAACTGAGAACTTCCAGATGTTCAAACTGAATTCAGAAAAGGCAGAGGAACCAGAGGTCAAATTGCCAACATTTTCATGACCATAGAGAAAGCAAAGGAATTCCAGAAAAACCTCTATATCTGTTTCACTGACTACGCTAAAGTCTTTGACTTAGTTCAGTTCAGTTCAGTCAAGCAGTCACGTCAGACTCTTTGTGACCCCATGAACCACAGCAAGCCAGGCCACCCTGTCCATCACCAAATCCCAGAGTTCACTCAAACCCATGTCCATCAAGTTGGTGATGCCATCCAAAAATCTTATCCTCTGTTGTCCCCTTCTCCTCCTGTCCTCAGTCTTTACCAGCATCAGGGTCATTTCCAATGAGTTAGCTCTTTGCATCAGGTGGCCAAAGTATTGGAGTTTCAGCTTCAACATCAGTCCTTCCAATGAATACCCAGGATTGATCTCCTTTAGGATGGACTGATTGGACTTCCTTTCAGTCCAAGGGACTCTCAAGAGTCTTCTCCAACACCACAGTAAAAAAAGCATCAATTCTTTGGCCCTCAGCTTTCTTTATAGTCTGACTCTTACATCCATACATGACCACTGGAAAAGCCATAGCCGTGACTAGATGGACCTTTGTTGGCAAAGTAATGTCTCTGCTTTTTAATATGCTATCTAGGTTGGTCATAACTTTCCTTCCAAGGAGTAAGTGTGTTTTAATTTCATGGCTTCAATCACCATCGGCAGTGATTTTTGAGCCCAAGAAAATAAAGTCAGCCACTGTTTCCACTGTTTCTCCATCTATTTCCCATGAAGTGATGGGACTGGATGCCATGATTTTAGGTTTCTGAATGTTGAGCTTTAAGCTAACTTTTTCACTCTCCCTGTTCACTTCCTTCAAGAGGCTCTTTAGTTCTTCACTTTCTGACATAATGGTTATGTCATCTGCATATCTGAGGTTATTAATATTTCTCCCGGCAATCTTGATTCCAGCTTGTGCTTCCTCCAGCCCAGCGTTTCTCATGATGTACTCTGCATCTAAGTTAAATAAGCAGGGTGACAATATACAGCCTTGATGTACTCCTTTTCCTATTTGGAACCAGTCTGTTTTTCCATGTCCAGTTCTAACTGTTGCTTCCTGACCTGCATACAGATTTCTCAAGAGGCAAGTAAGGTGGTCTGGTATTCCCATCTCTTTCAGAATTTTCCACCGTTTGTTATGATCCACACAGTCAAAGGCTTTGGCATAGTCAATAAAGCAGAAATAGATGTTTTTCTGGAACTCTCTTGCTTTTTCGATCACCCAGCAAATGTTGGCAATTTGATCTCTGGTTCAAATTGCCTCTGCCTTTTCTAAAACCAGCTTGAAGATCTGGAAGTTCATGGTTCACGTATTGCTGAAGCCTGATTGGAGAATTTTAAGCATTACTTTACTGGAGTGTGAGATGAGTGCAATCATGTGGTAGTTTGAGCATTCATTGGCATTGCTTTCTTTGGGATTGTAATGAAAACTGACCTTTCCAAGTCCTGTGGCCACTGCTGAGTTTTCCAAATTTGTTGGCATATTGAGTGCAGCACTTTCACAGTGTCATCTTTCAGGATTTGAAATAGCTCAACTGGAATTCCATCACCTCCACTAGCTTTGTTCATAGTGATGCTTTCTAAGGCCCACTTGACTTCACATTCCAGGATGTCTGGCTCTAGGTGAGTGATCACACCACTGTGATTATCTGGGTCATGAAGTTCTTTTTTGTACAGTTCTTCTGTGTATTCTTGCTACCTCTTCTTAATATCTTCTGCTTCTGTTAAGTCTCTACCATTTCTGTCCTTTATTGAGCCCATCTTTGCATGAAATGTTCTCTTGGTATCTCTAATTTTCTTGAAGAGATCTCTAGTCTTTCCCATTCTATTGTTTTCCTCTACTTCCTCTATTGCTGAGGAGGGCTTTCTCTTGTCTCCCTGCTATGCTTTGGAACTGTGCATTCAAATGGATAGATCTTTCCTTTTCTCCTTTGCTTTTCGCTTCTCTTCTTTTCACAGCTATTTGTAAGGCCTCCTCAGACAGTCATTTTGCCTTTTTGCATGTCTTTGTCTTGGGGATGGTCTTGATTCCTGTCTCCTGTTCAGTGTCACAAACCTCCATCCATAATTCTACCATCACTCTGTCTATCAGATCTAATCCTTTAAATCTATTTCTCACTTCCACTGTATACTCGTAAGGGATTTGATTTAGGTCATACCTGAATGGTCTAGTGTTTTTCTCTACTTTCTTCAATTTCAGTACGAATTTGCAATAAGGAGTTCATGATCCCAGCCACAGACAGCTCCCGGTCTTGTTTTTGCTGACTGTGTAGAGATTCTCCATCTTTGGCTGCAAAGAATATAATCAATTTGATTTTGGTGTCGACCATCTGGTGATGTCCATGTGTAGAGTCTTCTCTTGTGTTGTTGGAAGAAGGTGTTTGCTATGACCAGTGTGTTCTCTTGTCAGAACTCTATTAGTCTTTGCCCTGCTTCATTCTGTACTCCAAGGTAAAATTTGCCTGTTACTCCAGCTGTTTCTTGACTTCCTATTTTTTCATTGCAGTCCCCTATAATGAAAACGTCATCTTTTTTGGGTGTTAATTCTAGAAGGTCTTGTAGGTCTTCATAGAACTGTTCAATTTCAGCTTCTTCAGCGTTACTGGTCGGGGCATAGACTTGGATTACCGTGATATTGAATGGTTTGCCTTGGAAATAAACAGAGATCATTCTATCATTTTTGAGATTGCATCCAAGTACTGCATTTTGGACTCTTTTGTTGACTATGATGTCTACTCCATTTCTTCTAAGGGATTCCTGCCCACAGTAGTAGATATAATGGTCATCTGAGTTAAATTCACCCATTCCAGTCCATCTCAGTTTGCTGATCCCTAGATTGTCGATGTTCCCTCTTGTTATCTCCTGTTTGACCACTTCCAATTTGCCTTGATTGATGGACATAACATTCCAGGTTCCTATGCAATATTGTTTTTACAGCATCGAACCCTGCTTCCATCATCAGTCCCATTCACTACTTGATGTTTTTTGCTTTGGCTCCATCCCTTCATTCTTTCCGGAGTTTTTTCTCCACTGATCTCCAGTAACATACTTGGCACCTACCGACCTGGGGAGTTTATCTTTCAGTGTCCTATCTTTTTGCCTTTTCATACCGTTCATGATGTTCTCAAGGCAAGAATATTGAAGTGGTTTGCATTCCCTTCTCCATTGGACCACATTCTGTCAGACCTCTCCACCCTGACCTGGCTGTCTTGGGTGGCCCCACAAGGCATGGCTTAGTTTCATTCAGTTAGACAAAGCTGTGGTCCATGTGATCAGATTGGCTAGTTGTCTGTGACTGTAGTTTCAGTCTGTCTTCCCTCCGATCTCCTCTCTTAGTGCCTACCGTCTTACTTGGGTTTCTCTTACCTTGGACGTGGGGTCTCTCTTCACGGCTGCTCTAGCATAGCTCAGCTGCTGCTCCCAGATCATCTACCTGTCTCCTGAGAAAACCTGTATATATGTCAAGAAGCAACAGTTAGAACCTCATATGGAACAACCTACTGGTTCAAAATTGAAAAAGGAATATGACAAGGCTGTTTATTATCATCTTGTTTACTTAACTTATGTACAGAGTGCATCATTGGGAATTCTGGGCTGGATGAATCACAAGTTGGAATCAAGACTGTTGGGAAAAATACCAACAACTTCAGATGTGAGTGATACCATTTTAATGGCAGAAAGTGAAGAGGAACTAAAAAGCCTCTTGCTGAGAGTGAAAGAGAGGAGTGAAAAATCTGGCTTAAAACTCAACATTTAAAAAAACTAAGATCATGGTATTTGGTCCCATCACTTCATAGCAAATGGAAAGGGGAAAAGGCAGAAGCAGTGACAGATTTCCTTTTCTTAAGCTCTAAAATCACTGCAGATGGTGATTGTAGCCATGAAATTAAAAGACAGTTTCCTCTTGGCAGGAAAGCCCTGACAAACCTAGGGAAAGGGAAGTTGCTCAGTCGTGTCTGACTCTTTGCGACCCCATGGGCTGTGGCCTAGCAAGCTCCTCCATCCATGGAATTTTCCAGGCAAGAGTACTGGAGTGGGTTGCCATTTCCTTCTCCAGGGGATCTTCCCAACCCAGAGACTGAACTCGGGTCTCCTGCATTGCAGCAAACGCTTTACCATCTGAGCCACCAGGGAAACCTAGACAGTATATTAAAGAACAAAACCATCACTTTGCTAACAAAGATCTGTCTAGTCAAGGATATGGTCTTTCCAGTGGTCATGTACAGATGTGAGAAATGGACAATAAAGAAGGCAGAGCAAAGAAGACTTGATGTTTTCGAACTGTGATGCTGGAGAAGACTCTTGAGAATCCCTTTGACAGCAAGGAGATCAAACCAGTCAATCCTAAAGGAAATCAACTGAATATTCATTGGAAGGATTGATCTTGAAGTTGAAGCTCCAATAGGTTGGCCATGTGATGTGAAGAGTCAACTCAATGGAAAAAAACATTATTCTTGGAATGATTGAAAGCAGAAGGAGGAGAGGGTGACAGAGGATGAGATGATTGGATGGCAAGGGACAGGGAAGCTTGGTGTGCAGCAGTCCATGGGGTTGCAAAGGTTTAGACACAACGACTGAAGAACAACAACCCTATATTATCTCTGTTTGATTAAAGATTGATTGATGAAGTATTCATGGTAAGGATATCCTGTAACATTCACAACTTCTGCAGGCATGCCGTGGGAAAGGATTATACAACACATGAATACCATGGGATATGAACTGGAGATCATCTTAGAATTTTGCCTATGACACCCAGTGAGCTTCAGTTCAGTTCACTTAGCAAATATCAAAAATCCAACCAAAACAATTAAACTACTTATTTTCATGAAATTATTCTATGATAGCAGCTTATTGATCCTCCAAGGTTTTGTTTCCCATATATGCTTGATACAAGTGTCTATAGTGATCACTAAAGTAACCTCTTGACTGATCCATGCAATAGACTACCAATAGCTCCGCTGCCACTGGAGACTGTGTCATCGATGTCTTTAAATATAATCAGATCAGGCAATCATTTCTAGATAACCCATAGCTAATTCAGAGAACCTCCTTTAAGGTTATTTTCCTTTGGAATATCTTACTATACCTATTCTCTTACTATAAATTTTATTCATAGAGATGCAAAACCACCCTGAATTCAATGTGTGTGTTTATTCACTCAATCATGTCTGACTTTTTGTGACCCCATGGATCATAGCCCACCAGGCTCCTCTGTCCTTGGGATTTCCCAGGCAAGAAAATTGGAGTGGGTAGTCATTTCCTTATCAGGGGATCTTCTCAACTCAAGATTCAAATCTGTGTCTCCAGAAATGCAAGTGGAATCTTTAACACTGAACACCAAGGAAGCTTGAGTTCAACAGAATATGAATTATCATGTAGTTTAGGCCCTATGCAGTTGGGATCTCTTAGAAGAACATATGGCATTCTTTATCCTGGCCCATAAGATGAAGAAGAATATAGAGTGTGGGATGGAGAAGCTATAGGTCCATATGATTCCCTATGCCAATAAGATGACTAAACACATCAGTGACAACATGTCAAATTGCCAAAGTAATTGGCACCCTCCTTCAATCTTCAGGGTATCAGTATATAGCTGCTACTTCATTTCTGCCTTTAAAGTTTCACAGAAATTTGTACTGTGGCCTAAAGTAACTTGAAGCCATGTAGTAAAAAATTTCTGAACTATGTAGCTGAGAGTGCATGCTAAGTTGTTTCAGTCATGTCCAACTGTGTGCAATCCTATGGGCTGCAGCCCACCTGGCTCCTCTGTCCATGGGGATTCTCTGGGCAAGAATACTGGAGTGGGTTGCCATGCCCTCCTCCAGGGGATCTTCCCAACCCAGGGATCAAACCTGTGTCTCTTACATCTACTGCAGTGGCAGACAAGTTCTTTACCACTAGTGCCTAGTGGAGAGCCCCCATATAGTTGTAGGTTGACTAAATTGACAGTAATAAATCATCACAATTTATCAAATTATGGCTACTAGAGATTCAAGTAGATAGTATACAGACTTTTCTTAAAGCAGCACATCCTGTTAGATAGAAAGATAAGTAAATATTTACAGAAATTGTATTTCACAATGTTTTAATACTACCAGGAATGTTAAATCATAGGTACTTGGAGGCTTTAGCTATCTCACTTTTGAAGGAAAAAAAAAACCAACATAATTTTGTGATTAATTTTACTAATAGAGAGCCAATTTTCATGTTGTAACATTTTATCACTTTTTAAAAATTGTTTGGTAAGGTTTGATTTGACATTTCAGAATTCCTGACATATATGGATGGTTAAGTTATGGAAAGTCAGGAAAGAGACACTTACCTTAATTTGAGAAACCAAGGTTTGTCTGTCTCTTCTATGGAAGTACTCGATCCTTTGTTAAAGGCAACAAGGTAGCTATCCTTCAACCAGTTTACAGACTTCTTAGAATAATAATACCCCAACATAATATAAGGGGTTTTAATATTTTATGCATACAATCTGAACTTTATAAATTTTTCATAATGCTTTGCTTCTTTAGTTTCTTTTTTCTGGTTAATTTTTATTGGCACATCTGTAATTTTTCCCTGATATGTTTTAGATTTCTTTTCTTTAGGGGTTGTAGTGCCCTTTTTGTAGTTTCCATATAAATTCCTGTTACTTCTAATTCCACCCTAAACTACAACAGTGCTTGAAATACACCAGAAACTTGGGAGATGTTTCATTGACTTGAGTTTTGCCAGCAATGTTTTTATAGTTGCAGGAAAATGTGTAGCTTCCAGCCTGAGAGTTTTTATACATTTGAGAAAAAAAGAATTATTGACTTTAAAAGAACCTCACCCTCCATAAATTATCTAAATAATGAGACCTCTCAAAGACTATTAATCAAACTACATAGAGAAGAGTCATAAATATTCATGAAGTGTTTAATACTGTTGTCCTTAATGATTGTACTGCTCATTTTACAGAAAAATCCAATCTTTTTTCCTACATATCATTTGGTAAAGCTCTTTACTGACTGAACAGAATGTGAATGATTATCACTTTTTCTCTTGCTTTGATGTATAGTCTCTGCCTAAGGGAGGATAAACCAAAGCAGACAGCATACATCCTCAAAGATGTGATGCTCATTCAGAAATGATATGAATTTGAAAGATCATGCAGATAGCATCATTCAAATAGCCTGGGCTTTTCCTATTTCCTGAACTTTTTCTTCGCATTAGTAAGTTTTTATGAATTCTACAAACTCTTGAATTGTCCACAATTATTCACCAGCTATGCATGAATACCCCTGTATTCAGGCTGAATACTGTAATTATCAGGACTGATTTTTATTGTGAAATTATAACCACTTCATCTCTTTCTAATGTGAATCAGGCTTATAAAGAATGTTATGTGCTTTGTAAATGGTAATTAGGTAAATATGAAAAAAAGAATAACTTTAAAGGAGAGGTCATAATGGTTTTCTGGATTAGCAAATTAGAAGGGTGACTGGTAACAACTGAGTGTTTATTGAAGATGTCTTTTTTTTTAACCAAATATTTTAAGCCCTTATTGCTCTCTGATTAAAAATTAGATTGTTCAACTTTTAAAACTCAAAGCCTTAACCTCTTCCCATCTTAGACTTAAGTAGCTCATCTTAGACTTAAGTAGACTTAAGTACTTAAGTAGTTCATATATGTATATATTTATGTGTATATATATATATATATATACACAGAGAAATGTGCATATATATATATACAGAGAAATGTATATATATACACAGAGGAATAAATTGATAGTTGAAAAGTAAAGCATACAAATGACTAAAACTTAAAGAAAAGCAAATGAATACAGGGTAGCTAAATTGACATGCAACTTACACTTTGCCAGAAGATTTGAAAAGTCAACATAAGGAAAAAAAGTTTTGGAAAGAAAGTGCTAATTCAAGTATATAGATGATAAACTTTCTTCTTTTTGAAAAAAAATTACAAAATTTTATGTTGCTCATCAGTGATGTTTCATAATTATGATTTGTTTCTAATCTAGTAAAGCTAATAATATTGTTCCAGAATGTGAACAATTTCACTATTGGCAAAAATAAAGTTATGTTACCAGAAACAGTGCAATTTTTTGTATTTGACCTTCCTAGAGTAGAGTGGGCAATGGCAACCCACTCCAGTACTCTTGCCTGGAAAATCCCATGGATGGAGGAGCCTGGTAGGCTGCAGTTCATGGGGTCACGAAGAGTTGGACACAACTGAACGAATTCACTTTCACTTTTCACTTTCATGCCTTGGAGAAGGAAATGGCAACCCACTCCAGTGTTCTTGTCTGGAGAATCCTGGGGACGGGGAAGCCTGGTGGGCAGCGGTCTATGGGGTTGCACAGAGTCGGACACGACTGAAGCGACTTAGCAGCAGTAGCAGCAGAGTAGATATCAGATGTTAAAAATCCATCAGTCATAAGTTTGTTTTCTACATCTGTGACTCTATTTCTGTTTGGTAAATAAGTTCATTTGTACCATTTTTTTTAGATTCCACATATGAGTGACATCATGTGATGTTTGTCTTTGTCCTTCAAAGTAGACATAAAGAATAAAAACAGCTGGAAATTACTGTGCTTATAATGCATTGGAAGCAAAATACAAGATTTTTAAATTTAATCCTAAGACGATTCAAGGAGCCATGATATGTGTCCCATATGCAAAAAGACAAATCTGGAACATTTAAGTTGTTTACTGAAGGTCACACAGAGCTAGGATTCAAAGTTCCTTACTACTGGGATATGGTGTTACAAGAGTGATTGGGTTAGACACATCATGACACTACCTTTCATCTAACAGTTGGTAAAGGAAAACCTGCTGAAAATTATGATCTTTGTTCTATATAACTCAAATTGGAAGAATCATGGTTCAGATTTCCAAGGAGCATATTAGCACCCTACTATCTTTTCAAGGTAAATTTGATGGACTGCTAAGCATATTAAGAACAC
This sequence comes from Ovis canadensis, assembly GCF_042477335.2. Taxonomy (NCBI): domain Eukaryota; kingdom Metazoa; phylum Chordata; class Mammalia; order Artiodactyla; family Bovidae; genus Ovis; species Ovis canadensis. The sequence continues at coordinate 71,128,505 of NC_091254.1, forward strand.
GTCTGAGTTTCCTAAATTCATAGAACTAAAATTTCTGAAAGTTGATTAGCTATATATTAGTGCATATATAGTATATATATGTATGTGTGTGTGTATATATATATATATATATATAATTATATACACACACATATAATGGAACTGGTCTAGATTCAATAAATTTCTGATATATCCTATTTCCAAAGCTGGTTTTGAAATTGATAAGGTCCGTCTAGTCAAGGCTATGGTTTTTCCTGTGGTCATGTATGGATGTGAGAGTTGGACTGTGAAGAAGGCTGAGTGCCAAAGAATTGATGCTTTTGAACTGCGGTGTTGGGGAAGACTCCTGAGCATCCCTTGGACTGCAAGGAGATCCAACCAGTCCATTCTGAAGGAGATCAGCCCTGGGATTTCTTTGGAAGGAATGATGCTGTAGCTGAAGCTCCAGTACTTTGGCCACCTCATGTGAAGAGTTGACTCACTGGAAAAAACTCTGATGCTGGGAGGGATTGGGGGCAGGAGGAGAAGGGAAAAACAGAGGATGAGATGGCTGGATGGTATTACTGACTTGATGGACATCAGTCTGAGTGAACTCCGGGAGTTGGTGATGGACAGGGAGGCCTGGCGTGCTGCAATTCATGGGGTCGCAAAGAGTTGGACACGACTGAGTGAACTGAACTGAACACCAATAAAAATTTAAACTGGTTTAATAAAACTAGAAATGTATGAATAAAAATACATTATTTTTTCATTTATCAAAGTTATGAAGTTTGCTAGTGATTAAGTTTTTTATTGGACTAAGACAGTTAATCTGAAAATTGTTCTCCTAACCTGTATCTAACTATTCAAGTTTAGAAGAGCCTTACTTAAAATGCAGGAAATTTCCAGTAAATTTCCAGACTCCGAAGATACATTATTTATGTTAACAAACTGGAAAGAATTCATTTGCTTTAATATTTATGAGGGAGATCAATGAGACATACAATGCAATATTACTAAGTTCTAAAACCACTACAAAACATAAATTCAATTAATGGAATGTTCACCAAAGAATACCATCAGCAACTCATAAATAAGTAATTGTTAACAAAAGTCCAGATTTTTAGCCTTCTTTGGAATACCTTACTGAAGTCTGCCATTAAGAAATGCATTTTGCTACTTCTATCCATTAAAAAATGTAATTTTAAGGAAAATTAGATGCAGTCTTGCTTAGAGAAAATTATATATTTTAAAGCTATATTGGTTTTTAAGCCTTTGAAGATAATAAGGAAGTTCATTAAGCAATTATCTTTGAGTTACTTGAAATATTGAATAACCTCAAAATGATCAGGTTCAAAGAAGTTTAACTGGTGTGAGCCATACCATAGATTTTAAATAAAATATCTTGCAAAGTATTCATAAAAATATTAATTTCAAAAGTCTTTTTACAATAACTAGAAGTAAAAGTTGAATTGGCAAACAACTTGGTAATAAAAGAGATTGTTAAAATATCCAAATAATGATATGAAAAGCTTCTCTAGGGGATCTTCCTGACCCAGGCATTGAACCAGGGTCTCCTGCATTGCAGGAGGATTCTTTACTGTCTGACCCACTAGAGAAGACTAGGTATTTGGAAATATGAGAAACACAATATAATTTATTTATATAAAACCTTAATATTATTGGCCAGAAAAAATTTTGCTTTTTCCCTTTAGTACAAGATATGAATTAAGAATGTATCAAACATTGATAAGAAAGTAATAAAGATTTTGGATAAATGAAATGAAGCAAAAGTATTTTCCCTTGAAGATATCTATTTTTCAAATGATATAAAAATAAAGCAATAATCAATATTACTCTAATGAAGTGACTTTGTAAAACAGGAAGACAGCAGTGCCCCTATTTATTTAAAAGTTTCAGAGTTATCTAACCAAGGATAATATTTGCCAATAAGTAGTCACTTCATAATTGACATGTTTTAATTTCTTTTATTAAAAAAATTAGAACAATGCAAATGTATTAGTTTCTATACTGAAGTGCTTGTACTAATCAATTGCAGAGGACTTTTAAGCTTTCTTAAGCACTTTGATCTTGATCACATTGTGAATCCTTCCAGCAATTAATGAAATGTTCTTGAATTTCTGGATGAAGCCCAAAAGAGTTTTCCCCATTAACTTACATTTGGGAATTCTCTGCTCAGTAGTTATCAATAGGTTTTTGCAGAGATATTTTAAGTGATTTTTAAATTACCATCTAAAAGATGATATATTTTATAATTATCACTTAAAGATCATATTCATTGGAAGGACTGATGCTGAAGCTGAAACTCTAATACTCTGGCCATCTGATGCGAATAACTGACTCATTGGAAAAGACCCTGATGTTGGGAGAGATTGAGGGTAGGAGAAGAAGGGACAACAGAGGATTATATGGTTGGATTGCATCACCAACTTGATGGACATGAGTTTGAGTAAGCTCTGGGAGTTGGTAATGGACAGGAAAGCCTGGCATGCTGTAATCCATGGGGTCGCAAAGAATCGGACATGACTGAGCGACTGAACTAAAGATAATTAGATATACCATTCAGATAAGAGTCACCAAATTTTAAAAATTCACTGAGAAATGCTATATGAATCTGTCCATACTTGAACCTAGCAAATATTACTTTTCTCCTTGAGAATATGATTTTGTAAGGCAAATTTTCCACTGCCCCTTTATAAAATAGTGTCAATAATAGGAATTGAGCTTTTTGTTGCTTTTGATAATTTTTGCCACTCCTAAATTATTCTAGGTTGCAAAATTATTTTCAGTGGCTTACTGCCCTAGAAAAGCTCAATTGATAGCTCAAATCATGAAGACAATTGTTTTTTGATTTTTTAGAGGTTGAATAATTCAATATATTTTCTTAATAAAAAGAACACTGATAAAAATAATGCAAGCAGCTACATACTAGCAGTAGTTTTAACCATGCAGTCTCCTTAAATGAAGATATCTGAAAGTATAGGTTAACGTAAATGCTGTTAACATATAAAAATTCACCTGTGCTGGTAATGATGAAAGAAAAAATAAAACACAGGATACTTAACTTTTTTAAAAAAGAATTCACAGAGGAACATTTTAGTTGTCATTCAACTGCTCTTCATCAACTATTCCTACATCCCAGAAGGCTAAATGCTCAACATATCTGTTATCTCCCATTATTAGAAGCCAGTGAGGCTCTGTGTATATCAGCTTTTGTGTTGCAACATAAAGCATTAAAGCTTTGCTATCTATTTATTGTTATGCATTTGGACCTGTTTCATGGATTCACAACTGGATGACTAACAACCTTCTGTTTGGGGTGAAGAAAGACTCTCTGCAGATCTTGCAATTTCTATCATGAGAAAACGAGGGCAAGAGGGACACAAGCCCTTTCAAGCAAGAGGTAACATACATTTGTTAAAGCAGTCCAGTGAAAACCAGTTTTACTTCCGTAAAATTGAAGTTTTACTTCAATTAAAAATCTTCAGTTATTTTAAAGTTGATTTGAGGTCTCCTATAATTAGAAGAGCAACTTGTGGATTTTTAGGTTTTGATCAAGGAGAAAGAAAAAAGAGTCCTCAATCTGAAATTAGTAAATAAGAGTAAGTCAATAAAAGTTAGGGGGATAAAACTCAACAACAGCAACAATAAAAATAAACAATTAAAGAAGATGAAACTCAGAAAATAATAGAATACATCAAAAGTCCTACGGGAAATTTTACTTCACAAAATGCATAACACAACGTGATACATAAATGTTTTGTGACTTTAGACACACTATCTTAATATGAGTAATTAAACCACTTACCAGCCACAGCTTCTCTTAGCAGTTAATACCTTGACATATTCCTCAGGTTGGTGCTCTTATGTAAAACAACACTTATTTAGAATTACAGAAATACTAAGAAATAACTCAATGTGCAAGTCTAACTTACTCATTTACTCTGTAGTCTATTTTTAAAGTGGATATGTGACTTTCTCAAAAGCATATATGTACATACACAACCACATAAAAAATTAGGATTCATAATAATTATCCTGTATGACTAAAAAGTTAATTGATGATATCAACTGACAATTGATAATATAATTTTTCCTAATGAAAAATATTTCTCATGATTTGTGGTACAAAACTCTGGGGACAATTTATTTTAGACATCTGTACTTGATGTAATAAAATTTGTCCTCAGCATAAGCTACTTTCATAGAGAAACTCTATTATATGGTTGGCGTTCTGAAGTGAAATAAAATGAATTTGTTTAATTCAAAAAATAGAATGACAGCTTTTCCATCTTTATGTTTGGACTGGAAACCATGTACGTCTCATTTGCCAGGGGACATGATGCTGAGCCAACTGCTTTTAAGTTCCTGCCAAAAGCTCATTTTTCAAAGTTATATTTGGTAGTCAGTAGAACATGCTAAAAATTCATTGTTGTAGGTTTTAAGTTTTCTTCTCCATATTTTAAGTTTGATTATCAAGGGCATACACTTTTACTAAAGAAAGTTTTCAAACTCTTAACAAAATAAATGCAAACCTATCATGGTCTGACATAGGAAGCTCTTTTTTTAATGTTACACATTAAAAAAAATAGCTTCAGCTTTAAAGTTGAAGATACTGTGTATTATCAGATGCAATGACCCTGAGAGTAGGATTCATATGATACTGCTGACTTAAAGAAAATTGCACAGCACAAGTGTTGTGAGTTTAAGTTTTATTTAGGGTTTTACTGTGTATGAAATCCCCAGGAGACAGCCTCTCAGTAGCTCTGAGAAAACTAGTCTGAATCGGTAGGAGAGAAGCCAGTTTATCTGTGATTTTTTGGCTAGGGAATACATGCAGTCAAGCATGCATCTTGGTAAAAAATAGCACTGCTATTTTCAATGAACAGATATCTCAAGATAATGATTTCAGTGCTTTTCTATGTATGGAAAGATGCAAAAATCTGGGTTCATTAAAATTCTGAGATATGCATCTAATTCTCCATAGGGCCTGTTTACCCAAAGCAGAGAATGCCATATCCTGAATTCCCCTCAGTGTACAGTGTCCTTCAGCAAATGCAATAATATCTAATGGCTAAATCCTTGTAGCACTCAGTGATGAGCAACACTGTTCATTTTACTTTGTTTACAATACATTTCTTTTAGTAGTTGGTATTAGGCCAAGTTTTCTTCTCAAAAAATACCTAAGGATTAACTATGAATAAAATAACAACAACAAAAAAAATTACTATTTGTTATTCCCCCCTTATGTGTGACTCTGGCATGTCTCCAAGTGATTGCACTAACAAGATCATCTTTAGTTGCTGCTCATTCAACTCTCCTCATTCTTTTGGTTTGGTTTGGTTTGGTTTGGTTGTTCCATAAGCATAACTTATCAAACATAAAAATTCATAGAATTGTACATACATATACACAGATAAGAAGACACTGTATTTTAATAGCTAGGTAAATGCATAATATAATAAATAAGAGCTCTTGTGTTTTTTCAAATGAAATTAAATGAATAAATAAAATTTTCCCCATAGAAGTCAGAAGATGTTGCCTAAATATCTAAACTGTTCATGAAGTGTATCACAAAGGAGTTATTTTTAAGCTGAATTGTGAGTACTCTAGGCATTTAAAAAATATATAGTCTAATATTACTGAGGTTTAGAATGTAAGGAGAAAGGGGAGCATTCAAGGAGAGGGAGATAAGAAGCAGTAATGAGCTACAGGCCATAATTCTTAAAGTCTTATATGGGAGGAGACAAGATAAACCACAGCCCCAAGTTTGAAGAGACATGAAAATATAGGAAGTCACATTTTACTGCAGCAGAGACTCATGAGTGAAAACTGCTGTGGCATCCAGTGCCCAGGAAGAAAATGGGAACTGTATTTGACAAATTGCTGGATGCTCAGTGAGATTATCTCTGAGAGTTAAAACTGCAGGGTACCCCAGTCTTAGAGAGAAACCCACAACATTTACCTCCAGGAGCTCAACCAGATGCCTACAGTAAATATAAAAATCTCATCTTGCTTCTGGCAGGGAGGAAAGGAAAGGAATCAAGGTGACAGTCTCCAGAGCACTCTGTTCTTCTTAACTGGACCTGCCTTGAACACGGAAACTAGTTAACCAGAGTCTAATGTCCTGGGCTATTCTCAGAGCCTAACTGATATGGGAGTGCAAAAGATATAAAAGAAATCTCTGTACTTTCCTCTCAATTTTTCCATCAATTTAAAACTTTGATTAAAAAGTCTTAATAAATCATAAGAAAAACCTACCTTCCACATTAGAAAACTTGAATTTTATTTTATAATTAGTGTTTAGCTGATAATTACTTTTTCAGAATATTAAAGTAATATATTTCTTTGAGAAAGTCAAGCAATACAGAAGTTATACATAAGCTGAAACTTGTGCCCTTCTCTTCCTACAAAATGGTGAATTATAAATTCTTAAAATCTTCACGGGAAATAGAGTTTTTGAATGGCAGGATAATGAACATAAAATCAATTTATGTTCACGGTTACATAAGATAAATCTAGTGCTAAAAGAGCAAGAGGAAGCATAATTCCACAGTGATAAGCTTGAACTAAAATCCACGATATGTCAAGGGTGTATGGTGATACCAAGAACATAGAGCCTTAATGTGAAAAGGCAGTCAGGATTCAGGTGGCAAGGCATGAGCTTGCTCAATGTGTGCACTGGGGCATAGGTCCTCTGGCTAAAGATATAGCTTCACAGGAAACATGTGTCAGTGAAAAAAATTCAACCACAGGAATAAGAAGCAAGTAAATATTTTGATAATGAAAGAACTTTAAAAAAATAGAAAGAAAATGAAGAAAAGAAGGAAGGATAAGACAGAAGAAGAAAGGAAGGAAAGACAGGAAAATAAGCCTCTCCTGGCATTCTGAGCATCCCTGGTGGCTCGGACAGTAAATATCTTCCTACAATGTCAGAGACTTGGGTTCTATCCCTGGGTTGGGAAGATTCCCTGGAGAAGGAGATGGCAAATCAATGATATTTTCTAGCAGCAAATTATTAATTCAACAGATTATTCTTTGTTGATAGCGAGTTGTGACTTGTAGAAGTAAAGTAAAAAGTCCAGGTCCCTCAGTATTTTAAACATTCAGATAACTTAAACATGAGATCAAGATGTGTGTGTGCATGCACGTATACACAAACATGCACGCATACACACACACACTATAAAACGACTGCAGAAAAAAGTTGCTAAGGGTGAAAAACTAAAAAGCTGAATCATACTCTCAAGAAATTCTGACACTAAAATTATATAACTGCAATGTTTAAATCATTTAGAAAAATAAAGAACCAACTGAAAATGGCTGGTAATGTCATCTAATCTGCAAAAGAACCACACATAAGAGGTTCATAAGAAAAATTATACGGTGGCACCATGTACCCAGAAGGATGTTCAAAGGGAAACCATGTTCATAAGGAAATGTAAAGTTCACAACAAAACTATATAGTGATTTAATGGTGGAATGTTGAATACATCCAAGGTTCTGCTCCTGGAGTTAAGAAAACAATATTTTAACCTCATATGTAACATAATCGCACTTCTGAAATACAGAAAATACAGAAATTTTATAAACAATGCTCTTAAAGCTTTCCATGTTAGCATTTGGTGTAGTTCCCATATTTTTCTGTCAACTTATGTATTTTATAGACAGGATTTGTATTAAAAACTATTTTTAAGTGTCTTCAGCATGTAATACTGGGGGCACATTAAATAATTGAAATATTTCCATTTCCTAGGACAGCAAACATATTTTTATACTTGTAGATTTTTATATTTGTATATATTTGTATATATTGTTTCTTGACAGATGCTGATATTCATATAATCAAGAGCATAATATAATAATTGACTTAAATAATAAAAATGTATATTATACAAATGTAGCAAAATTTTTGGTGGCATTTCAAATTTGCATATGCATCACTAAACTGTGTGGAAAATAGTTTCTTCATAACTGTTAGGGCAAAGCATTGCCTTTTGATGTCTTGCTTCATTGTTGTTTGTTTTGATTCTTTAATTCAGTGATATGGAAATTTCATGGGATCAGGGCTTTAATTAATACTTCTTTAGAAGAATTGAAGTTTTCAATACTGCTATAACTTATTGTATAAACATGCTCACTGCTTAGAAAAACATTTGTAAATACCAATTTTCCAAAAAAAATAATTAGCCAATCTAGGCAAACACTGGTAAAACGGCTCATCCTAGTAAACTTGTCTTTTGCTTTGTCTTTTTTTCCCCATGGAAAAGAAAAGATATTTTGTTTTCCTCAACTTATTTATATATCCCTTATACTCCCATCAACAAATGCACACACTCTTGACCCCTGGTCCTGTGGTTTTTCACTCAATCAATTAATGCGTGTTAAATGTATTCTGATAAACTGAAATATAAACAAATAAATTTCTCTTGCAATGACTGTCCAACCAAAGCACATTGTTATGAAATGAAAGCATCTCTGAAAGTTAACTTAAAAAAATTCAGACTACTGTTTGAAATATAAGGAATTTCAACAAATAGTTTCCCAGTTTTTCTCAATTTCTTGCTTCCATTCAAGCAGGGAAAGACAGATGCTTTATTACTACAGACCTTGCCAAGTCTTTTAGAATAAAACACCTAAAGAGCAAGCTTCCTGAAATCATGTTCCTTATATCCACCTTGAAGTGTGAGTTAAGCACATAATTGGCATGTGCACATAAGAGTCATGCTCAATAGCTTATATTTTCCAGGTTTCTTTATATTAACTGAACTTATTTATTTTTTTTCCTTTCAGACAGGATAAGTACATAAGCAAAGGTTATGAGAATGTCTTTAACAGCAGTCCCATATGATGTAAAATCTTTTTTCCAAAGTAATTTTGTGTTTTCAACAGGAGACATGCATATGTGATAAGACAAATAAAGAATTTGGAGAAAAAAGAGAAAAGAATACGAGAAAAAAGAAGGGTAATCATAACAATACCTGCTATACTGATGTATCTATAATGTAAAATGTGTACCTTTCTAATTCAGGAGACAAGTGTATAATATGTGTTAGAACTATTAACTCCAAGTAACTAAATTTATGGCTTAGTGTCCTGAACATCAATAAATGATAACCTTTGCTATGTGTTATTTAATTTAAAAATATATCCTAAAAGGGCAGAATAGTGATTTCCTTTAGTATTGAGTACATAAATAAAGCATGAAAGATGAGGCATTTCTTTCTTCTTCAGTGCTTTCAGATTGGCTATAATCTAATTCACCTCACATGAAATCTGTTTCCTTCAATAACTACTAAGACTTTACTTACAAAAATCTAAGTTTTTATCTTTACTTCCAGGAGAAATATGTCTTTTTATTTCTTCTTAGTTTTTATCAAAGTGTTCTTTATTACATGGATCAATTTATTAAAAATATTAGGAGAGGCTCATATATTTTAATTTTCCTCTGTCCACGGAATTTTCCAGTCAAGAACACTGAAATGAGTGGCCATTCCCTTCTTGAGGGGATCTTTCTGACCCAGGGATCAAACCCTGGTCTCCTGCTTTGAATGAACATTCTTTACTGTCCTAGCCACCAGAGAAGCCTTTTTATAATTCCATTGACTTTCAGTTATTTAAGAAACACTGTCTTGAGACTTCTTGGTATATGCATAATGTTAACAACCTTACATCAGAAATTCTTCACACATCCTAAATGATAGTCAATAAGCAGAGGACACTATACAAGACTCATTTTACATATAATTGGAAAAATCAACACTTAAAAATAGCAGACACAGAAATGGAACACATTTTTTGAGAAGCTGTAAATTAGAAAATATTGTGAAGAGAGAAAGATGTGTAAAGGAACCCGGACAGTGGTGGTATAAAACTGCCCCAGAGATAGTTTCTTGCCCTGGGTAAAGAATACTCAGAATGACTGAGATGCGTTCATCAAAGGAAAAGGCCTGAACTGAAAAGTGTACAGTTCCAGAGGAGCAATGTCGAAAGCACATCTAAATAAACAGGAGGAAAAAGAATGAGGCTCGGTGGTGAAAGGGGAGAAATAACCACGCTGTTCAAGTTCATAAACCTGTGAAATGTGAAAACAAGAAGGTATAACTGAATCAGAAGCAGAAGGCACAATGACCAACTCCCTGTGACCACCTATCCACAGGAAATTATCATTTATTAAAGATAAATGGTTCACAGTAGAGTATAGTGGTACAAAGCACAGTAAAGTGCTGTGACACCAGAATAGAAAACTCTCAGAAAATAAGTAAACCATTCAAACTCCTTTGCACCATCACTCAATTTATTACTACTAGCACAGAAAATATCTACAAAATTTATTATAAGCAAAAAAATAATTTATATCCATGCAAAATTTTATAAGAATAAAAATATAATAATTAATAATTTTAGGTATGAAAATAATTGTAATTTCTTACGATGAAAAAGGGGACCTAGCAAAGTTGAGTAAGATATGCAGCAATTTTTTGGTTTTAATTAATTAAAATTAAATAAAACATTAGAGAAATGAAAGAAACACAACCAATTATGTATTAAAAATTCATGATTGTAATGTACAGGTAAAAGAAATATGTGATATAAAAGCGAACTGAACAAAGGAAAACAAGTGTAGAAGAAAATATCTCAGAAATGTTACAGGCTATCAATGGAAGAATAGACAAAAGCTTCAAATAAAGTAACAAATATAGAATAGAAGAATGAAAAAAAAGCTAAAACAAAATAATAAGGAAAAACAAAATGGATCAAAAAAGCATATATACAATTTAATGCATAAAAACATAGCTGTGGATATAGGTATGGGTAGTTATGTACATGTACATTGTAGACCCTAAAAAGCAAAAGCCAAACAATGGAAAACAAGTAACATTTAATATTAAAAAGAAATTTTCTGACTGAAAGAATAATGAGAATCTAAGTATTGATAGGATTGATCTTATACTTGAAAAATGAATTGGAGTGATAAAACAGAAAACAAACAACTGTATCTTAGAATAGCTATATATTTTCAGTATAAGTAGAAAAATTCCTGGTTCTTCAGCCCAGGCAAGAAGTTTCAGAAATAAAGTAAAATAATTACATTAAAATAGTAAAATAAAATTTCTCTAGTACTTATTAGTAGAAAGATAGAAAGGCAAAAAGTGAATATTTTCTAGAAAAAAAGTAGAAATAAACATGCAAAAGCACAAGGAAATGATACTCATGATTCCTTCCGTAGATATCTATTAGAAACAAGCTTAAGAAATGAAGCTTGAAATATAAAAAGATTGAGAAAAGCATTTATAATATTTAATTTTTGATTTGATATTAAATAAAAATCAATCATTTGAAAACCAAAATAGTACTAATGGACTATATTTTTAAAATCTTGGTCCAATACTGATATTAAATAAACAAATATATAAATAGAAAGACACAGAGGTAAGGAAATCTCTTCTTTACAGAAGAATATATTAAATAATATGCCATTTTAGAAATTTTAGAAAACATTTTGGAAGGACTGATGTTGAGGCTGAAACTCCAGTGCTTTGGCCACCTGATACAAAGAGCTGACTCGCTGGAAAAGACCCTGATGCTGAGAGGGATTTGGGGCAGGAGGAGAAGGGGATGACAGAGGATGAGATGGTTGGATGGCATCATCTACTGGATGGACATGGGTTTGGGTGAACTCTGGGAGTTGGTGATGGACAGGGAGGCCTGGTGTGCCATGGTTCATGAGGTTGCAAAGAGTAGGACACAACTGAGTGACTGAACTGAACTGAACTGAATTATTGGGTGAAAGTACATTGGGTGACATAGTCGCATGGACTACTTTACTAATTAGAAGAAATAAGGGCACTACTTTAACCAAATGATCAGACTTGACAAAGTTAGTAGTCTATAGTTAGTAATTGACAATATATGCTACTGATGTGATGCAATAGAGCATAAACATTATCATCTATGAAATATTTTTTGACATATATACTTGTGTTTATAATTAGTATGATGAAATTATATAAGTATATATAGAGAGAGATTGAATAAAGCAAATTTGAGAATACATTAGATTTGTTTTTAAATAAAAGTTTCTATAAACTTGGGGTATGTATACCCTGTAATTTACTTTATCAAATATATTAAAAATAATATCACTTTTTTCTCATTGACCAAACTATAACTAATACAGTTATAATTATAACTGTAGTTATAGTTAATAACTAACTACAACTAAACTAATACAGTTTAAATACACATTTTCTATAGTATCCATGATATAAAATACTCTAGTTTAACTGAAATACTTAAAGACTCAAGCATTAAGTTGTTGTCTTAATACAGGAAAACACAAGTATTAAATGTAATGATTCATAATATTTTTCATAAATTATAATTATGTAAAATCAATACTCAGTCTAAATTATTTTAACTTGAAGATAACTGTATTATCGTATAAAATAGATATCAACATTTTGAAATCATAAGTCATTTTTAATTTAAACAGTCCCCACAATAGTGCACTTTCAATTAAGATATTTTACAGATATTTTGTCTGTGTAATGTTAATGATAATGAATAAAACATGGCAATAATGAAGAGTGTTTAAGCTTATAGATTATTTAGAACTGAATTATGAGTTAAAATGTCTAAAAAATTAACTGCTAAGTGTTAACCTTTTAAAGTGCCATTTTGATTAATCAAGGGCAATATGCTTTTTGTGATCATGAATAGAAACAGATAAAATCCACGAAGCAGGAGCTTTAGCCTTATGGAAAGGGCTTCAGTTACGTATAACGTGTGGTCCAACATGCTTTGATGGAGTCTCTAATCTGTTATTGGTATCACTCATTTGTCAGACCCAATAGGAATGTAAAATATAAGAGAATCCTTTGATGCAGTTTATAAGGGTGAGTGTCTCCCACACAGACTGGAAGGATGAAAGTTTGAAGGAGATTGATTGTTGAATAATATCTTCAAACTCTCAAGTCTTCAAACTCTCAGGTTCCTCTTTACAAGGTAACTTATTGATCTTCCCTTCAATATTGGACCCTATTATTCCAGTCCTTGAATCTGGGCTGATCTTGTGATTTATTCTGACTAATAGAATATGATGGAAATGATGTGTGGTGTTTTGTTGTGTTGTTGTTATTTTAAATTGTGTTAAGAACACAATGTGAGATTCACCTGCCTAAGGAATGTTTAAGGTATAACACAGTAGTGCTAACTATAGGCATGTTTCTGATTTTTTTTCTGAGAATCTTGCAAAACCATGAATAAAGCCCAAGTTAGTCCTCTGGAGAATGAGACTACATAGATAAAAACTGAATAATGCCAGCCAAGAGCATCTGAGACCAGCCAGCACTCAGTCAATCTGCCAGTTGACCCCAATTATACTGCAAGGCCAGGCAAGATGAGCTTTGCTTGACTGAGATAATAAACTATGTTCTTGTGGGAAACAGAAAATGAAAGTTGCCTTAAGTTTCTAAATTTGGGGATGATTTGTTATGCAGAAGTACCTAACTAACAGAAAGTTGCAGGACGTTTTTGAAGGCTAAGGCAATAATACTCAGCATGATTTATGTTTTTTCCTTCTCTCCATCCTTTTCTATTATTTGTATGGATTTGAAACAATGTGTCTTGAATACAGGGGGCCCAGAAACTTCTTTCATTAGCTATACTAATGCCATCATCTTACTCTTTTCAAATCCCCGACTGACTCATTCCTAGCTCTATTTGATGCTAAAAGTTTACTAGTATAATAACCAAAGCCCCGGACTTTGTTGATTCATAATGCTAAATGTGGACTCCAACCTGAGGGTTTCTCTCATTTAGCAGCTCTATGTCTACATCCTGAGCCCAAAGCATATTTTCCAGTAAAATGATCTTTTACAGCAAGGGAAAGTAATAGCTGGATGAGAGAAGAACAAATAATGTGTCCCTAACTTGAAAGTTATCCTCAATTTGGGGGTAATTTTGGCCTTTCTCGGTGTCCTAGAAAATTAAGTTGCTGAATTTAAATTTCAACTGTGTCTTAAAGGAGTCTTAGAGTAGACAACAATGGCAAAGCAGAGAAAAGTATGGAAACATGTTCTAAGCAGATGTTCCAGGATGGGCAGATGCATAGACTGATAATAACAATGGCAATTGGCAGCAGATGAGTAACTACAGTTAAGGATAATGTGGATCAGTCAAGCAAAAGGAATGACAAGCAGTGAAGATGAAAAATTTATGATAAACTAAATTTACACTAGAGTCTTGAGAGTCATGGTAGAGGATTGAGGATTCCCTTAAGCTGCAAGATGCCTTGGAACATTTAGAAAACATTCTTATTTATTTTTTTAAAGAAAAGTACATTGGAACAGCAGACTGAGGACAGACAGCAAACTGTCTATTTTGCTACGCAGACATTATACACAGGATATAATGAGTCTCTCGTAGTAAAATTTTAAAAGAAAGGGAGGTACATTCTAGATAAATAGATTCTCAGTGGTGGAATCTATCTATCTGGGTGAGAGCTAGTGGGAAGCAACTGTTGGGTGGTGGAATTAGGGAAATGAAGAATAGAAATATTTAGTAAAAAGTTGGAAAAATAGACCAGGAGTTCAAGAGAGAGATCAGGAGTGGTGTTATGAGAGGCATAAAAGTAGCAGTTATTATCTATAGCTTGTCATTCTGAGTCAGATAGTTGTCATGCCTAAACTCATGTAATCCTCAAAGTTTTCAAAGAAGAAAGTCTGCGCTTTTAAAAATGAGGGCATTAGATCTGAAAGAGATTAATAAATTTGCCAAAAGTCACACAATCAGTAAGCCATACATTTAATAAGCAGCTCAACCAAGATTTCATATTTGGAATGTTTGAATCTCATGCTTTTTGCAAATACACAGATTCTATTCTTGAGTGATAAATAGGAAATGGAAGCATCTCATTGAAGATGATATCTGAGTTATATTCATATAAACACACAAAAGCAATGTTTTTCCTTATCTATCATAGCTAAGTGCCATAGATATCACACATGAACATATACACAAACACAGACACCCAATTCTATGTTTCAGGTTTATGAATTTGATGCATTTTTGTAAAATTTATTTTAGTTTATCTTCTATTCATCCTCAGAACATCTAGAAAGCTCTGCTGTGGGTATAAACAATGACAGTTTCATTTTGATTTGCTTCTATAAATTAAGATTTATGAGAAGCATTAAATTTATACTAAATTAATTGTAACTGCAACAAAGACTGCTACCAATTCATCTAATATTCCCACTCTCTTCTTCAGCCTAAAGCAAGGCTACATTTCCTAACCTCCCTTGCATTTAGATAGAACCATAGCATTGCCTTGTAGACAGTGGTACATAAGATAAGTGATGGGTTCTATTTCCAGACTGAGCTTAGCAAGTGTTTTCCTCTCCAGACTGTCTCTCTTTTTATTCCAGCTGGATTCTTGCAATAACAAGACCCTAGACATGAGAGAGCCAAATAATTTAAAGGACTTGGAGTTCTGACTCACCGTGTGAAGGAGAGCTACCTAGTGATAAGGACAACTACATCAGATTGTGTGAGTGAGGAACAGACTTTCATTGTGTTTAAGTTTTGGCATTTGGGGATTTTATTATTACTGTCTACTTATCCTTAAAGTTTGACATATAAATATGCATCATTATAGGGTTCAGATTTTCATAGACTTGAGGCAAAATCAGCTAATTACCAACATTATTTAAAATCGGTTATTTTGATTTTAGTCTCTTCTGATTGTCAATTTACAATTTAGTTAATATTGAATATTATAGAAAATAATTAAATGAGTGTGCCTAAAGAGTAAAATTGTCAAAAATCTCTTTGCCTTTAATATTCCTATACATGTAAGATGATCCTGCCTCTATATTTATAATTAATTCACAGATTTCTTTTCATTCTATTTTATCATCTACATAACATAAATCAAAGCAATTTTGCTGATCATTACTAAGTTCTTCTGAGAACTGTAAGTGGTATTCCAGTTACTCATTTGTGAACCTGCCTAGAAAGTAAAATTTATTGTAAGGAAATCATGAAAGGACAAGAGAAATCTTAATAACTGGATCTTGGCATAACAAAGAAGTCCTTGAAATACTCAGACTCGAAATAATCTACTCTAATTTTCTCTAGAGCTTGTGGTCCCAATTAAGCTTGTCTGTTGTGACTGAATTTTAATTAGTATGGATGTTTGTACTTTAGAAATTCAGAGCTTGAATTAAACTTCATAAATTCATGAGACCAAAAGAAAAGAAGAATAATTGAATGAACTTAGAATTTTAATGAAGGCATTTGAAAATGTTGGTATTCTTTATATTATATTGCTATGGTATCCCAAAATACTTCTATACAATTGGTTTGAAGATCCAGGCTGAATTAACCAGTCAGTTGAATCAAACGTTCAAAATGTTCAAACACCCATCAAAGGAACTGTTATATAAATTAATATTTTAGCTGAATTATTTGGTTTTTAAATTTTAAACAAATGATCAAATAGGTTCAGGAAGACATAGACTTGAAAATTTTTCAAGTTATATTTTTGATTTCCAAACAACACAATTTTGGGGAGGATTTTTGGGGAAATTTATTGGCTATTTCACTTCAGTCACTGAAGTCTGCCAAACTGGAAATGTGGAAAGACTGTTTCAATAGTAATTATTCAGGTTTGTTTGTTGGTTCTTTCTTTCTTTTTTTTTTTTTAACTTCATTTAGATGTAATTGACATAACAAGAGACTGTTTATTTTTAATGTATACAACTCGATTATTGGGAAAAGGTATGCTTCCATGAATCTGCCTTTTCATTTATCTGCTTTTTTTAAGAATTGTTCAGAAAATAGTAATGCAGCAGCATCACTTTTTACCTTTCATAACAACATTGAGCATGTGTCTCTGACAGGAAGAAACTATGCCTTAAATAGAGTGGTTTTCAAACCTAAGTGTGTACAACAACCATTTGGAGAGCTTGATAAAGCACAATTTGCTGGATGGATCCCAACTCCTCAGTCTCCAATTCAATATTTCTAGTATGCTACGCTATGTTGCTTCAGTCATGTGGGACTCTTTGCGACCCGATGGACTGAAGCGCTTCAGACTCCTCTGTCCATAGGATTCTCTGGGATTGAATACTGGAGTAGGTTGCCATGCTCTCCTCTAGGGGATCTTCCCAACCTTTGATGGAACCCAAGTCCTTATGTCTTCCATATTGGCAAGTGGGTTATTTATCACTGAGCAAACTGGGAAGCCCCTATGTATAAGTACCAAGAATTTGCATTTCTGATGTGTCACCTAAGATCATGGCATCTGGTTCCATCACTTCATGGGAAATAGATGGGGAAACAGTGAAAACAGTGTCAGACTTTATTTTGGGGGGCTCCAAAATCACTGCAGATGGTGATTGTAGCCATGAAATTAAAAGATGCTTACCCCTTGGGAGGAAAGTTATGACCACACTAGATAGCATATTCAAAAGCAGAGACATTACTTTGCCAACAAAGGTCCGTCTAGTCAAGGTTATGGTTTTTCCAGTAATCATGTATGGATGTGAGAATTGGACTGTGAAGAAAGCTGAGCACCAAAGAATTGATGCTTTTGAACTGTGGTGTTGGAGAAGACTCTTGAGAGTCCCTTGGACTGCAAGGAGATCCAATCAGTCCATCCTAAAGGAGATCAGTCCTGGGTGTTCTTTGGAAAGACTGATGCTAAAGCTGAAACTCCAATACTTTGATCACCTCAGGCGAAGAGTTGACTCATTGGAAAAGACTCTGATGCTGGGAGGGATTGAGGGCAGGAGGAGAAGGGGATGACAGAAGATTAGATGGCTGGATGGCATCACCAACTCGATGGACATGAGTTTGAGTGAACTCGGGGACTTGGTGATGGACAGGGAAGCCTGTTGTGATGCAATTCATAGGGTCGCAAAGAGTTGGACACGACTGAGTGACTGAACTGAACTGAACTGAATGAGTCACCAAGTGATGTGCTGCTACTGGTCCAGAGTTCACTCTCTGAAAACCAATAGCTTAAGGATTGTCTATTTAATACTTGAACTCTATATAGTAATTTAAAAAGTCAAATATGTGCAGAAAAACATATTTTATTTCATCAAAAATATAGCCTCCTTCTCCTTCTTTCTACCTGACATATGTTGTCTTTATTAAGGAGAATATTTCACCAAGGAGTAAAAATAGTCCCAATTTCTGGATTAGGGAATCAAGTTTCAAAGAAAAAGTAATTATATATATAAATATATATATATATATTTATATTGTTGTATATATATAACATATTATAATAATAAATATTATATATTTATATATTATATTATATATTTATATTTTTATATATTTATATTATTTATATTTATATATTGTCCATATATATATATATATTTATATAAATATATATAATACATATTTATTGTCCAGATATAAATAATAAAATCTTAATGATTGAGGATTTCTTTCTCCCTTTCGTTCTGCCTTATTTTGATTTATATATATTGAGGCTTTCTTATGGGGTACATATGCATTTAAGAGTGCTTTATTTTCCCATTCAATTGACTCATTTAGCATTATGACATATCACTCTATCTTTTGGTGAAATCATTTTGATTTTTTAATTAAAAAGAGCTACAAATGCCTTCTTTTGATTAACATTTATGTTACATTTTTTCTACTCTTTTAACTATCTTTGGATATATGTATGCATATATATATATATATATATATATATATACAAGCACACTGGATTTCTTGTAGTTACATTATTATATTCTCTTTTTATATGATAATTCCTTTTGTGAATCATGAAGTTCACTTTTCTTTAATAATTATTGGTATGTTTATGTTTACATCCACCAATTTCCTGTTTCAATTTTTTGTATGCTTCAAACAACTCTGTTTCCCCTTTCTGTCTTTTTCTTTTTTGGCTTAGCTTAATTTTAACCTGTGTTGAGCAGAGGGAGACATGTGCTGTCCTTATAAAAATCCCAATGGCATTTTTTATAGAAATAGAAAAAAATCCTAAAATTGATATAAAATGAAAAAAAAAAAAAAACAACCAAAACCCCTCAAGTAGCCAAGGTAATCTCAACAAAGAAGAACAAAACTGCAGCCATCACACTATGATTTCAAAATATATTCCAAACATATAGTAATCAAAACAGTAACGTACATCCATAAAGCCAGACAGTTAGATCAATGGAACAGAATAAGAATCCCAGAAACAAACCCACACATATACAGTCAAGTGATCTTCAACAAAGAAATATGCAATGAGAAATATGTTAGGAATATGCAAGGAGAAAATGATCGTCTTTCAATAATTAGTGCTGAAATAAATTCAGTTTATATATTAAACTGAATATCCAGTTGCAACAGAATGAAATTGGACACTTAGCTTAAATCATACACAAAAATAAATTCAAAAAAGATATGTAAATGTAAGGCCTGAAACTACAGAATTCCTAGAAGACAACATAGGGAAAACTCTTTTTGATATTAGTCTTGGCAATGATTTTCCGCACATGATACCAAAAGCATAAGCAAGGAAAACAAAAATACAAAAGTAAGATTATATCAAATTAAAAAACCTTCTATAAAGCAAAAGAAATAATCTATAGAGTGAACCTGAAATCTATAGAATGGGAGAAAATAAATCTGATAAGAGATTAACATCCAAAATACATAAGGAACTCCTAAACTCAACAGTAAATAAAACAACAAAAAAGAAAAAATAAACAAGTGGACAACAGCTTCGAGTAGATATTTTTCCAAAGATATAAAAATGGCCACCAAGTACATGAAAAAATGCCCCACATCACTAATTATGAGGGAAATACAAATCAAAATCACAGTGACATATAGCCTCATACCTATTAGATGGCCATCATAAAAAAGACAAGAGATATCAAATGCTGAAGACTCTTGTACATTCTTGGTAGGAATGTCAATTGTTGCATCCACTATGGAAAACAATGAACGTTACTCAAAAATAAATAAATAAATAAAAATAGAACTACAGTATGATGCAGCAATTCTATTTCTATATTGGCAAGGATGTGGAAAGTTTTCACTTTCATGCATTGGAGAAGGAAATGGCAGCCCACTCCAGTGTTCTTGCTTGGAGAATCCCAGGGACAGGGGAGCCTGGTGGGCTGCCATCTATGGGGTCGCACAGAGTTGGACACGACTGAAGTGACTTAGCAGCAGCAGCAGCAGTGGAAAGTTTTAACATTATTTTTAATACTCAACTTGCTTCTTTCATTGTTTTTTGCTATAAATATCTTTATATAGTTTAGTGTTTACTCTAAAGGCTGCATAAGTACTTTTTAATTTCAACATATTTGGAATATTTGAAATCACTGCTTCAATTTTTAAATTTTATTCTCTCCCTTTTTTTTTTCCTAAGATTACTGGTACATGACTCCTATATTACTAGAGACTTTCTCATAAATCCATATATTTTCTCATAACTCATTAAAACTGTACAATTTTTATTTTAATTTTAAAACTTGCTTTTCTCTCTGTGTTTCTATTTGGATTATTTCTACTGCTAAATTCCTCAAGATCACTGATATTTTCTTCTGTAGTGTCTAATCGCCTTCTAAGAACTTTCAATAAAATGTATGTCTTTAAATATATTTATAACAGCTCTTTAAAACTCTTCTTATTTCTAATACCATTTTGAAGCTTCAATTTAGTCTTTCTTTAGGAGGGTTTAGAGAAGATCTTTGGAGAAGGCAATGGCAACCTACTCCAGTACTCTTGCTTGGAAAATCCCATGGATGAGGGGCCTGGTGGGCTGCAGTCCATGGGGTTGCAAAGAGTTGGACACAACTGAGCAACTTCACTATCATTTTTCACTTTCAAGCATTGGAGAAGTAAATGGCAACCCACTCCAGTGTTCTTGCCTGGAGAAACCCAGGGATGGAGGAGCCTGGTGGGCTGCCATCTCTGGGGTCATACAGAGTCGGACACGACTGAAGCGACTTAGGAGCAGCAGAGAAGATCGTCTCATGTGATGCGGTCCATGGTTTTAAGGTGTGATCAGCCTCTCATCTCAAAAAAATGCTTTGGTATTTTGAGGCATGTCTACTGAGATAGGTCAGAATGCCAAAATCTCCAGCCCTGTGTAGCTTCTTTACTCCATAGAAGCTGTATCCTGTTTGCTCTTGTGAAACTTCATCCTGAGCAATAAAAGAGCTGCCCTTGGTCAGTGATCCTTCAGGAGTCCCATTGCATACAGTTCCTTCCTTCTGGTGCTCTGTCCTACAGGTTCCATCAATAATAGTGTCCTTGAAATCTGCTCTCTGTCTTCTCAACCCAGTAGTACCATTGTGCTCTCCTTAGGCTTGACCTCCCTGAGTCAAATTTGGGAAACTCTTTCTAGGTAGAGAAATGGGGAAAGTGTGAGGCTTATCTCATGTTTACATTTCCAGAATGTCATTTTCCCTAGTATCTCTGAATATGCAAAGACATTGATTAGAGTTTGATTTCAAAGACAAAGCTTCAAAGGCATTTTTACAATAAAGAAAAACATTATCACAATATTTTCCCTAGCCATAGTTATTATGTTTATTTCACTTAAGTCATTATACTGTCTTTATAATTTATATTATTAACAGTGATTCTTCAGTAAGAGGAACTCCCCATGTCAGTAGGTGCCCAATATATTACTGGAGATCAGTGGAGAAATAACTCCAGAAAGAATGAAGGGATAGAGCCAAAGCAAAAACAATACCCAGTTGTGGATGTGACTGGTGATAGAAGCAAGGTCTGATGCTATAAAGAGTAATATTGCATAGGAACCAAGAATGTTAGGTCCATGAATCAAGGCAAATTGGGAGTGGTCAAACAAGAGATGGCACCAGTGAATGTCGACATTCTAGGAATCAGCGAACTAAGATGGATTGGAATGGGTGACCTTAATTCAGATGACCATTATATCTACTACTGTGGGCAGGAATCCCTTAGCAGAATTGGAGTAGCCATCATGGTCAACAAAATAGTCCGAAATGCAGTACCTATATGCAATCTCAAAAACGACAGAATGATCTCTTTTCGTTTCCAAGGAAAACCATTCAATATCAGAGTAATCCAAATCTATACCCTGACCAGTAATGCTGAAAAAGCTGAAGTTGAACAGTTCTATGAAGACCTACAAGATCTTCTAGAACTAACACCCAAAAAAGATGTCCTTGTCATTATAGGGGACTGGAATGCAAAAGTAGGAAGTCAAGAAACACCTGGAGTAACAGGCAAATTTGGCCTTGGAATACAGAATGAAGAGGGGCAAAGGCTAATAGAGTTTTGCCAAGAGAACATACTGGTCATAGCAAACACCCTCTTCCAACAACACAAGAGAAGACTCTACACATGGATATCACCAGATGGTCAACACCGAAATCAGATGGATAATATTCTTTGCAGCCAAAGATGGAAAAGCTCTATACAGTCAGCAAAAACAAGACCAGGAGCTGACTGCGGCTCAGATCATGAACTCCTTATTGCCAAATTCAGACTTAAACTGAAGAAAGTAGGGAAAACCAATAGATCATTCAGCTATGACCTAAATCAAATACCTTATGACTATACAGTGGAAGTGAGAAATAGATTTAAGGGCCTAGATCTGATAGATAGAGTGCCTGATGAACTATGGATGGAAGTTCACAACATTGTACATGAGACAGGGATCAAGACCATCCCATGGAAAAGAAATGTAAAAAAGCAAAATGGCTGTCTGAGGAGGCCTTACAAATAGCTGTGAAAAGAAGAGAAGAGAAAAGCAAAGGAGAAAAGGAAGATATAAACATCTGAATGCAGAGATCCAAAGAATAGCAAGGAGAGATAAGAAAGCTTTCCTCAGTGATCAGTGCAAAGATACAGAGGAAAACAACACAATGGGAAAGACTAGAGAGGGAATATTTCATGCAATGATGGGCTCAATAAAAGACAGAAATTGTATGGACCTAACAGAAGCAGAAAATATTAAGAAGAAGTGGCAAGAATACACAGAAGAGCTGTCCAAAAAAATCTTCATGACCCAGATAATCACAATGGTTTGATCACTCACCTAGAGCCAGACAGCCTGGAATGTGAAGTCAAGTGGGCCTTAGAAAGCATCACTACAAACAAAGCTAGTAGAGGTGATGGAATTCCAGTAGAGCCATTTCAAATCCTGAAAGATGAAGCTGTAAAAGTGATACACTCAATATGCCAGAAAACAGAAATCTCAGCTTGGCCACTGGACTGGAAAATATCAGTTTTCATTACAATCCCAAAGAAAGGCAATGCCAAAGAATGCTCAAACTACTGCACAATTGTGCTCATGTCACATGCTAGAAAAGTAATGCTCAAAATTCTCCAAGCCAGGCTTCAGCAATACGTGAACTGTGAACTTCCTGATGTTCAAGCTGGTTTTAGAAAAGGCAGAGGAACCAGAGATCAAATTGCCAACATCCGCTGGATCATGGAAAAAGCAAGAGAGTTCCAGAAAAACATCTATTTCTGCTTTATTGATTATGCCAAAGCCTTTGACTGTGTGGATCACAATAAACTGTGGAAAATTCTGAAAGAGATGGGAATACCAGACCACCTGACCTGCCTCTTGAGAAACCTGTATGCAGGTCAAGAAGCAACAGTTAGAACTGGACCTGGAACAACAGACTGGTTGCAGATAGGAAAAGGAGTACATCAAGGCTGTATATTGTCACCCTGTTTACTTAACTTATATGCAGAGTACATCATGAGAAACATTGCACTGGAAGAAGCACGAGCTGAAATCAAGATTTCTGGGAGAAATATCAATAACCTCAGATATGCAGATGACACCACCCTTATGGCAGAAAATGAAGAGGAACTAAAAAGCCTCTTGAAGAAAGTGAAAGAGGAGAGTAAAATATTGGCTTAAAGCTCAAGATTCAGAAAACTATGATCATGGCATCTGGTCCCATCACTTCATGGGAAATAGATGGGGAAACAGTGGAAACAGTGTCAGACTTTATTTTGGGGGGCTCGAAAATCACCTCAGATGGTGACTGCAGCCATGAAGTTAAAAGATGCTTACTCCTTGGAAGAAAAGTTATGACCATCCTAGAGAGCATATTCAAAAGCAGAGACATTACTTTGCCAACAAAGGTCTGTCTAGTCAAGGCTATGGTTTTTCCAGTGGTCATGAATGGATGTGAGAGTTGGACTCTGAAGAAAGCTGAGTGCCAAAGAATTGATGCTTTTGAACTGTGGTTTTGGAGAAGACTCTTGAGATGCCTTGAACTGAAAGTAGATCCAACTAATGCATTCTACAGGAGATCACTCCTAGGTGTACTTTGGAAGGACTGATGCTAAAGGCGAAACTCCACTTTGGCCACCTCATATGAAGAGCTGACTCATTGGAAAAGACTCTGATCCTAGGAGGGCAGAAGGAGAAGGGGACGACAGAGAATGAGATAGCTGGATGGCATCACTGACTCGATGGATATGAGCTTGAGTGAACTCCAGGAGTTCGTGATGGACAGGGAGGCCTGGCGTGCTGCAATCCATGGGGTCTCAAAGAGTCGGACACGACTGAGTGACTGAACTGAACCAAATTTTTCAGTTAAAAATGTGTGTTGGTGTTCATCATGTAATTTATTTTTAAAGTATATCTTCTAATCTTTTTTGTCTTTTATTTTTCTCTTTGAATTTATATTTTGAATTCTTAAACTCACATTTTTAGTTTTCTTCCTGTTATTATTATTTCAGACATAATATTACAATGGACACTAATATATATAAAGAAGTAATTATAACTCAGACAATGTTATCAGTTTTTAGGTTACTACCTTATTATTTTAAGATTGTGATGAAAAATGTAACATTATAATAAAATAATGTAAATGTGCTTTCATGTGCTCAGTTCTTTGCAAAAATGATTTATTTTAAATGCAAATTATTTTTAATTGATACATTTGTTACAGTTTTAAAAATATGTAACCATATACTTTAATATTTAGTCACAAGTAGAAAATAAAATTATTTGAAGTAGTTTGGAAAGAAGCATATAGTAAAACAAGATAAAAATAAGGAAATCTGAGACTCAGAAGATTGGAACAGGAAAAATGGAATAGGAAATAGGATTGGAGTAGGAAATAGGATTGGAATAGGAAAAATAGAAAAACATGTTTCATTGATTCCCTTCTGACTCTGTATGTATTTTAAAGCTGTGCTTATGATTGATCTTTCATTAATTTGTAACTGTATTGGTGGAGAAAACATGAAAAATTTAAATCTGTTAGAAAAGAGACTGTATATAAGTCCATTTTCAGTTCAGTTAAGTTCAGTAGCTCAGCTGTGTCTGATTTTTCGAAACCCCATCGACTGCAGCACACCAGGCCTCCCTGCCCATCACGAACTCCCGGAGTTTACCCAAACTCGTGTCTATCGCGTCAGTGATGCCATCCAGCTATCTCATCCTCTGTCATCCCCTTCTCCTCCTGCCTTCAATCCCACCCAGCATCAGGGTCTTTTCCAATGAGTCAACTCTTTGCATGAGGTGACCAAAGTATTGGAGTTTCAGCTTTAGCATCAGTCCTTCCAAAGAACACCCAAGACTGATCTTCTTTAGGATGGACCGGTTGGATCTCCTTGCAGTCCAAGGGACTCTCAAGAGTCTTTTCCAACACTGCAGTTCAAAAGCATCAATTCTTTGGTGCTCAGCTTTCTTCACAGTCCAACCCTCTCAATACATGACCACTTGAAAAATCAGCCTTGATTAGACAGACCTTTGTTGGCAAAGTAATGTCTCTACTTTTTAATGTGATGTCTAGGTTGATCATAACTTTCCTTCCAAGGACTAAATGTCTTTTAATTTCATGGATGCAATCACCATCTGCAGTGATTTTGGAGCCCTGAAAAATAAAGTCTGACACTGTTTCCACTGTTTCCCCATCTATTTCCCATGAAGTGATGGGACCGGATGCCATGATCTTCGTTTTCTGAATGTTGAGCTTTAAGCCAACTTTTTAACTCTCCTCTTTCACTTTCATCAAGAGGCTTTTGAGTTCCTCTTCACTTTCTGCCATAAGGGTGGTGTCATCTGCATATCTGAGGTTATTGATATTTCTCCTGGAAATCTTGATTCCAGCTCGTGCTTCCTCCAGCCCAGCGTTTCTCATGATGTACTCTGCATATAAATTAAATAAGCAGGGTGACAATATACAGCCAAATAGGAAATGTACTCCTTTTCCTAACCAGTCTGTTGTTCCATGTCCAGTTCTAACTGTTGTTTCCTGTCCTGCATACAGATTTCTCAAGAGGCAGGCCAGGTGGTCTGGTATTCCCATCTCTTTCAGAATTTTCCACAGTTTATTGTGATCCACACAGTCAAAGGCTTTGGCATAGTCAATAAAGCAGAAATAGATGTTTTTCTGGAACTCTCTTGCTTTTTCCATGATCCAGCAGATGTTGGCAATTTGATCTCTGGTTCCTCTGCCTTTCCTAATACCCGCTTGAACATTAGGGAGTTCATGGTTCACGTATTGCTGAAGCCTGGCTTGGAGAATTTTGAGCGTTACTTTACTAGCATGTGAGATGAGTGCAATTGTGCAGTAGTTTGAGCATTCTTTGGCATTGCCTTTCTATGGGATTGGAATGAAAACTGACCTTTTCCAGTCCTGTGGCCAATGTGCTGGCATCTTGAGTTCAGCACTTTCACAGCATCATCCTTCAGGATTTTGAAATAGCTCAACTGGAATTCCATCACCTCCTCTAGCTTTGTTTGTAGTGATGCTTTCTAAGGCCCACTTGGCTTCACATTTCAGGATATCTGGCTCTAGATGAGTGATCACACCATTGTGATTATCCGAGTCATGAAGATCTTTTTTGTACAGTTCTTCTGTGTATTCTTGTCATCCCTTCTTAATATCTTCTGCTCTGTTAGGTCCATACCATTTCTGCCCTTTATTGAGCTCATCTTTGCATGAAATGTTCCATTGGTATCTCTAATTTTCTTGAAGAAATCTCTAGTCTTTCCCATTCTGTTGTTTTCCTCTATTTCTTTGCATTGATCGCTGAAGAAGGCTTTCTCATCTCTTCTTGCTATTCTTTGGAACTCTGCATTCAGATGCTTATATCTTTCCTCTTCTCCTTTGATTTTCACTTCTCTTCTTTTTACAGCTATTTGTAAGGCTTCCCCAGACAGCCCTTTTGCTTTTTTGCATTTCTTTTCCATGCGGATGGTCTTGACCTCTGTGTCCTGTATAATGTCACAAAAATCATTTCATAGTTCATCAAGGACTCAGATTTAGGCCCTTAAATCTATTTCTCACTTCCACTGTATAATCATAAGGGATTTGACTTAGGTGTTACGTGAATAGTCTAGTGGTTTTCCCTACTTTCTTAAATTTCTGTCTGAATTTGGTAATAAGGAGTTCATGATCTGAGCCACAGTCAGCTCCTGGTCTTGTTTTTGCTGACTGTATAGAGCTTCTCCATCTTTGGCTGCAGACAATATAATCAATCTGATTTCTGTGTTGATCATCTGGTGATGTCCATGTGTAGAGTCTTCTCATCTGTTGTTGGAAGAGGGTGTTTGCTATGACCAGTGCATTTTCTTGGCAAAAATCTATTAATCTTTGCCCTGCTTCATTCTGCATTCCAAAGTCAAATTTGCCTGTTACTCCAGGTGTTTCTTGACTTCCTACTTTTGCATTCCAGTCCCCTGTAATGAAAAGGACATCTTTTTTGGGTGTTAGTTCTAAAAGGTCTTGTAGGTCTTCATAGAACCATTCAACTTCAGCTTCTTCAGCATGACTAGTTGGGGCATAGACTTGAATTAAGGTGTATTGAATGGTTTGCCTTGGAAACGAACAGAGATCGTTCTGTCATTTTTGAGATTGCATCCAAGTACTGCATTTCGGACTCTTTTGTTGACCATGATGGCTACTCCATTTCTTCTGAGGGATTCCTGCCCACAGTAGTAGATATAATGGTCATCTGAGTTAAATTCACCCATTCCAGTCCATTTTAGTTCGCTGATTCCAAGAATGTCGATGTTCACTCTTGCCAACCCTTGTTTGACCACTTCCAATTTGCCTTGATTCATGGACCTGACATTCCAGGTTCCTATACAATATTTTTCTTTACAGCATCAGACCTTGCTTCTATCACCAGTCACATCCACAACTGGGTATTGTTTTTGCTTTGGCTCCATCCCGTCATTCTCTCTGGAGTTATTTCTCCACTTAGCATGTTCAATTGTAATTCTCTCTCTTTTCCAAGCTAAATTGTAATCCGTTTATGTATCCCACTGACTACCTGCCTAGTAGCATGCCTAGTACATATCAAAATCTCTCACAGGCATAAATGGCATAAAACTGGAAATTATTGATTAACCTTCATCCATATGAGCTTAGTTCTTATTTATTTTAATCTAGGAAGCAGTAACACTTTTATATACTAGATGTATATCATGATTCCATCCATTTTGTGTTCTATAGTCATATATAATAATAGCTAACTTTATCAAATGTGTTTTCTGTGACAGGAACTGTGATTACTGCTTCATATTGATTAATATATGTTTCATGATTATATACAAAAATAACTGTGAAGTAAGAAATTGTATTATACCAAGTTGGTAAAACAAAACAAAAAAAATCAGAGTTGACCAGTATCAAAACCTAAAAATTCCATGGAAAAATTTTTAAGCTAATTCTTACTGAATCTGGTGACTTATTTTTTAACCATTACAGTCAAATAATTTTGTATCCTTTCCTTCTTGTTTTTCTGCTAGCAAATTTATCTGTTTTTCTATGTTTCTCATCCCTGACTTCTACTAAACACTGCTCATCAATAATCCCAAGAATGAATCTTTTTTTTTTTTAGAATATGCAAAACTTTGATGCAAAGAACAGCATAGATATTTAACACTAACACTTTGGGAACAAGCAAAATGAAATATTAACAGTAGCTTTAATCTTGTGTTGATAAAAGTAAACTCAATAGTCTGGAGTTCAATTTTTTGGCAACTTAAAACAGCTCGATACAGCTAATGAGTGGGAAATAATAAACTGGAAAAAATTATTCCTGATACTTATAAAGATGTTATAAAATCCATGGACTAAACTTCTTGTACTTTACTGACATTTCTTCAGTCTGTAAAGAAAGGAGCATGCCAAATAATAGTTTTTGTTCTTTGCACAGACACATACAGCAATTTACTTGAATAAATGGCAAGCTAAAACCTGTTGATGATATCAGAGCTACTTGTATACCTTACTTCCATCTTCTATGTCTTTGTTACTGACGAGAAAATTTTCTCCTTTAATATTAGGTTATGATCAGTTAGATTTTGGTTGCGTGAATAAAGTCAGTAGGAATATTTGTAGACTTTTTATCAATGAAACATGCTTTGAACCATAGGAGAGTTAGGTTTTCAGAATCACCCTAGACACAAAACTTACACGGGTTTTATGCAATATTATATAGAACACTGAGGAGAAATTTACTGAGATGATCACTTGAATTTATTGCACCTTTTCCTCATAAAATCCATATAAGTTGTTTTAATATTTTTATCTTATATTCTCATAAAAATGTTAAAATATATCATTTGAAACAAATTATGAAGTATCAGTTGTTCATTTGTTTCTATAAATAGAAAGAGCATTTAGTATGTTAAAAGTTCTTGTTTCAGTTAAAAAGAAAGCCAGAGTTGGCAGATTTCAGAACTCTCCAAATAGGAGATGGGAAGATAAAAGGAGGAACCCCTGATTCTCCAAATAGGTAGTATGAGAGTTGCACACCAATTAGTTCTCTAATTGGAGAACTAACATATGCTATGTGGTTAGGACATTCTGTGTTAGCAATGGCTCAGAGGATACATGGGTTTGTTGATCCCTGGATCAAGAAGATTCCCTAGAGAAGGAAATGGCAACCCACTCCAGTGTTCTTGACTGGGAAATCCCATGAACAGAGGGCCCAGGTGGGCTACAGTCCATGGGGTCATAAAGAGTTGGACATGACTGAGCACACGCGTGCACACACACACACTACGACATCTTCAGCAATAACCATTAGGAAGCTTACGGTGGGGAAAAGGAAAAATTTATTATTTTTAAGCCCTGGAAATTACATGACATGCTTGGGACCTCACAGTAAGGTCAAGGGTTGGGGGTCGGTAGTGAGTGCCTGGCATTTTGCATTTTTCTTTATTGAGGTTGACGGTTGGGTGGCTGGTTTCTAGGGCTAATTCTTTATTGTGAATTTAAAACATGTCAGCAAGAATTTAAAGGACAGAAGATTGGAAAAAAAAAAACAAACCTAGCAATTACAATCCTAAGGGACAGTTATCCAAGGAACACAAGGGTGGAGGGCAGCGTGGCTCTGGATACAGTCCAGAAGCTGGCAGTGTGTTTATTAGAGACAGCCACCCTTCTTTGAAGTGGATGTCTTGGCAATCACAGCTTAAGTTAAGCACTTGCATTACAAAAAAGGAAAAACCTGCTGTCAGAGTTTACACCACAGGGTTCAACTCTTCTGAACTACTTTCTGAATGGAAGGCATTGTTTCCAAGTGGTCTTTTAACATTTCTTTTTAAAGCCTGTTCCAAATAAGATAATGAACTCCTTGATTTTAAGGATATCCCATTGCCATCTTAAAAAAAAAAAAAAAACTCAAGATGATACATTATAAATATACAACACATATGTTTTATAATGAAGTCTTTATAATAACAATGACACAGAATTGTTAATATTAGTGAAGTCATGAGTTTTTTTTACTATCTTCTATTTTTCATTTTATGGTTATGGATATTTTTTTCTAGATGTATAAATAGGCATTTTTCTCTGAGACAATTTTGAAACATCTTATACTTACTTTAATCAAGACAAAATTATAAAAGACAAAACAGAACAACACAGAGAGTCTGTATCCAGATTGTGGTTTTGAGATGAGAAAAATATTGCAATGAGTTACATAATTAGTCAGTTACAAAACTTTTTCTGTGAGAAAATAGAGATCCATCTCAGTAAAATGTGCCAAGTGAGACCATTCCAGCAATAACCATTAAGACTCAGAACAGAGAAGCTAAAGTATACCAAACAGAAAAAGAGATTGACTCATTAAAACTAAATTCTCCTTCCCCCATAGGATACCCTTGAATATTCTTCTTAATATGGAGAATTCTGGCTGACATTTGCAAGAACCATTTATAACTCAAATCCTGGATGAATTGCATAAAATGATGGGTGCTACAGGCACAACAGAAGTTTTAGGCTTTTTTCTGATTTTTCTCAGAAAAGATTAAAAAAAAAACTCTAACACAATTTGTGATTATATCTAAGTATGAATTGCTTTAGAATTTTGAAAACATTATCATGGTTTTTTGTAAATTGGCCCTAATTTGCATTTTATTTGACAAATAACATGATTAAAACTGTTTATGAACTGCACCATTAGCCAGTGCTACTAACATTTTAAATCTTTTAACATCTACAATTCATAAAAATATCTTTTCAAAATGTACAATAGACCAACAGGATACTTGACACAAAAGGAATTCTATTATGTGAAAGATTACTTATTCACTTAGGTCAATTATCTAATGTTATATGGTGATGTTGTTGCAGCCTATTTCATACATATTGAATTATGTTTTTTAATTATAAATTATTATATATTTTTGGTGCCCTAGTAATTAAAGAAGTTTCTGACCTATAATTAAAACTCCTATTATAATAATCTGATAGAAGTCATTTCTATTGTTTCAAAGTTTACTCAGAAATTTATTAATAATTATATAAATGATTTAAGCCAATCTATTGGTCAACAAAAATGTATATACAAAGACTGTATATTTGTTTTAAAATATTTCAAGGTAAAATTTAGGGGATGTTTGTAAATATTATGTTTTGCTGTTTAGTGGCTAAGTCATGTCTGACTCTTTTTGCAACCCCATAGACTGTAGCCTGCCATGCTCCTTTGTCTATAGAATTTCTTAGGCAACAATACTGGGGCTTCCCAGGTGGTGCTAGTGATAAAGAATGCATCTGCCAATGCAGGAGATGCAAAGGACCTG
Source organism: Ovis canadensis (assembly GCF_042477335.2). Classification (NCBI taxonomy): domain Eukaryota; kingdom Metazoa; phylum Chordata; class Mammalia; order Artiodactyla; family Bovidae; genus Ovis; species Ovis canadensis. Next base: position 71,160,552 of record NC_091254.1, read on the forward strand.
AATTTGATCCCTGGGGGGGGAAGATCCACTGGAGTAGGAAATGGCAACTTGCTCCAATATTCTTGCTGGGATAATCCCATGGCCAGAGGAGCCTGGCTGGCTACAGTCCATGGGACTGCAGAAAGTCGGACACAACTGAGAGACTAAGCACAGCACAGCCAAAAATACAGGAATGCATTGCCATTTCCTTTGTCAGGGGATCTTCCAGACCTAGAGATCAAACTCACATCTCCTGCATTGGCAGGTGGGTTCTTGACCACTGAACCACCAGGGAAATGCAACAAATTGTGTATAAAATCTTTATGTAGAAATATCTTCAAAAATAACATTTATGATGATGGTGGGATCTACATAAGTCAGTATTTTGTAAAGAGCTATGTATCAACTATAAAATTGTTTAGCTAATAAATCTTTTTTTTATTCTAAGAGGATCATTTACACTGAATGCTTTAACCCATACTTCATTTCTTTGTGTAATGTAATTTGATTCAATTTACAAAGCATGACACCAGTTAACATTTGCTTAATATATTCCTACTGATTTATTCCCAATAACACCCTTCTATTTTAGGCAAGGTAGTGGATTCATAATCAAAACTGATACTAATTTGAAAGTGAAAGAGTTTTAATAATCAATAGTAAGTTATCAAATATGAAATCAGTGTTACTCTTGAACTGGCTTTTATTGTCTTGTATGAACTTATGGTTGAAAAGAAATTTTGTGAACCAGATGTTAAAAACAGCTTGAAATTGGTCACCAAGGTAGTAGTGTTATCACCAGGAAATTCAGCTAATTCTATAAATTAACACCTGACCCTACCCCAACAATTGTGGAATATATGCTAGCATATCACTGACAGAATTTTTTGAGTACTGAATTAAATATATTTAATAATTATACCAAAACACAGAGTAAACCAAGACTGCTCCAGGTAACTGAACTGTATGGTAGTCTTCATTGTGGATCATAGTTGAGGTTTTTATTATTAAACTAATGACTAAAGAAACATAAATGAGGCATGCCAGGGGCTTACTATTGCTTCTCTCAAAGCTATTCTTTACAAATGAAATGATATTTTAATGTAGTATAGACAGTCTACTGACCTAAACTATCTGAAGGCAGACCACGTCCATTAGGATGAAGTCCAATACGCTTAATATGAACTTTACTAAGCACAACTGATCTGATACCTGATTATATTCTTGGCCTTATTCTTCATTATTAACCTTGAAAAGCTGTGTTTTTTTAAATGTTTATTTTAATGTATTATGTGCTCTTCCCCTCAGGAATCTGGATATGCTTATTCTTGTGCCACAAATGTCTTTAATTGATTTCAGTAGCTAACTCCCACACATTTTTAAATTATAGAGCTTTGTCTTTTGAAAAATGCTTTCCTAAGTCCTGGTTTGCATTTTCTGTTTCACCTTTCTAAATCAAATCTGGAATTTCCTTCTACTTCTACTTCTTTGATTTCATTATCAATATCCTTAGGTGTTCTATATGGTACCATCTTAAAAAATTGCAGGCTCTGAGCTAATTCATGTGGATATATCCCTCTACTAAAGTTTATCTTATATCCAGGTTTTCAGCCTTAACTATCAACTTTGTATTGATTACTCCAAAATGTATATCTTCATACCCAACATCTCTTCTGAATTCAAAACTCATATACCTAAACTGTAAATTTAATATTTTAAAACTTATAACTAATGGATCTGAAATGTCATGATTGAATTTGTGCCACCTGAAACTGTTTCTTACTGAGTTTCCCTGATATCAGGAAAATGATATTGATAACTATCCAAAATATCAAGCCAAAACTATACAAGTCAGCTTTGATTCCATCTTTTCATTCCACATACTTATCTACCAGTGATTCTATCAGCATACCACAAATCTTTTACTCTTCTCCATATTCAGTAATTATCAGTCTAACAGAAATCATCCAAATTTATGATTTAGATCACTGCATTACTGAACTGCTCTGTATGTTTCCATCTTGTCCACTTTCTCTCCTTACTATCCATTCTCCAGAATTTCTTCTTCAAATACAAATTTCTTTTCTGACTATATTCAAGTATTATTAAAATCTTCAAATAGCTTTTTTCATTTGCTTATAATAAAATCTGAACTCCTTAGTTGTAAAACATGATTTATTGTTCACCTACTTATTCCATATCACTTCCTACAACTATCTGCTTTATATTTTTACACAATAGCCATAGACACCTTCTTTCTGCTTCTTAGGCATAAGGGAGCTTGTTTGCCCTGATGTCTTTCCAATATTTAATACTTCTACTCCAAGTTATCTTCTGTAATTCTTAATGCAGTAGATTTATGCCATAAATTCGAGTCTCAATTTAGATATCAAGTGAATTAATTCCTGCTCTCTTAGTGGCAAAGAATCTGCCTGCCAATGCAGGAGACATGGGTTCAACCCTGGGTTGAACAGAGGAGCCTGGTGGGCTAAGGTCCATGAGGTCACAAAGAGTCAGACATGACTGAGCAACTGAGCACAGTAACCTAATGTAACAAATTACCACACACTGGGTGGCTGAAAATAGGAGCGATTTATTGATTCACTTCTGGATTCCAGAGGCCCCAAATCAAGGCACTGGCAGAGGTGATTCCTTCCGAGGTCTGTGAGGGAGGATCTATCCCAGATTTTGGTGATGGCTGGGAGAATCTATTCCTCGCTTTGTAGCTGTGGCACAATAATGGCATCCACATGGAATTCTCCCATCATCTTTGGGTAAATATTAGTTACATTGAATTCAGACCCTAATGTTCTCATTTTTACTTGTTTACATTTTTGAAGATCCTCTTTTCAAAAGAGACCACATGGTGCAGGGGTTAGAGCTTCAACAAAGCTCTTTAGACAACACAGTGCAGCACATGACATTATCTCTCCTTAATGTGCTTCAGGGAAAGCTCACTGTAATGCCCTGTTTACTCTTCATCAAAGTTCTTGCCATTACTTGATTATTTAAATAATGGTCTTTTGTATGCCTTCCCCCCAAAAAGGAAAAATTCCACAAGGGATTGACCTTATCTGTTGCTCTTGCTGATTTTCCTAGAGGTGTAACTAGAAGAGGACACGGCATGCAGTAAGGACTTTGTATAGATTTGGTGTATGTATATGTGAATTTATGTTGAACTTACTATTATATCTGTTTGTCATATAATATTACTGTTTTATTTGTTATAACATTACTGTTTATCATAATATCTGAAATATTATGTACACCATTTAATTTTGCTTTAACTTTATAATCAAGGTTTTCTACTTAATGATTAGTCAAGGTTATAGCGAAGTTTTGTTAATCCAATAGAATATAAGTGCAATACAAGAATGAGTCTTTCTCCATTACACTAATGTAGCACAAAATCTGATTCTGGCAGTATTCCCAGGTAATCAAGGTTACAAAGTCATTTTGTCCTCTGCATTTGTTTATAATGGAGGAACTTGATCACAGTGAAATATTGATTATTTCCATTGACAGGTGACACCCATAGAAAAAAATAACAATTATTATTTTTATTTTAAAAAGGATAATCATGGACTAAAAATTAAAACCACTATGAATCTATAAGTAAAGGATAAAAATAATAATCAAGCAGGATGTTACTGAAGCAAGAATTTAATGCTATTGCACATAGCATAACAATGAGCGAAGATACAGAACAAGAAAATTTTCTGAATTGTAGTATTTTATAATATACATTTCTAACAAAACATAAAATGTAAATCTATTAGAAACTAGCTTATACATACAAGGTTTTCATATGTTTGCATATTCTAAAGCTTGCATGTTCATTTGTGATGATTAGAAGATTCATTGGACTTTTAGGCCAGAATTATGCAAAATATTGAATTGTAATATAATTTGCAAAAGGTGACAATTCCACTCAAAGTAATTTATAAAAATGAACATTTTCTTAATTACAGAGTTGCAAAGAAGAACAAGGAGACATAAGAAAGTCTTCCTCAGTGCAAAGAAATAAAGGAAAAGAAAAGAATGGGAAAGACGAGAGATCTCTTCAAGAAAATTAGAGATACCAAGGGAATATTTCATGCAAAGATGGGCTCAATAAGGGACAGAAATGGTATGGACATAACAGAAGCAGAAGATATTAAGAAGAGGTGGCAAGAATACACAGAAGAATGATACAAAAACATTCTTTACAACCCAGATAATCATGATGCTGGGATCACTCACAGAGAGACAGACACCCTGGAATGGGAAGTCATGTGGGCCTTAGGAAGCATCACTAAGATAGTGGAGGTGATGTAATTCCAGTTGAGCTATTTTAAATCCTAAAAGATGATGCTTTGAAAGTGCTGCACTCAGTATGCCAGCAAATTTGGAAAACTCAGCAGTGGTCAATGACTGGAAAAAGTCAGTTTTCATTCCAATCCCAAAGAAAGGCAATGCCAAAGAATGCTCAAACTACCACACAATTTCACTCATCACACATACTAGTCAACTAATACTCAAAATTCTCCAACCAAGCTTTAGCAATATGTGAACCATGAACTTCTAGATGTTCAAGCTAGTTTTAGAAAAGGCAGAGGAACCAGAGATCAAATTGCCAACATCTGCTGGATCATGGAAAAAGCAAGAGAGTTCCAGAAAAACATCTATTTCTGCTTTATTGACTATGCCAAGCCTTTGACTGTGTGAATCACAGTAAACAGGGGAAAATTCTGAAAGAGATGGGAATACCAGACCATCTCACCTGCCTCATGAGAAACCTGTATGCAGGTCAGGAAGCAACAGTTAGAAATGGACATGGAACAACAGACTGGTTCCAAATAGGGAAAGGAGTACGTCACAGCTATATACTGTCACCCCAATTATTTAACTTATATGCAAAGTACATTATGAGAAACGCTGGGCTGGATGAAGCACAAGCTAGAATCAAGATTGCCAGGAGAAATACCAATAATCAATAACCTCAGATATGCAAATGACACCACCCTTATGGCAGAAAGTGAAGAAGAACTAAAGAGCCCCTTGATGAAAGTAAAAAAGGAGAATGAAAAAGTTGGCTTAAAGCTCAACGTTCAGAAAATGAAGATCATGGCATTGAATTTCTTTTCCATGGGGATGGTCTTAATCCCTGTCTCCTGTACAACCTCCATCCATAGTTCATCAGGCACTCTATCTATCAAATCTAGTCCCTTAAATCTATTTCTCACTTCTACTGCATAATCATAAGGAATTTGATTTAGGTCATACCTGAATGGTCTAGTGGTTTTCCCTACTTTCTTCAATTTAAGTCTGAATTTGGCAATAAGAAGTTCATGATCTGAGCCACAGTCAGCTCCCAGTCTTGTTTTTGTTGACTGTATAGAGCTTCTCCCTCTTTGGCTGCAAAGAATAGAATCAGTCTGATTTTGGTGTTAACCATTTGGTGATGTCCATGTGTAGAGTCTTCTCTTGTGTTGTGTATATATATACTATATATAAAATAGATAACTAATAAAGACCTACTGAAACAGCAGAGGGAACTCTGCTAAGAATTGTGTAATGACCTATATGGGAAAATAATACAAATGAGTGGATATATGGATAGGCATAACTGTTTCATTATTACACTTGTAACATTTGAAACTAACATAACATTGTAAATCAACTATACTCTGATACACTTTTTTTTTTAAAATCAAGGCTACATAAAATATGGGATAATGTATAAGCATTTACTTTACCAGGTGGGTAAAAAATCCAAGCAATTTATAAATTGCTCAAGTAATACCATATATTTTTCAAAGCTCTTAGCAGATGCAATACTGTTGTTCCCTACTCATGTGATTATTTGTTACAAAATAATGAATTGTTATTTATTTTGTAAGCCATCATCATTATTTATCACATAATCAATGCTTATTTAAATTCTTCCATGTATATCAATTTTCTTTTAAATTCATATTTCTCTACTGAATTAAAATATCCAATTTAAAAAAAAATCAGAGAGCAAAATATTACCCCATTGAAAATCCTTACTGAGAAAATCATTGTAAAACAAGTATCTTGTGGGGGAATTACATCCACTGGGACCAACAGAATTGGGAAAAATACAGGTTGAAGCCTCTCTTTTTGGTTCCTTGTAAAATTTTGACAGAACAAAGAACTGATGCACTTCACAAATAACCTATTTTTAAAAAATAAAAATTTTGAAATTTTCTGTGTCCTTAAATTAATTTACTATTATTTTAATAGGGTTTTTTCTACTGTGCTGTATGATTATGAGTTTTAATAAATTTTGGATATTATGACTTTATTATATACAGGGCTTGAAAATGTTTTTGCCATTGTCTTTGTTGCCTTTTCATTTTGTTGATGATTTCTTTTGCTGTGCAGAGGGACTTTTCATTTGATGTAATCCTACTTGTCAACTTTTTATTTTGTTGTTTGTGCTTTTGACGTCATACCCATAAAAACATTTGATAATCATATTTTAGAATTTCTTCAGGTGGAAAATAACCCCATGTACTATAGCCCATCAGGCTCCTCTATCCATGGGATTCCCCAAGCAAGAATACTGGAGTGGGTAGACATTCCCTTCTCCAGGGGGTCTTCCTAACCTGGGGATTGAACCTGGGTCTCCTACATTGCAGACAGTTTCTTTACTGTCTGAGCCACCAGGGAAGCCCCATTTTTAAAATTTCTTCAGGTGACAAAATTGAAAAAGGGAATAACAAGGATGAAAGTAACAAAGAGAAATAGATATACAAACCATAAACAAAAGAAAATGATACAAAATATTGAAATCAGAAACAAGGAATTGTAAGAAGCAAAGAATTCTTTAGGATATGTTGAGTCACTATGCCATAATAGGCTACAGTAGTAAGATCAAATTAAGATGAAAGTATGGGCTTAAAACTGCATGTATTGCTATATATTTAAGAGAGCCAAACATTTGTGGTTGGTCCTAGAATAGTGGTGTCTACCTGAATAAATCTACCCACATATAATTTCAAAAAAAGTAAGATAAAAAATCAACTCAAATTGGATTAAAGACTTGAACATGAGACCTGAAACTATAAAACTTCTATATGAAAACATAGGAAGTAAACTACTTGACATTGGCCTTGGAAATGAAATTTTTTTGGATTTGACACAGATATAATAGGAAACAATAAAAATATACAAGTGGGGCTACATTGTTATGTCTCAATAAAGTGGGACGGAATAAATGGACAATTCAGAACTCTATATAATTGATAAATATAATCACAGAGAATTTTTTGACTATACCCATTTAATCCAAAAGCATAAAAATTATCAACAAACAAATCTCACCTCATCTTAAAATGTGTACTTTAGAGTTTCTAAACCTATTTTTATATATATCAATAGTTTGAATATATGTGTAAATATATTGATTATGTTGGGGGAGAAATTTCTCACTGAAGAATAGTTAAATAAAATATTCAGTGGGAAGCTTAACAAGAATTCTCTAATTGGTCAGAACTGGGTAAATCAGTTTAATTTCATGATTTCGAAATACACACACACAAGCACGCACACAATTCATTTGCTCTATCTGATGAAAGGATCTGTAAACACTGATGTCCCAGTAGTAATAAGCACACATATCTCCATATGTTTTTTTAAACATTGTTCTCCATTAAGAACCTAAACCATTTGTAAAAATGACTGCAGGACTTAGAAGGAAAGTATAAGATGAGTCTTAAACATTTTGCTGTGCTAGAAATAAAATACTTCAAAATTAATGCAGGCCTGACAAAAGAACCAAATTGAAGATGTTTTCATTGGCTAAATCTGGGATAATTTAAGGATATAACTGGGTTATTTCTTGCTTATGTGGTCCAAGTAACATGTTATCAGTGTATTGGATCAAAATGATTCTATAGTCATTTAATGAACAAATCTGACTCCTGCAGACACCTTAAAATTATTTTATGAAAAGGAGCAAAAAAATTAACATTAGTCCTTGGGCAATACTGTGACTTTACATTCACATATGTTATAAATGAAGGCAGACCACTTCTGGGCCTAGGTACGTATAGAAAGAAAAAAAAATGCCTTCATAAGATAATTTGATGTCCACCATATAACTTGTACCATGTGAAATGTTTAAGAATGGTTATTAACGGCCCAACAGCTGCAATTAGGGCTGCCATGTGGTTGAATCTGTAGGGTTTTGCTGTCATCTTTAAGTAAAACATGACAGAGAAAACAATCTCTGTACCATTTGTGGTGTTCCAAAAAGTTTTCAAAAGTGGCATTAATCTCTGCCATCCCCCCAGCATGCAATACCATTTTTTATTAACTATTTAGCCATGGGTGGGGAAGTTTCAAAGGATTCCATTTGACTTTTTATAATACAATAGTCATTATCTCACAAGGCAAACTGTCACAGTGGGAGTTGGACAGTTTCCCACTAGTTGCTCATTGCAAGTACAAGTATATACAAGGAGGCTAGAGAAATAAATTTTTGGTGCGTCTTTGTGACAGTGGATGCCCTGAGTCAGATACGGCCAGGACTGAATGTATTGCCTGATCCTCAAATAATCCACGTAACAAGGCCATGATAATGTCAGTGTCTATCGGTTTTCAAAATTGTTGGTATCCCCCTTTCCTCCTGCTAAGTCACTTCGGTCGTGTCCGACTCTGTGCGACCCCAGAGACGGCAGCCCACCAGGCTCCCCTGTCCCTGGGATTCTCCAGGCAAGAACACTGGAGTGGGTTGCCATTTCCTTCTCCAAAGCATGAAAGTGAAAAGTGAAAGTGAAGTCGCTCAGTTGTGTCCGACTCTTCACAACCCCATGGACTGCAGCCTACCAGGCTTCTTCGTCCATGGGATTTTCCAGGCAAGAGTACTGGAGTGGAGTGCCATTGCTTTTCCTCCTTGTATCATTAGATATCATTACCCTAGTACTGGTGATAGATTCCTTTGGGAAAAGGACTTGGGAAATTATACTGTATAGACTTTCTATGAATTGCATGCCCTTTCAATCCAGGAAACTACATCATCCAGTTACTGGATTTCAGGTCTGAAAATTGGGTCAAGTGCAGAAAAGAAATTAGGGACTGTGATTTTTTTTTTTTTGTAATTGAGTGGCTACCATCAACCTCCAGATTGTTCATTCCTGATTTATTCTGTTGTATAGATTATGCTAAAATGATATTGGTTTGTGTTGTCTAATAAATAATATGATAAATATTGATTTTTTATAAGTTGGTTATATTATTCAGCTTCTTGGCAAGTGAAGACGGAGCTATAGCACTAAGATGCCATAGAGTAAATTATGTTTTTTCTTTGAGTCATTCATAGCTAGACCGTGAGGGCAAATCATTTCCTATCAAAGTATTTCAGTATTATTTTCAGAGGTACACAGGCTTGAATCAGACTGGTTGGTCACTCAATATGTAGAATGAAACAGGAAGTCCTATTATGCTCAAGATGTATGTGTACGTTTGGATGCACAGTAGACTATGACTTGGGAATGCAAATCTTAAATACATTTTATTGTTCCTCTCATCTTGCCTCACACATTTTACATAAATGGACTTTCATGTAAAGAAGTCAGTTCATAATAAGTAAATTTTGTAGCACGTCAATTGTAGCCTTCTGATAATCCTCCTTTTGGGAAAGAACATGAATTTGGATAAAAGCTTACTCATCGCTCCAGGTCTGACAGACTCAAATTCTCCAAATTAACGTTTTACAAATCTGCCTCATTTTTAAAATCTATACAAGTTGGTCAAAATTTGAGAAGATGATCGTTTTGAGTTATATCTTCCTGATTTTGATGTTTACTTTTATTCTGACATGATAGCTTATCTTAAAGTACCCTGTAACTGTAATAAGACAATAGCTATAATCTATTTTCAATATCAGTTCAGTTCAGTGGCTCAGTCATGTCTGACCTTTTGTGACGCAATGGACTGCAGCACACCAGGATTCCCTGTCCATCACCAACTCCTGGAGCATATTCAAATTCATATCCATTGACTTGGTAATGTCATCCAACCATCTCATCCTCTGCCATCCCCTTCTCCATCCTTCAATTTTTCTCAGCATCAGCATCTTTTCAAATGAGTCAGCTCTTTGCATCAGGTGGACAAAGTATTGCAGTTTCAGCTTCAGCATCCATCCTTTCAATGAATAATCAGGACTGATTTCCTATTTGGACTATAAAGAAAGCTGAGTGCTGAAGAATTGATGCTTTTGAAGTGTGGTGTTGGAGAAGACTCGTGAGAGTCCCTTGGACTTCAAGGAGATCCAAGCGGTCCATGCTAAAGAAGATCAGTCCTGAGTGTTCATTGGAAGAACTGATGTAGAAGCTGAAACTCCAATACTTTGGCCACCTGATGCAAAGAGCTAATTCATTTGAAAAGATCCTGATGATGGGAAAGATTGAGGGCAGGAGGACAAGGGGATGAGAGAAGATGAGATGGTAGGATGCCATCACTGACTCAATGGACATGAGTTTGAGTAAACTCTGGGAGTTGGTGATAGGGAGGACTGGTGTGCTGCAGTCCATGGGGTCAGAAAGCATGGAACATGACTGAGAGGCTGAACTGAACTGAACTGATTTCCTTTAGGGTTGATGGGTTGGATCTCCTTGCAGTCCAAGGAGTTTTCAAGAGTCTTTTCCAAAACCACAGTTCAAGAGCATCAATTCTTTGGCACTCAACTTTCTTTTCAGTCCAAATCTCACATCCATACATGACTACTGGAAAAACCATACCTTTGACTATATGGACCTTTGCTGGCAAAGTAATGTCTCTGCTTTTGAATATGCTGTCTAGGTTGGTCATAACTTTTCTTCTAAGGAGCAACTGTCTTTTAAATTCATGGTGGCAGTCACCATCTGTAGTGATTTTTGAGCTCAAGAAAGTAAAGTCTCTCACTGTTTCCATTGTTTCCCCATCTATTTGCCATGAAGTGATGGGACCAGAGGCCATGATCTTAGTTTTCTGAATGTTGAGTTTTAAACCAACTTTTCACTTTCCTCTTTCACTTTCATCGAGAGGCCCTTTAGCTCTTCTTCACTGTCCGCCGTAAGGGTGGCGTCATCTGCATATCTGAGGTTATTGATATTTCTCCCAGCAATCTTGATTCCAGCTTGTGCTTCATCCAGCCTAGCATTTCACATGATGTCTCTGCATATAAGTTAAATAAGCAGGGTGACAATATACAGCCTTGATGTTCTCCTTTCCCTATTTGGAACCAGTCTGTTATTCCATGTTCAGTTCTAACTGTTGCCGCTTGACCAGCATACAGATTTCCAAGGAAGCAGGTCAGGTGGTCTGGTATTCTGATCTCTGGAAGAATTTTCCACAGTTTTTGTTGATTCACAGTCAAAGGCTTTGGCATAGTCAATAAAGCAGAAGTAGATATCTTTCTGGAACTCTCTTGCTTTTTTGATGATCTAACAGATGTTGGCAACTTGATCTCTGGTTACTCTGCCTTTTCTAAATCCAAATTGAACATTTGGAAGTTTACGGTTCATATACTGTTGAAGCCTGACTTGGAGAATTGTGAGCATTACTTTGCTAACATGCAAGATGAGTGCAGTCGTGTGGTAGTTTGAACATTCTTTGGCCACCTGATGTGAAGAACTGACTCATTTGAAATGACCCTGATGCTGGGAAAGATTGAAGGCAGGAGAAGGGGATGACAGGGGATGAGATGGTTGGATGGCATCACTGACTCAATGGGCATGCATTTGGGTAAACTCTGGGAGTTGATGATGGACAGGGAGGCCTAACGTTGCAGTCCACTGGGTCGCCAACAGTCGGACATGTCTGAGCGACTGAACTGAACTGAACTGAACTGAACCTGAAACTACTTTGGCGTTGTCTTTTTTTGGGATTGGAATGAAAACTGATCTTTTCCTGTCCTGTGGCCATTGCTGTTTTCCAAATTTGCTGGCATATAGAGTGCAGCACTTTCACAGCATAATTTTTTAAGATTTGAAATGGCTCAACTGGAATTCCATCACCTCCCACTAGCTTTGTTCCTAGTGGTGCTTCCTAAGGCCCACTTGACTTCAGATTTCAGCATGTCTGTCTCTTGATGAGTGATCACACCATCATGGTTATCTGGGCTGTGAAGATCCTTTTTGTATAGTTCTGTGTATTCTTGCCCCTTCTTAATTTCTTCTTTGTCTGTTAGAGCCATACCATTTCTATCCTTTATTGTGCCTATCTTTGCATGAAATGTTCCCTTGGTATCTCTAATTTTCTTGAAGAAATCTCTAGTCTTTTCCATTCTATTGTTTTCCTCTATTTCTTTGCATTGATCACTGATGAAGGCTTTCTTATCTCTCCTTGTTATTCTTTGGAATTTTTTCTCTCCTTGTTATTCTTTGGAACTTTCAATATTGGCAAAGTGAAATTTAGAAAGATAAATGTATTATTTTCCTGTAAGACCTCCATAAATTTTAAGTAACTCAAAAAGATGCTATATTCAGTTTGTTTATTGCTAAAATAATTATCCTCATAATAATGAGGATCTCATAAATAACTTCAGATTTTCTATCTGGTATATTTTCTCATTAAGTTAATATAATTATTAATATACTAATAATATAATTATTTTATAACTCATTCATTTTGAGAAAAAATTGCAATAAAAACTTTTGAAAAAAATAAAGACACATTACAGACAATTATAATATGCATCTCAATCTCATAAATGTAAAACTGTAAAGAAAAAATAGCATTTTAGGCTTAAGCCTTTAAAATGGCACTATCTATTTTAAAACATTTCTATGACTTAAGCAATTTAGAAGAATACATTGAGTGTCAATGATTTAAAAAATATTTTGATATTGTTTTGGTACATGCATGTTCAGCCGTGTCCCACTCTTTGCAACCCAATGGACTGTAGCCTTCCAGGTTCCTATGTCCAAGGAATTTTTCAGGCAAAGACACTGGAATGGGTTGCCATTTCCTACTCCAGAAGGTCTTCCAAACCCAGGGACTCATCCATATCTCCTGCCTTTCCTGCATTGGCAGATGGATTCTTTACCACTGCCCCATCTGGGAAGTCCAAATTAATGCTTAATTATATATTAAAATCAAGTGTAAGATATACTGTAACATGTAAAAATAGAAAAAAACAGCTAATTCATTGCTTACCGCATGAGTCTGGCGACTATGTTGGATTGATATAATGTCAATGAAATTATCAATAATGTAACATTTAAAATGACAAATGTTACTATTTTATGATAAGAAAATGAAATCTAAGAAACAACTTGATATCAGAAACTATTACTAACAGTATTATACACTAGCACATTACATATGCTGTCTTCAAAAAATAAGCTTGTTGAAAGGCAAAATGTTTTATTAATATAAAGAAATGAAAAACAGAACAAGAAGAAATGGAATATTAAGTTAAAGTGTGAAAAAGATTCCTTAAATTTAAGAAAGAATTTCCTTTATTGTAAAATTACATTCATCAAATAAAATAATGTCATTGTGTGACACTGAAAGATTATTATTTTCAAACTTATCATAATAGCATTTGATGGTTCATATTTTAAAGTTAAAAGAAGACAAATTTAAAAATAGCATACTTGGGCTACCTTATTAGCCTAAGTTAATGTCATTTACAGATCACTGGAGGTTTAGTCTTCACACTACAATGGTCTCAGCCAGAGAAACAGGGCTGACTAAATCTAATTAGGACGTGTAGATGTGATGAACCCTGGTTGCTAAAAGCTGAAATGACACTGAGCATGGTGTGGTGCAATGAGCAAGAATTTAGAGTCATAGAAAAAAGATTATGTTTAGGTATCTCATCATTACCAGTTTCATCACCCTGGGAAAGTTATTTGATTATCAGCCCCCTATTATCCACCCCTGTAAAATCTGCAATGCCATTGAACATTTTGCATAATGTGCCAATAGTGTAGAATAATAGTTAATACAATAAACTCTGGAATTAGACAGACTTGGTTGAGACGATGCTACCCAGTTTACCATATTTATCACCGTGGGCCAATCCTCTATCTATTGGTACTTGAGGGTGACAATATGTACATATTCTTAAGGATATTTTAGGAAGGTCAGGAAACTGAGTACATCTTTTATCATATTCCCTGTCCCACAGTAATCCCTATGCACTTTAGCTGTTTCCATAGGCAAAATACTTAAATGCTGCATTGTTTCTGCCTTACAGCCATGCTCTCAAAAGTCATTTCCCCATGTTCTATTAATAACATTGCTATTATTCATATAATTGAGGCAGCAAATATAGTGAAAAGTGTACACACTTTTGAAGCATTTGCATACTGGTTTCACCACTTACTAGATATATGATACATTGCAAGTTGATGTTCGTATGGATGCAAAACTGTTTATGAAAACAATTGCCTCAGATTCAGGTAGAGGCCCTAGGGGAATGTTTGGCCAGATACAACAAATACTAAAATGTCCTGCCCTTGACATATCTGTGAATGTGAAGCCTGGAGAAAGCAGAAGAGTATTGAAAGTAAAGAAGAAGAAGTAAGAGCTCACATCATCAAAAATAGCTTAATTTTACTTAGCTGTAATTGTCTTCATTATTCAATTATAGTTATTTGTATGTCTTTAATTTTGTTGTCATTGTTGTAACACTTGTTTTATTTGTTCTTTTATGAAAATTACAGAAAAGGGCTGGCAGCCATGACCAGCATGTCAGTGTTATTTGAGCTCATTATGATCTGGAATCTGTACAGAAACCAAAGGCTGGTGGTGAGCACTTCATTGACCAATGTAGCAGAAGCAGTGGCTGACAGAGAGATATGAATTTTAAAACACATTGCCTCTTTCTTATCGAACATGGCATAAGATTGCAGGAAATTTCATTTGACGCTCAAAAGGAAATACACTTCTGCTGATGTTTGATTACAAAGGTGTCCAAACCAATCATGAAGCACAGTTTCCTAGTAGGTAAAATGGCAGTAATGAGAACTATCCTACAAGTTTATCTCTACAATTTCAATGCTGTGAGAGACAGAATTTGCTGCATTTTGTTCAACTATAGATATCTAGAAATTAAATAAGAAGTGCAAACAAATATTGACTCTGAAAAATCACATTACATAAAAAGAACCATATAATACTAAGGACACAAAAATAACTAAGCAGTGTTGCTTTACAGCTTTCATACTATATTTTAATATTTTATGAGTAAATAGCATTAAGGTACTGTGAAAAAGTTGGCTTAAAGCTCAGCATTCAGAAACCTAGGATCATGGTATCCGGTCCCATCACTTCATGGGAAATAGATGGGGAAACAGTGGAAACAGTGTCAGACTTTATTTTTTGGGGCTCCAAAATCACTGCAGATGGTGACTGCAGCCATGAAATTAAAAGACGCTTACTCCTTGGAAGAAAAGTTATGACCAACCTAGATAGCATATTCAAAAGCAAGGACATTACTTTGCTGACTAAGGTCCATCTAGTCAAGGTATGGTTTTTCCAGTGGTCATGTATGGATGTGTAAGTTGGACTGTGAAGAAGGCTGAGCACCGAAGAATTGATGCTTTTGAACTGTGGTGTTGGAGAAGACTCTTAAGAGTCCCTTGGACTGAAAGGAGATCCAACCAGCCCGTTCTGAAGGAGATCAGCCCTGGGATTTCTTTGGAAGGAATGATGCTAAAGCTGAAACTCCAGTACTTTGGCCACCTCATGTGAAGAGTTGACTCATTGGAAAAGCCTCTGATGCTGGGAGGGATTGGGGGCAGGAGGAGAAGGGGACGACCGAGGATGAGATGGCTGGATGACATCACTGACTTGATGGATGTGAGTCTGAGTAAACTCTGGGAGATGGTGATGGACAGAGAGGCCTTGTGTGATGCAATTCATGGGGTCGCAAAGAGTCGGACATGACTGAGTGACTGAAATGAACTGAACTGACTGTAAAACTAAATGTATGTCCATTACCTAAGTGAATACCTATAAGATGAACGCTATGCT
Source organism: Ovis canadensis (assembly GCF_042477335.2). Taxonomy (NCBI): domain Eukaryota; kingdom Metazoa; phylum Chordata; class Mammalia; order Artiodactyla; family Bovidae; genus Ovis; species Ovis canadensis. The sequence continues at coordinate 71,176,509 of NC_091254.1, forward strand.
TTGTGCTGTAAACACAAGACTAAGAGGATCTAAATAATTCAAAGTTATCTTTGTTTTTGTATTGTATGAGGCCCTTGATTTGCTTAAGGTCTCATTTTTTTTCCCTATGTTTCCTTTCTCCCTCTCATCTTTCTTATTGTTTACTTTAGGATTTTATGTATCTTGTTATTTTTCCCTGTTCTCTGTCCTATATGAGACATTTTAATTAATTATATTATTATTATTTTAAATGTATAGTACTTTTAAAAATAATTTTTTTCCATGTGCTCTGCTACTTTTTTACATTAAGTAGATGTTCTTTCACAATTGTACTATATTCTTGATTCTCTCTGAAATATTAGTACAGTTGTGTATTGTGTACAAATGCAGCTAAGTTATTCTTGCACATTTAAGCATCTTTTTGTTCAAAGAATTATATTGTCTTTGCGTGGGTCAATTTTTCTTTTACCTATTTATCACATTGTAAATTTAGCTATTATTATTTTCATTTAATTTTAAAAGATTTACCATCAGCAAGAAAAAAAAAGTTATTTCAGTGTTTTTTGCATGTCAGTGGGGCTTTGGAACTGATAAGCTTTACTTTAGATTCATCACAGAGGAGTGAGATTCAAGCGTGGAAACATACCTACATATAAATGTATTTAGAAACACCTAAAATTGGGAAGTATTGGAAAATTTGCCCAGAGCTTTCCAGTCTCTTCAGAGAAGCAAATTTTTACTTCTATTAATGTGTCTTCTTGTCTGTAGAGATTTTGCATGGAGAATGGGTGGAAAGTGAAGTCCTCTCTAGGAAAACTTGAGAGTAATGGAGTTTTTGGTCCCACATTTAATTCCTACCCTCTGCTCACCTAGCACTGCAGTGACCTCAGCCTCTCAATGTGATGGAAAGAATGACTCCTCTTAGGGCCACATCTTCCTCTAGGGCAGCAGCTTTCTTCTCCTTTAATCCAGCAGCTACCACTCTTCCAACTTCTTCCCTCTCCCCTAGCAATGCTGATGCCCCTTTGGCACATTTTATATCTCTTTCTTGTTGTGAACACAAATGAAAATATTAAGTTTATGCCATTTCAAGTTTGTGGACTACAAGAATTTAAGTGAAATTATCTAGTCATAATCTTGGTGGCTCAGAGGTAAATAATCTGTCTGCAATGCAGGAGACTCGGGTTTGATCCTTGGGTCAGGAAGATCCCCTGGAGAGGGGAATGGCTACCCACTTCAGCGTTCTTGCCTGGAGAATTCCGTGGTCAGATGAACCTAGCAGGCTATAGTCTATGGGGTCGCAAAGAGTCAGACACGACTGAGTGACTTCTGCTTTTTCACTACTCAATCAAACTAAAAGTCCTTATTATTAAACATTTTCTTATCACATTTCAATTATTTTCCCACAAACCATAGTTTATTAATAAATTTTTCCCTCAGTATCGCATTCAAACAGACTAAAAGATACACTGTAATTGGGTTATAAATTACTCTCACTTAAAAATATGATAAGCATTTGAAGCATGAATTGTTGAACACATTTGTGAGTGGAGGCAACAGATGCTTATTTGAAATTTCTAAGCTAAATTTATCATAATGTCAATAAGGAAATTATACTTGGACTCCACAGTGCATTACAGGAACTGAAAGCCTTTTATTTTGCTTACATTATGCATTCCACATTTTTCTTTTTTTAAATATGTAAACTAAAAATTTTATGACATATTACATATTATACCTGCAGGTACTTGGAATTTCAGTTAGTAAAATAAATTACAATTTGTCCTTGTGTCGTTCTCATAAAATTTCAAGACGTATGGATATATAGATTTTTTAACAAATATACTACTTCAGATTGGAAATGATAATTAGTTTTTATATATATATAAATGAAGTCATATGAAGTTGTGGTACTTGAAGACAATTTTTTGTTCACTGCCTGTATTCTAAGTATTTCACTGACATCTATTTGATAATTTAACCCTGAAAATGAAAGTGAAAGGCAATCAGTCATGTCAGACTCTTTGCAACCCTATGGCCTATAGAGTCCATGGAATTCTCCAGGCCAGAATACTGGAGTGGGTAGCCATTCCCTTCTCCAGGGGATCTTCCAGACAAAGGGATCAAACCCAGGTCTCCTACATTGTAGGTGGATTCTTTACCAACTGAGCCACAAGGGAAGCCCAAGAATACTGGAGTGGGTAGCCTATCCCTTCTCCAGTGGATCTTCCACACCCAGGAATTGAACCAGGGTCTCCTGCATTGCAGGCAGATTCTTTACCAACTGAGCTATGATGGAAGCCCATTTTAACATTAGATGATACTCAATAATATTTCAAACGAATGAAGGCATTTATTAATCCTTCAACAATCTGTGATCTTCTAGTTTAGATGAGAAATCTAAAGCTCAGTGTATGTAAATAACTTACCAAATGTTATTAATTAACAAGTATTTACAAACAAAGAGCCCAGAACATTCCTTTAGTAGCTGGTACTATCTCTCTCATCTCAGGTTGTATTTTACTTAGTTACAAATCATCAGTTTAGAAAGGGACAATTTGATTCATGACCCTACTCTTTTTAATTCATCAAATGTTTTGATATATTATTTTGGTGGAATCACATACTTTATTCTCTTTTCTCTCACATACATATTTCTCTCTATGTAATGAGAAATTTACAGTGTACTCACTCTAACTTTACCTTTAGTAAATGAAGGCACTGTTAACCCTGATAGTATTTTTGAAATAATAAGACATCTCCACTGGGGGAGACATCTATTCTACCAAGAAAACTCTTACTTATTGTAATGTTGTAGCCACACGTTCCGGGGAAACAAATTCACTCAGAAGGACAATGCAGATAATGGAGTGCAGTTTATTACACTGGCGTGCCTAAGGCAGAGTCTCCTGTTAGCCAAGGACCCTGACCAGTTTTTGTGAAAACTTTATATATCCTAAGTGTACATGCCCAAACCCACCTCCCCAAATTCCTTGAAACTAGTCTGAACAAAGCAAAAGAAAGATGCAATCTAAGTTAACCCATGATTCATATGCCTTAAGCCTAGGTAGTTAACAGTGGACAATTATCAATAGGCTGTGATCATACCCCAATAACCATAATAGAATTTATGATTCTATTGGTAACACAGATAATTAGGGTATTCTTTTAGGTGATGGAGAGTCTAAGTATGAGCCTGGGGCTCTTCCATCTAGGGGGTCTGGTTTTCCAGTTGGTATGTCGAAATAGATACTGGGCATATAGCTCAAGTCCAGCCCAAGATGGAGTCCTGCTTTCAAGATGGAGCCTGTTCTGTCTGTTTCCTCCTTCAGTAACAACCTTCTACACTCCCATGACAGGATCATTCAACCATTCATTCATTCATTTAATAAACCTTGGTGTTGTTAATAAGTATATAGAAGAGAATATTAGGAGAAGTTATGGAATTTATGATTTTGTAGACTATCAAGGTTTTTCTTGTGATTGGGGCAGCGGGGGCACTTTTACTTCGAATTTCATACAGAAGTAAAAATTTAAAAAAAAAATTTAAATAATGCAAACTCATGGCACATGAAGTTACCTATACCCGACTCTTTCCTCACCTTCCTCATGCTTCTTATTGCCTGGAGTTTAGATGAGGTTCACTGAGCAATAGCAGTTATTTCTAAGTCATGAAGATGAAAGCAAATGTTAAGATACATGGAATATGGAAATAAAGAGATCCAGGGTTCTTTAGGATGGTGTACTGGTTTGCCTAATTCCATTTATCTTGATGTTTAAGGAAATTTTTTTCCTACCTACTTAAACCATTCTTAGTGAAGCATCCTCTGACTTATCAAGTGAAATATTAGTTTGTAAAGATCAGATCCAATAATTCTCATGTAATCTAACCCATGACTCATGGGAAAAAAGCTGTAGAAAGAAACACTAATGTATTCAATGTCACAGAAATTATGGTAAATTGTTTTATGAAGAAATAGTACAGATTCTGTTTATAGGTAAATACAATTCCAGCATTTATGATGTAGTTGCTCCATTAATTCTGTAAATAATGTTACAGTGTATTGTAGGGCAAATGTACATATAAGTGATAAAATAATTATTTTATAATATTTCATGCCTAGATTTATCTATTCATTTTTCCAAGAGCTTTTTTGATATTTCTGTTAGAATCGAGTTAAGCCTTTAATTTACCAAGTAGATGCACTCACACAAAAAAATCTTTGCACTAGTACTGAAAACAAGTAACACACTATAAATCTTTATAAAGTCCTGCTAGCTATGAAATAAGACATTGAAGACTGACTCAGACATTTAAAAATTAATAGCAGAGAGACATTCAGTTCTCCCTTTCCACAAATGCCTCTGTTTTAGAGGGCAGCAGAAGGGAAACAAAAGAATGATGAGAATCATTTGGCCAGGGGTATTGCTAGCACATTTTAGCTGCTAAAGTTCATGGCTATTTTGGGAGATTTAAAAATATTTAAAGGTTAAAAAAATGACTGTGCTGGCAATCCCTACTTGATACAACAAGGCCAGCTTCTCCAGATGACATGACAGAACTTACATATTAAATGCTTCAGAAGGGCTGAGTACAACTTGTCCTAGCTGGCCAACAGCTCCCCCTCAGAAGAAAACTCATTGGACACCCAGTGGGATGATGTTCTCTTTCCTCTTCAGGGAACTTTCCCAACTCTTGCTCAAAATAACCCAGTTCTCTAACTACAAAAAAAAAAAAAAAATAGAATGAATGCAAAGGACTGGCAAAAACAGCACCAAAATGCATCATTTGTAACTACTGGAGTTGAAGAATTAAATATTCTCACAATGATAAACAATCATATACTGAGTAAAAATTCATAAAGTACATAATACTTTTCAAAAGGTAAAGTATGTCATTTATTACTATAGATTAAGTGCTATAATAGTATTGAAATAATAACACCTTAAAATTCTTTTCAAAAGCTGGAAAGGATATATAAATAACAAAAACTCTATCATATATTTGCTGTGAGAATTCATAGCTAGCAATTGAGACCATAGGTAGAGAGGGGAGATTTTGTAACGTAACTTCAGTTCAGTTCAGTTCAGTGGCTCAGTCGTGTCCAGCTCTTTGCGACCCCATGAATTACAGCACGCCACGTAACTTCAGTGCAATCTAAATTGATACTACAAAAATACAAAAAGAAACAATTATATGTCCACAAATTGAACAACCTAGAAGAACTGTACAAATTTCTAGAAATACACAGCCCTCCAAACCTGAATCAAGAATAAATAGATAATCTGATCAGATTGATACACATATATATGTACATATAATGATGTATATCAATATAATTATATATATATACAAAAATAAATGTGATGGAATACTATTCAGCCATAAAAAGGAATGCAATAATGTCATTTGCAGCAACATGGATGGACATAGAGATAATCATACTAAATGAAGTCAGACAGAAAAAGACAAATAGCATAGAGTATTTCTTACTTATATATATATGGAATCGAAAATAGCATACAAATGAACTTATTTACAAAACAGAAACAGATTCGCAGATACAGAAAGCAAACTTATGGTTTCCAAAGGAGAAAGTCGGGGAGGGATAAATTAAGAGTAGAGGAATAGCAGACACAATCCTATGGACAGAGGAGACTGATGGGATATAGTCCATGGGGTCGCAAAGAGTTGGACATGACTGAGTGATTAACACATATATAAAATAGATAAACAACAAGGTCCTACTGATAGAACAGGGAACTATATTCAATACCTTGTAAAATCTATAATAGAAAAGAATATGAAAATAAATATAAAATTTTCATAAATATGAATATAAATATAAATATATACGTATATAACTGAATCACTTTGCTAGACACTAGAAATTAACACAACATTGTAAATCAACTATACTTCAATGAAAATATAAAAACAAATAAAATATCTCTTTTTAAGAAAGTAAACCAGGTTTGCAGAAGTTGCTAATTCATCGAAGGTTTTCAGTTATACATAAATTGAATATTGTATAAACTGAAAAATCAACAACTAGTCTTAGATCTGGCACAGAAATGAAGTCACAGAGCAAACCACTGCCCTTAAAATAGGAGACAAAGGTGATTACAGAGAATCATAACTTACCAGAGCTGAAAACCATTAGCAGAAACCTCCAGGGGAACCATGGCAAGGGTAGGAAAATTTAAACTGTAATTGACAAGTTACTAGACATTCTGTGTCGACAAATCTGAGAGATAAAAACTACAGGAGGACCTGGCCCCTGGGAGCTTCCATGCTTATGTGAGTTTTCCCTCAAAAGCCTGATCTGATCCTCACAATGAATATCAACGCTGAAAAAAACCTCTGTCTTCAGGCAGTGAGGGGAAAAAAGTAACCATTTGGTATACTCCACAGTATTATGTACTCTCAGAAGAAAATATTTTATCAGAGCTTAACCTGTCCGCAAGAAGGGAAATATCCAACTTCAGATTCCTTTAGCCATCCTGTCCCAAGCAGGAAAGAAAGCTTATATGCACTGCTAAAGATCACAGTCCAGGGGCACAGGATCGCCAGAAGACTGAAACTAATCACAGGACTCTTTATTTACTTTCCATCTCCCCATATCTTATCACCACAGTACTAAAGGTTCACATAAATGGAGCCATCTGATATTGGACAAAGGAACAAGGGAATACAATGTGACAAACACAGTCTTTCAAGAAATGGTGCTAGAACAGCTGGATATCCACAGACAAAACAATGAATCTAAACACAGTATTTACAAAACTTAACTCAAAATGGATCACAGACCATGCAGCTACAGTGAACCTTAGTAATATTTAATGTACTGCATCAGTATGAGCATACATAAGGAGTTTCTTGTCACGGTCTTTAAGACCCCATCTTTCCCCTCATTAAGGGAGGCTGACCAAATGCTCAAGGGTGCTTTCAGTTTTTCTAAGTGAAGTATAGCTTTAAAATTTATCATGAAAAAAAATACTCTCACTATGAAAAAGGCACATCAATTACTCAAAGCATATGTAACTTTAGTTTTATTTAGGACAATAATGCAACTGTGCATGTTCTCTTTTACATAAAAAATGGGCTCATTAAGAAATATAACTTTTTAATCACTTTAGAAAAATAGTCTTCCAGAATGCTGATATTCATTCCTTATCTTGTTTAGAGATAAACAAGTTCTTTTAGATAATTTTCAAATATATTGGACTTTTATGAGTTTTTCTAAAAGTATATGTTCATATAGCTAGCCTATTTTGAAAGGATAGAGTAATTGTTTACTTAGTTAGGGGTTTCTCTGCTGACTCAGACAGTAAAGAATTCTCCTGCAAGAGACCCGTGTTCGATCCCTGGGTAGGGAAGATACCCTGAAGAAGGGAATGGCTACACATTCTTGTATTCTTGCCTGGAGACTTCCATGGTCAGAGGAGCCTGGTGGGCTAGAGTTTATGGGTTCCCAGAGTTGGACATGACTGAGTGACTAACACTTTCACTAAGTAAGACACTTTTCCCATCTCTCTCCCATTTATAAACTTCACATCTGTCTTTCCCTTTCTTCCCTCTCTGCATCTGACACACAACTTGGAGCCATTTATTTTACAGCTTTTTAGAATCTATTCCAAATTAAGGACGTTTTTCTGACTCCACTTGCAATAAGCCACATTTTGTGATAGTGTTCAGGGAAAAAAGTTGATATTCGAAAAATCTCCATAGACTTGCTGTTTACATTATACATCTAAATGTGAACAACATTTTTTTAAAATTTTTCTTATTCTAATATTAATTAACTGTAGCACTGGAAGAGTGAAATTTTGGTCCTGTTGGATTCTTACACTTTCAGGTTTATTTTTGAATTGCTTTTCAATCAGTACCACATAAACCGTTAAGCAAGAAAAGTGAAATGAAAGATGACTATAAAGGTAAGAAAAAAAGAAAAAAAAATTCACCAGTTTCTAGCTCTTTGTGGCTGAGGTGATAGTAATAGCTGGTTCATTCACTTCATATGTGATGCATATCAACTCCAGGAGACTACAGTTAATAGAAAATCTGCAAAAAAAAAAAAAAAAGTCTGCATTAGACCTGATCTGCATGTTCAAATAAATTGTTAGATTTTTCTTCTGAATAAAAATTTTAGTCAAAAGACAAAAAGAATTTTAGTTTCCTTTTCTTTGAATCTATCCCTTGTAAACTGACCGAAATCCTATCTTTAAAATGTGTCAGTGGCAATATCTAAATAATAAAAATATTAATTAATTGTTGTATCAGGATTTAAAACCACAGTATGTAAAAATTAAATTTGAGTACCTTGAAAAATCATGGTGAAATGGTATTACTGAAATGCATAAATGTACCACAATTAAAATTCAACTTTACTTTGAATGTTTGCCAGTTGGAGAGCAGGTCCAGGTATTTCACCTAACATTTAAGTGCATTTACTGATCTAATCTTCAAAAGCTGGGAGCTCTCTCGGATGCTATGAGAATTACAAAAAAACTTCAATATTACACTTACCAGTCAGCATCATTAATATATTTAAAATAGCTCACTGGGGGAAAAAAAAACACATTACAACAATGTGTATCAATATAAAAGTAGATAAATAAGGAATAGGAATTTAATCAAATAATAATATTTTGTTTGAAACCCACATACATAGCTTGTAGATCTATTTCTGCCACTATCATTATGTGGAAGGGCACTATACCTTTAAAATCTCCAAACAATTCCAGTTACATCCCTGCTCATTGAGGACTGAAATCCAATGCAATGCTTCTTTCACCTCTGAAGCTAGTAAGTACATATATAAAGTGTGTACACACATACATGATTGCCTTGGAGGATGGATTAAATCAAAAGAACATGATAGGACTTTCTAGAAAGAAAGAAAGAAAAGACTATTGTAAATGTCCTATATCTTGATTTAGGTGGTAATAATATGGCTGTGAAAATTGTCAAAATGGAAACATTAAAACTAACAATCAAGAAAATAACAAATACAACTCTATTTTTTTCTATTTGAGAGAAGTGGAAACTTGCATGTCAATATTCTGCTATGAATAACTACTTCACACATCTTTGAGACTTGGGTCTTAAAACTTCTTAATTGATTTAATAGTAAAATGTTAATTATATTTATTTAACCTAATCACAAATATTCATAAGAAGGATGATACAAAATAGAACTTTAGATTTTAAATGTTCATGCCTACTGCATTTGCTATATAGTGCAATTTAAGGAATTATCTTTTCCATGGCAACAAAAATTTCATGCCAATTTAACAAAAACTCACTAGTGTATTCTTTCACTATTTGAAGAGAGAAATACTATTTCACTAAGAAATATTTAGCAATTCATCATTTAACTAAGTTTCCATAAATTATAAGTTACAGCATTTTGATTAAAACATCTTTCATTATTAGTTGGAATTTTAATTTATGGGTAGAAAAAAGTATTATTAAATGAAGGAAACGTAGGTCTCTGAGTAGAAATATAAGCTTAAAATATTTTACTAAAATCTAGCCAAAAGGAAAAAAAATATTGTTTGGGGTTTTGATTCATCATATTTCTTTAATATTCCAGCTAGACTGCACACCTGGAAATGACCTGTCATTTGGATAATGATCCTTAATTTCTCTTGTTAGATAGATTTACGTAATGTTGGCATCACTGACGTTTATTTCTTTTAGCATATACGTAGATTTTAGATAGATTTATATTTCATAAGAAAGTTTAATTTGAAAGTTAAGACATGGATAGTAGAAAACATCTATTTTTTTCAAGTGCATTATGTAGGTAGCAGCTAATGATGCTGTGACAAATAGATCACAAACATAGTAGCTTAACTATGAAATTATATTCACTCATGTAAAATCCCAGAATGAGATTTTTAGCTTTAAGGGTGTGCTGGTGCTGCCATCCTTAAAACCAAGCTCCCTAATTGACTCCAATTATTATCATTTCCCAGACAGTATAAAAGGCAAATGAAGGGTAGAGATCAAGTGGATTTATCTGCAAGGAGATGACTCAGAAATGATCCACATCATTACCATTATATTCCATTGCCCAAAGGTAGTTATGTGACTCTACTGAACTATTGGAGGACACAGAATTTTATTTTTCGCTGTAGGTTAACATGTGCACATAATATTTGGCACCTAAAAATTATAGAGCAAATGGAATGTGGGAACAATTAGTATCTACAAATCACACTACATTTTGCCTGACTAGCTTTTTGGATATTCGGGTGCTCTCTTTTTCTTTATGAAGAACACAACCTACACTTTCACCAGTTCTATCATATTTTCAGGCATCCTTGGTGATTCAGTGGTAAAGAATCTGCCTGCCAATGCAGGAGATGTGGGTTTAATCTCTCTGGATCAGGAAGATCCCTTAAGAAGGAAATGGCAACTCACTCCAGTATTCTTGCCTGGGAAATCTCATGGACAGAGGAGCCTGGTGGGCTACAGTCCATGGGGTCACAAAGACTCTGACATGACTTAGCCACTAAACAGCCACATCATATTATCAGATTCAGCTTTAACTCAAGATGTCTGGATTATGCATAGTGTACTCCATCAGGCTTGATGAGGCAGGAATATTATTATTTTCCTTACTTATACCAGACTGGATAACTCAAGAAGCAGTGTTAGAGGATTAATGGGAACTCACACATATGTTAATGACACAACATTGTGAGCAATTTAGCATTATAAAAAAATATGTATATATGTATTCAACAATTTGTCAATTCTGCTGTGTGTTTTTTTTAAAGAAAAGAAGTTAATGCATTTGCACAAAGGTACATATTCAGATATACTGATATCAAATTTACATTTGGCAGAAAAGAAGAGGAAGCTATTCAGATGGTTTGAATTTGGCTGAAATGCACTGGTATGGCTGTTTCTTCTTTTTTAAATCTGACAGTGTTCAGAGTGGTTATGATTTTGTTTCCGCTATTCAGTTTTATGCAATATTTATGATTAAGTATTTTTAATATTTGGCTAAGAATTGTCCATCAGCAGTAAAAAAGACAAATAAATTATGTATATCTTCATAAAATAATAAAAGACATTACTGAAAATAAATGTACCATGACAAACATACATCAATTCAGATAGGTCATAAATATGTCATAGTGGGTCAATTTGATGAAATGCACTGAAAAGAGCACACAGTTTTATTTTAATTGTATAAAGTTCAAATCAAGCAAATTTGTATATATATGTAAATATGTAAGTATGTATATATGAGTTGGACACAACTGAGTGACTTTCACTTCGTATATATACATGTGATTTCCAAGAGGCACGCTAGTGCTAAAGAAACCTCCTTCCAATGCAGGAGATATAAGAGACTCCAGTTCAATCCCTGGGTTGGAAAGATTTTTCTTTAAAGAAAAATCAAAGGGATAGTTAACACAAAAATCACAGCTCTGGTGAATGGATTTCCAAAATACAATTTATATGAAAATTTTCAAGCTGGTGGTGTGGTTGTTAGTATTTATCCTAATATAAATTTTCATATTGTAAAAATATTCTAAGAATAATCTTGTATATGTAGTAGCGTAATTTATATAAAAAGCATTCTGAAAGTGAGAGGATTTCTTGATAAAAAGCAGACTGTCTCTCAACACAGTTTTCCATTGTTACATTTTTAGTTATCTTTATAAAGATAAGAAAATGTGGTTGATTCTTACTGCATCTTCTATGTGGATATTGGTATTTATCAGGAATTCCCCTGCTGCTTTCCAAGATCTGCCACACTCAACCCAGACTGCGTGTGTTTTTAGAATGGACTGCACTACCTCTATCCTGAGCTACATTTTCCAGCTCTGTTCATCCACTGTTGCAATGGTCATAGGGTGAGGTAGGGGAAGGAATGATGGAGAGGCATGAGGGGGATTCACAGGGGGATTCACTTCTCATCTTAATCTCCTTCCTGTCAGCCCTGCCTCTGCTGATGTGAAGGGGGGAAAAAAAAAAAAGACGGGATCAGAGCAAAGGTGAGAACTTTAGCCATATTTATGTTAGAAATTAAATTTTAAAATCTGGCTAAAGCTTTCAAAAATAACTTCATTAGAAGTTGTGATTCAAGGAGCATTGCATATTTTGGTTAAGAATAAGTGTCTTTTTAAAAAATGAAAATAATTAGGGACTTAAATTATATATCTTTATTTGCTTCATAAAATATCTAAGAAGAAAACTTGAAAAAGTAAGTTGCAGCACTCTATATAAATATTCTAAATTTTAATACCTTTTTGCAACATTCCCAGTCTCCTAGGATATACGATTCCCTCTCAACCTAATGAATTAAGGGAACATAATGTACACCAAAATATTCTTCTTTGTAAATGTGATACAAATACAACTTTGGATAAAACAATCCTGTCTTAATAAAAGTAAAATTCCTTCTTTACCTCATCCTTTCCTTCCTCTTTCTTCTTCATTTCTGTTATTGCAATCACTGATTTCATTATTTATATTTAACAGTTTCACTGAATTATACAAGGCAAATGTGGAACACTATAGAAACCAGCCTTTAATGGTTATAAGCTCCCATAAGGTATGCTGATTCACTCATTTTTAAAAACAAATTTATATATATTAACTGTGCTAAAGAAAGGCTTTTTTTTTTCTTTAGCAATGATAACAGTGTTTGGTATTCCTCATAAAGCTTATCACTAGGAATTTTTTAAGTTTGGAAATTTCCAATACATGTTAATATGACCTGTATGATCTTAATGATTTTCATTTATTTTAATATAAGATCCCAGATATGTTTGTATAGAAAAAGAGATACATAGCTATGCAGCATCAGTTCACCACTGCTTTGACAGACATTTTGAAAATATTTTAAAGAAAAGAGCATCTCCTTTACTTCTGAAATATAAAAGACATCATTAACTATATGAAAATAATTTATTAATGTTAATTTAAGGTTTGATAAAGAGAATGACCAAGAGAGAAGGAGAAAATTGTGCTTCATATAAGTAAAAAAAGAAAAAAAAATCAAACCTTATCAGGACATGGATATTTTCCTCAGTATTTGTTAAGGAAAATTAGATATAAATGACAATATTACTCTATAGTTATTAATCACTGTATATAGTTTGAACTTGTCCCCACACCATATAAAATCCCTTGTTTTCTTCAAGTGTTTTAATGCTTATTTACTCCAAAAGCATAGTTTTATATTCTCATTTCTCACATCAAATAAAGCATTAGGGGTAACCAATTTTACCACCAAAACCTGTTATCTATTCTCTATTTTTGTCCCACAGTGTGGTACAGTCATCCCTTGGTATCCACAAGGGATTGGTTCCAGAATTCCCTGTGAATAACAAAATCCACGATGCTCAAGTCTCTTATATAAAATAACATGGTATACTCATTAAATAGCTGAATGGATGAATAAGGTGTGGTAGATAGTATCCCATTGTTTATTATTCAGCCATATAAAAGATGAGATCTTGCCATTTTTGACAACATGGGTGGATCTGGAATGTATTATGCTTAGTGAAATAAGTCAGAGAAAGACAAATACTATATATCTTGACAATGCAAAATTAAAAAAAAAAACATATAAGAGAAACAGACTCACAGATACAGAAAACAAACTAGCAGTTATCAGAGACAGGAGGGGTGGTGGAAGGGGTGAAATGGGTGAAGAGGATTAAGAGGTGCAAACTCAGTTCAGTTCAGTCGCTCAGTTATATCAACTGTTGGTGACCCCATGAACTGAAGCAGGCCAGGTTTCCCTCTCCATCACCATCTATTTTTGGAGCTTGCTCAACGTCATATCTATCAAGTCGGTGATGCATTCCAAACATCTCATTTAGTCTTCCCCTTATCCTCCTGCCTTCAATCTTTTCCAGCATCAGGGTCTTTTCTAATGAATCTGTTCTTTGCTTCAAGTGACCAAAGTATTGGAGCTTCAGCTTCAGCATCAGTCCTTCCAATGAACATTCAGGACTGATTTCCTTTAGGATTAACAGGTTGGATCTCCTTATAGGCCAAGGGACTCTCAAAAGTCTTCTCCAACACCACAGTTCAAAAGCATCAATTCTCCGGCACTCGCTTTCTTTATAGTCCAACTCTCACATCCATACATGACTACTGGAAAAAGACCATTGTTGGCAAAGTAATGTCTCTGCTTTTTAATAAGCTGTCTATGTTAGTCGTAACTTTTCTTTCAAGGAGCAAGCCACTTTTAATTTCATGGCTCAGTCACCATCTGCAGTGATTGTGGAGCCCAGAAAAATAAAGTCAGCCACTGTTTCCCCATCTAATTGCCATGAAGTGATGGGACTGCATGCCATAATCCTAGTTTTCTGAATGTTGAGTTTTAAACCAACTTTTTCACTCTCCTCTTTCAATTTCATCAAGAGGCTCTTTAGTTCTTCACTTTCTGCCATAAGGATGGTGTTTTCTGCATATCTGAGGTTATTGATATTTCTCCCAGAAATCTTGATTCCAGCTTGTGCTTAATCCATCCAGTCCAGCATTTCTCATGATGTACTCTGCATATAAGTTAAATAAGCAGGGTGACAATATACAGCCTTGATGTACTCCTTTCCCTGTTTGGACCCAGTCTGTTGTTCCATATCCAGTTCTAACTGCTGCTTCCTGACCTGCATACAGATTTCTCAAGAGGCAGGTCAGGTGGTCTGGTATTCCCATCTCTTTCAGAATTTTCCACGGTTTGTTATGATCCACACAGTCAAAGGCTTTGGCATAGTCAATAAAGCAGAAATAGATGTCTTTCTGGAATTCTCTTGCTTTTTTGATGATCTGACAGATGTTGGCATTTGATTTCTGCTTCATCTGCCTTTTCTAAATCCAGCTTGAAAATCTGGAAGTTCACGGTTCATGTACTGTTGAAGCCTGGCTTAGAGAATTCTGATATTATTTTGCTAGCATGTGAAATGAGAGCAATTGTGCAGTAGTTTGAACATTCTTTGGCATTGCCTTTCTTTGGGATTGGAATGAAAACTGACCTTTTCCAGTCCTGTGGCCACTGCTGAGTTTTCCAAATTTGCTGGCATATTGAGTGTAGCACTTTCACAGCATCATCTTTCAGGATTTTAAATAGCTCCACTGGAATTCCATCACCTCCACTAGCTTTGTTCATAGTGACTCTTCCTAAGGACCAATTACTTCACTTTCCAGGATGTCTGGCTCTAGGTGAGTGATCACACCATCATGATTATCTGGGTCATGAAGATGTTTTTGGATAGTTCTGTGTATTCTTGCCACCTCTTCTTAATATCTTTGCTTCTCTTAGGTCCATACCATTTTTGTCCTTTATTTTGCCCATCTTTGCATGAAAAGTTCCCTTGGTAACTTTAGTTTTCTTGAAGACATCTCTAGTCTTTCCCATTCTATTGTTTTCCTCTATTTCTTTGCATTGATTTTTGAGGAAGGCTTTCTTATCTCTCTTGCTGTTCTTTGGAACACTTCATTCAAATGGACATATCTTTCCTTTTCTCCTTTGCCTTTTGTTTCTCTTCTTTTCATAGCTATTTGTAAGGCCTCCTCAGAAAACCATTTTTTTTTTTTATTTCTTTTTCTTGGGGGTGGTCTTGATCACTGCCTCTTGTACAATGTCATGAACCTCCATCCATAGTTCTTCAGGCACTCTGTCTCTCAGATCTAATCCCTTGAATCTATTTTTCACTTCCACTGTATAACCATAAGGGATTTGATTTAGGTCATACCTGAATGGTCTAGTGTTTTTCCCTAATTTCTTCAATTAAATCTGAATTTTGTAATGAGTTCATGATCTGGGCCACAGTCAGCTCCTTGTCTTGCTTTTGCTGACTGTATAGAGCTCCTCCCTCTTTGGCTGTAAAAAATATAGTCAATCTGATTTTGGTATTGACCATTTGGTGATGTCCATTTGTAGTCTTCTGTTGTGTTGTTGGAAGAGGGTGTTTGCTATGACCAGCATGCTCTCCTGGCAAAACTCTGTTATCCTTTGCCCTGCTTCTTTTTTTGTACTCCAAGGCCAAATTTGCCCATCTCTTCAGGTATCTTTTGACTTCCTACTTTTGTATTCCAGTCCCCTATAATGAAAAAGACATCTTTTAGGGGGGTTAGTTCTAGAAGATCTTGTAGGTCTTCATAGAACAATTCAATGTCAGCTTCTTCAGCATTACTGTTTGGGGTATAGACTTGGATTACTGTGATATGGAATGGCTTACCTTGGAAACAAACAGAGATCATTCTGTTGTTTTTGAGGTTGCACCCAACTACTGCATTTCAGACTCTTTTGTTGACTAAGATGGCTACTCATTTCTTCGAAGGGATTCCATTTCTTCTAAGCCATTACAGCTTCTACTACGTATCCCAGGAAGCTAGAGCAGTGTATGTATGATTAATGCATGTTAGTGTTAATTTGAGTTGTTTTAAATAGAAAGATACAAGTGATGACCAGTGATTTTTCTCTGTGAGAGAATCTACCAGTATTTAATCTGAAAAATAGACTTTGAAGGAAGGTTGTCTTCTATTTACTTCAGTATTTTAGAGAAACAATGTAAGAAATATTACAAACTGTTCTTAGTATAGCTAATTGTCTGGAATGAGTTTAGAATGGCTGGAACAGAGAAGACAGAGAATGCCATAGAATGCTGAAAGAGTTGCATAGAGTTTTGTGGATATTAAAATTTAACGTATCAAAGATATATCAGTTCAGTTCAGTCACTCAGTCATGTCCGACTCTTTGTGACCCCCATGGACTGCACCTTGTCAGGCTTCCTTGTCCATTCCTAACTCCCAGAGGTTGCTCAAACTCATGTCCATTGACTTGGTGATGCCATCCAACCATCTCATCCTCCGTCGTCCCCTTCTCCTCCTGCCTTCAGTCTTTCCCAGCATCAGGGTCTTTAATCTGCCTGCAATGCAGGAGACCTATGTTCAATCCCTGGGTTGGGAAGACACCCTGGAAGATGACATAGCAACCCACTCCAGTTTTATTGCCTGAGGAATCCCCGTGGACAGATTTCTCTGACTCATAAACTCTGCCACTGATTTTCAGTAATGATTTAATATCAGAGGGATAATGTGTATATTGCTGGGAGTTTTGAAGCACTAGTCTCAGGGCTAAATTTTATTACTTAACATTTTTTAAAAATTTGATAATTATTAATACTGATTTTGTGTGAGATCTATGGATCTTTGTGCTGTCATTTCACACATGAGTAACATGGAGCTTCCTTGCATGACATTCCAAAGAGCACAAATACATCAGCAAAATAGAGTCAAGAGTGAAAGTTAGACAATTTTGAGGTCAATCAATGGCAACCCACTCCAGTACTCTTGCCTGGAAAATCCCGTGGATGGAGGAGCCTGGTGGGCTGCTGTCCA
The DNA here is from genome assembly GCF_042477335.2 of Ovis canadensis. Lineage (NCBI taxonomy): Eukaryota > Metazoa > Chordata > Mammalia > Artiodactyla > Bovidae > Ovis > Ovis canadensis. The sequence continues at coordinate 71,193,871 of NC_091254.1, forward strand.
CGGGGTCGCAAAGAGTCGGACACTACTGAGCGACTTCCCTTTTCCCTACAATGCAGAGAAGTATCTCCTAACTTCATCCATTAGCAACACTTAGCTGCCGTCTATGGGATCGCACAGAGTCAGACACAACTGAAGCAACTTAGCAGCAGCAGCCTTGAATCTAGTGAAGTAAATCTCATTTAGAAAGTCAAAGTTTTGTTAAAGTATTTCTTACCTATATCTTTATATTGAGTGGACAGATTTTTCGTGTAAGTTCACTTTCTGTATGATAAATTGACCTTAATCAAAGCATCCTGATTCAAATTGTCAATGTAGAAGTCAAAAGTAACATTAAAGAAGAAAATAACACTATTATAACAGCAGATAGCTCAGTGGGCTGTATGCTCAGCACTAAATACACAGAACAGGAAAGGGGAGGAGGTGATGGGAGTTCAATTGGCCATCTGTTTTATGGGGGAATAAATAATCCTTTCAGGATTATGTGAAGAGAATTGAAAAGTTGTCTTTCTTGCCAAGGTGCTTGATTATACTTTGGATGTCCTTAAGGGAAAAGTAGTTTCTATCTTCCAAAATTTTAGAGATAATTGCTGCACATGATTGCATCCTGAAAAATATCTGTTGAGCAAATTAAAGGTTAGTGCAATAGAAACATGATATTTTATCTCTGTCTGCCCTTAATGACCAGTTTTAAAATGGAACAAAACAAAATAGCACATTTCAATTCAGTTTATCTAAAGCTATTACATTACTATCTGCAACTGCCACAAGTTTGTAAATATTTTAAGACAAACTTTATAATGAAATTAAACTGGCCAATTTAATAAAACAGTGCATTTAGATTTTTAACCATATTGATTTGAGAACATTGATCATCAAGATAAATATTTAAACTGTAAAATGCAAAATAAAATATTTTAGTAGCAAAGTCCTAAAAAGAAGGAAATATATACAGAATAATAATTATGCTTTCCACCTATGTAGCAGTTCTGTATTGTCTCACTCATCTATGTAAACAATTCTGGAAAATGAATACTATTACTCATCTTTGCAAAGAAAGAGTCCTCAGCTGAAAGTTTTATAATGAGTCTTCTAATATCACACACTTTCTTTTCCACATTTCACTGTCTTCAAGTCAGCTTCACTAAATTGTACTTTGGCATCTCCAAAACTTCATAGGTACTTTTGTTGTAGATTTTAAAATAGCTGATCCCTCATTCTAGAACAACTACTTTCTGTTTCCCCTTCTTCTTATACGATTGTACACTAAGTCCTTCTTTAGTCAATAGTTAATTTTTAAGTCCCTATTATGAGCTAGAAAGTGTAATTCTTTCACACCTGTTATAATTTACTATTTCTTAAATTCAAAAGCATTCCCTGATGCTCCAAATGTAAGATTGCAGTCTGTCTGTGCCAGGGATTGCCAAAACAAAGCTGCCATATCCAGCCTGTGACCTGTCTGAACAATCTCCAAGCTAAAATATGTTTTCCAGAGATTTAAATTGATGAAAAAGTCAAAAAAAGAATGATTCTTTACAAAGTGAAAATTGTATGAAATTAAAATTTCAGTTTCACATATATTTTGTGGAATATAACCACAGATAATTTTTATTACTAGACATTTAATAAACATTGGAAACTTCCCAGGTGATCATAAATAAGCATCAAGTACTTGATTTCTTTTTTGAGAGCAACTGGATTGGTTTCACCATCATGAAACAACAAGATTAGGCTTCGTAATTTCAGGGAGTTTAAATCAATGAAGATCATTATGAGTGAGGTAGATAATGAGTGTGGTAAGTAAAAAATTCATATGAAATAAAGTAATAAGCTCATCAAGTGAGCATTTAAAGTGAAAAGAAAAATATTCTGGTCAAAAATAGGATACTGCCATTAGTAAATGGGGTTCCCAGCTGGTGGTAGAGGTAAAGAACCTGCCTGCCAACGCAGGAGACATAAGAGACCTGGGTTGGATCCCTGGGTCTCAAAGATCCCCTGGAGGAGGACATGGCAACTCATTCCAGTATTCTTGCCTGTTGAATCCCATGGACAGAGGAGCCTGGTTGGCTATAGTCCATGAGGTCACAAAGAGTCAGACACAACTGAACAACTTAGCTTGCATGCAAGTAAAAAATAATTCTATGATTTAAAAAAATCAAATTACTAAAGAGTCCAGATTTTATGAAAACAAAGCAAAATACATAAAGTGTGTATAACCTTAGGAGATAAATGGGAGAATGGGAGGAAGGAAATTGTGTATGTGTGTGTGTGTGTGTGTGTGTGTGTGTATGCAGATAGTTAATTTTGGTCTTGAAATCTCATGACTATATAAATAATGGAATCTGTGTAACAATTAAATATCACATCATTCTTTTTCTGTATTAATATTTACATTTTTCTTGTTTTATCATTTTAAATTAGACTTTATTCTCTTAAAGATAAAGATTAAATCATTAATTTGAATTGTATATTCTAAAATATATAAGCAAAAAGATAATAAGCACTAGTAACACTTTTAAACTAATTTCAAAGTACTATACTTATCAAAATATTGGGCTTATTTTTTACATCATTGATCTAAATAAATCATTTTGATTTTCTAGTTCAGTGTTTCTCCATTCATTTTTATACTGTCGAGGTTTTATGTCTGATATCTTTTCTATAGGAACATTTAATGATGGAGAGTAGTGAATCCAAATTTTAGTCTGTGACTGGCAGCAGAATTTTAACTACCTCAATTTCCAATATCCAGTAGCTTAAATGTAATCCCTGATTATATCTCCAGGTTTTTAATATTCCTCACTCCAAAAGACCTTGATCATAGTAATTTCCAAGTTCTGCTTACAAGGCTGGATTTCATATTTTAATTTAATGCTTTAGAATTCATCCATAATTCAGAATAATGCATGACTGATTAAATAAACAAACCTGAATAACTTATTGTTATATAAAAGCAGAAATCAAAATGTATTCAACTGGTTCAATTATATTATTAAGTGTTGAAGCCTATTAGATTCAAATCTATGAACAGAAATGTTTCAGGACTTAAATAAAGCTAAACATCATAAGTTCTTGAATAATTTTTTTAAATGTTTTCTGATTAATTTTTTTTTGGAAAAGAAGACCAAGAAATCAGCTGAAACACAGGTCATGGGATAGTATCGACATTTTTCTCGGTGTTGATTATAGTGTGTCTTCCTTTCAAAGTGTTTTCCTGCTTGTTTCTATGGAGATGGCTTAATCTATGTTGAACTTAATAGAGGATGATTAGTGCTCCCAGCATGATGAAAGCTGAGTATCTTAGCACTTGACCCTAGTGATTAGATTGGATCTATTTAGATTTTTCCCTTAGTATTAGGATATTTTCTGACATTAGAGCATTACTCTAACTTTGAAAACATAGAATTTCTGAAGTGACAAATGAATGTCTGAGGTGCTCAGTAATATGTTTCCACTCAAGATAAACAGAACTCTAACATGTTCAAGGAGCACATAACTAGTATCTCCATTTTGCCCTAAACTCCACCGTTGTCACACTCTTCAAGACCTTACAATTCTCGTTCTTCACATGCCCAGACTAACTCATGGCCAAAGACATAGAGCAAAGCCATATGAAGATTTCTGGGCTCAACTTTTGGGATAGCTCACAATGGTCCAATGATATTCCCTGCAAATTTCAGCTGCTTTTGAAAACTGAGCTCCATTGTGTGTGTCCTCAGCTCAGAAAGACAACTTCTCTCTGTCTGTTTCATGTTCAGCAGCCAGTCTGAAAGTGCATAAATATTGAAGGCCAGATTTCAGGTAATATCCACCTTATCTGTCTCTCTCCTATCAAGTATCACAGTTAGATTTCCTACACTTAAAATATTCAATTCAAATAGTTGTTCCAGGTTTACAGTTGTTTTCTGTTAGAGTAAGTCCAGTACATGTAACTTCAAAATGGTTAGAAACGAGACTGTTGTTACTTAACTAAATTGCTCTCTTCCTTTTTATAACCTAATTTTAAGACTCACAGTTCCATTGTATATTTTTCATCTGAGTGTCTCAGTCTCAAATTGATAGCAAAGAAGTTTTTATTTCACCTTATCTCAAATTAATTAAGAAATATCTAGTCAGTTTTCAAATAACTGAGTCTATTTTATGCAAAATTTTGTTTTTAATTTCTGTTTTTAACACCTCCTGTATTAGAATGTAGCACTAAATAATTTAGTTTTTAAAACTTACAAATATTTCCTTAACAGCTCAATGTTCAGTCATTTTGGATACATTTAATGTCTGGTTAAAGAGACAGGAATACGAGTCTTTAATACTCTTTAAGTCTCTTTAATACCTGACCTGCCTCCTAAGAAATCAGTATGCAGGTCAAAACGCAACAATTAGAATTGGACATGGGACAACAGACTGATTTCAAATAGGGAAAGGAGTACATCAAGGCTGTATATTGTCACCCTGATTATTTAACTTATATGCAGAGTACATCATGAGAAACCTTGGGCTGGATGAAGCACAAGCTGGAATCAAGATTGCCAGGAGAAATATCAATAACATCAGATATGCAGATGACACCACCCTTAGGGCAGAAAGTGAAGAATTGAAGAGCCTCTTGATGAAAGTGAAAGAGGAAAATGAAAAAGTTGGTTTAAAACTCAACATTCAGAAAACTAAGATTATGGTATCCAGTCCCATCACATCACAGCAAATAGATGGGGAAACAGTGGAGACAGTGACAGATTTTATTTCCTTGGGCTCCAAAATCACTGCAGATGATGACTGCAGCCATGAAATTAAAAGATGCTTGCTCCTTGGAAGAAAAGCTGATAAACCTAGACAGCATACTAAAAAGCAGAGACTACTTTGCCAACAAATATCCATCTAGTCAAACTATGGTTTTTCCAGTAGTTATGTATGGATGTGAGAGTTGGACTATAAAGAAAGCTGAGCACCAAAGAATTGATGCCTTTGAACTGTGGTGTTGGAGAAGACTCTTGAGAATCCCTTGGACAGTAAGGAGATCCAACTAGTCCATTCTAAAGGAAATAAGTCGTGAATATTCATTGGAAGGACTCATGCTGAAGCTGAAACTCCAAAACTTTGGCCACCTGATGCAAAGAACTGACTCATTGGAAAAGACCCTGATGTTGGGAAAGATTGAAAGCAGGAGGAGAAGGGGATGACAGAGGATGAGATGGTTGGATGGCCTCACTGACTCAATGGACATGAGTTTGAATGAACCCTGGGAGTTGGTGATGGAATGGGAGGCCTTGCGCGCTGCAGTCTATGGTGTTACAAAGAGTCGGACACGACTGAGAGACTGAACTCAACTGAACTGAATGTTGCTTGAAAATAATTTTTTTTTATTATTTTAGAATACAAAATTTATACTGTTATATGTGGGAGATTATATTTTGTGTCTAGTTTACATTTCAAATTTTGAAATACTTGTGCTAAAGTTTACTTTTGTTTTTCTGCAAATGCATGCTTAATAATGTTTTGTAGTTTCTGACAAGTGATATGTGTAATTTTCTTTAATTCTATTTTTTTCTGCTAGTAATTTAGTCAATTGTGTTTCTTATGACAAATCAACACTTAAAAGCACACACTATTCAGCATTACTGTAACAACTGCTTTTTTGAGTAAGAATTACTCATAATGATATTATATAAGAAATCTCATAGGAACCCATTTTTATACCTTATTGTCAATTTTTCTGAAGTTCTGCAATGAGGTATTCCATAAAAACTGATATTTGATGTTTCAGGTAGTCCATTACAACTGATAATGTTTAATGCACCATTTTCATAATTTTTTTAATTTTTAGAACTATTAACAATGTTTCATTCTTAGAGTCGCATGTCTCAGAATGCAATTCACCCCTGCTCTGCTCACCACAATGTTCCTTTTTTTTTTTTTTTTTGAACTCTTGTCAGTAACCAAAACGAAAAAGAGCAGAGATGATAGGTGGAATAGTTTTTTGTCAGCTTATGAGCATCATTTTTAATTAAAAAAATCTCAACTTGTGACACATTTGTAACTTTTCAAACTTGCATAAAAATGAAATAAATCATTCTGAGGGCTATTCATTACCAATAAAATCTTATTCTCTCTTCTTTCTCTTGCAGTCTTCCTCTCCTCATATACACTCACACAGTATAGCTATTAATTAATAATAATTATAAAATTATTCATAGCTTGAAAACTAAAATAGGATAGTACTCTTTTTAAGAGTTCATATTGAATAAAAAATAACAAATATAATAAGATATTCACATAACAAAACACTTTTGCATACATTAGAAACATAACAGATTGTCCTTTCTAATGTAAATTTGTGTGTGATATATGTTGAGGGTTTTTTAATGAACATTTCTATTGTTCACATTCTATAAATTTTCAAATACTTTGTGTTCCCTAGTAATACATTTCTCTACAAGTAATTAAAATGATTTACGTACAACATTTTCATAAGCAGTGACTTCATGATTCTTGACTCATATGGGAAGATGAAAAATGTGTATTATGGTGATGGGTAGAACTGAGATAATTCAGGCTAAAATAAATCATGTCAAACATCAACCTCATATTAACATGTTTTATCTATTCTTCAACTTAATCAAATTACTATTGTAAACAATTCACGGTGCGGTAATTTAACAACTCATAAATCTTTTTTTAAAAAAAAGAATATGACATTTAAGTCTTCTGTGCATCTGTAAAACAAGTTGTTAGGCTATTATAAATATAAGTGACAACACATAAATTTGCATTCCAGTCACAACATAGATGTGTTTGGTATTGTTCCCAATAAAACTGGAGATGGAATTGAATAAACCTCATATCCATTATCAATCTGAAAGAGCCCACAAATCAAATTCTTCCAAAACATGTTCTCTGTGGTTGGTTGGCTCCTTTCTTTGGTCACAGAACAAATGGAAATAGATTCATTTTGCTGCACTGGGTGCCTGGAGGTAAATACATGTCTATGACATTTTAGAAGTAGTATTTTTATTTTTTCCTGTAAATGTCAAAGTCCCAGTGATTTATAAGAGAAAAATATAATATTACTATTAAATTAATTCTCCCAAAGTTAATTTATGCTCCTTTTAAAATGTATCTTATTGCAACTAGTATACTAATAGATTTGGACTTGGATTATATATTATTTAAAAATAGAAGTTAAATTTTGACTTCTAAAAATGATTATAAACACAAAATCTTATAACAGTACCAAATTGTAATAGCATAAAGTTGCTGCTTTTAATACAAAGTATGAAACCAAAATATAAGATTACTTCAAATGGATTAAATCTATTCATATTTTTGTTGAATACTAGAATCTCTTAGAAGAGATTAATATTTTCCCTCTTGTTACATATAATTTCACAAATTAGGTAGAAGATAAATTTATTTATCTGTTTTCTAAAAACAGCTTTTCTAAAATTTTAATAATTATTAAGGAAAGCACATTTTACTATAAGATTATTTTCTTGTGTGACGGCAAATAGATTTCTACCAAAACCTTCAACTGTAATAGGGTTTATATACCCCCTTAAGCATTTGAACATGCAATTTACCTCGGCAGTTTGGAACTTAAAGCAGGTGATTCCAGTTTGAAATTTATAAGTGAATATCCTAGGTATAGAAAGGTCAGTGTCATGTTCAATTTGTAATTTTCTAAAGTTAGAATAATTCAATCTGCCAATCTCTGGATAGATTTTTTTAAGATAATATTTTTTAAATTATATATTAACAATGGTGATTGAGTTTTTCTGATGATAAAAAATGTAAGCTTTCAATAAACCAATGATTCAATTGCATCTTTTGGGGAAAAACAACACACTCAATTTCAGAGCTAGAAAATTTGATGACTAGTCTTATGATGACTTTAAGTAGTATAGTTAAAATCTCTAGGTCTATTTCCCCAATGTTAAAAGAAAGCAGTGAAGCATATTATCTCTAGTTTTTTCTTGGTGACCATATGATGCAATTTTTCATTTAAAGAAGTCATTTACTATAATATTTTAGGCATATAAAAGTCATTCCAGAGTAAACACATCACATTTCAATTTACTTATAACCTCAATGACAAAACTGGGAAAACATATGCTATTAGAATAAGATTATCTCATGTGCTTTTGTCTAGTAGAGTGATATCATATAAATCTCAGAGTTAGAAAAAAATACTTAGTCAAGAGATTTTAAGAAGTGGAATATAAAATATATTAATAGGAGAAAGCATTATCGGGCACTCCCCAAACTGGGGACTATAAAAGACTGTTTTAAGAGATGATGTGTTAAATAATAAGAGAAGGGGAAAGGAAAACAAGAATATGAACAAGAAAAGAAATATTTATGTAATACTCTTACCATGTTCTGAAAAGCTCAGCAAATAGATTTCATTAAAATTTCTGTGAAACTTGCCAGAGTTTACAACATTCAACATTCTTTGGGATATTAAAGTCAAAGTAGATTATACAACAACTATTTGGTTGGTAATAGTTTTTTTCATAAAAATACTAATATTACCTCATAGAGAAGAAGTAATTGAAATACATCTGACAAATGATGCTTAAGCTTTGAAAAGTGTGAAACACTCCCTACTTTACACTCATTCATAATAAAAGAAATAAAAATAATAAAATAATAATGAATTAAATTAAAAGAAAAGGATGAGATATTGATGTGAAATATTACTCAAAATTAATGGTAGAAATTTACTGAATTCATAGGCTATACAAATTCTCATTGTTATGATGTTAAAGATGTGACAGAAGACAATTTGAAAATATCAAATTCATCAAATATTTGATTAAACATTCATGTCAAGGAAAACTTTTCAGTAATAAAATGACTTTAAAGCAATTTGAAAGATCTGTTCATGTTGCTGCCAATGGCAAAATTTCATTCTTTTTTATGGCAAAGTAGTATTTCATTGTATATACATATCACATATCTTTATCCATTCATCTTTCAAACCGTGTCATATCTTGGCTATTGTAAATAATACTCCTGATAATAGTGGGGTGTGGGTATCTTTTCCAATTAGTGTTTGTTTTTTTTTTTCCTTCTTCAGATGTATCTCCTGGGATGAAACTGCTGGATTAAATGGTGGCTAAATTTTTATTGTTTTGAAGAAGCTCTATATTGTTTTCCACAGTGGCTGCCCCAGTTTATGTACCCAGCAACAGAGTACAGTTATTCTCTTTTCTCCACATTTTCACCAACATTTGTTATTAATGGTCTTTTTAATGACAGCCAACCTAGAAAATTCTGAAAGAGATGGGAATATCAGACCACCTGACCTGCCTCTGGAGAAATCTGGATGCAGGCCAGGAAGCAACAGTTAGAACTGGACCTGGAAAACAGACTGGTTCCAAATAGGAAAAGGAGTACATCAAGGCTGTATATTGTCACCCTGCTTATTTAACTTATATGCAGAATACATCATGAGAAACACTGGACTGGAAGAAACACAAGCTGGAATCAAGATTGCTGGGAGAAATATCAATAACCTCAGATATGCAGATGACATCATCCTTATGGCAGAAAGTGAAGAGGAACTCAAAAGCCTCTTGATGAAAGTGAAAGAGGAGAGTGAAAAAGTGGGCTTAAAGCTCAACGTTCAGAAAACAAAGATCATAACATCTGGTCCCATCACTCCATGGGAAATAGATGGAGAAACAGTGGAAACAGTGTCAGACTTTACTTTTCTGGGCTCCAAAATCACTGCAGATGGTGGTTGAAGCCATGAAATTAAAAGACGCTTACTCCTAGGAAGAAAAGTTATGATCAACCTAGATAGCATATTCAAAAGCAGAGACATTACTTTGCCGACTAAGAACTGTCTAGTCAAGGCTATGGTAGTCATGTATGGTAGTCATGTATGGATGTGAAAGTTGGACTGTGAAGAAGGCTGGGCACCGAAGAACTGATGCTTTTTTACTGTGGTGTTGGAGAAGACTCTTGAGAGTCCCTTGGACTGCAAGGAGATCCAACCAGTCCATTCTGAAGGAGATCAACCCTGGGATTTCTTTGGAAGGAATGATGCTAAAGCTGAGACACCAGTACTTTGGCCACCTCATGTGAAGAGTTGACTCATTGGAAAATACTTTGATGCTGGGAGGGATTGGGGGCAGGAGGATGAGATGGCTGGATGGCATCACTGACTTGATGCACGCGAGTCTGAGTGAACTCCAGGAGTTGGTGATGGACAGGGAGGCCTGGTGTGCTGCAATACATGGGGTCGCAAAGAGTCGGACATGACTGAGTGACTGAACTGAACTGAACCTAACAAGCATGACGTGATATATTGTTGGAGCTTTAATTTGCTTTTCTGATGATTAGTGATGCTGAGCATCCATTTAATTAACTCCTGGGCATCTGTATGTCTTCTTTGGAAAAATACATTATGCTCTATGAAATTAGCCAGATAGAGAATGACAAATAATGTATGTTATCACTGATACATGGAATCTAAAAAATAAAACAAATGAATAAATATTACAAAACAGAAAAAGACTTAAGACGTATGAGAAGAAACTCTGATTATCAGTGGGTCAAGGGAGAGAGGGTGAGATAAAATGCATGTAGGAGATTAAGAGGCATACTAAGTGCTATGTATAAAATAAATAAGCTACAAGGATATATTTTACAGCATAAGGAATATAGCCAATATTTTATACTACCATTAGATGGAGTGTAATCTATAAAATTTTTGAAAAACTATGTTGTATTCCTGAAACTAATATAATCAACTACACATCAATATAGTAAATCAACTATACATCAATAAAAAATTTTAAATATTGTTTCTATACACCATCTGCCCTCCAATAAATCTTTACATTTAGAAAATTTAAAATAAAAAACAATTATGTGTAAGAAAGAGAATTCATTAAATGAAAATAGAATTCAAATAACAATATATATGTTCTTCTTCTCCTTAATCGTCTAAGACTAGACATAAAGATGGTGACATCATAAGATCAAATTTTTATAGAAGTCGATAGTGTTTAGTCCTATAATTACTCAAAGCAATTACATAAGAAAGGCAATTTGATTAAACTGTGGTATGTCTGAAAGCCCTCTCTTACTTCTTCATTAAAGAATAAAGAAACATACCACTCACATGCACTTCATGCACCTGCACACAGACACAGAAACACAATTTGCTTCACACAATAGGTGCTGTTGCTCATTACTGAATAACTTCAACAGTGGCTCAAAAGTCCTTGACTCCCCAGACTATTTAATATTTCTCTTCCTTACTGTATTCATGTAGTGACTTACAGTTGATTTGAAAGTCAGGAGTGCTTTTGTTTGAATACCTTGAAATTTCTCTGAGCTTTATTCTGTATCTTTCTGTTTTGTCTAGGTTGAGCAATACCTAAATTACTTCTCCCCAGACACCCCCATAAGATATGGAGACACAATTAAGAATCAAATAAAATATTTGCAAAACAGGGGAAAAAAAGTATTAGCTAAATTCTGGTTAAACACAGTGCAGTAAATCTCCTTTTCTTCTGGAATCATCAGTTAGTTGGCAGTAAAAAAAAACATAAAATAAAATAAACTGATCTAAGTTTAACTAGACAGGTGGCACAATGGTAAAGAATCTTCCTGCAATGCAGGAGACACAAGAAATGCGGGTTCCATCCCTAGGTGGGAAAGATCCCCTGGAGGAGGAAATGGCAACCCACTGCAATATTCTTGACCTGAAAATTCCATGGACAGAGAAGCCTCGTGGGCTACAGTCAATGGGTTTGCAAAGAGTTGGAAACAAATGAGCGTCTGAGCATATGGACAAGAGAATAGGGTAACAGATTACATTTTCCCAAAGAAAACTTTTAAGGAAACATATAGATGAAAAAGAGGGAAGCTTACATACTAGAGGTAAATTATAAACTAAGTGCTTACTTTAGGAGACACTGTTGAGGAAAATAATTGACCTCACCCTTGAGATTCTTTGGCATCCCCTGTGGCTCAGACTGAAAAGAATCTGCTTGCAATTCAGGAGGCCTGGGTTCAATCCCGGGGTTGGGAAGATCCCCTGCAGAAAGGAATGGCTACCCACTATAGTACTCATGCCTGGAGAATTCCATGGACAGAGTACCCTAGGGGGCTACAGTCCATGGGGTCTCAAAGTCAGACATGACTGAGTGACTAACAAATTTCACTTTCATTTTGAGGTTCTTAATGTCTCAAGACTTGAAAGTGCTATGCACCAAGAAAGATGGTGATTAAGACAAAAATCAGGAACTCTGAAAATATGTGTACTGCGTATTTTTGTAGCCTCAAAGATCTTCCTTTAACCAAGTCGAGCCAGGTCTCCAGTCTACTAAGAGGCTGAATGAAAGTTATTCTTAGAAGGCAATTACTGGAGGTGTTTCAATGTTGGTGACAATAGACACACAGCGACTGGCACTCTAAAGGCAGAATGGAGCTAAAAGAGTGGCTTACTGTGATTTACTAAACCATAGGGCACCTGAGTTTCTTTCCTGTTTCTGTTAATATACCTTAGATTATGAGCACTGGCAGCCCAACCAGAAGGAAAACAGAATGTAGATGGAAATCATGTATATGAAAATAATTCTTTTGAGTCAAGTGTGTTAATATCTAAAAGCAAATATTCAGATTGTTTTATAGACGACAACCTCTGAATAACAACAGAAATACTAGGAAAGAAAACAGCATGTAAAGTATCTGACCCCGTTATAAATAAAAACACAGAATGAAGTGGTCCCATTTCTTATAAGAAGAGGAGGAATGTAATATTATTTCAGAAAGCATAGAATATCATATATCTATATCAATTGCATGCCCCTCAAAATGGACCTATTGACATTTAAAAATAACCCCTTCACCTATCTATATTCACTCATTATTTTAAACCCAGTGAATTGTGCTAGGGTGATTAAGCCAATTCATTTTATTCAATGATAATAGAGGTTACAGTGATAACAGAGTTTTGATAAAGATTTTTAAACGATTTTCTAACCAGAATGAAAAAGTCATAAGCTATCTTTAGACATTAATGAATAATCAATTATAATTCTTTAAAAGTTGTCTGATCCATCTGTCAGTTCACAGGGTATCAAAGCAATTTTTTTCAATATTGATTCGCATTATTTCAATGCAAAGTATTGGGTCAGCTCATTTACTACTGTGAAAAATGGTGTTTAGTGCTGTGGTGGGCTGAATAATGATCCCCTCGAAGATAGCCACAGTTTAATCCTTGGAACCTGTTAATGGTACTTCATGTGGCAAATGAGATTTTATGCATACATCATTAAATTACAAGTAGCAAAATGGGGAGGCCATCTTCGATTAACATCATGGTGTGCACTGAATGTAATCACGATGCCCTTAAAAGGCAGAAAGAAATTATAGACAGAAGAAGATAATGATGTATCCATGGAGAGAGGGACTGTAGTAACGTGACCACAAGCCAAAGAATGCCAGCAGATAGAAGAAGCAGAAAAGAAATTCTCTAGAGCCTGCACAAGTAGCACAGTACTGCAGAAAATTAATTTTGATCCAAACTAATTTTGTACTTTTGACTTCTAGAATTATGATACATTTATGTTGATTTAATCGCATTCCTGTGATTTGTTACAGATGTCACAGGAAACGGATCTAAGCATATTTTGATAAAATTCTATCAAGATCTCAATTATTTAGGTATATTGTCTCACACTGCATACTCTTCAATAAGTATCTAATTGGAATACTGGTCTTGGCATCAGGAGTGACATTTGCAATATACTTATAATCTTGGAGAACAATGAAATCAATAATTCATAAGCTTAAAATGACACGAGTCAGTTTAGAAAATTGAATATTTTTGCTTTTCAACTTTAAACTTAACACCCTATATATTTTCTTTGAAATGTCCTTCACGTTTTAGGAAGCATTCATTCACTGAAGAATTTAATTTAATCAGTAAAATATTTGCTTTCTTCTTACTTTCCTGTTTAAAAAATATCCCTTTTGTTTTACCTCTAAATATAAAATCAAACTGCCGTATACTCAGAAACTCATAACCATATTTAATACTTAACTGTATATTTTCACTTTGTCATAAATTGCTTGTGACTATTTAATAAAAGATACAAATGCATTTGGGGGAAAGTTACTTTATGAATAAGGAATGGTTAACACTCAAAATATAAATTAGAATTTCTTGCATGCAAATGTGAAAACTATGTATTCAAATGGCAGAGTAAATTTAAATCATATACCAATTATTATGCATTATATTATGTATGTGATATCTCAAGCAATTATGAAATCAGTAGATTTTATATAAGTATAAATTTACAAATTCACTTATTCATATGTGTCTCTTAATAAGTCAATTTCTTCAATCTGGTTTTCCTGACATTTCCCCCAAAAAATGTCAATGCGTTTGTAAGTCACTCCTTTTTCTGTCACTCACAATATGAAAACGATCTATACAAGTATCAACAACAGAACGTTACATCTCAAAAAACAGGTGATTCAGTTGTTGTTGTTATTGTTTTAGTCACTAAGTTGTGTCTGACTCTTTGGGACCCTGTGGTCTGTAGCCTGCTAGGCTCCTCTGTCCATTAGATTCCCCTTGCAGAAATACTGGAATGGGTTGCCATTTCCTTTCCCGGGAGATCTTCCTGACCCAGGCATCCAACCTGAATCTCCTGCTTGGCAGGAGATTCTTTTACCATTCAGTGTATTCTTTTACCACTGAGCCACCTGGGAAGCCCTTATGTTCCAAAAAGTTTAAAAGAAGTTTTTTATTTGCAGTGTAAAAATAGGCCAAATTAAAATATTTTAATCAATAAAACACAGTATGCTGAATTACAGAATTAGACATTATTAGAATCATCACTGCATGGTATACTAGGGTAACACAGATTAATGAAAATAAGAATAAGACCCTAAGAATATGCCTTAATATCTGAATTATTAAACAACATGCTATAGTATAGATAGAAAACCATTCCTGAAGAAGGAGAACTCAGTAGCAAATCATTTGACAGGGAGGAAGGCCACTTCAGAAAGGTCATAGAGAAAGTGAGGTTATTATTACTCTTAGAGTGAAGTGGGGTAAATAATCTGAATATCAAATAAAAAAAATATGGCATGTCTGAGCTTTCTTGGTAATGTGACATAATATGAGCAGAGATTAGAAGTGGGTCTGCTTTTCTAAGGAAGAAAAAGAGAAGCAATGTGGAGAGAAATTGGGAAAGAAACTGTGAACACCATGATAAATAAGAGTAAATATAAATGAAGCTCTGTTTTTGTTTTTTGTTTTACTTCATTTCTGAGTTACTTAATTGAATTGAATAAATGAGTAGTTTTTCCCATGTCATTTAAAATACAGGCAGTCCTCACTTTGAACTGTAAAATTTATGGTGTGAGCTAAAACCAAACAGAGCTATCTTAAAATTCAATGGGAAAAATTATGATTGTAGATATACTTTTGTAAAAATATTAAACTTTTTAAAACTTTTGTCAAAATATTAAAAGCTATCTTTTTGTTAGTTGTATGTTTATAAGTGAATGAAGAAATAGTAAAATTAATATTTACTCATTATATACTGTATTAAAATTATTGGAACACTGACGAAGTGCTTTATATTTTTTGTTTAAATAAAACTCATGAGAAGCAGTTTGAATAGGGCTTCTTTCTCTAGCTCCTTTTATAACATAAAATAATTTTTCTATGCCTTGGTGAATTGTAAGTTTCCTTCTAAGTTTGAGTCGCTTTCAAAATTTTATTCTCTGTACTTTCAGTGTTATGAAGTACCTCTGAAAGTTTTATTAACATGAAATTTATATCCCAATATTACTTCCTCTGGGATATTTCATTAAAAAAATACATTGAAGTATAGTTGATTTACAATGTTGTATTAGTTTCAGATGTATAGCAAAGTGATTTATGTTTATATATATATGTGTGTGTGTATATATACACACACACACACACACACATATATATATATATATATATATATTCTTCTTTCAGATTTCTTTCCCTTAAGGTTATTACAAAATATTGCGCATAGTGCCATACAGTAGGTCCTTGTTGTTTATCTATTTTATGTATAGCAGTACATATATGTTAATTCAAGGCTCCTAATTTTTCATTAGCAACTTCTTCAGTTATGCTGGTAAATTGCCTCCACTGTGTTCCTCTCACTACATATCTTGAGTCTCCCAAAGAAAGCAGCATCAATATTTCCATGATCAACCATCCTAATCACATCCAGCTTTACTCCTACTGTTACCATTTTTTCTTTTTTCTACTTTCATATTTATTGGTCTATTGCTTCATCTATTTTTGTTAAATAACACTTGGATGTATCAATGGGAGACAAGGTTGCAATAGAACCCCATGCTTTTCTGCTTTTATGTGAATTGAATTACAGATAGAGAGACCAATCCTGACAGACTCTGAAGGAAGTGAAGAGATTGATCACTGATCATATCTGCTTCTGTCATTTATATAGTGTTTTGGAAGGAGGAGCTAGCAGCAAGTGTGTTTACAGTTGATATAGCCAAGTAATTTAAGATGAACTATTAGGAAACAGTGTTATTTAAGTAACTGTGTTAACTAAAACTCATGTAAGTCAGAGCCCTACAGAAATATCAAATAAATGCAATATATAGGTAAATCTGGGTTCGCAGGTGGTACTAGTGGTAAAGATCATGCCTGCCAATGCAGGTCAGCTTTAAGAGATGTGGGTTCAATCCTTGGGTCAGGAAGAGCCCCTGGAGGAAGGCATGGCAACCCACTCCAGTATTCTTGCTAGAAGAATCTCTTGGACAGAGGAGCCTGGCAAGCTAGAGTTCCTAGGGTCGCACAGTCAGACATGACTGAAGCGACATAAGCACACATATGTAGGTAAATCCAAATATCAGTGAACAATCATGATTAAAGGTGTGATGTAAAATGTAACATTGTTTTGGTCAACACTTTACAATTTTTTTTTAAAAAGTGACAGCAAAACATGAAAATTGTAATGGTGCATATCCAAAAGGATGTTGCATTTGAAATCCTTAATCTGTGAATCTGATAGTTCCTCTGCATCCTTCCTCCCCTGATCTGGGGCAGGCTGGCTGGCTTACTAGTAATTCTGGCCATTCTATTCTCATTTTGCCCAAATACATGCTGGGTGACCCAGAACTGCCCCTTCTTCTCAATGATCATCCCTAAACACATCTTCAGACCCTGGTTTAACTCCAGCCTTCTGACACTTCTCTAGTTCATACTCCACCTGTGACTCCTGATCACCTAATGATCCACTAAGCCACACATTTGCCTCCCTCCACAGGCCTGCCCCTTCTTTGACTTCATCCTCTCCTGTTGCCTGTTCCAGAACTCTCAGGACTATAGCTCATTCCCTGGACATTCCCATCCCCATGCTTTTAAGGTTCCCACTGCCTGGAGCACCTTCCCTTTGTGGGCCACCCACTGCAGCATCATAGAGCAGGAGGCTAGCTCCTGCATCCCAACCCAGGCCTCACTGGGTCTGTGGAGGAAGTCAGAGCCATGTCTTGTTCTACTTTATGTTCAGACCCCTGGGAAGGTACTATCGCCCCAGTCAAATTGGGTGGCTCATCCCAGAGGTCTGTTGGCCTCCCCCAGTGACCATAAATTAATTTTGGCACTCAATAGCTCATCTTCCTCAAGCAGGGAATTGCATGAATAATCCTCCTCCACCCCTAGGCAAGCTTCTACCACCTTCTCTCACCTTTTCCCCCAGGGATGTTGCTCAACCCTAACGACTCCCCCAGCCCAGCACTCAGCCCTTCCTGAGGGACCCACAGAATTATTGAGAGGGGCTGATCCATTAGACGGCTCCTGCCAGACAGAAGTGATATCACATAGTGGTTCCTGCTGAAAGGCAGAGAATCACATGTCAAGTTTTTCTTCCCAATAAGCACTGATAATTTTGCCTATGGAACTTGTAAATTCATTGTAGTAACTAGTTGGCAGCTTCCTCGGCTCCCCCGTCAAAACCTTCATTCCTACTCTCCTGGGATGGAGGAGGTCAGGAGAACCACTCCTCATTTGGTTCACCCAAACACACGGTGAGGAACGTCAGCCTACATAACCATCAATATCACTTATTTAGTTAAACAAACAACAACAAATTAGAACCTAATCATCATAAGAATTATGTTTACTTCAGTATCTCACTTGAGTGTGATTTCCCTCCCTCCACCCCCAGGGTTAGCTTTATTTCTTCCAAAGAAAATTATCTTAAGCTTCATAATTAGAAGGATAATTGTCTCAAACAAATCTTAATGGTTCAAAGCTAAAGGTGATCTATATCTTTTATTTAGGTATTTATGATTAAGCTTATGAATTTGGCAGATTTCAAGTGGTGCAGTAAAAAGAATTAATAAAGAGAAACTAATCAGATAGAATTGGGGACCCGAAGGAGGAGCTCCCATGCCCCCCTCTGATAGCAGAGCCCAATAGGAAGAAGACAAGGCAAGGACTTGGCAAGTCCTTTCTTGGCAAGGACTCAGCAAGTGAAAAACCATGGACTGTTAACTACAGCCCTCTGAACTCCTTTTTCTCTCTAGAAAAGAGTTCTCCTTCCCTTGCCTTGCAGGGACTTGCACATGGTTTGCTTTGGTTGTAGACCTCATGTTGCCATTCTCTACTGATCTGGAATCAACCCATCTTTGCCAGAGAAATATCTGTCAATTTGTTTCAGATCAAGAATAGCAATATAAGAAAGAGCAAACTTTAACTCCTTCCTTTTCCCCTTAGAATCTGAGAGAAGTGTTCAAAGGAGATTAAAAATAAAATGGCGGCCTTAATCAGTGTTAAAAACAAGAGGATTAGGATAAAGCAATTGTTCAAAACTCAAAATATTTTTCCCAAATGCATGGCAGAAGATTGTACATTAAAGGAAATTTCTGTTATTAACTCTTACCCTACAGAGAGCAAAAAAGTTGTGAGATGTTATGTGAAGTAGAAAAAGGAAATTTTGATAAATCTCAAATAAGTATCAAATAAACTGTAGGAGGGAAGTCAAAGCTGATGCCTGGTCACAGGGCTAATGGCATTTCCTGCCTTTTAGTAAAAACTTTTGAATTCAAAGGCTGTGGCTGCAGTGCTGGAAGGTTGACACTGAGGTGACATATTGGCTACACACTAATTCTCTATGGAAGCATGATTCACTTCAATGTGGGGGAAAAACTTTGAAATCAGATGAATTCCTTAGTTCTAGGGAAAGAAGACTAGAAGAGAATGCCAGTAATTAGAAGAGTGAGAATTACTCTACCATAAACCACTTTTTGTTCAGTATAATTATATTTATATTCAAAATCTCAAAATAAGAAAAAGTTTTAAGTGGTGAAATTAAACTTCTGAACATTTGTTTATGGAAATGATGACAAAGAAATCACTCTTTCACTAGCACAGAGGGAAGAAAAGCAAGTGCTGCTCTCTTCCTCAATGTTTTAAAACTATGTACAATTTCTATGAAATATACTCTGGCAATGGTTTTTTATAGGTTTAGCCCTGACAATTTCAAATGTTGATTGTGCTCTTTCTGGATCTTCAGAGTTAAAGGGCAGAATGTTATTGATGCCAGATGGTTCATAGGGGCCTGGTGGACGTAAGGCTTCTCTATGTTCACTGTTTATATTAAGAGCCATTATATCTGAAAATAATTTTTTGCACCATAACTTATACAAAGATCTTGAGAACATTGCTACAGTTTTCCTGCCTACAACACTCAGACAAGTTTCTGTCACAGAGAGCTCACTGTCCTTCAGTAAGGATGACACTTTTGAGTTTCTGAGGTGGATATCACCAGGCATGGCAACATGGTGGGAAAACAATGCAAGTCATTGTTAAACCTTGGTGAGAGAATCCGATTTTCACCTTTGATTATTTAAATTGCCATTAAAATGTGAATTTCCTTATTGTATAGATAACTAAATCTACTGACATTTCCTCTGTAAATATTTGTTTATAATTTTCATTGTTTGCTATTATTTTCTCCCACTCAGAAGGCTGTCTTTTCACCTTGCTTATAGTTTCCTTTGTTGTGCAGAAGCTTTTAATTTTAATTAGATCCCATTTGTTTATTTTTGCTTTTATTTCCAGAATTCTGGGAGGTGGATCATAGAGGATCCTGCTGTGATTTATTTCTGAGAGTGTTTTGCCTATATTCTCCTCTAGGAGTTTTATAGTTTCTGATCTTACATTTAGATCTTTAATCCATTTTGAGTTTATTTTTGTGTACGGTGTTAGAAAGTGATCTAGTTTCATTCTTTTACAAGTGGTTGACCAGTTTTCCCAGCACCACTTGTTAAAGAGATTGTCTTTACTCCATTGTATATTCTTGCCTCCTTTGTCAAAGATAAGGTGTCCATATGTGTGTGGATTTATCTCTGGGCTTTCTATTTTGTTCCATTGATCTATATGTTTGTCTTTGTGCCAGTACCATACTGTCTTGATGACTGTGGCTTTGTAGTAGAGCCTGAAGTCAGGCAAGTTGATTCCTCCCGTTCCATTCTTCTTTCTCAAGATTGCTTTGGCTATTCGAGGTTTTTTGTATTTCCATACAAATCTTGAAATTATTTGTTCTAGTTCTGTGAAAAATGTGGCTGGTAGCTTGACAGGGATTGCATTGAATTTGTAAATTGCTTTGGGTAGTATACTCATTTTCACTATATTGATTCTTCCGATCCATGAACATGGTATATTTCTCCATCTATTAGTGTCCTCTTTGATTTCTTTCATCAGTGTTTTATAGTTTTCTATATATAGGTCTTTAGTTTCTTTAGGTAGATATATTCCTAAGTATTTTATTCTTTTAGCAAATGAAGCAACTGACAAACAACTAATCTCAAAAATATACAAGCAACTTATGCAGCTCAACTCCAGAAAAGCAAACGACCCAATCAAAAGATGGGCCAAAGAACTAAATAGACATTTCTCCAAAGAAGACATACGGATGGCTAACAAACACATGAAAAGATGCTCAACATCACTCATTATTAGAGAAATGCAAATCAAAACCACAATGAGGTACCACTTCACACCAGTCAGAATGGCTGCAATCCAAAAATCTGCAAGCAATAAATGCTGGAGAGGGTGTGGAGAAAAGGGAACCCTCCTACACTGTTGGTGGGAATGCAAACTAGTACAGCCACTATGGAGAACAGTGTGGAGATTCCTTAAAAAATTGCAAATAGAACTCCCTTATGACCCAGCAATCCCACTTCTGGGCATACACACCGAGGAAACCAGAATTGAAAGAGACACATGTACCCCAATGTTCATCGCAGCACTGTTTATAATAGCCAGGACATGGAAACAACCTAGATGTCCATCAGCAGATGAATGGATAAGAAAGCTGTGGTACATATACACAATGGAGTATTACTCAGCCGTTAAAAAGAATTCATTTGAATCAGTTCTGATGAGATGGATGAAACTGGAGCCGATTATACAGAGTGAAGTAAGCCAGAAAGAAAAACACCAATACAGTATACTAACACATATATATGGAATTTAGGAAGATGGCAATGATGACCCTGTATGCAAGACAGGAAAAAAGACACAGATGTGTATAACGGACTTTTGGACTCAGAGGGAGAGGGAGAGGGTGGGATGATTTGGGAGAATGGCATTCTAACATGTATACTATCATGTAAGAATTGAATCACCAGTCCATGTCTGACGTAGGGTGCAGCATGCTTGGGGCTGGTGCATGGGGATGACCCAGAGAGATGTTGTGGGGAGGGAGGTGGGAGGGGGGGTCATGTTTGGGAACGCATGTAAGAATTAAAGATTTTAAATTTAAAAAAATAAATTAAAAAAAAAAATTTCATTGTTTAGGTAAATCCTAAAGGAAATCTACCGTGAATATTCATTGGAAGGACTGATGCTGAAGGTCAAGCTCTAATACTCTGGCCACCAGCTGTGAAAAGTCAACTCATTGTAAAAGACCCTGATGCTGGGAACGATTGAAGGCAAATGGCGAAGAGGGTGGCAAAGGAAGAGATGGTGAGTTAGCATCACCGACTCAATGGACATGAATTTGAGAAAATTCCAGGAGTGAAAGGCAGAGGACCCTGGTGTGCTGCAGTACATGGGGGTAACAAAGAGTTGGACACAAAAGTTAACAAATGAACAACAATAATAATATAAGAATAAGAAATTATTTGTATCAGGGTTTTTCTTAAACAAAATTTTTCACTGGAGTGGTGTCCTAAAAATAACAATTGATAGAACAATCATGACAAAGTATGTAGATACATTCCCTAGATGATTATAAATAGGATGGCCATATGCAGCCTCTCATTATTTACAGGATAAAGGTGAAGTCCTGTGTAAAAGCAGATACAAATTTTTGATGTTGTGAGAAGTCTTAACAAAGCTAAATCAGGAAGAAATGAGGCAAATCTGGCAAGAATTCTGATACCAAGAGATGAATATTCACCCTTTTCTCTCTTTCTACATTCCTCTCCCTAATTCACAATTATTCTATTGAGCATCTATTTGGGGATGGATAGTAATACAGGTAATTATTAAGTCAAATATATCATGTTTTATGTCAATTAACAATTGATTTTCAACATTCCACATCAGAAACTTTGTGTAATTTGAAGCTTCTAATAAGAATATTTCACAGAAGCACTGTGGTACTGACTTATCATCATCATTATGAACATCTTTGCTAAGTGTATATGCCAAAAATGTTTTTGAGAATGTTCACAATTTTTTCACATTAGTTATTTACTTTCTGTTGTTTTTTGTTTCTTTTGCTCAATTTTTAAGTTGTGTTTCTCAATTTTCAAGAATGTAATTTTTTCACTGTATTTTGCAGACATCTTCTCTTTTTCAGCTTTCTCTTTGCTTTTCAAATTTGTCTTATAAGTCTTTTTGTGGTTATGGAAAATAGACCTTTTATTCTTCACTGTCTCTTTAATGTCTGTTACATTGGTTGAACCTGTTTTCTCCTCTACATATAATCACACAGTCCTCCCTATAATTTCTTCCACTTGACAGCCTCCAAATTTAGTTTTAGATAAATATCCATTATGCCAGAAAAAGAAACATTTGATCATTATGATAAAGTGCCAAAACTGCTTCCATACTAGTATGAATTTGCAGTCATACTACCTTTAAACAATAGGTAGTCTATTTCCTTAAGAAGTTTATTTCCTTAGTAAGTCTATTTCCTTAGTACTCACTTGGGCCAATAGCACTAGAATAATGCTACGCTAGTGTTGAGTGTAGTCTTCAACAGGCCTTGCAAAATGCTCATGTCTTTTTTAATCTTTTGTTTTCACTATGGCAGATGCCGAAGGTGAGCTACTGGGGAGAGTGAGAAACAAGCATGAGCCACATCAGCCCAAGCTACCAACTCAACACTGAGAAGTATAGAGAAACCAGCTAAGACCAGCTAAGCTGCCTAGTTGACCTTCAGGTAACCACAGTCACTTTGAGCTTTGCAGAATCCAGCTTAGATGAGTAGACCCATACATGTGTGCCAAAAACTCATGAATAAACTAAATGTTAATTGCTGTATGCCATGAATATACTGTGTTTTTTCAGTTCAGTTCAGTTCAGTTCAGTTGCTCAGTCATGTCCGACTCTTTGAGACACCATGAATTGCAGCTCGCCAGTCGTGGCCTGTCCATCACCCTCTCCCGGAGTTCACTCAGACTCACATCCATTGAGTCCGTGATGCCATCCAGCCATCTCATCCTCGGTCATCCCCTTCTCCTCCTGCCCCCAATCCCTCCCAGCATCAGAGTCTTTTCCAGTGAGTCAACTCTTCACATGAGGTGGCCAAAGTACTAGAGCTTCAGCCTCAGCATCAGTCCTTCCAAAGAACACCCAGGGCTGATCTCCTTCAGAATGGACTGGTTGGATCTCCTTGCAGTCCAAGGGACTCTCACGAGTCTTCTCCAACACCACAGTTCAAAAGCATCAATTCTTCGGCGCTCAGCTTTCTTCACAGTCCAACCCTCACATCCATACATGGCCACTGTGTTTTTACTACCCCCCCCCAAAAAAATGTAGCATTTTTATGGCACTATAACTGATCCAAGCAAACACCTTTCAATTGTATACATATTTAACTCTATGCTGTTCACTTGTTTTGGAGAAGGAAATGGCAACCCACTCTAGTGTTCTTTCTGGGAGAATCCCATGGATGGAGAAGCCTGGTGGGCTACGGTTCATGGGGTCACAAAGAGTCAGACACTACTAAAGTGACTTAGCATGCCTGCCCATTCATGTGTTTTACTGAACTACTGTGTAGTGTAGATTATGAGACATTAAAAACAAATTGATAACTGACAACAAGAAACAAATGTAAATTAAATATTTTCTTGTATACCTACTTTTTAGATTACGTATTATTATACTACAGTGTCATTATACTACAGTGTCATTTCATCAGGGAGGCATTTATGTTTCATACATTATATGCCTCCATGGAACCTTCAGTTTCTTCTTACTAAGCACTCATAACATTGGAATTTTTTCTCATATCCATCCCCTTTCTAAATATTAATAGCAAAACTCAAGTAATCAAGATCTATATTCATCTCTTTTAATGCAAAGATCTGACTCATTGGAAAAGACCCTGATGCTGGAAAAGCCTGAGGGCAGGAGGAGAAGGGGGCAACAGAGGGTGAGATGGTTGGATAGCATCACCAATTTGATGGATGTGAGTTTGAGCAAACTCTGGGAGATGGTGAAGGACGGGGAAGCCTGGTGTGCTGCAGACCATGGGGTCAGCAAGAGCTGGATAGGACTGAGCGACTGAACAACAAGAAATCAGGATCTGTGTTCATCTCTTTCATTGTTCTATTTGATGCTTAGGAAAGAAAGTGGCAAAGAATAGCAATTTATTCTTTAACATTTTCAGAGGTATTGTTTTTTCATCATGATTTTTCTTTATTTTGTAACACTTATAATTCTCCCAACTCTAAAGGAGATAATATGTTTTATTTTATGTCTTTAATATATATCTCTGAGCTCTGCATAGCTTTTATAAATCTGTGTAGAATGTTTAAATAACTACTTTTCTCTAAATTAAGTTATCCATTTATTTCATATTGATTTTGAAGCCACTATAAAAAACAGTATGAAGGATCCTCAAAAAAAGTAAAAGTAGAACTACCGTATGATTCAGCAATTCTGCTTCTGGGAACACATCCAAAAGAAACAAAATGACTAACTCAACATTATATCTGCACATCCATGTTCATAGCAACATTATTCACAATAGCCAAGAATTGGGAATAACATGTGTCTATCAACCTATAAACAGATGAAGATTCCCTATATATAATATATTAGGACTGTGATAAAAAGTTGCAAACTTTCAGTTGCAAGATAGATAAGTGCTAGGGAGGTAATGGGCTTGCCAGGTGATGCTAGTGGTAAAGAACCTGCCTGCCAATGAAAGAGACATAAGACACGTGGGTTCAGTCCCTGGATTAGGAAGATCCCCTGGAGGAGGGCACGGAAATCCACTCCAGTAAAATCCCATAGACAGAGGAGTTTGGAGGCCAATAGCCAATAGGGTTGCAGATAGTTGTACACAACTGAAGCGATTTAGCAGGCATGCAGTTATGTAATGTACAAGATGATGACTGTAGCTAATACTGATGTATAATATATAGGAAAGTTGCTAAAAGAATAAAGTCTAAGAATTTTCATGATAAGGAGAAATTTGTACCTTTTATTCTTTCTTTACTTTTTATTATATCTGTACAAAAAGATGAATTTTAGCTGAACCTATTGTAGTAATCATTTCAAACATATGAAAATTAAACCATCATGCTGAATGCCTTAAATTCATACAGTGATATGTCAATTATTTCTCAGTAAAACTGGAAAAATACATAATTCAATTTGTAAGTTATGTAGTACTTTATATTTCTAGATGAAAATATTCAGATTGTTTCCAAGTACACTGGGAGTTCTTAAACCATTATATAAAATGTTCTTAAACCTTTATATGAAATGAATACATTTTTTGTCAAGCCAGTTTTAACCAGGCATAATTAAATGAAATTTAAAAAGACCTATTTAAATAGTCGAGAGTGAGAAAAATGTGTTATGTGGGTGCCAGAGGGTCTAAGAGATTAAGTTTAGTGAGTATTCCCAAATTATTGGAAGCAAAATCTGCCTAGATTATGCATCTACTTCTGTGTCTTGGTTCTTCCCTGTTCCTTCTCTCCAGAATACATCATTCTACTCTTCAAAAACCATGTCATGTATAACACTTCATGACCTTTCTGCTTCAAGGGCCATCACAAGTAACTGATCAGAGTTTCTATGACTTAATTTATAACCCTAAAGAGTATCTGACTGGCTTAGATTAGATCAAGTTTCCTTCTAGACAGTTATTTCTGTTACCCACAATTTATGACTTCTAAAAGAACAGGATACCAAATTTATTCCCACTATGGTTTACTGAGAGAGAAAGATGAGGAACAAAATATTTCATAAGTATTTACTGTGCCAGATATAAAGTGAGTATCAAGAAACATTTTACAACAATAAATTAATTAAATTTCTTAATATGAAATGTATTAAACTTCTTGCAAAGTGGTAATAACTACTTTCAACACATTATTTAAAAATCTTATTCATCATAAGAAAAGAAAATATATGATTTCCATAAGAAATGTTTCTCATAAAATTTAAAAATGTAAATCCAAGCAGAATTAAATAACCAAGGAGATACAAATGTATCTAATTAAAAGTCCTTGACAATAAGGTTTCCAATTCTTTCAAGTTAATTTTATATTTGAGGAATGTTTCAATTATTATCACAATGGAATTTGTTTTGGAGATTGAAAATAACTAACTGTGAATTTTACCAGGAATAGTTAATAATTGAAAACTAAATTTATTTCTGCAAATGTAACAAAATGTAAAAGAGGACATTTCTGATTAAAAAGAAATTGCATTTAAGATTATAATGTTCAAAATATACAGTGTAATGTTATGTATAAATAAGTTAAAGTATTTCTTAAAAATTTATATATTACAATGAAAATAAAGGGAAGTCATTCAAAAGTTTTTGAAAAAAATTAAAGACATGAACAAGAAATTAATAATAGATGAGGACAGATCTCAGAAGAATAAATTAAGTCAGAAAATAAATACACAGAAACATTTGTAACTGACAACTAAAAAATAGAAATAAACATTAGATAACATTTTTACCAACTAAAGTTACAAAGTTTCAAGAAACAAAGAAATACATGATTCAAAAAGTTGTCAATGTTTTAAAAGTGTATTTTAAGTGAACATTAATACAGATTAATACAGAGATTAATACAAATAACATAATCAGATTCTGCCCAATCCAACTTGCCTATAGATTGCAGCTATAAACTCTGGACAAAATACAAAGAAATGATAATCTGAAGTCACTAAACAGTAAACAATAATTGGCTCTGGTGGTGACATTTAGTATGAGTTTAATTTGTCTTGAATATTTCTAGTTTCACAAGTTTGATTTGGTTTGAATATCTCTATTTTCTTGATTTTCACCCTAAGGTGTGTCCAAGATGCCACCATGGAGAATGGCTTAAACTCAAACACACATACACACACTCTCTCTTTCTCTCTCCCCTTGTCTTTGTTGGCTGAGGAACCAAAGATCAGAATTCAAGGCAACTACAGCCACCGGAGCACTAGTGGAAAGTCCTCCAAGTCAGTGAAAATCCTAAATTCTATGTGCAAATTCTGCCCAAATCCTTGGGCTCTATCATGATAGCATATGCATGCATCAATCTAGCTAAACTTAAATGATCTGAACAAAAGTTTGCAGTTGCTGCCCAACAAGCAGAGTTGGCTGTTTGATTTCAACACTTTTGATTGTCTGTTTAGTAACTGCATACATAAAACAGAATATTGCTAGTCTAGAGTGTCCACACCTGTAATTTACAGTATCCAGGATAAAATCAAAATTCAATATAACATAAAAGGGAAACTATTACAGGTTATCAAGAGAAAGCATTTAACAGAGAATGACCCCAAGATGACCACAAGTTATGTTTAGCAATCATGGATTTTTAAAATAGCTATCACTATGCTACACAACATAAAAGAAACATGCTTTCAGTGATTGAAAAGATAGAAAAGTCTACAGGTAAACTTCAACAAAGAAACAAATGAAAATTCCCAAGCCTAAAGAATAGATACGGATTAAAAATTAATTAGATTTATTTGGCATGGTGATAACAGAGCAGAGCCAGTGAACTTGAATATAAATGTACTTTTCTAAAGAAGAGAAAAAGAAAACTATTTTTTTAAATGAAAAGAAGCATTGTCTCAGCAATGTTTGGGGAAATGTACAAAGGTCTAATATATGTATAGTTGAAGTCTCAGACAACAGGGAAAAAAAAGGATATAGCAGGAAAAACACATGAGAAAATAATAACCAACATATCCAAAATTTGGTGAAGGCTATAAATTTTTAGACTAAAGTTCAGCAAATTCAAAGCAGCATGATCAAATGTAAACTATGAGCTGCCACATTAAAAAAGAAAACAAATTCTAATTGAAGCAAAGTAAGAAAAGAAATATTGAAAATGTAATAAATATAAAAAACATAATGATGATGAGAAAAATATCATAGCACATATGGGGACTATAAATGTATATCACCATTAAAGTTTTGTCAAAATCTAGGGAGGCAAGAGAACCACCTCCAAGTGGAGAGAGAAAACCTGTCAGCCCCCAAAGTCTATATCCAGCAAAAAAATATCCTTATATAAGGTGAAATGAGTATTGCTAGATAAACCAGTGTTTACAGAGTTGCTACCAGATTTCTCAGAAGATTTCAGCTCTGCAGAAAGAAATGCAGATCATCAGAAATGGAAACTATCTGGATAAATATAAAACACAAAATTTTCTCAACATTACTTTGAAATATAAAGACATATTTAAAACAGATTATTTCTTGTGGTATATTACATAAGATAAGTATGGCATCAGGTACAGAATAAGGCTTAGTGAATGGACCAATCATTTCAGTTCAGTTCAGTCACTCAGTCATGACCAGCTCTTTGTGACCCCATGGTCTGCAGCATGCCAGGCTTCCCTATTCATCACCAACTCAAGAAGCATGCTCAAACTCATGTCCATTGAGTTGGTGATCCCATCCAACCACCTCATCTGCTGTCTTTGCCTTCTCCTCCCTCCTTCAGTCTTTCCCAGCATCAGGGTCTTTTCCAATGAGTCAATTCTTCACAACACGTGACCAAAGTATTGGAGTTTCCACTTCAGCATCAGTCCTTCCAATAAATATTCAGAACTAATTTCCTTTAGGATGGACTGGTTTGATCTCCTTGCAGTCCAAGGGAACATCAAGGGTCTTCTCCAACACTACAGTTAAAAAGCATCAATTCTTTGGCCCTCAGCTTTGTTTATAGTCCAACTCTCACATCCATACATGACTACAGGAAAAAATCATAGCTTTGACTAGATGGACCTTTGTTGGCAAAATAATGTCTCCGCTTTTTAACATGCTGTCTAGGTTGGTCTTACTTTTCTTCCAAGGAGCAAGTGTCTTTTTATTTCATGGCTGCAGTCACCATCTGCAGTGATTTTAGAGTCCCCCAAAATAAAGTCTTTGACTGTTTCCATTGTTTTTCCATCTATTTGCCATGAAGTGATGGGACTGGATGCCATGATTTTTGTTTTCTGAATGTTGAGCTTTAAGCCAACTTTTTCACTCTCCTCTTTCATTTTCATCAAGAGGATTTTTAGTTCTTCTTCACTTTCTGCCATTAGGGTGGTGTCATCTGCATATCTGAAGTTACTGATATTCTCCTGGCAATCTTAATTCTAGCTTGTGCTTCATCCAGCTGAGCACTTCACATGATGTACTCTGCATATAAGTTAAATAAGCAGGGTGACAATATGTAGCCTTGACATATTCTTTTCTTGATTTGGAACCAGTCTGTTGTTCCATGTCCAGTTCTAGCTGTTGCTTCTTGACCTGCATACAACTTTCTCAGGAGGCAGAAATGGACCCATGGGTTTTTCCATAATATTGTATAGTATTAATTCTAAGTAAACTATGAAAAATTGAGAATGCTTATCATAATCCCTAAATCAATCATACATGTGGAAAAAAAGGCTTTAGCATAAAAGCCAGTAGATAAAATCTAACTGTAAACAAGTAGTTTGGAAAATAATACAGTAATATATTTTAACATATTTCAGGATTCTTATTGATTAATACCTAGTCATTAGAACTTAGCAATTACAAAACAAAAATGAATTTTGACAGACACAGATAGACAGAGATTCATTCAGTCGTGTCCAACTCTTTGTGACCCCACAAACTGTAGCCTGTTAGGCTCCTCTGTTTACGGAATTCTCTAGGCAATAATGCTGGAGCACACTTCCATTTCCTTTTCGAGGGGATCTTCCCATCCCATGCATTAAACCTTGGTCTCCCACATTGCAGGCAGATTCTTTACCATCTAGGACACCAGTGCATTTCAAAAGAAGCACTGGTAAGATATTGACAATGGTTGTTTAACTATACAATTTTACATTTACTAAAATTTTACATTTTTAAGTTCTATACTATTTATTTTGAAATTATTACTATTTTATTTCACTAGTGCCCTTGCAATTGTGAAAACTGTGTTTTTGGTTATTTGGTTCGTTTTCTTCATTTGTCTCACAAACATAAACACTCATGTGGAGTCAAGGCTTCTGGTTTTCTTTCAGGGCACTTTGCAATAAGGTTACTGCATTTCTGTTTCAAATAGCATTTATCAGTACTACACAGTGTGCTCAGGAGATTGGTCAGGAAAACAGATTATAGCAACCTTCCAGTACGGCAAGGTTAAGTGATTTGACCTAGGTCATAGAAAAGATAAATGACACTACTAAGAACAGAGTCTGGATAATGTAAAGAGCTTGTTTTAAATTTATTCTCCAACGTTAGTTTCTAAATCAGAGTTTTTACTTTACAGAATAGAGGGAAATTAAATAAGTAAAAATGTAGCTCATATTGAATTGCTATCAATTCAATTCTGTTATCTCATATATTTTAATTTTCAAAAATGATATATTCCCTTTACTTTCATGAAATATTATGGATAACTAAATAAGTGTTTATAGAGATAGATGACTAGGAACCAACTGTTTGAGAACCACATTAGGTTGGGTGCATTCGTTGAAAAAGTATTTGAAAATTTGACCAAGAAACAATGCTTAGTATCCTCTAATTCTAAAGAGACAATTAAGTCCGCTAGCATAGTATTCTTTAGTGTCTTTTATATCTAATATTTTATTCATTCAGTTATTCATTCTAACGTATGCTTTAAGTAAGAAATTTGGTTTATGAAAATGAGCTGAGATAGAGATTGAATTATCAGAATCACAGAAGAAGGACTCTTTATTTGCTGGCCTGGAAGTGAGAACAAAGTGAAGCTCAATCCCATTATAGTCACTATATCCAATATTGACTAAATTTGCCTTCAGGGTGTGGCTTGCAGGATCTGCTTTGTGACCCAGTGCACATTTAACTGGTGCAAACAATACTTGCTCTTCACAGTCTGACTCAAGGGGTGATTGATGTTATTAATGTTCAAGGAATTTTCAAAGACTTTATATGTAAACATTCTAGAATAAAAATCATCAGTAAGAAAATAATTTATAGACACTTCCTAAATATATATTTTTAAATTTTGCTCTAGCATCCTTGGTCTATATCGTTTCACAGTGTGTGATTTCTATTTGCCATCCCAAGGCCAAGGGGATTTGGAATTAACTTTACTCAGAGGTCGGAAACATGACCTGGCCAGGGTCACACAATACTTGCCCAGAGCAAGTGAGGCAAAAGGAAAGGGATGCTGAGGTTTTCATTTGCACAAACACTATTAGTGATGCTCTCAAGTTAGGATGGTTTATCATTGGCCAGGTTCTTTCTGTTTCTTGCTTTTTTTTTTTTTTTCATCAAATCTCATTTCCATGGTTTCTGCCTGGTTCACTTTGCATATTCCAATAAATTCTGTTCTTGCTTATGATAGTTATAGTGAGCTTTTATTTCTTGCAATCAAGAACTCTGACAGGTACAAAAAAATCTTCATTATTATACAAATAAATATGGACTCTAGATTTTTCAACCACTTTTTTGGAATTGAATTTAACTTTTTTTTTTTCACAAACTCTGTTACTCTTTATGAATTATTTGGCCTAAACTTTATTTGCCAAGTTCATTTCTCTTAATCTCAGTTTTGTGAAACAGAGAAACATTTGTTGGTTCCATGATGATCCTTTCAAGTAGCTAAAACCTTTTAGCTTCCTAATGTAGCACAAACTAAGACATAGATGCAGATATTTGTTAATGCATTAATGTACTTATTTTTGGTAAAAAGATAAAGATACTTCCTGTGAAACTTAAAGGATTGGATAGTCAAGACTCTAGAGAAGATAGAGAAACTCCTCAACTAATTTCAGCTCCATTAGAACACTAAGCAACTGGTATTCAGAGAAATCCACTTATTACTTTGATGTTTACCCTGAATTAAGAACAGTTCATTCCTAGAGATTTCCTCCTAACTTTTTTTTTTGTGAGCTATCTTTAGAAAAAAAATTATTAAATTTTATACCTTACTTTCAAATTTATCATTTGATTCTTTCTCTGGCATGATAAATAAACCAGAAACAAAGCAGTTTTTAAAAATAGTGCATATCAAGTATCAACTGATGATAGTCTGATTAAAAGTATAAGAAAATGCCCACGAGAATAGCCTATCATATGAGCTATATAATTGGGGAAAGGAAAATGAGAATATTAATAAACAAAATAACTTTGCATCAGACTACAGCTACAAATTAAAGGACCTGATTAAAAAGTAACCAAATAAAATTTGAAATTAAAAGCAAAACACATGAGTCAGAAGACAATCAATATTTTAAAAGTGGATATAGAAAAATATAACAATGAGACTTTAGAGACAAATAGGTAATGCCATTACAAGCAAAGGTGAGCCTTTTAGTATTTATTCATCCTGACATGTTTATTATGGAGGATGCGAAAAGCTAGGCAATTATATTAATTCTTATGATGGAGGTATTTGTTACAGGAAAAAAAAAAAACAACGGAGATTGAAATAAAGTCTCTTCTTCATAAGTTTCTTTCTAATTTAAATTTATATATTATTACAAAAGTCCATCTAGTCAAGGCTATGGTTTTTCCAGTGGTCATGTATGGATGTGAGAGTTGAACTGTGAAGAAAGCTATGCACCGAAGAATTGATGCTTTTGAATTGTGGTGTTGGAGAAGAGTCTTGAGAGTCTCTTGGACTGCAAGGAGATCCAACCAGTCCATCCTAAAGGAGATCAGTCCTGGGTATTCATTAGAAGGACTGATGTTGAAGGAGAAACTCCAATACTTTGGCCACCTGATGCGAAGTGCTGACTCATTTGAAAAGACCCTGATTCTGGGAAAGGTTGAGGGCAGGAGGAGAAGGGGATGACAGAGGATGAGATGGTTGGATGGCGTCACTATCTCAATGGACATGGGTTTGGGTGGACTCCGGGAGTTGGTGATGAAAAGGGAGGCCTGGTGTACTGCAGTTCATGGTGTCGCAGAGTTGGACACGACTGAACAACTGAACTGAACTGAACTCAAAGTGGTAGCACATATGTTAGAGGTTACCTAGTAATCTTTGCTTTAATGGAAAATGCATTTTCTAAGAGTTGTTTAATAGGTAGATTATTCTTGTAAGCTCTTTGTAATTATAACATCTTTCTGAAACATGAGAACTTAAATATTCAAATATTTTAAAGGCTTATAGATAATGTTTTCTTTAGAATTTTATTTACTTTTTTAAAAGTAAGTTAGAAAGCTGATATTTGAATATTGAAATTAATTTCTTAAATGTTAACAGAGTACAAAAGCACCATTAATAATTACTGAGGCTTCAACAGTACATGAACTGAGAACTTCCAGATGTTCAAGCCGGATTTAGAAAAAGCAGAGGAACCACAGATCAGATTGTCAACATCTGTTGGATCATCAAAAAAGCAAGAGAGTTCCAGAAAAACATCTACTTCGGTTTTATTGACTATGCCAAAGCCTTTGCCTGTGGGATCACAACAAACTGTGGAAAACTCTTAAGAGTTTGGAATACCAGACCACATTACCTTCTTCCTGAGAAATCTGTAGGCAGGTCAAGAAGTTACAGGACCAGATATGGAATAACAGACTTTTTCCAAATTGGAAAAGGACATCAAGGCTGTATATTGTCACCCTGCTTATTTAACTTATAGGCAGAGTACATCATGAGAAATGCCAGGCTGCGTGAAGCACAAGTTGGAATCAAGATTGCTGGAAAAAAGATCAATAACCTCAGATATGCATTGACACCACCCTGATGGCAGAAAGTGAAGAGGAACTGAAGAGCCTCTTGATGAAAGTGAAAGAGTAGAGTGAAAAAGCTGACTTAAAACTCAACATTCAAAAAACCGAACATCACATTATCTGGTCCCATTACTTCATGGCAAGTAGATGAGAAAACAATGGAAACAGTGAGAGACTATTTTCTTGGGCTTCAAAATCACTGCAGTTGGTGACTGCAGCCATGAAACTCAAAGGTGCTGGCTCCTTGGAAGAAAAGCTATGACCAACTTAGACAGGATACTAAAAAGCAGAGACATTACTTTGCCAACAAAGGTCCATCTAGTCAAAGCTATGTTTTTTTTTCAGTAGTCATGTATGTATGTGAGAGCTGGATCATAAGGAAAGCTGAGCACTGAAGAATTGCTGCTTTTGAACTGTTATGTTGTAGAAAACTCTTGAGAATCCCTTGGACTGCAAGGTGATCAAACCAGTTCATCCTAAAGGAAAACAGTTGTGAATATTCTTTGGAAGGACTGACGTTGAAATTGAAACTTCAATACTTTGGCCACCTGATGTGAAGAACTGACTCCTTGGAAAAGATCGTGATTCTGGGCAAGATTGAAGGTGGAAGGAGAAGGGGATGACAGAGGATGAGATGGTTGGATGGCATCACCGACTCAATGGACATGAGTTGGAGCAAGCTCCAGGAGCTGGTGGTGGACAGGGAAGCCTGGTGTGCTGCAATCCATGTGATCACAGAGAGTCGAACATGACTAAGCAACTGAACTGAACTGAATTTGTGATTTATGTCAAAACACATGCATATCTCTAATTTATATCAATGTATTATCAAAATTATAGATATTATTTATTTTTTCTTAATACTTATAAATTACTATCTGAGAATTTATCCTAAAACTTTCATGCAGTCTTTTAATTATAAAAGAAATAATCATAATTCCTTTAAACTTCTCCTTTTAAAATCTCTAAGATAGACCAGATCAATGCCAACAGTATTGTATAACTGAAAGTCTTACAAGCAACTTTGAGGAATTAATAACTTTCCATCAATATAATTTAGAGTAGGTATTGTTCAATCTCTAAGTCATGTCTGACTCTTTGTGATCCCACTAAGATACACATAATTTAAAGTAAAAAAGAAGGGATCCCTCATTTAATGCCATTACTCTGATGTTCAGTACATTGGAGAATTAAATGAATAACAAAGTATCTTTTCAGAAAGAAATTAAAGTTAGAAGTACATACATGAGATAGTTGAAGTAGAAATATAAAGTAAATACACCAACGCTCTTTTATGAATATATGTCTCATTCTGCTTAAAAATCTTGCAAAAAGACAAGGAAGCATGTGGGTCTTGAGATAAACCAAGCTGTATTGGGAGGATCAGTGCTTATTCTAGAGCAAGGTGGGAAAAAAAATCAAGTCTAGAGAAACAGTGCATGTGCTTTTCCCAGAGCAAAGGGGATGAAATTTAAATGCTTTGAAAAGAAAGTACAGTATAGGTTTTGCGAACCTCTAAAAATAGGAGATAGTAATTATGTTAGAGAGTTGATTAACCTTGATTTTTGCATGTTAATAATATGATTAAAAGAGATTTGAGAAAAGTATAAATATATATGTACTAGATTATCAGAGTTAATATGGATCCTGCATGCCTACATAGAATGAAATTTAAATCACAGCTTTGTACATTAGGTCCTCAAAAGGCAAGAGGGGGTGGTAATAATTTTATTATGGCTGTAAGTGAAATTAGAGGCAGGCTTTATCCATTTGCTATGTTGGTTTTAATTATAGGAATCAACTATATCTCTGAATGTGTTCAGAGAGTAAGTTAAAATTGTTAAAATTCTAATCACAGGAAAAGAGTCAGTGAAAATTACGTACAAGTAATTTCAGTGTTTAGTTTGTTCATTTTTCTCAGCTTTGGAAAGAATATCTTGGTTATGGATG
Source organism: Ovis canadensis (assembly GCF_042477335.2). Taxonomy (NCBI): domain Eukaryota; kingdom Metazoa; phylum Chordata; class Mammalia; order Artiodactyla; family Bovidae; genus Ovis; species Ovis canadensis. Next base: position 71,230,203 of record NC_091254.1, read on the forward strand.
ACATTGTTCTCTGTATCTATCTAAAGTGGAAGAAGAATCTAGTCCTGTTACATTAGCCTTATTGCTGCTGTGTTAATATTGTGAAGTATCCATTTTAAAAGGAAAACTAAAACTCAGCACTTCTCTCCAGGAAATGAATAAATAAATAAATGCAAAAAGCCTGTCAAGCAATATTTTGTAAATGTTGAAAACTTAGGTAGCTACAAAATATTGCTTGGCAGGCTAAAACCTTAGGTAGCTATGATTCAGACAGTAAAGAATCTGCCTGCAGTACAGGAGATCAGGGTTCAATCCCCGGATCAGGAAGATCCTCACGAGAAGGAAATGGCAACCCATTCCAGTATTCTTGCCTGGAGAACTCCATGGACAGAGGAGCCAAGAGGGCTACAGTCCCAGGGGTTGCAAAGAGTCAGATACAATTAAGTGACTAACACTAGGTAGCTATACCCATATCAATAGTTAGAAGATGGTTCAAGCTGCTGAAAAAGTTACCATAATCCTACCTAATATTAACTATCTGGCTTAAAACAAGCAGAATGAGAAAAAAATTCAGATATATATATTTTTAAAAATTAACTTTAATTTTCTTGTAGGAAAAAAGAACAGATTAACTGCCTCAGGGCTCTATATATTACCTCAGTTAAATAAATTAGCTTGATAATGACATATATAGTCCACTTTTTACAGAGCATTTATAGGCATGGAATTAATTCCAGCTGTGTTTTAATGGATGCTTATTATATAACTATTGTAAGTTGGTTGCATAAGGTAACTAAATCATTAGAAATGAGAAATGGGAGGCAGATGACTTCTTGTTCTTCTTTTTCTTTTTTTGGATTAGTATGGTCCTGGGGTAACTGTAATTGAATTACTATACTTTCTGATACATTTCAGAAGCTCTCTAGGGGGATCAAGACAAAAAGCATGAAAGAGATGAGCCATTCAGTATATAAAATAACACTTTTCAAAAAATAATGAACAGAATTTTGAAGCAGAAGAAAGCTTTTCAGTAATCTTGATAAAGGCCTCAGAAATAGTCAATGGAATGTTCACTTTTTAACAGCATTGTTAGGTCTCCATGGAAGAAAGACCAGTTAAATGAAAGCAAGCCTTATATGACTGTTCCTCTCCGATGCATGCATGAAAATGGCTGCAGAGCATTCAATAAATGAGTATTCATAGGATTCTGGTAGTGGAGGCTTTTTTTTTTCTTTTTTTGGTGTTTGATTTCTGAGACCTTTCTCTCAGTCTCTCAACAACTCCCTGCACAGTCATAATATGGGGCAGGGTAACAATCCTTCTTAGTCAAACCTTCCTTACTATGAAATTGTGTGAACAGGGAAAGAAACAACCACTACAAATTAACAACGAAAATAGCTTTGCCCTAAGATTTATGTAGAACTTTTCTCTTATGTAGTTATCTTCTTTGTATCTGTCTTTTTTTGGAGGTGGATATTAAATTTGTAAAAGTCTATGATTTTAGAAATAGAGAGTAAATAAGACTCTTCCTTAGGCTTACATCTAGAATTGGAAAAAAAAAAAAAAGACGGCACAATTTAAGCTAACCTGAGAAATATAGAGTGGCTTGGAAATCATCTACCATCATTAGCATCCTTACAGCCACTATATTGTCAGCGTTTGTGTTTCATATATATATATATAATCTAGCCGGGCAGTTAGAAGCAGTCTCAATAGCTTACCATTTAAAAATGGTAAAAAGATAAATAAAAATGGGATTGAAGAATTGTGATTCAGCCATTCAAATGGGACATGCTGCTGCTGCTGCTGCTGCTGCTGCTGCTGCTAAGTCACTTCAGTTGTGTCCAACTCTGTGAGACCCCATAGACAGCAGCCCACCAGGCTCCCCCATCCCTGGGATTCTCCAGGCAAGAACACTGGAGTGGGTTGCCATTTCCTTCTCCAATGCATTAAAGTGAAAAGTGAAAGTGAAGTTTCTCAGTTATGTCCCACTCTTAGCGACCCCATGGACTGCAGCCTACCAGGCTCCTCCATCCATGGGAGTTTCCAGGCAAGAGTACTGGAGTGGGGTGCCATTGCCTTCTCCGAAATGGGACATGAGAGACTAGTATTTTTTGTGGCTGCTGGATTAAAAAAAAAAAAAGTTTTAGAAGAACCCAGGAAATTCTATTGAAAGAAATATTTTCTGGAGATACAATTTTTCTGTATAAAACAACTGACTAAATAGTGATGTTTTATATTTCTAAATTCCATTGAATCAAAGCTGGAGTATCATACAGTTTTCTTTGAGCTTGATTGGGAGACACAACAGTGTAAGATTCAAATCAGTAATAACTTTTTGACTGACTTTGCTACTGAAATATAAGGTCTTGAGGTAAGATTAGTTAATATGTTGTTATGCTCAATGCAAGCCCACCAGGGGGCTTCCCGGCTGGCTCAGACAGTAAAGAGTCTGCCTGCAATGAGGGGGACGTGAGTTTGATTCCTAGGTCGGGAAGATCCCCTGGAGAAGGAAATGGCAATCCACTCCAGCACTCTTGCCTGGAAAATCCCATGGACGGAGGAGCCTGATAGGTCCATGGGGTCACAAAGAGTCAGAGACGACTGTGACTTCACTTTCACTTTCACTTTATGTTCAGTTTAAGAAGATTCTGGATATAACAGATAATAGACATGCGTATAATGAGCCAGCATGTTGCTATCACTATTGACAAATTAGTACCAAGGTCTGGATAGAGGTTTCTGAAACTAGCTCTTTATTCTTGAAGGGCTTAATAATTCTAGTTAACTCTCTCTAGTTAATTATTAATAGCTTATTATCAATGAGATAAAGGATACTTATTTGCCTCCAGAGGGAATTCTTGATTGATTTCAAGTCCTCGCTTTCCTAGATTTCTTCTCCAAATATATGAACAAATAATGTTACCAAATATTAAAGATATTTACTAGACCACAATATGGGCATCATTTCTCTTTATTTATTCATGCTTGCAGTTTTGTTTCTTTGAGAATTTTTTCTTTCTTATTTGTCCAGGCTGCTTGCATGAGAAGAATCTGGTGTGATTCTACCCAGAGGTTGCCCCATCCTGTGACATAAGCACTGGAATGAATTTACTAATTCAGATTTTTCTCTGCCTTTAAAGGAGTCCACTGAAATTGGACCACAGAGATGGGGAAAATGAAAAGAAACTTCAATAAGAGCAAAACCACCTCTGTGTATATATTTACATGTGGTCCACAGAAGACAAGTGTAGGGAAACATTGGCAACAAAACAAGGTTCAGAAATCCATGATCCAAGGCCTCTATCTCTATCATTTTCCATATGTACAATAAAATCAAATGACATCCATTCTACAAATGAAGCCTAGCTTAGGAGAAGAGGGGTTCTCCTTTGTTTTCTTGGATATAAATTGTAAAAAATGATTCAAAACAATTCATATTCTATGTGCATCTCTATTTTCGTGCTACACCATTACCTCTTGAAAATATTGCCTTGAGCAAACTATGTAGGTTTTGTAAATATTTTGAAGATATGAAGTTTAATCTATTGGTTATTTAGAACACAAATTCTGAGAAATATTGATGTATAAATTGAAAAATTAAGACATTTAGTTACAGAATGATATATTAGCACTTTAGTTTGCTACTAATTATGTTAATGCCATTTTTTAGTAAAATATGAGAGCTCATTCTAAACTAAACAAAAACAAAACATCTAACAAAGAACAGCTCTCCACTATGTCTATCTCTGCAACACTCTTTTACTATGTGGTCTTGCTAGGGAGTAAATGTAGAGGCAGCAGGCAGAAACTGACTTGATAACATGCTGGGTTAGCAAAAATTGCTCCATATCACAGTTGAGGGCTGAATGAAATATGATCATCATTTAAAACAAATGAGTTGTTGTTGTGGTTTAGTCGCTAAGTCATGTCAGAAACTTTTGAGAACCCATGGACTGTAGCCCTCCTGACCACAGTTATAATTAGATTGCCAAAGTTTCCAAAAATTCTCTTCTATCATCCACCAAAAAAGACAGAGGGCTACTGTTGTAGAGGTTTGTATTCCTCTCCATTTTTTAAGATTGCTGAGATGTAAAAATATTTGTTAATCAGTTAACATATCTTAACATTCAGTTCAGTTCAATCTCTCAGTCATCTCCAACTCTTTGTGACCCCATAGACTGCCACACACCAGGCTTCCCTGTCCATCACCAACTCCTGGAGCTTGCTCAAACTCGTGTCGATCCAGTCGGTGATGCCATTGAACCATCTCATCCTCTGTCATCCCTTTCTCTTCCTGCCTTCAATCTTTCCCAGCATCAGGGTCTTTTCCAAGGAGTCAGTTCATCACATTAGGTAGCCAAAGTATTGGAGTTTCACCTTCAGCATCAGTCCTTCCAATGAATATTCAGAACTGATTTCCTTTAGGATGGACTTGTTTGATTTCCGAGCAGTCCAAGGGACTCAACAGTTTTTTCCAATATCACAATTCAAAAGAATCAATTCTTTGCTGCTCAGCTTTGTTTACAGTCCAGCTCTCATGGAAATTCACATGACAACTCACCTGACTACTGGAAAAACCTTATCTTTGACAAGACAGACCTTAGTCAGCAAAGTAATATCTCTGCTTTTTAATATGCTGTCTAGGTTGGTCATAGCTTTTCTTCCAAGGAGCAAGGTCTTTTAATTTCATGGCTGCAGTCACCATCTGCAGTGATTGTGGAGCTCCCCCAAAATAAAATCTCTCACTGTTTCCCCATCTTTTTGACATGAATTGATAAAATCAGATGTCGTGATCTTCGTTTTCTGAATGCTGAGATTTAGGTCAGCTTTTTCACTCTCTTTCACTTTCATCAAGAGGCTCTTTAGTATTTCTTCATTTTCTGCTGTCATCTGCGTATCTGAGGTTATTGATATTTCTCCAGGCAATCTTGATTCCAGCTTGTGCTTCATCCAGCCCAGCATTCCACATGATGTGCTCTGCATTTAAGTTAAATAAGCAGCGTAACAATATACAGCCTTGACGTACTCCATTCCCAATTAGGAACCAGTCTTTTGTCCCATGTTCAGTTTTAACTGTTGCTTCTTGACCTACTTACAGATTTCTAAGGAGGAAGGTAAGGTGGTCTGTTATTCCATCTCTTGAATATTCCACAGTTTGTTGTGATCTACACAGTCAAAGGCTTTGGTGTAATCAATAAAGCAGAAGTAGATGTTTTTCTGAAACTCTTTTGCTTTTTCGATGATCCAACAGATGTTGGTAATCTGATCTCTGGTTCCTCTACTCTTTCTAAATCCCAGCTTGAACATTTGGAAGTTCACCATGGTTCACGTCCAGTGTGAGCCTGGCTTGGAGAGTTTTGAGCATTACTTTACTAGTGTGTGAGATGAGTGCAATTATGCAGTAATTTGAACATTCTTTCGCATTGCCTTTCTTTGGGATTGGAATGAAAACTGACCTTTTCCAGTCCTGGGGCTACTGCTGAGCTTTCCAATTTTGCTGGCATGTTAAGTGAAGTACTTTAACAGCATCATCTTTTAGGATTAGAAATAGCTCAACTGGAATTCCATTATCTAAACTAGCATTGTTTATCAAGATGTTTCCCACTTGACTTTGCATTTCAGGATGTCTGGCTCTAGGTGAGTGATAACATCATCATGGTTATCTGGGTCCTGAAGATCCTTTTTATATAGTTCCTCTGTGTATTCTTGCCACCTCTTAATATCTTCTGCATCTGTTAGGTCCATACCACTTCTGTCCTTTATTGAGCCCATCTTTGCATGAAAAGTTCCCTTGGTATTTCTAATTTTCATGAAGAGATCTCTAGGCTTTCCCATTCTATTGTTTTCCTCTATTTCTTCGCATTGATCACTGTGAAGTCTCCCTTATCTCTCCTTGCTGTTCTTTGGAAATCTGCATTCAAATGGGTATGTCTTTTCTTTTCTCCTTTGCCTTTCACTTCACTTCTTTTCTCAGCTATTTATAAGGCCTCCTCAGACAAACATTTTGCTTTTTTGCATATCTTTTTTTGGGGATGGTCTTGATCATTACCTCCTATATAATGTCATGAACCTCTGTCCATAGTTCTTCAGGTACTCTGTCTATCAGATCTAATCCCTTGAATCTATCTGTCACTTCCACTGTATAATCATAAGGGATTCGATTTAGGTCATACCTGAATGGTCTAGTGGTTTTTGCTACTTTCTTCAATTAAGTCTGAATTTTATAATGAGCTCTTGATCTGAGCCACAGTCAGCTCCTCTTTTTGATTTTGCTGGCTGTATAGAGCTCCTCCCTCTTTGGCTGCAAAGAATATAGTCAATCTGACTTTGGTATTGACCATTTGGTGATGTCCATGTGTAGTCTTCTCTTGTGTTGTTGGAAGAGGGTGTTTGCTATGACAAATGTGTTCTCCCGGCAAAACTCTATTATCCTTTGCCCTGCTTCATTCTGTACTCCAATGCCAAATTTGCCATTTACTCCAGGTATCTATTGACTCCCTACTTTTGCATTCCAGTCCCTTATGATGAAAAGAAGATCTTTTTTGAGTGTTAAGTTCTAGAAAGTCTTGTTAGCCTTCATAGAATGGTTCAACTTCAGCTTCTTCAGCATTACTGGCTGGGGCATAGACTTGGATTACTGCGATACTGAATGGCTTGCCTTGGAAACGAACAGTGATCATTCTGTTGTTGTTGAGGTTGCACCCAAGTACTGCATTTAGGACTCATTTATTGAATATGAGGACTACTCTGTTTCTTCTAAGGGATTCTTGCCCACAGTAGTAGATATAATGGTCATCTGAATTAAATTCATGCATTCCAGTCCATTTAGTTCACTGATTCTTAAAATGTCGATGTTCACTCTTGCCATCTCCTGTTTGATCACTTCCAATTTACCTTGATTCATGGACCTAACATTCTGAGTTTCTATGCAATATTGTTCTTTATGGCATAGGACTTTACTTCCATCACCAGTCATATCCACAGCTGGGTGTTGTTTTCCCTTTGGCTCCATCTCTTCATTCTTTTTGGAGTTATTTCTTGACTCTTTTCCAGTAGCATATTGGGCATCTACCGACCTGGGGAGTTCAACTTACAGTGTCCTATCCTTTTGCCCTTTCATATGGTTCATGGGGTTCTGAAGGCAAGCATACTGAAGTGGTTTGCCATTCCCTTCCCCAGTGGACCACGTTTTCTCAGAACTCTCCACCATGACCTGTCTGTCTTGGGTGGCCCTACACAGCATAGCTCATAGCTTCATTGAGTTAAACAAGGCTGGTCCCTGTGATCAGTTTGACTAGTTTTCTGTGATTGTGGTTTTCATTTTGTCTGCCCACTGAAGGATAAGAAGAGGCTTATGGAAGCTTCCTGTTGGAATAGACTGACTATGGGAGAAACTAACTGGGTCTTAACTTTAGTACTATCATAATTCATAGAGTATATCTAATCACTACATAGTTGTAACAAAAGTAAAAATAAACAATTTTTGTTTACTTTTTTTAAAAAAATTATGTGTCTTTTGAGAGAAATTTTAAATGATAAATTCTTTGTTTATTGGAAGAGTCCTTCAAATATTGATTTGTCATTTTTGTCATCTACTCATTCAGTAGAAAAGCATATAGAGTAATTGAAGAATTAAATCTTCACTTGACTTCTAAAGTCCCTTTTTTTGAGATGTGTGCCTGACCTTTATGATTGCCTGAATATTTAATCATAAATAATTTGGCAATTCAAAAACAATAATTTCAGGTATGCCGTACATTTTTCTAAGAAATAAAATGCATTCAAAATGAGAAGATTTAACAGAATATAGAAAGGGGTTGGGGTTTCATCATCTGTTGACAGCATAGTGAATTAAAGTGCTGCTTACTGAGATACTCTGTTGGGTCCCGACACAGGAGGCCACCTTGGCTTTTTTTCCTTCTCTTTTATTAGCTTCCTTATAATGAACCTTTACACTTGTTGAAATGGTTCCACCATTGGCTGTAACAATGTGCTATATATTTAGTGCTGAAAAATAGAGCAGATTTAAAGGAAACCATCTAAAAAGGAAGATTTCCCACTTGGTGAGTTTAAACTGATACAAGCTAGCAAATTATTTTACATAGATTTCACTCAAAATAATTAGAGAATGCAGGAGAAATATCTTGTCTATTGGATATCTTTACAACAAAGATGGGTCACTCAGTCAACTGGAAGGGAAAAAAAGAGATTCATTCCAAATTTCTCTGGCGCTTTTCAAAACCCCTGCTCAAAACACATTGTTGTTTATAATGCACAGATTTGCTTGGTATTTATTAATGTCACCTCAAACCTTCTCAAAGGACTTCCCTGGTGGTTCATATGTAAAGAATCTGCCTTCAATGTGGGATCAGTTCAGTTCAGTTCAGTCGCTCAGTCGTATCCGACTCTTTGCAACCCCATGAATCGCAGCACGCTAGGCCTCCCTGCTCATCACCATCTCCCGGAGTTCATTCAGACTCACGTCCATCGAGTCCGTGATGCCATCCAGCCATCTCATCCTCGGTGGTCCCCTTCTCCTCCTGCCCCCAATCCCTCCTAACATCAGAGTCTTTTCCAATGAGTCAACTCTTTGCATGAGGTGGCCAAAGAACTGGAGTCTCAGCTTTAGCATCATTCCTTCCAAAGAAATCCCAGGGCTGATCTCCTTCAGAATGGACTGGTTGGATCTCCCTGCAGTCCAAGGGACTCTCAAGAGTCTTCTCCAACACCACAGTTCAAATGGATCAATTCTTCGGCGCTCAGCCTTCTTCACAGTCCAACTCTCACATCCACACATGACCACAGAAAAAATCATAGCCTTGACTAGATGGATCTTTCTTGGCAATGTAATGTCTCTGCTCTTGAATATATGATCTAGGTTGGTCATAACTTTTCTTCTAAGGAGTAAGCGTCTTTTAATTTCATGGCGGCAGTCAGCATCTGCAGTGATTTTGGAGCCCCAAAAAACAAAGTCTGACACTGTTTCCACTGTTTCCACTGTTTCCCCATCTATTTGCCATGAAGTGATGGGACCAGATGCCATGATCTTCGTTTTCTGAATGTTGAGCTTTAAGCCAACTTTTTCACTCTCCTTTCTTATTTTCATCAAGAGGCTTTTTAGTTCCTCTTCACTTTCTGCCATAAGGGTGGTGTCATCTGCATATCTGAGGTTATTGATATTTCTCCCGGCAATCTTGATTCCAGCTAGTGTTTCTTCCAGTCCAGCATTTCTCAGGATGTACTCTGCATATAAGTTAAACAAGCAGGGTGACAATATACAGCCTTGATGTAGTCCTTTTCCTATTTGGAACCAGTCTGTTGTTCTAGGTCCAGTTCTAACTGTTGCTTCCTGGCCTGCATCCAGATTTCTCAAGAGGCAGGTCAGGTGGTCTGGTATTCCCATCTCTCTCAGAATTTTCCACAGTTTATTGTGATCCACACAGTCAAAGGCTTTGGCATAGTCAATAAAGCAGAAATAGATGTTTTTCTGGAACTCTCTTGCTTTTTCCAGGATCCAGTGGGTATTGGCAATTTGATCTCTGGTTCCTCTGCGTTTTCTAAAATTAGCTTGAACATCTGGAAGTTCATGGTTCACGTATTGCTGAAGCCTGGCTTGGAGAATTTTGAGCATTACTTTACTAGCATATGAGATGAGTACAATTGTGCGGTAGTTTGAGCATTCTTTGGCATTGTCTTTCTTTGGGATTGCAATGTGGGATATCTGGGTTCAATTCCTCGTTTAAGAATATCACCTGAAGGAGAGCAATGGCAATCCACTCCAGTATTCTTGCTTGGAGAATCCCCATGGACAGAGGAGCCTGGTGGGCTACAGTCCCTAGGATTGCAAAAGTTGGACATGACTGAGTGACTAAGCACACACAACCTTCTCAAAAAAGGGCCTATATTTCTAAAACTCAGAAACTCCTCTGTTGGATAACTAGCAGCAACTTTAAAGCCAATATGTATGCAATTTGCTATGTGCAAGGCACTGTCTTATGTGTTTTGTATGGATTACTTCACACACACACACACACACACACACACACACACCACAATTAAGTCTCTTGAAAAAAGAGTTAATACTATCTTGATTTTTCCTAACTCAGACACAGAACTATTACATTCACTAAGTAGCAGAGCTAACTTATGAACAGAGATCACTGTGCTTTAGAATCTAAAATATTAACATTATGGTAGCAGAAGTTACTTATTACCCTGTATTTTTTACCATGTATATTTGTAACACCTTTACTGAAATGTAATTGGCATATTTACAATACATCCACTTAAAGTTTACAATTCAGTTTTAAAAGTTAGAGTTGTGTAGTCATATCACAATCAATTTTGGAACATTTCTATCATCCTAAAAGGATACTGTACCCAATTATTTCTTCCTCAGTATCCCTTTTCTATGAATGGAATCATATATGTGGCCTCTTGAAGCTAGCTTCTTTCATAGCAAAATGTTCTCAAGGTTAATTCATATTGTATCATGTATAAGTACTTCCTTCATTTTGTATGGCTAAATGATATTTCATTATATAGATTAATCACATTTTGTTGATCCATTTGTTAGTTCATGTGGATTTAGGTTGTTTCCACCTTTGACTATCATTCTATTACACATTTTTATGTAGATACCTAGAAGGGGAATTTCTTGGAAATATAATTCTGTTTAATTGTTTGAATCACTGTTTAACAAAGTGATTACAACATTTTATTTTACATACACCAGGAGTGCATGAAAGCTTCACCTTATCCACTTCTAACACTTAACATTATCTGACGTTCCAATTTTAGCCAAGCTAGTGAATGTCTAGTGGTATCATTGTGCTTTTGATTTTTCATTTCTCTTGACCAATGATGTTGAGCATCTTTATATGTGTCTAATGGACATTTGTGTACCTTCTACTGAGAAATGTCTATTCAGATCTTTTGCCCATTTTATGATTTTCATAGACTAATTTTAGTGCTGATTTAGGTTTACAGAAGAATTGACCAAAAATAATACATTCACACATATACTCTCTAACCTACATACAACTTCATTCCCTTGTATGTGGATATCTCACTGTCTCAGCACCATTTCTGGAAAATACTATTGTAGTAAGTTTTGAAAGCAGGAGTATGATTAAAGAATTCTCTTCCTCCTTGTCAAGATTGATTTGGTATTTTTATCGCCTTAGTTTCAATATTATTTTTATAGTCAGCTTGCTGATTTCTACAATGAAACTAACTGGAATTTTGATAGCACTGAATTCATAAATTAATTTGGGGAATATTAGTATCAATATTAAGTGTTCAGATCTATGAACATTGATACCTTTCCATTAATTTAGATCTTTATTAATTTCTTTCACTCATGTAATATACTTTTTAGAGTTTAAGTGTAAACTTGCACTTGTTTTGTTCTAAGTATTTTATTCTTTTTAATTTACTGCAAATGAAATCATTTGCTTAACTTCACTTTAGGTTTGTTCATTGCTATCTATATAGTTTTGAACTTTTATTTTGTACCTTGAGAAGAAATATGTTGATACAAATTAAAGTTAATTAACATATGGTTTGATTCAGATGTAATTTGATAGAGACTGAGGTTGTTAGAGATTTATTTATTTTAAAAGTAATAGATACATAATAGAATGGATAAAATGAATAAATAAAGTGATATATAAAACACATAAATGAGGAATAAGTTTTAGTATAAACATAGCACGTGGTAAGCATTATAAAACTTTAGTTATACTGTTTTGAAAAAGTAAAATAATTTAACTCTGCTTTGAAGAAAAGAGATTCATTTATGTATGCTTGTGGATTTTTATCTACAAATATTATCTGGGCAATGGTATTTAAAGCCATTTTGTCCTCATATCTTTTCTTCTCCTGACAAATTAAAACATTTAGTGAAGCAAAAGAACAATGAGAAATTCAGTCCACTTGGTAAAAAAAATTCATGTGCAGAATTTAATATGATGGAAGGTGAACTGTTGAGACAGAATCTGTCATAAGATTTCCTAACTACTGGTGCTTTTCTTCTTTCCAGGTGGAAAGAGACATTACATTATCTCCCTGAAACCTAATTTGCATAAATAATCTTGAAAAATGGCCCAGGTTACAAAGCAGTCAGGTCCTTCTGATCCCAATATACACAGCAAAACCTACATGAGCAAAGGAAGCTCATGGTGGACTACCTCCTAGCAACACACAGAGGCTGCTGTCTTAATGTCTGGAAAATTTTCACATTAGTAAGCTACTTGTTGAGTAGTCTAATTAATCTGACCAACAGAAGCTAGAATCAAATCCTTTCAATATGCCTCATAAAGCATTTAAATAGACACTCCACGGTACCTATCGACAGTACCCCAGTAACCACCTATCTTAGACTGTATGTATATGTGCGTGCTCAGTCGAGTGTGACTCTTTGCCACCCCATGGCCTGGGGCCCACCAAAGTCCTCTGTACATATAATTTTCCAGGCAAGAATACTGGAATGGATTGACATTTCCTTGTCTGGTAGCTCTGTGCATGATACTCACGTCCTACTCTTTGTGATTCTATGGACTGTAGCTTGCCAGGCTTCTCTGTCTATGGGATTCTCCAGATAAGAATACTGTAGTGGGTTGCCATGCCCTCCCCCAGGGTATCTTCCCCACCTAGGTATCAAACCTGCATCTCCTGGATTGCGGGCAGGTTCCTAACGCACTGAGCCATCAGAGAATCCTATTCTGCCTTCGCTGCTGTAACAAAATACCATAGCCTAGGTGCCTTATAAGCCAGAGAAATGTGTTTCTTATAGTTCTGGAGGCTGGATGTCTGAGACCAAAGTACTAGTATGGTCAGGAGAGGGCCCTCTTAGGTTCCATATTTATTGTATCCTCACATTAAGGAAAATTTAGAGAGCTCTCTCTCAGACCTCTTTTATAAGGACAGTAATCTCATTCATGACAGCTCAGCTCAGAATATCATCTTTCTGAGCACAGGATTTCAATGTATGAATGAAATCTGGGCAGGGGGGTGGGGGTGGTGGCACACATTCAGCCAGTAGCACTAACAAATAATATTTTCCTCAACCACGCTGATAGCTCACGGTGAACGAGGTCAGATTAGTGGTCTCCAAAGAAGATTTAGCTTTGGGACCAGTGACAAGACTTGATCACTCAAGAGCTTTTGTGTAGCAGAGTTTTATTAAAGTGAAAAAGGGACAGAGAAAACTTCTGACACAGACATTAGAAGGGGGATGGCTATTTTATGTCTCTTAGAAAGCTATTGATCAGATAAGAAAGACACCTCAAGGCTGAAGTTTCACCAGGCCCCTCTCCCACGATATGCATTTTTGAGATAGGATGGCACAAGGTATGTCATCCCCCAACCATGAAACAATTGATATGAATACTGGTTTTATTTGATATGAATACTGGTTTTGAGCTATTATTAGTCCAAGATTTGAGAAAGGAAGAAGAATTAGTCTTAGTTGGAACCATTTTGAAGGAAGGCAAATTCCAAAGCAAATACATTGTTTCATTAACATAGCTTAAGAAAAACATTTCCATAGAGAAACCTCCTTTTAATTTGGCATGGAGAAGGAAAAAAAAATCTGACACTTGTAGTTTGTTTCCCCATGCCACTTAAAGGAGAGAAAAAAAATGCCTGACGTTTGCAGCCTATTTCCTCTGTTTGGAGAACCCTGGCCTTCCTGCCTGTTACCCTATCAATGCCCTCCAGGATTCCATGCTCAATCAGATGAGGGAATAAAATAATGTGAATCCCAGAGTCTGTCTCAGAAAAGTAGAACACTTTCTCCTTATATCTTTGTTTTGACCTTCCATTTGCTCCAAGGCAGTAATCTAGGTGCATCAGAATTTATTATTGATTGCACTGACTCTGCCCTGACCTGCAAGGAGGAAGTGTGGAATAAGTCTATGATCCATAACCACTCTGACTAGTGAATTAAACTGAGCGGAAAGTCTTCCAAGGCCAAGGTGGTGTCATGGATAATGTAAGCTAACGTCAGGGAAAAATTCTTACTAATTTTTCTAATTAGATGATCCTATCATAGCAATAAACTCCCACAGAATGTGCATAAATAATGAGTCAATTATCCCTCCAGGGAGTGTCCCCAAGTAGGAAAGGGTCACTTCACACTGGAGAAATTAGTGGAGGTGTCTTAGGTTTGCAGATAGCAATTCCTTAAAAATGTGAAGGTCTCTTATGACCACAATAATGTTCAATCTACTATGGTCTTGGGAGCAGGAAAATTTGTAGCCAGGCTTCTACACAAGAAGTATAGTCCTGGTGGTACACATGGTGTCCCCAAAATGAAAGTGTCACTTATTGCTAGTGAGTTTTCTTTAACAGGAATTTCTTTAGTTGGAGAAAGGCTTAATTCCATGGTCCTATCAGAGAACATGTCCTTACCACGGCATCTATATTTGTGACTCAGACTTTCTGGTGGGCAAAAAGGATTTTTTTTCCCAGTGTACTGCTTCAAAGAGAAATGTCTTTAATCTGCCAGCCTTTAGTTTCCCAAATGGCAGACCAGGCAGCTAGGCTTTCGGCAAGAGCCCAGAAAATAATAAAAATATCCCAGAGTTCATCAAGAAAAGTATTGGCCTGGCTTTGAGCATTTTTAAATTCTGGCAACTGAGTGGATATACCATATTGGCTTTTGGTTATACATAGCGGGCGCTGATTTTGCACAGATGGTTTTCCACAGCAGTACAATGCACACCATCATATTTCAACATAGATGAGCAATCAGTGAACTAGGTCCAGGCATTTAGGGAAATTTCTGTGAATGGAAAGCTTCCCTGAGCCAGCAGTTTTGCTTAAGGCAGTGAAGTGATAAATAAAGATTTCCCCAAAGGGGTAGCTTTCACTTTGTTATGTAAATCTAAAATGCTGCCAAGCTATTTGTTCTCTTGAAAATATAATTTCTACTTGACAAGCAAAGCTTGGATGGCCCACTTTGTTATTTGTAGAACCAAAAGTGACCCACTATAAAATGTGGATATAAGGCTGGAGACTTACAAGGTCTGTGTGAGGCATGCATTTGGCTGGTTCAAAAGAAGAATACTTGGTGGTTAACATTTTTTCTGGAAAATAGTTAACAGATTTTTTTCTGGAAAATGGCTTCTCAGTACTAAGTGAAAGTGAAAGTGAAGTCGCTCCACTAAGGCTGTGATTAATTCTTTAACTGAAGTATTGTCTTCCTCCCTCCTGTGATTCTCTCTTCCTTCTTCTGGACTGCCTGGGAAAGGCTGGGAAATAAGTTTCTAGAAAATTTTACATGTTTTAGAATCTCTGCATGCAGTGATCACTGAATGGGAGAATCTTCTTTGGTGTATGCAAGATGAGAAAATGCAAGCCTGTAGCATATCAACTCTATTATCCATTTAGCACTCTGGGGTCAAAACAACAGTCAGTGTACCATTCTTTCCTTACTATGGTACTCAGACTTGTACCATAGGCCTTGGGATTCTCAGGTCTTAGGACGCTACTGAATTATACCCTGGCTTCCCTGGTTCTTTAGCTTTAGACAGCAGATTGTAGTACTTCTTGGCCTCTATAACCATGTGAGCCAAATTCCTACAATGTTTCCCATATAATCTCTTTATATCCTATTGGATCTGTTTATCTGAAGAATCTTGACATACAGAATGGTTTCACTACCTAATATATATTCCTCTTGCCCAAATGCAACAATTTATTATGCAGAGGAAACCTCTATATAAATAAGGAAGAGACAATAATTGCTGAAAATGATGAAACATTATTTAAGGTTTACCTTTTATGGAAGAAATAAAATGGATCACATTGATTTATTCATATTTATAACATTTAAATGTAAAACATATAAAATTAGTTTCAATTTTCAATATTAAATCACTCAATTCTGGACTAGAAAATCATGGAAAGCAATTTTGCTTGTAATTGTGTTGAAATTACTAATGAGTGATTTATTTTATTTTTTGTCACATTCAGTAAACATATAGGCCTATAAAAATATCCAAACATTTTTTAAATTATTAATTTAAATGATTTCCTTTTGGACAAAAGTAGACTTTCTTAGGTTTTATTTACCTTATCAAAGTAAATACAAGAAAGGATTTATTTGTTGTTTAGTCACTCAGTCACGTCTGATTCTGCGAACTCATGGACTATAGCCCTCCAGGCTCCTCTGTCCATGGGATTTCCCAGGCCAGAATACTGGAGTGGGTTGCCATTTCCTTCTCCAGGGGATCTTTCTGACCCGAGGCTTGAGGCTGCATCACCTGCTCTTGCAGGTGGATTCTTTTCCATTGAGCCATCTGGAAAGCCCAAAAAGATTTATACATTTATAAATGGTTTTTAATCTCCTAAGTGAAATCATTTAATATACTGCATTCACATATCTTATAATTGAAGTGAAAAGGACAATATGAGAAAATCTCACCGTCCCTTTGACCCAGTACTACATTTATAAGTATGTGTTCTATAGAACAATTTTCCGTAAGTCCAAAGATGTATGTGCAAATATGCTTCCTTTAGTATTATAATAACATAAAAAGAAATGGAAAAAATACATGTCTATCAATACGATAGAAATTAAGTGTTGTATTATACATTGTGCTATGGACTACTGTGTAGTAGCATAACAGAATAGTGTGCATACTTATTACTAGTTATTTTCCCAGATAAGGAAATCACTCAAGGACATATTATAAAATGCCAAAAAAAAAAAAAAGGATCACAGAAAAATAAATGTCTTGTATCATTCTATCATGTAAACATAGTTGTTGTCAAACTAAAATAAATGATGTAAGGATTACAAAAACAATGAAGAAAGTATAATATACAGACATTTATTTAAAACACCAAATTATGGATTTCATGTTTAGTATGTGGCAAAATATCATTTTGCTCATTAATAAGAATCTGCAGTCTTCCACGGAGGCAGGAGGAGCTCAGTCCCTGCCATTAATTCCAGGCAAAGTTGTGATACCACCTTGAGGGAGGAGGAGTAAAAGCCATGTACTTTTAGGGAGAGTCAGAAAACACATCTGGGCTTGGAATCTTGTACTTATGCAAAGTGGAGAGCTGCTACCACTGTGAAAGAGTTAGTGAAACCCTCCTGCACAAAATCACCCAGAGTTATAAAACGGACACTCACGGGAGAGGAGGAAAAGCAATGGGAGAAAATTCCACTATGGGTCCCAGAAACATGGAGTATTCTTTGAGACCAAGGCCACTCCAGTGAATCAGAGAACCATGTGGCCTCTGCTGTGAGTCTTGCACATGACAAGTAGTACCTACATTCCACTTCCCGGGACTAGCCCTTTGCTGCAGTACCTGTATAGGTATCTCCCTCTTTTGGAAAATTCCCTTTACCTCACTTTGCTTTTATAAGGATTTTTATCAGTACCTGTTTCCACTAACTTAAAGAATCTGAAGAGAAGCTGTGCTTTTATGAAAAAAGGCAAAAGTGAAAATAGCTTTCCATGTTTGTTTTGCAGCTTGCACCCTGAGCAGCAATGACAGTGAACAGCCAAGCCCTTCCTTGGGAGCCACACTCAGCATCTTAGCATCAAGCTGCCATAGCTTTGAACTGTGTCTGTGAGCATCTGTTATATATCTCAATTTGTTTTGTGTGTTCCTTTGCAAGATGTGTCCTAATGTAATTGCTTCTTTGCCTTCTGCTTCTGCAAAGTTTCATAGGAATGTTCTACTTCTGGATATCAGGGAAAGCTGTATACAGGACTCAGAGAGTGCTGGCTGTGGAACAGAAAAATCCTCTGACATGTAGGTCCCACAATAAACATATGCTAGAATCAGCTGATTGCTGATAAAATTAGAAGCCCACGTAGCACAGAAACTAACTATAACAATGATAAAACAAATATAATAACACTACAGACTACATGGACTATTGACTGCATGCATGCTCAGCTGTGTCCAATTCTTTGTGACCCCATGGACTATAGCCCACCAGGCTCCTTTGTCCTTGGAATTTCCCAGGCAAGAATACTAGAATGGGTTGCACTTTTTCTCCAAGTGATCTTCCCCACGCAGGGATCAAACCCTTGTCTCCTGCATTGGCAGGCAGATTCTTTACCACTGAGCCACTTGGGAAACCCCCACATGGACTATCCTGACTTGAATTCAGGAAAATACAAGCTCATTTCTAGGTATAAATGATATTCACTCCAGCTTCTTTTCTTCTTCCACACACAAAGTCTGTCATCCAGTTAAGTTTTATGATACACAAAATGGCAAGGGAAATAATCTCTTGTTAGGAAAAGTTATTAACAGACCCAGAACCTTGATGTTGCAATTGTAAGACTTGATTGAATCAAAGTGGGTATGAATATCTAATATAAAAGCCAGGCAACAGGTATAAAGAGATGAAGAATTTGGGCAGAGGTGTAAATTATAATATTGTCAAATTAGATATGAAAGTTAGATCCAAATACATACAACTTACAAGAAAAGAAAAACTTTAATTGAATATAATATACTATGCAAATGCTAAAGAAAAATAACTTCAGTAACTATATTAACATCATACAAATTATGCTTCATGGCAGGAATGCTGCTGCTGCTGCTGTTGCTGCTGCTGCTGCTAAGTCGCTTCAGTTGTGTCCGGCTCTATGTGACCCCATAGATGGCAACCCACCAGGCTCCACAGTCCCTGGGATTCTCCAGGCAAGAACACTGGAGTGGGTTGCCATTTCCTTCTCCAATGCATGAAAGTGAAAAGTGAAAGTGAAGTCGCTCTGTTGTGTCTGATTCTTAGCGACCCCATGGATTGCAGCCTATCATGTTCCTCTGTCCATGGAATTCTCCAGGCAAAAGCACTGGGGTGGGTTGCCATTCCCTTCTCCGCATGACAGGAATAAAGAGGACTAACACATAAAAACATATGAGTCAACTTTTCAAGAAGATACAACAATCCTGTGTGTGCATGAACTTATTAATAGTGCTGCATAATACATGATGACAAAAAATAATAGAATAGGAAGGAATAGCAGTCAAATTCACAATTATTGTTGCAAACTTGAACATCACTCTCTCATAAGTGATTAAACAATAAAGAGGAAATCTGTAATTATACAGAAGACCTTAACAACTCTATCAGAAAATGTTCTTATTATATGTTTATAGAATATCTACTCACTGAAACAATTGTACATTTTATTCAGTTTTTTAAGAGTATCTATCAGAAGAAGTATATTCTGGTGTATAAAACAAGTCACAACAAAATTTTTAAAAATTAACTTCATACGAAGTATGTTTTCTTCCTGGAACACAAGCAAATTAATGACAAAAGTACCATATACTTATATTTGAAAATTAAAGAATGTACTTCTAAATGCCTCAAAGCTCAAAGAAAAGAAATCACAAGGAAATATTTTGTAATGAATTGAATAACCACATTATATCAATATATGCAGAACTCAGGTAAAGGCCTGGCATACTGTAGTGCATGGGGTTGCAAAGAATTGGACACAACTGAACCACTGAACTGAACTGAAAGGAAATGTATTGCATTAAATTCTGAGAAAGGCAAGTGGACCTAAAATTTAAAGGCCTGCCTTGATACCTGGAACCTCACAAGTCCAAAAGTCTGCTCAAGAATTTCCCCAGTCTGTTCTCTGACCTGGGCTTCCCTGGTGGCTCAGCGATTAAGATTCCGCCTGCAGTCCAGGAACCACAGGAGACATGGGTTTGATTCCGTGGTTGGGAAGATCCTCTGGAGGAGGAATTGGCAGCCCACTCCAGTACTCTTTTACCTTGGAAATACACAGAGGAGCCTGGCAGGCTACAGCCCATAGGGTCACACAGAGTCAGACACTGACTGAAGCGACTTAGGTTGCACACATGTACTCTGTCCTAATGGGAAAGACTCCTCCTCACTCAGCTAGTTCTTCTCTGAATAGGAGCAGCTACCTTCCATTTGGTTCTCAATCTCACGGATTTTGCTCCCCTAAGAGCCCACAGAACTAATTAAAAAACCCATCATTTATAGGTCTTGATTGCCTTCCAGGGTTGCGGCCGCCACTTGCAGAGCCTCTGACCTCTGAGTTCTCCTCCCCTGCGCAACCACCAGGTGTGACTAATCCGCTGCTGTGACTCTTATTCTTCCAGGGTCCCTGTCTTTGGACATGTCACACTATTGAGAGCAAGGAAACATCCTCCTTCACTGACCCAGGGAAGACAAAGTAGAAAAAGTGAGGGAAAATGGTATCCTGTTTCCCTTTTAAATAGCAAAGAAAATGATGTTTTAAAACTTGATATTTACCTAACTCTATTTGAGGAGTCTGGCTTCCGGTTAAAATCCTTTATCAACATAAAGCCTGCTTTTCAGGCCTGACTACATGCACTTATGAAGAAGGCTCTCCTGACAGTCCTCAGATGAAGGGGGCCCTCCCAAATTTGGTGTAAAGCCAGCGCACTGCAGTCTCTGAAAGGGAGTTCCAGTCAAGGAGGCAGGCTCCCTTGCTAGCCGGGCTCTCTGTGAATTGGCACTGCACCTGGTACTTTCCCTTCTAGATCTCTATTTGAGTCCCTGCGCAGATGACTTCCGCTTCCTCTGCCTACACCTACTTCTGTGTGTGTGAGAAGGGGAGTAGAGGTAGGAAGGGACCTTGAAGACACTTTGCCAGACTCTTACTCAGCATCTAGAAAATTTTCACACTTAGCTCTGTTTTCTCACCCTTTCCCCAATGGCCAGATCAGAAATCTGACAGAGCCTTTGTTGAGGCTCCTTCAATAATGAGACACCCCTCCATTGGTGCACCGCTTCATGGGGAAAATGGAACTGGGGGAGTCAATGCTTTCTCCAATTTTAGACTCTTGCTTATTACCATCAGAAGAAGAGATGAAATATTTAACTCTTTCACTTTTCACTGTTAAAAAAACAGTTGGCTACTCTGACCCCTGGCAGCTCAGTCCTCTCTTGAAAAATGTTAAAGAAGAAATATAGAATTATCATTTTACAAAATTTTTTCTATCATAACCATGTATGTATAAGAGGCAATTTGGAAACAGTCTGGACAAAGACAAATGTCGATATTTCTGAAGATTTTCTGTAATTGAAATTTTATGTTAGAAAATTTAAAAATTGTTCTTTCTAAAAATATCTGAGATATACAATAAGTATATATGTACATATCTTATTATTTTGGCCCTAGGAAAAGAGAATTTGAAGTTTGATGGATTTTAAAAATATCTTCAAATATGTAATATCTTTCAAAAATAAGTAATAAACTTAAAACAACTTTGTTGAAAAATGGGTCAAAGGTTAATCTTGAAATATCAATGACATATTTGTGGGATTCTCCAGGCAAGAATACTGTAGTGGGTTGCCATGTTCTTCTCCAGGGGATCTGCCCAACCCAGGGAAGCAATGACACAAACACACACCATATATATTATAGTTACTGATTTTAAAATGTACAGTTATATAGTGGATACAATAAATGTAATTTTGCCACTTAACAAATATTTATCATTTCTAGATCTTAATTTTCTTCTCTATAAGATCGCACTGATAATACTATCCAACATAATGTATTTCAAAGATTATGTGAAATAAATAATATATATACATGACTCAACTATTCTTGGGAAATTTAAAAAAGTGTTCTCTATCTTCTACTTTCTCCTTCTCTGAAAAGGCTTTTACAAAAAGCAAAATGTAGTATCAGCATTATAAATATTGATATATATAATAATGTGTGCCTGCATGCTAAGTTGCTTCAGTCATGTCCGACTCTTTGTGACTTTATAGACTGTAGCCTGACAGGCTCCTCTGTTCATGGGATTCTCCAAGCAAGAATACTGGAGTGGGTTGCCATGCCCCCCTCCAAGGGATCTTCCCCACCCAGGGATTGAATCTGCATCTCTAATGTCTCCTGCGTTGGCAAGCAGGTTCTTTATCATAGAGTTACCTAGGAAACCACATATATAATAATACGTAAATGTCAATGGAAAAACACTCATGGAAGCATGAAATAATTTGTGTTGTTATTCTATTCATATGAAATTAAATGGACAGAATTTTGAAATAATGAAAAGAGAATTAGCTTATTTTCTAATACCCAATTCATTTTGAATCCATTTATGAATTAAATGAAATTAAAATAGCACATGCTTCTGTATAAGCAAAATATATCTGTTGTAAATTAGATAATTAAACAGTATATCATGTATACTATCATGTGAACTGAATCGCCAGTCTATGTCTGACACAGGATGCAGCATGCTTGGGGCTGGTGCATGGGGATGACCCAGAAAGATGTTATGGGGAGGGAGGTGGGAGGGGGGTTCATGTTTGGGAATGCATGTAAGAATTAAAGATTTTAAAATTTAAAAAATAAAAAACTAAAATTAAAAATAAAAAAATAAAAAAAAAATAATAAAATTAGACTATAGCTGAAGAATTGATGCTTTTGAACTGTGGTGTTGGAGAAGACTCTTGAGAGTCCCTTGGCCTGCAAGAAGATCCAACCAGTCCATCCAAAAGGAGATCAGTCCTGGGTATTCATTGGAAGGACTGATGTTGAAGCTGAAACTCCAATACTTTGGCCACCTCTTGAGAAGAGTTGACTCATTGGTAAAGACCATAATGCTGGGAAGGATTGGGGGCAGGAGGAGAAAGGGATGACAGAGGATGAGATGGCTGGATGGCATCACTGACTCAATGGACATGGGTTTGGGTAGACTCCAGGAGTTGGACAGGGAGGCCTGACATGCTGCAATTCATGGGATCACAAAGAGTTGGACACAACTGAGTGACTGAACTGAACTGAACTAATCCTAAGGTTATAGAGCTCACTTTTTCTTGATAAAAAGGGATATAAAATTAAGTGATATTTTTAGCAAATAGGAAATTATAAATGTAAATAATAAGAATTTGACTTAGCAATGAGATTTTTGTGTTCAGTTGAAGCTCCAATATTTTGGCCACTTGATGCAAAAGAGCTGACTCTTTGGAAAAGGTCCTGACGCTGGGAAAGATTGAAGGCAAGAGGAGATGGCAATGACAGAGGATGAGATGGTTGGATGGCATCACCAACTCAATAGATATGAGTCTGAGCAAGCTCTGGGAGATGATGAAGGACAGGGAAGCCTGACATGCTGCAGTCCATGGAGTTGAAGAGTCGGACATGAAGAAGCAACTGAACAGCAACAACAATGCAATGTATTTTTTTAAATTTCTTATTTATGAGAAATAGTGTCACCTCTAGATAAAATAGTCTAATTTTCAGCAGATCAAAACTCCCATCAAAGAGTAGTATAATGGGTTAAAAAAAATTTAGCTTGACGACATCAGAAAGCCACAAAATTGGCTGAGATTGAAGGGACCAAGTTCCTAGAGAGAAGAGAACATCACTGTGGTGAATCTGGCACTTTCCTTTTCCAACAAGACATTTCCTGATATGCATCATAGGGAGGAAGACTAAAAATACAAGCAGAAACCTCAGGAAGAGCTGAGCCAATCAGAGACTTAGCAGTTTACAGGGCTGGAGACAGAAATATTGGATTCAGGACAGCCAAGGAGGCCATACTTGAAGCGGTAAATTCTCAGTGAGGAATTAATCTGATATTTTGCACTTTTTGCACACTTTTCCCTGTTGATGTGACTCTAGATTCCTAAGCTGTTCAAGCAGAAAGCATCTGCAGTTAAAATGGTGACTAGTTCAATGAGACTATCAGAATTCTTGTTTCTGAGATAAAGATAAGAATTAGGAACTATCAAGAAGGAATAGTATACATAAGTTAGCATTCCATACTCTCAATTAAATCTTTGGTAGGCTAATTCATAGAGTTAAGAGCAAACAGGAAAGAGACCTAGCAAATTCTGAAAACCAGCATTTCAACTGAGGTGAATTGACCCTAATTTAACTCTCTTTCTGATGACTAAATACAGCTTCTTTGAGTAAAGACAATATTATCCATAGACTCTCCTATTTTTTATACTCTATTTCAGATATTCTGGGCTTCCCTGGTGGCTCAGAGGTTAAAGCGTCTGCCTCCAATGCGGGAGACCCGGGTTCGATCCCTGGGTCGGGAAGATCCCCTGGAGAAGGAAATAGTAACCCACTCCAGTATTCTTGCCTGGAGAATCCCATCGACAGAGAGAGGAGCCTGGCAGGTTACAGTCCACGGGGTCACGAAGAGTCGGACACAACTGAGCAACTTCACTTCACTTCACTTCACTTCACTTCACTTCACTTCAGATATTTTGTGAAATAAGTAATAGGCAGACCAATAAAGTGGGCCAAGTGAAAAACAGCAATGATTAAAACTGACTCAAATCATCTAGATTCTAAGTTTATCAAACATGGATTTTAAAAATTTAATGAGATTAATATATTTGTGAAAAGAGATCGTGAGATATAAAATTTCATCAGGGAAAAAAAAGCCTTTTAAAGAATACCATGGAATTCTTGGAGTGAAATATATAATCACTAACATTAAAAACAAAATAAATTTTATGGTAGGTTGGGCATAGCTGAAGAGTACATTGGAAAATGGAAAAGAGGACAACTGAAAAATATACAAACTTAAAAATAAATGGAAACAATTTTGAAACATCAGAAAAGAATATACTACATACATTATATAAATGGTTAAAAGTTCTACCTTAAGTGTAACTGAACATTTCCAGAAGGGGAGGAAAGAGAGAGTGGGGCAGAAACTTTATATGAGGATGCTCTCTATTAACTTTACATAGTTTAGATTACACTAATTTCTGTTATATGGTTCTTCACACTAGAAAGTTTGTGAGTATTAATTGGAAGTTTTATTAGACACCAATTGTACCTCCAGCTGCAGCCTTCTCTTAAGATAAATCCAAAAAATGTGATCAGTTACCTGATGCCTTACTCTTCTTTCAAGTTTTGACTTCATAACCTGCCTGATTTTGTTCATTTTATAGTATCTTCAAGTACTTTTACTTTTGTAATTTTCCAAGGTGTATGTGAATTTACACTGTTATATAAGTCTGTGGTAGGAGCTTACGCGGAAAAAATCAAATTTGGCCCCAAGCCATACACCATGTGGGTTCAGCAACCATTTTTAAATATTTCATTTTGAAGAACATTTGTAGATAATTTATTCTGTCAATCAATATTACAACTGTTGAGGTTAAGAAGATAATTAAACAATTCACCAGTCTTCAAGGGTTTTAAAGAAGAGCATCAATTTTAAAAATGTGATTTATTATGATAGATGGTATGAAAAAGTCACATTCCAAATGCTAGAAAAGCACAAGAAGAATCATAATTAGAGAGGGCTCAGAGACGTCTTCTTGAGGTAATTTCAAGATGGATATTATAGATCAGAAAATACTGATTAATAGGGAATCCTAGAATGAACTAGGAAATGGGATCATAAGAGTGAAATAAATATAAGGCCATAAGCAGTTTGGTATCACTGAGCTGAAAATTATTAAGCAGTTATTGATGGAATCTCTATACAGTCAACAAAAACAAGATCGGGAGCTGACTGTGGCTCAGATCGTGAACTCCTTATTGCCAAATTTAGACTCAAATTGAAGAAAGTAGGGAAAACCGCTAGACCATTCAGGTATGACCGAAAGCAAATCCCTTATGATTATACAGTGGAAGTGAGAAATAGATTTAAGGGTTTAGATCTGATAGATAGAGTGCCTGATGAACTATGGAATGAGGTTCATGACATTGTACAGGAGACAGGGATCAAGAACATTCCCATGGAAAAGAAATGCAAAAAAGCAAAACGGCTGTCTGGGGAGGCCTTACAAATAGCTGTGAAAAGAAGAGAGGTGAAAAGCTAAGATATAAGCATCTGAATGCAGAGTTCCAAAGAATAGCAAGAAGAGATAAGAAAGCCTTCTTCAGGGATCAATGCAAAGAAATAGAGGAAAACAATAGAATGGGAAAGACTAGGGATCTCTTCAAGAAAATTAGAAATACCAAGAGAACATTTCATGCAAAGATGGGCTTGATAAAGGACAGAAATGGTATGGACCTAACAGATATTAAGAAGAGGTGGCAAGAATACACAGAAGAACTGTACAAAAAAGATCTTCATGACCCAGATAATCATGATGATGTGATCACTCATCTAGAGCCAGACATTCTGGAATGTGAAGTCAAGTGGGCCTTAGAAAGCATCACTATGAACAAAGCTAGTGGAGGTGATGGAATTCCAGTAGAGCTGTTTCAAATCCTGAAAGATGATGCTATGAAAGTGCTGCAGTCAATATGCCAGCACATTTGGAAAACTCAGCAGTGGCCACAGGACTGGAAAAGGTCAGTTTTCATTCCAGTCCCAAAGAAAGGCAATGCCAAAGAATGCTCAAACTACTGCACAATTACACTCATCTCACATGCTAGTAAAGTAATGCTCAAAATTCTCCAAGCCAGGCTTCAGCAATACTTGAACCATGAACTCCCTGATGTTCAAGATGGTTTTAGAAAAAGCAGAGGAACCAGAGATCAAATTGCCAACATCTGCTGGATCCTGGAAAAAGCAAGAGAGTTCCAGAAAAACATCTATTTCTGCTTTATTGACTATGCTAAAGCCTTTGACTGTGTGGATCACAATAAACTGTGGAAAATTCTGAAAGAGATAGGAATACCAGACCACCTAACCTGCCTCTTGAGAAATCTGTATGTAGGTCAGGAAGCAACAGTTACAACTGAACATGGAAGAACAGACTGGTTCCAAATAGGAAAAGGAGTACGTCAAGGCTGTATATTGTCACCCTACTTATTTAACTTATATGCAGAGTACATACTGAGAAACGCTGGACAGGAAGAAACACAAGCTGGAATCAAAATATCCGGGAGAAATACCAATAACCTCAGATATGCAGATGACACCACCCTTATGGCAGAAAGTGAAGAGGAGCTAAAAAGCCTCTTGATGAAAGTGAAAAAGGAGAGTGAAAAGGTTGGCTTAAAGCTCAACATTCAGAAAATGAAGATCATGGCATCTGGTCCCATCTCTTCATGGCAAATAGATGGGGAAACAGTGGAAACAGTGTCAGACTTTATTTTGGGGGGCTCCAAAATCACTGCAGATGGTGATTTCAGCCATGAAATTAAAAGACGCTTACTCTTTGGAAGAAAAGTTATGACCAACCTAGATAGTATATTCAAAAGCAGAGACATTACTTGCCGACTAAGGTCCGTCTAGTCAACGCTATGGTTTTTCCTCTGATCGTCAATGGATATGAGAGTTGGACTGTGAAGAAGGCTGAGCACTGAAGAACTGATGCATTTGAACTGTGGTGTTGGAGAAGACTCTTGAGAGTCCCTTGGACTGCAAGGAGATCCAACCAGTCCATTCTGAAGGAGATCAACCCTGCGATTTCTTTGGAGGGAATGATGTTAAAGCTGAAGCTCCAGTACTTTGGCCACCTCATGTGAAGTGTTGACTCATTGAAAAAGACTCTGATGTTGGGAGGGATTGGGGGCAGGAGGAGAAGGGGACGACCGAGAATGAGATGGCTGGATGGCATCACGGACTCGATGGACTTGAGTTTGAGTGAACTCCGGGAGTTGGTGATGGACAGGGAGGCCTTGTGTGCTGCGATTCATGGGGTCGCAAAGAGTTGGACATGACTGAGTGACTGAACTGAACTGATTGATGGAAGCTGATGTCAGTTTTTGAAGTTCTCATGTACCACTGCAAGCAGGTTGCACTTTGGTGAAATATGGAGAGACGTATAAGTGATTTTACCAACTAATAATATCATAACATTTGACTTCCTAAAGTTGACTGAAATGTGAAAGGTGGGTGAATGTTTAATGGTTAAAAGTAATCTCAGGAAGAATAAGAGATTTTTTCACTGCAATAGATGATGCATATTTTGGTTAGTTCAGTTCAGTCCAGTCACTCAGTTGTGTCCAACTCTTTGTGACCCCATGGACTGCAGCACGTCAGATCTCCGTGTCCATCACCAACTCTCGGAGCTTACTCAAACCCATGTCTATTGAGTTCATGATGCCACCCAACCATCTCATCCTCTGTCATCCACTTCTACTCCTGCCTTCAATCTTTCCCAGCATTAGGGTCTTTTCCAATGAGTCAGTTCTTCACACCAGGAGGTCAAAGTATTAGAGATTCAGCATCAGTCCTTCCAGTGAATATTCAGGACTGATTTCCTTTAGGATTGACTGGTTGGATCTCCTTGTCATCCAAAGGACTCTTAAGAGTCTTTTCCAACACCACAGTTCAAAAGTGTCAATTCTTCAGCACTCAGATTTCTTTATAGTCCAACTCTCACATCCATACATGACTACTGGAAAAACCATAGCTTTGACTAGATGGAACTTTGTTGGCAAAGTGATGTCTCTACTTTTTAATATCATGTCTAGATTG
This sequence comes from Ovis canadensis, assembly GCF_042477335.2. Lineage (NCBI taxonomy): Eukaryota > Metazoa > Chordata > Mammalia > Artiodactyla > Bovidae > Ovis > Ovis canadensis. The sequence goes on from NC_091254.1 coordinate 71,258,541, forward strand.
GTCATAGCTTTTCTTCCAATGAGCAAGCATCTTTTAATTTCATGACTGCACTCACCATCTGCAGTGATTTTGGAGCCCCCAAAAATAAAGTCAGCCACTGTTTCCCCATCTATTTGCCATGAAGTGATGGCAGCAGATGCCATGATCTTAGTTTTCTGAATGCTGAGTTTTAAGCACGCTCCTTCACTCTCTTCTTTCACTTTCATCAAGAGGCTCTTTAGTTCTTTTTTGCTTTCTGCCATAAGAGTGGTGTCATCTGCATGTCTGAAGTTATTGATATGTCTCCCACACTTTTGATTCCAGCTTGTGCTTTGAAATTCCTGGCATTTCATTTGATGTACTCTGCATATAAGTTAAATAAGCAGGGTGACATTAATAGCCTTGATGTACTACTTCCCTGATTTGTATCCAGTCTAGCACTTCATGTCCAGTTCTAGCTGTTGCTTCTTGACCTGCATACAGATTTCTCAGGAGACAGGTAAGGTAGTCTGGTATTCCCATCTCTTTAGGAATTTTCCAGGTTGCTGTGATCCACACAGTCAAAGGCATTGGTGTAGTCAATTAAGCAGAAATAGATGTTTTTCTGGAACTCTCTTGCTTCCTCAATGATCCAACAGATGATGGCAATTTGAATTCTGGTTTCTCTGCCTTTTCTAAAAGCAGCTTAAACATCTGGATGTTCACAGTTCATGTGCTGTTGAAACCTGGCTTGGACAATTTTGAGCATTACTTTGCTAGTGTGTGAGAAGAGTACAAAAATGTGGTAGTTTGAACATTCGTTGGCATTGCCTTCTTTGGGATTGGAATGAAAACTGATCTGTTTCTATTTCTGTGGCCACTGCTGAGTTTTCCAAATTTGCTGGCATATTGAGTACAATACCTTAACAATGTCATCTTTTAGGATCTGAAATAGCTCAACTGGAATTCCATCACCTCCACTAGCTTTGTTCCTGGTGTTGCTTCCTAGGGCCCATTTGACCTTGCATTCCAGTATGTCTGGCTCTAGGTGAGTGACCACACCATCATGGTTATCTGGGTCATGGAGATCTTTTTTGGTTTGGTAGAGAATAGATTTTGATTAGTAGAAAAGATTTTGGTTTAGTAGAGGAGAGATTTTGGTTAGTAGAGAAGAGATATTAGCTGTTAGTATGCAAAGGTAGGAAAATGGGGGAAAAAAAAAAAAGTCAAGTAATATTAAGGCCATGGGGCTTCCCAGTTGACTCCATGGCAAAGAACCTGTTGGTCCAATGCAGGAGATGTTATTCCTTCCCTGGGTTGGGAAGATCCCCAGAAGAAGGAAACCGCTCCAATATTCTTTCCTGGGAAATTCCATGGACAGATTAGACTGGCTGGCTACGGTTCATGGTGTCACAAAAGAGCTGGATATGGCTTAGCAAATAAACAACAACAAGTTAAGGCCATAACATAAGCTGAAACTTATTTAGACGGTTAAGAGCAGTTGTGATGATAAAGAGTTGTTGAGGGCATATGAACTGTCTTGGTAACTCTAAAGCTGGAGACTTGGACAACTGGATACCTGATAGATGCTTTACTAATACTGATGTGTTTCAGGATTCTATAGATATAAGTGATTCTTTTCATTCAGGTATTTTTGTGGAGTTAAATTAGTGAAGGTGAAGACATATTTGTAAATATGGTAACTGTCAAGAAGTCATGAGCATAACAATGGTAGTCATGACAATGAAAACTATGCACCTCCAAAGAAAGTGGACACAAAGAGGACACAGGCATGAGCTGTCTCTGAGGCACAGGAATACACGGCTAAGAAAGGTGTGGAAGAAAGCTGATAGTCTCTTTTTATAATAATATATCCTTCTTTAAATACTTTCATGGACATTTCTAGAAAAAGAAATAGCAGTGGTTTGTTGAAAGAGACCTTTTCTTTATTTCACTGAATATAGTAATAGTCATTGAATTAAGATATATACTCACTAAAATGATTAATTTTCTCCAAGTTCGTAGAGATTGTTTTAAAATTTTGAGTATTAGAACTACAAAATTTAGAAACATAAAAAATGCTGCATTCTATACTTGGCTAGATTTTAAGATGTAGAAAAAAAATATGCAATGCATGCATAAGGGAGAAAAATTAATGATCTAAATCCTGGAAATATAAGATATGAATAAAGCTTAAAGAAATAATTAGGTAGCTTGAGAGAAGACTGCTGGCAGGTGACCTAATAACTTGTATTCCATATAAGAAGGGTCATTGTATTTAAAAAAAAGAATTCTTATTGAAATGAGAGCCAAAGCAGCTGTATTTAATTATAGCAAGATAGATGTGGTTTCCACCGAATGAAATAATTTTAGCATTTTGAACAATTATTATTAAAAATTATCCATTGGAAGTCTTTTTTATTTTAGATTTAGTATAATATTAATTGGGGATAGGTGATACCCAAGTCTAATTTTGAAAATAATGCAGAGAGTTAAAGGTTAAGCAGTTTAGAAAGAGGTTGTGTAAGCCAAGTTAATATTAAAGTTATTATGAAATTAACATGTATTTCAAAAACAACTCTAGTAAGCTATAGTAGTGTACCTGTAAATTTTAAAACATGTATATTTGAATTATAAAATATAAACCAACATTTTTAGGGTAAATTTATAATCATTAATCCAACTACCCATTCCTAGAGATTTATGTCTTATAAATGCTACTACAGGAATGAAAAAATATATATATAAAGGTGTTTACTGCCTCACTCTTTACAGGGGCAAGAGTTCCAAACAAAATTAATATCAGCTGAGAGATTTACAAACTTATTTTACATACTGATTAGTAAATAATATCCAAAGATGGAGAAGCTCTATAGAGTCAACAAAAACAAGACCAGTAGCTGACTGTGGCTCAGACCATGAACTCATTATTACCAAATTCAGACTCAAATTGAAGAAAGTAGGGAAAACTCCTAGACCATTCAGGTATGACCTAAATCAAATCCCTTACAATTATACAGTGGAAGTGAGAAATAGATTTAAGGGCCTAGATCTGATAGATAGAGTGCCTGATGAACTATGGAATGAGGTTCGTGACATTGTACAGGAGACAGGGATCAAGACCATCCCCATGGGAAAGAAATGCAAAAAAACAAAATGGCGGTCTGGGAGGCCTTACAAATAGCTGTGTAAAGAAGAGAGGTGAAAAGCTAAGATATAAGCATCTGAATGCAGAGTTCCAAAGAATAGCAAGAAGAGATAAGAAAGCCTTCTTCAGGGATCAATGCAAAGAAATAGAGGAAAACAACAGAATGGGAAAGACTAGGGATCTCTTCAAGAAAATTAGAGATACCAAGGAAATATTTCATGCAAAGATGGGCTCGATAAAGGACAGAAATGGTATGGACCTAACAGAAGCAGAAGATATTAAGAAGAGGTGGCAAGAATACACAGAAGAACTGTACAAAAAAGATCTTCATGACCCAGATAATCATGATGATGTGATCACTAATCTAGAGCCAGACATTCTGGAATGTGAAGTCAAGTGGGCCTTAGAAAGCATCACTACGAACAAAGCTAGTGGAGGTGATGGAATTCCAGTTGAGATGAAAGATGATGCTGTGAAAGTGCTGCAGTCAATATGCCAGCACATTTGGAAAACTCAGCAGTGGCCACAGGACTGGAAAAGGTCAGTTTTCATTCCAATTCCAAAGAAAGGCAATGTCAAAGAATGTGCAAACTACCACACAATTGCACTCATCTCACATGCTAGTAAAGTAATGCTCAAAATTCTCCAAGCCAGGCTTCAGCAATTGGTGAACCGTGAACTCCCTGATGCTCAAGCTGGTTTTAGAAAAGGCAGAGGAACCAAGATCAAATTGCCAACATCTGCTGGATTATGGGAAATGCAAGAGAGTTCCAGAAAAACATCTATTTCTGCTTTATTGACTATGCTAAAGCCTTTGACTGTGTGGATCACAATAAACTGTGGAAAATTCTGAAAGAGATGGGAATACCAGACCACCTAACCTGCCTCTTGAGAAATCTGTATGTAGGTCAGGAAGCAACAGTTAGAACTGGACATGGAACAACAGACTGGTTCCAAATAAGAAAAGGAGTGCGTCAAGGCTGTATATTGTCACCCTGCTTATTTAACTTCTATGCAGAGTACATCCTGAGAAACACTGGACTGGAAGAAACACAAGCTGGAATCAAGATTGCCGGGAGAATTATCAATAACCTCAGATATGCAGATGACACCACCCTTATGGCAGAAAGTGAAGAGGAGCTAAAAAGCCTCTTGATGAAAGTGAAAGAGGAGAGTGAAAAAGTTGGCTTAAAGCTCAACATTCAGAAAATGAAAATCATGTATCCGGTCCCATCACTTCATGGGAAATAGATGGGTAAACAGAGGAAACAGTGTCAGACTTTATTTTGGGGGCTCCAAAATCACTGCAGATAGTGACTGCAGCCATGAAATTAAAAGATGCTTACTCCTTGGAAGAAAAGTTATTACCAACCTAGATTGTATATTCAAAAGCAGAGACATTACTTTGCCAACTAAGATCCGTCTAGTCAAGGCTATGGTTTTTCCTCTGGTCATGTATGGATGTGAGAGTTGGACTGTGAAGAAGGCTGAGCACCGAAGAACTGATGCATTTGAACTGTGGTGTTGGAGAAGACTCTTGAGAGTCCCTTGGACTGCAAGGAGATCCAACCAGTCCATTCCAAAGGAGATCAACCCTGGGATTTCTTTGGAGGGAATGATGCTAAAGCTGAAACTCCAGTACTTTGGCCACCTCATTCAAAGAGTTGACTCATTGGAAATGACTCTGATGCTCGGAGGGATTGGGGGCAGGAGGAGAAGGGGCCGACTGAGGATGAGATGGCTGGATGGCATCACTGACTCGATAGGCATGAGTCTGAGTGAACTCCGGGAGATGGTGATGGACAGAGAGGCCTAGTGTGTTGCAATTCATGGGGTCGCAAAAGTCGAACATAACTGAGTGACTGAACTGAACTGAACTGAAATAATATCCAATCAAAACAATAAATTTGAAATATATTAGGAGAATTTTCCGAAGTCATTGTTTATTGAGAGAAGCAAACTGAGAAACATGTATATATAATGATTACTTAAATCTCTTGAGTATGCAAAGAAATATCTATACATATATATTTGCAATTAATTATATGAACACAGAAAATACATAGAGGTTTTTCCTTACCAAGTCAAGGTGAATTGGTCTGATGAAGAAGTGGGAAGAAAAAGAGAGTGAGAAGCTGAGATTTTTAAAAAAAAGTGAAAATTATGTTTTAACTGTATTATCATAGATAGCCAATTTTGTTGACTGTGAAAAAAGTTAATTTTCCTTTCCAATATGGATAATTTCTATTTCTTTTTCTTGTCTCATTGCACTAGCTAGTGATCCCAGCATTACATTTATAAGAGTGATGAGAATATATCTTTATCTTGCTCCAGAACTTGTAGTGGAAAAACTTAGTTTTTTTTGATAAGCAATACGTGAACCGTGAACTCCCTGATGTTCAAGCTGGTTTTAGAAAAGGCAGAGGAACTAGAGATCAAATTGCCAACATCCACTGGATCATGGAAAAAGCAAAAGAGTTCCACAAAAACATCTATTTCTGCTTTATGGACTATGCCAAAGCCTTTGACTGTGTGGATCACAATAAACTGTGGAAAATTCTGAAAGAGATGGGAATACCAGACCACCTGACCTGCCTCTTGAGAAATCTGTATGTAGGTCAGGAAGCAACAGTTACAACTGAACATGGAACAACAGACTGGTTCCAAATAGGAAAAGGAGTACATCAAGGCTGTATATTGTCACCCTGCTTATTTAACTTATATGCAGAGTACATCATGAGAAACGCCGGACTGGAAAAATGCAACCTGGAATCCAGATTGCCGGGAGAATTATCAATAACCTCAGATATGCAGATGACACTACCCTTATGGCAGAAAGTGAAGAGGAGCTAAAAAGCCTCTTGATGAAAGTGAAAGAGGAGAGTGAAAAAGTTGGCTTAAAGCTCAACATTCAGAAAATGAAGATCATGGCATCTGGTCCCATCACTTCATGGAAAATAGATGGGGAAACAGTGGAAACAGTGTCAGACTTTATTTTGGGGGGCTCCAAAATCACTGCAGATGGTGATTGCAGCCATGAAATTAAAAGATGCTTACTCTTTGGAAGAAAAGTTATGACCAACCTAGATAGTATATTCAAAAGCAGAGACATTACTTTGCCAACTAAGATCTGTCTAGTCAAGGCTATGGTTTTTCCTGTGGTCATGTATGGATGTGAGACTTGGACTGTGAAGAAGGCTGAGCACCAAAGAATTGATGCATTTGAACTGTGGTGTTGGAGAAGACTCTTGAGAGTCCCTTGGACTGCAACGAGGTCCAACCAGTCCATTCTGAAGGAGATCAACCCTGGGATTTCTTTGGAAGGAATGATGCTAAAGCTGAAACTCCAGTACTTTGGCCACCTCATGCGAAGAGTTGACTCATTGGAAAAGCCTCTGATGCTGGGAGGGATTGGGAGCAGGAGGCGAAGGGGACGACTGAGGATGAGATGGCTGGATGGCATCATGGACTCGATGGACGTGACTCTGAGTGAACTCCGGAAGATGGTGATGGACAAGGAGGCCTAGTGTGCTGCAGTTCCTGAGGTCGCAAAGAGTCAGACACGACTGAGCGACTGAACTGAACTGAATTGAAGATGTCAATTAATATGATTTTCATGTTTTTGTAGATTGTTTTATCAAGTTCAGGAAATCTTCATCTCTTCTAACTATTCTGGCTGTTTTAGTCTTTTTGTTTATTTTACATCATGAGTAGGTGTCTGATTTTTTAAATCATTTGTATTATTGTATTGACAGATTATATTGGCTTGATATTTTAAAGTAGGTGTCCAATTTTCAAGGTCATTTATATTATTTTATTGGCAGACTATATTACCTTGATATTTTAAAGTTAAATCTGCCTTGCATACATGGAACAAATTACATTTATCAATTGTATATATTTTTAATACGTTGTTCAGTTAAGTTTACTAAAAAATTTTGAAGGCTTTTGCATGCATGTTCAAGAGTAATGTTTCATTGTAGTCTTCCGTTTTAAACTTTTTCTTTTTTCTTGGTTTTAGTGTTATGGTGATGCTAGGATGTATTCTCTGTGCTTCTATTTTCTCGATGATATCGTAGATAAATGGAAGTATATCTTGCTTTAATATTTGGAAGAATTCACTAGTGAAATTATCTGGTTCTGATGTCTTCCTTTTGGGAAATTAGTAATATTTGACTCTGTCTCTTTTGTGATAGACCTGCTCTAGTGATGCATTTTCTTTGTGTGAATTTGGTAACTTAGGGCTTTTAAGAAATCAGTCCATTTTCATCTTTGTTATCAAATTTGTTGTCCACAGAATGAATATAATGATACTTCATTCATTCATGAGATTAATTTATGTCTCATTTATTTTTCTTGGTTAGCTAGCTGGCTATAGATTTCTTTTTGTTGTTTGATTTACAATGTTGTGTTAATTTTGATTTCTTATTTTTGCTATCTTTTTTAGAGAACCAGCTTTTGCTTTCATTGATGTTCTCTAATTTTTGCCTTTTATGTATTTATTTCATTCAAAGTTAGGTGGCCACTAAAGAGAATATTCATTACTGATCAAACAATACCTTTTAAAGACTTCTTAAATGAACAATGCAAAGAAATAGAGTGAAACAATAGAATAAGGAAGACTAGAGATTTCATCAAGAAAATTTAAAAAAGTACTAAGGGAATATTTCATGCAAAGACTGGCACAATAAAGGACAGAAATAGTATGTACCTAATAGAAGAAGAGATTAAGAAAAGTTAGCAGGAATACACAGAACTATATCATAAAGTCTTAATGACCCAGACAACCAGGATGGTGTGGTCACTCACCTAGAGCCAGACACCCTGGAGTGTGAAGTCAAGTGGAGCTAAGGAAGCATTACGACAAACAAAACTGGTGGAGATGATGGAATTCTAGCTGAACTATTTCAAATCTAAAAAGATGATGTGAAAGTGCTGCACTCAATATGCCAGCAAATTTGGAAAACTCAGCAGTGACTACAGGACTGGAAAAGGTCAGCTTGTATTCCAATCCCAAAGGACAATGCTAAAGAATATACAAAGTACTGCAAAACTGCACTCATTTCACATGTTAGCAAGGTCATGCTCAAAATCCTTTAAGGTAGGTAATAGTATGTGAACCAAGAATTTCCAGATGTAGAAACTGGATTTAGAAAAGGCAGAGGAACCAGAGATCAAAGTGTCAATATCCACTGGATCATAGAGAAATCAAGGGCATTCTAGAAAAACATCTACTTCTGCTACATTGACTATGCCTTTGACTCTGTGGATCACAACAAACTGCGGAAAACTATTAAAGAGATGGAATACCAGACCACATTACCTGCCTCCTGAGAAATCTGTATTTAGATCAAGAAGGAACCGTTAGAACTGGACATGGAATAACAGTTAAAAATTGGGAAAAGAGTATGTCAAGGCTGTATATTTTCACCTGCAGAGAACATCATGTGAAACGCCAGGCTGGATGAATCACAAGCTGGAATCAGCATTGCCAGGAGAAATATCAATAACTTCAGATATGCAGATAACATCACCTTAGTGGCAGAAAATGAAAAAGAACTAAAGAGCTTCTTGGTAAAAGTGAAAGAGGAAAGTGAAAAAGCTGGCTTAAAACTCAACATGCAAAAAACTAAGATCATGGCATCCAGTTCCATCACTTCATGGCAAATAGATGGAAAAACAATGGAAACAATGACAGAATTTATTTTCTTATACTCCAAAATCACTGCAGACTGTGACTGCAGCCATGAAATTAAAAGACGCTTGCTCCTTGGAAGAAAAGCTGTGACAGTGTATTAAAAAGTGGAGACGTCACTTTGCCAACAAAGGTCTGTATAGCCAAAGCTATGGTCTTTCCAGTAGTCATGTATAGATATGTGAGTTGGATCAAGAAGGCTGAGCACTGAATAACTGATGCTTTTGAACTGTGGTGTTGGAGAAGGCTCCTGAGATCCCCTTGGACAGCAAGGAGATCAAACCAGTCAATCCTAAAGGAAATCCACCCTGAATGTTCATTGGAAGTACTGATGCTGAAGCCGAAGTTCTAATACTTTGGCCAGCTGATGGGAAGAACTGACTCACTGGAAAAGATCCTGATGCTGGGAAAGATTGAAGGCAGGAGGAGAAGTGGATGACAGAGGATGAGATAGTTGGATGGCATCACCGATCAATGTACATGAGTTTGAGCAAGCTCTGGGAGATAGTGAAAGACAGGGAAGCCTGGAGTGCTGCAGTCCATGGGGCTGTATATTTGGACACAACTGAGCGACTGAACAACGAACATGATGCTTTATAACATAGAAAATCTCTAACCATTAAACCATTTAATAATATTTTGGTGGTAAAATTTCTATCTTCCTATAAACTACTCTGAATAATAGTAATAAACTTGTTATCTTGTGTTTTAATTTTTTATTATGGACATTTTAATATATACACATAAGTAGAGGAAAAACTTCTTTTATAAACACTACCCACACATAACAGTTATCAGTATTTTGCCAATTTTCTTTCAAGCATGCCTCTTAAACTTTTAAAATGTTTTAGAATCAATATTACAGCAATAATTTTATCATATCATTTGTAACTAATAATAGCACTAATAATTAAAAACTAATCTTAACTATAATTGAAATGTGTTCAAGTTGTTTGGGGCTGTTGGTTTTGTTTTGTTTTGTTTTGTTTTAAAAAATGACTCTATATTGAGCTGCTACAAAACTTACTTTAAAAGCCTGTATTTTAGTATGCACATAAATATTTGGATCACTCAATAGGTACACAGCATTGAGCTATGTGTACAATGTGAAATAGTAATTACATGTTTGAAAATGTAGTGTTCAATTTCAAAATGTTATACTCCTGACAACTTTTCAGATTATTTGAAAATAATACTAATAAAATTTCAATGTGTAATCTGAAGCTAACACAACATTGCTAGTCAACTATCATCAATATAAAAGTTCAAAATACAGTATACAGATTAAAATAATCTATACCTAAAAATGTGTTTTTGTATAAAAAATACCAAGTAAGAAAATTTTGTGGCATTTATTTATATTATTATTATTTTATTTATTGTGCAGTTAAAAACAAAATTTTACTTGAGCATCAATAACTTTGACAAAACTTTCTTTAAGTTACTGAAGATAGAAGAAAAGCTCAGTTAAATTTTCACTATTAGTTATATAAGAGGCAACATATTTATCCTTTACTTATGCCTTAAAGAAAAAAAAAGATCTTTAAAAAATACCTGTAAATTCTGTACCCAAAGGGAAAGAAAAGCAAAACTGGGAATTTTGCTAATGCAGAAACCAATAGTCTAGACTTTTTAACCCCAAGTACTGTGCACAGCATTATGACTTTGAATGCTGTGAGGCACTTTTGTCCTCTTTCATTTCTTTGCATAATTCAGAAGTTACTGTTAACCTAAGTCATCTAGACATTGGGTTTAGTGAAGAGAATGTTCAAATGAAAGATAATTAGTTCGGGAGTTTAACTTTTTCTAAGGATACATTATTCAGAAACAATATTTGGCATAGAAAGGAAGGGAAGTAAATTCTTCAGGAAACTTGTAACTAATGGTAAATCTTTCTACTCTGAAAATTCTAAAACATTGGATAGAATTCCTTAAGCAGATGTCTTTTTTGTTAAGTATTTTTGTCAAAGGAAGTGTCATTTTCTTCACATCTGCACTAACTTTGAGGATTAAACTAATTAGGACATTTTATCAGCAAGTACAGCAAAATCAAATCAGGTGTCTCTATTTTCTTAGCTCCGAGTCTGCATGTAGTAAAACCACAGCAATAAAATCAAATAACAACATAAAAATCCAAGCATGTGCTTCTAAAAGGTATGCTTGGAGAAATTCTTTAAGCTCTATCTCTCTAATCTAATGATGACAGCTTTTGTGATGATTTCTGTTTCTTCATCATTTTTAGACCCATATATCTCTAATATGTTTGCCCTTGAGTACAAAGTCCTGGCTGAGAGGCAGCTTCCATGATTTAGATTTGGGATAAAGGAAGGTAGAAAATAAGACAATTTGCCCTTCGAGCCAGCTCAGTTTTACAGTATTCCTTTGATAATTACAAAAAGAAAAGAGAAAAAGACTTTATGTGAATATTGCAGACGGTTAAAATCTTCAAGTAAGGGGAAGTGAATATCTCTGAGTCATCAAAATATAAGTATTTGGGGGGTAAGTTTTTCAGTTTTTTAAAGCTTTGTACTTTTAGTAATTTATAGATGCAGAATACCCACACACACGCACGTCCTCAAGGTCACAAAGTCAAATAATATATATGTTATCTATTATTTCTTCTGCCTTTAAAAACAACTAATGTCTCTAGGTCTCTACCTCCGTATGAGAACCGGGCTGTACTGTTATCCTTCTGTGCACTTCTATTTTCCTTAAGTAACATGGTAGAGAGATAAAACAGATCTCCCTGCTCCTTCCTTGTTCTGGATGTGGTCCATTCAAGTTTATGCCTAATTTAATCATAGGTACCAGGTATTCCTGCTTTCCCTTTGGTTGGTTATATTGGTATGAAAAAATTGTAATTATCAGAAAATATTTAAAATATTTAATATCAATATCTCCTTTGCAAGTGTGTATTTATGCTTATCTTTCTATGTATTTAAATATCTATACTGTTTTTCCATTTCATTTATTTCATTCTCTAGAAATGTGAAGAAAATTCTCTAAAATATCTTATTCTATCTGAAATTCTTAGAACCTATTTCCAATTTTTGCTCTTCATGAAAAAGTATATTGAATTTTATGTCAGTTTTCACTTATATTTTCACCTTACTAATTCCCTTAGTCTTTGTTTAAGATTCTATTCAACTTGTTCAGTGGATTTGTAATTTCAAAATTTTATTTTATTTTATTAAAAAATTCTTTTTATTTTAATCATTTTTTCACACTATTTGTTCTTATATATTTTAGTCTTTTATTTTGCTAACTATACCATACAAGGATTTTAAATCTATATTTCATAATTCCTCTGTATAGATACAGGGATTCCCAAGTGGCTCAGTGGTAAAGAATCCAACTGCCAATGCAAGAGACATCAGTTAGCTACAATAGTAGATTGGCTTAAACATTGTCAAGATATTACAGTGAACTAAATCAAGAAATATGAAACATATAGTACTAAGTATGTGAGGATGCTGAGGGAAATATAATAGTTAAGCATTCCTTCATCAATTCATTCAACAAATATTTTTGAGCTCTTACCTTATGACCAACCATATAGATTCTTGCTGACTATCAGTGAACAAGAGATAGAAAATATTGCAGGTATCATGGAAATTATATTTTCTCTGGGAAATAAAGACAAACACAATCAACATAATAGAAATCAATATTATATTTCAAAGTAATAAGAAGTACAGAAACAAAAACCAAGGAAAAGCAAGTGGTGATAAGGTTAAAGAGAGTCAGGAAGAGAAGAATTTGTGTCAGGAAAGATAAATGACTCTTTCAAGAGGAGTTATTGCAATGGGGAGCAAAGTAATGAAAGATTAAAAAAAATGTTTTAAAAGGACATGCAGTCAAGCAAAGACTTCTTTTCAGAAAGTATGGAAAATAGCATCATGCTTTTGTACTGATAGGAGTGATCAAATGAAAATTTTTTAAAAATTAAGATTTAGGAGAGTAAGTAGGGAAATCTGCCAGAACAGTGTTTTTGAATCAGAGCACATATGTAATATATCAGTCACATAAATCAAGTGTTCCAGATTCAATCAACTACGTGAATCATGACCTGAGATACATGGGAGGAAAAGCAAATCTGGAAGAGAAGAACATATACTCACTTTTATATGTGTAATAAGCATATTCTTGGGCTTCCCTGGTGGCTCAGAGGGTAAAGCGTCTGCCTACAATGTGGGAGACCTGGGTTCGATCCCTGGGACAGGAAGATCCCCTGGAGAAGGAAATGGGAACCCACTCCAGTACTCTTTCCTAGAAAATCCCAGGGACTGAGAAGCCTGGTAGGCTATAGTGCATGGGGTCGCAAAGAGTAGGACATGGCTGAGCTACTTCACTTTCACTTTCACTTTCAGCATATTCTTTAGAAAAGGAGGACTTCCCTGGTGACTCAGATGGTAAAGCATCTATCTACAATGCAGGAGACCTGGGTTCGATCCCTGGGTTGGGAAGATCCCCTGAAGAAGGAAATGGCAGTCCACTCCAGGACTATTGCCTGGAAAATCCCATGGTCAGAGGAGCCTGGTAGGCTATAGTCCACGGGGTCACAAAGAGTCGGACATGACTGAGCGACTTCACTTCGCTTTAGAAAAGGTTACATATCTCTATACTTTATCTGGGTCAAATTTCCAAACAGAGATCCAAATATACTAACTACTTAAAGGTGGCTCAGACAGTAAAGAGTCTACCTGTAGTGTGGGAGACCTGGATTCAATCCCTGGATTGGGACTATCCCCACGAGAAGGAAATGGCAACCCACTCCAGTATTCTTGCCTGGAAAATCCCATGGATGGAGGAGCCTGGCAGGCTACAATCCATGGGATCACAAAGAGTTGGACAATACTGAGCAACTTCACTTTCTTTCTCTCTAAAATTTATAATTTCAACTGCAAATAATTAAATAATATATATTTTATCAACCTTCCTTGACAATCATATTGCCACAATAGAAAAAATAAAAAGACTACGTTGTAAGTTTTGGTTATAGAAACAAAAGCTGGCAAAAATGTGAAGGCAAAATAAAACTTTCCAATGTTATTGAGGTATAATTGACCTATAACCTTGTGTAAATTTAAGCTGAACAGTGTACACCATAAAATAAAGGTGTACAGTGTGATGATTTGACACACGTACATATTACAAACTTATTACCACAATAAGGCAACATATTCCATCACCTCACAAAGTTGTCATTCTTATGTGTGTGGATATTTAGTGTCCTCAGCACCATTTATTAATCCATTCCCTATTGAGTATTTTTGGTTCTCTTATAAAATATTAGCTTACTATGCATGCGTGTGTTTATTTCTGGACTGTCAATTATATTCTATTAGCTTATATGTGTTTTAATGCACACTACTATTTAAAACAGCAACCTACTGTCTTAATTACCAGTTATAATTAAGATTTATGTTGTTCAGTTGCTCAGTCCTGTCTTTGTGACCTCATGGATTACAGCACACTGACTTCTCTGTCCTTCACCATCTTCCAGAGCTTGCACAAACTCATGTCCATTGAGTCAGTGATGCCATCTAACCATCTCATCCCCTGTTGTCCCCTTCTCATTCTGCTTTCAATCTCTACAAGCATCAGGGTCTTTTGGAAAGAGTCAGTTCTTTGCATCAGGTAGCCAAAATATTGGAGTTTCAGCTTCAGCATCAGTTCTTTCAAAGATATTCAGGACTGATTTCCTTTTGATTGACTGGTTAGATCTCCTTGCAGTCCAAGAAACTCTCAAGAGTCTTTTCCAACACCACAATTCAAAAGCATCAATTCTTTGACACTCAGCCTTCTTTATGATCTAACTTTCACATTCATACGTGACTATGAGAAAAACCATAGCTTTGACTAGACGGACATTTGTTGGCAAAGTAATGTCTCTGCTTTTTAATACCCTGTCTAGGTTTTTCATATCTTTTCTTCCAAAGAGCAAGTGTCTTTTAATTTCATGACTGCAGTCACCATCTGCAGTGATTTTGTAGCCCAAAAAAATAAAGTCTGTCACTGTTTCCATTGTTTCTCTATCTGCCATGAAGTGATGGGACCAGATGCTTTGACCTTAGTTTTTTAAATGTTGAGTTAAGCCAGCTTTTTTACTCTCCTCTTTCACTTTCATCCAGAGGCTCTTTAGTTCTTCTTTGCTTTTTGCCATAAGGGTGGTGTCATCTGCATATCTGAGGTTATTTATATTTCTCCCAGAAATCTTAATTCCAGCTTGTGCTTCTTCCAGCTTGGCATTTTGCATGATGTACTCTGGTGTTCCCTGGTGGCTCAGACGGTAAATCATCTGCCTGAAATATGAGGGGCCTGGGTTCGATCCCTGGGTTGGGAAGATTCCCTGGAGAAGGAAATGAAAATCCACTCCGGTCCTCTTTCCTGGAAAACGCCATAGATGGAGGAGCGTGGTAGCCACTGTCCATGGGGTCGCAAAGAGTTGGACATGACTGAGCAACCTCACTCATTCACTCTGCATATAAGTTAAATAAGTAGGGTAACGATATACAGCGCTGACATATCCCTTTCCCAATTTGGAACCAGTCTGTTATTCCATGTCCCATTCTAACTGTTGCTTCTTGACATGCATACAGGTTTCACAGGAGGCAAATGAGATGGTCTGGTATTCTCATCTCTTGAAGAATTTCCCACAGTTTATTTTGATCCACGGAGTCAAAGGCTTTAGCGTAGTCAATGAAGCAGAAATAGGTGTCTTACTGGCATTCTCTTGCTTTTTCTATGACCCAATGGACATTCACAATTTGATCTCTGGTTCCTCTGTGTTTTCTAAATCCACCTTGAACATCTGGAAGTTCTTGGTTCATGTACTGTTGAAGCCTAGCTTGGAAAATTTTGAGCATTACTTTACTTTAATTTACTTATAACTTAATATTTATAATCAGAAATAAATCATTTAGTTTATTCATAAGGTTTTTCTTTATTTTTTAATATAAATTTATTTATTTTAATTGGAGGCTAATTACTTTACAATATTGTATTGGTTTTGCCATACATCAACATGAATCCACCACAGGTATAAACGTGTTCCTCATCCTGAACCCCCCTCTCTCCTCCCTCCCCATATCATCCCTCTGGGTCGTCCCAGCGCACCAGTCCCAAGCATCCAGTATCATGCATCGAACCTGGATTGGCAATTCATTTCATATGTGATATTATACATATTTCAATGCCATTCTCCCAAATCATCCCACTCTCTCCCTCTCCCAGAGTCCAAAAGCCTGTTCTATACATCTGTGTCTCTTTTGCTGTCTCACATACAGGGTTATCCTTATCATCTTTCTAAATTCCATATATATGTATTAGTATACTGTATTGGTGTTTTTCTTTCTGGCTTACTTCACCCTGTATAATAGGCTCCAGTTTCATCCACCTCATTAGAACTGATTCAAATGAATTCTTTTTAATGTCTGAGTAATACTCCATTGTATATATGTACCACAGCTTTCTTATCCATTCATCTGCTGATGGACATCTAAATTGTTTCCATGTCCTGGCTATTATAAACAGTGCTGCGATGAAGATTGGGGTACATGTGTCTCTTTCAATTCTGGTTTCCTCGGTGTGTATGCCCAGCATACACATAAGATTTAACATTATGATGGGACCACATACAATATACTTACTATAGAAATTTAGGTTCAATTTCATTTTATGATTTTCTGTTACATAAACTGAAATTTTACAATCTTAAAGCAAATATTTATATCTACATAGTATCACTTACATTTATCTTCTATAAATTTTAAATGCTATTCTATTATCCCCCCCCCACCACCAAAAAAAAAGCAGTGTGGTGCTCAATTTATTTAAACATTTCCCTTTTCAATTTATTCAAATATTTTGCCAATGTTAAAGATGTTACTTTGATGTATAATAATAAAAATATAGACATTAGAGTGTACATTATTTAAAATTTATTTTTGGGAATTCCCTAAAGGTCCAATGATTAGGGCTTATCCCATATGCACCATGGCATGGCCAAAGAAATTTTTTTAAATTATTTTCTCCTTCATTATTATTTCTTTTTCTTGTTGTAAATTTTTAAGTTTTATTGAGATAAAACATTGGTCTATATTTTGTTTTGCAGCTCTAAAATTCAAGAAACATATTTTTTTAATGTTTTAAAAATATTTCTAAAATTCTATAAAATGAAAATGGCCTAATTAGATCAGTTATTTTAAGCTACTGCAATGTTATTAGGAAATATATATTTAGTTATAAGTATATTTATTATGTATAAATATTTCAAATATATATTCTAAATCTACATCACAGTAATTTAATTGTGGATATTAAATATTGAAAACAAGTATATTTGAGATCTGAAGATTACCTCTTCATATGAAGAAAAATAAAATCTTCATTTTTCTAAATTTAAAAAATTTATCTAGCATCAATAATACTTAATCTATATTCTCACTGAGTGTTTGAGAATGTTTGAGGCCTTCAAACTGTGGTGCTGGAAAAGACTCCTGAGAGTCCCTTGGATAGCAAGAAGACCAAATCAGTGAACCTCAAACAAAATCAACCCTGAACCCTCAATTGGAAGGACTGATGCTGAAGCTGAAGCTTCTGTTTTTGGTCACCTGATGTGAACAGCCAACTCTTTGAAAAAGTCCCTGATGCTGGGAAAGACTAAGAGCAGGAGAAGAGGACATCAGAAGATGACATGGCTGAATAGTATCACTGATGCAGTAGGTATGAACTTGGCCAAATTTCAGAAGACGGTGAAGACGGGCAGGCCTGACGTCCTGCAGACCATGGGGTTGCAAAGAGTCAGACATCAATAGGTGACTGAATAGCAACAATAGGTTAAGGTATAATATGACCATAAAAACATCAAAAATATGGATAACTCCAGGAAATATCTTATGTAATCTTTGAATTGATGTAAAAACTGTAATGATTCTTTTGATTCCATGTTTCATAGTGGCAAATTTAAACTATTGCTGCCAAGGTGAAAAAAAAAAATTCTGGACATTTTGCAAAATTTGGCTGCTTTTAAAAGTCTCATGTTTTCAAGGCCATTTGTCTATCTGTCCAAAGAGAATCTTTATAAGCTAACTATATAACACTAAATATCTAGCTATTTATTTGAAAATATGTAACTATACTGCACTATATATTTGTTAAACACAAATTATTCACAACTCTAGTATTTAATATCATCCAGTTGTTAAAGAATATAATTGGTATCACTCTTCACATATACTCTATCTAGTTAACTAGCTAGTTATGCTGATGTTGTATTGTGTTGTGTGTGTGCTCATTCATGTCCAACTCTGCAACCCCGTGGACTGTGTAGCTTGACAGCCTCCTCAGTCCATGAATTTTCTAGGCAAGTATACTAGAGTGGATTGCATTTCCCTTCTCCAGGGCATCTTCCCAATCCAGGGATCAAACCTGCATCTCTGTGTCTCCTGCATTGAGGGAGATTCTTTACCACCGTGCCACCTGGGAACCACTAGCTATACTGATATTAATTATTTAATATTCCAAAGTTTGTTTCAGCCATAATTTCAATGGCTGTAAGTGTCATGCTGATTGAATGTCCCTGGAACCAAAATGTGGAACATATAATGAAGCAACAGAATTGATGCTTGGCACTATTGAAGAACAATTTCTTGTTATGTAAGAATCATATAATTCAGACAGCACAGGAGAGAAGATTTGAAAAAGTCAGTGAAACTGTTTTTTACTTCTACCAATTAAATTCTTGAATTCTGAGGCAGTATCTTTCCAAAACTGGCAGTGTCACACCCTAATTATCTTCATCATATTCTTAAGCAGTCAATATTTGTTTCTAGGACTTAGGACAAGCATTACAAAGAAATATTTTGTTCTCTTTACTCCTAACTCTGTGGGGTGTGTGTGTGTGTGTGTGGTAAGTGCGCCCTAGTTAGTTTGGGATCCATGTCAGCAGATGCTCTTGCCAGTCTCTCAGTAATGAATGGAAGACAGTGAACTGGAAATTAAAATATCAGAAATTTAGCATATGCAACTCAAACCATTGGAACTCATGTCATTACACATGAAGAGTGAGAAGAAGTCTAAGATTGAGTTTTGAAAGAGAAAACATACTAGATTTCAGTAGGAAATTAGAATCCAAAATAAATTAGCATATATATGTATATATATACACAAAACCAGGGAATTGGAAGGAAAGAGTATCTGCGATCAGAGAATATAGAACAGGAGGATTTGAATGGGCTTGAAAAATAAATGCTACAAAAGGTCAAATAAATCTTGAAATAATTTTATGATGGTGAATGTTTTGCTATTTGTCTGTCTGACAACATATGCCCTCTTTTTTCTTTGTCAAGAGAATCTCAGTTTGAGAATATAGGGAAAATTTGAATCCTGTTCTTGTTCATTGAAGCAATTCAGTTCAATTCAGTCACTCAGTCATGTCCAACTCTTTGCAACCCCATGAATTGCAGCACGCCAGGCCTCCCTGTCCATCACCAACCCCCAGAGTTCACCCAAACTCAGGTGCATCGAGTTGGTGATGCCATCCAGCCATGTCATCCTCTGCCATCCCCTTCTCCTCCAGCCCTCAATCTCTCCCAGCATCAGAGTCTTTTCCAGTGAGTTAACTCTTTGCATGAGGTAGCCAAAGTACTGGAGCTTCAGCTTTAGCATCAGTCCTTCCAAAGAACACAGAGGGCTGATCTCCTTTAGAATGGACTGGTTAGATCTCTTTGCAGTCCAAGGAACTCTCAAGAGTCTTCTCCAACACCACAGTACAAAAGCATCAATTTTTCAGTGCTCAGCTTTCTTCACAGTCCAACTCTCACATCCATACATGACCACAGGAAAAACCATAGCCTTGACTAGACGGACCTTTGTTGGCAAAGCAATGTCTCTGTTTTTGAATATGCTATCTATGTTGGCCATAACTTTCCTTCCAAGGAGTAAACGTCTTTTAATTTCATGGCTGCAATCACCATCTGCAGTGATTTTGGAGCCCCCAAAATAAAGACTGACACTGTTTCCACTGTTTCCCCATCTAATTCCCATGAAATGATGGGACCAGATGCCATGATCTTCGTTTTCTGAATGTTGAGCTTTAAGCCAACTTTTTCACTCTCCTCTTTCACTTCCATCACCCCTGCTTCTGTTAGTGAAACCTAAGAGAAAAATTGTTTGGGATGTTTTCCCAGAAAAGGTTTTGGATCATAAAGGAATAATATTTGCTTTTGTTTAATCACTAAGTCATCCTACTGGTTTGAGACCCCATGGACTGCACCCTGATGGCTCCTCTGTCCATGGGATTTCCCAGGCAAGAATACTGGAGTAGGTTGTCATTTTGTTATCCAGGGGATCTTCCTGATCCAGAGATTGAACCTGCAATTTCCTGCTTTGGCGGGTGGATTCTTTACCACTGAGTCACCTGGGAAACCCCAAAGGAATAATATTATAGACTTTAATACATTCTGGAATAGAACATTGATGCAATACTCAGAACTGTAGCAACTAGCATTTCAGTTCAGTTTAGCTCGGTCGCTCAGTCATGTCCGACTCTTTGCGACCCCATGAATTGCAGCACGCCAGGCCTCCCTGTCCATCAGCAACTCCCGGAGTTCACTCAGACTCATGTCCATTGGGTCCGTGATGCCATCCAGCCATCTCACCCTCGGTCATCCCCTTTTCATCCTGCCCCCAATCCCTCCCAGCATCAGAGGCTTTTCCAATGAGTCAACTCTTCACATGAGGTGGCCAAAGTACTGGAGCTTCAGCTTTAGCATCATTCCTTCCAAAGAAATCCTAGGGTTGATCTCCTTCAGAATGGACTGGTTGGATCTCCTTGCAGTCTAAGGGACTCTCAAGAGTCTTCTCCAACACCACAGTTCAAATGCATCAATTCTTCAGTGCTCAGCCTTCTTCACAGTCCAACTCTCACATCCATACATGACCACAGGAAAAACCATAGCCTTGACTAGATGGACCTTAGTCGGCAAAGTAATGTCTCTGCTTTTGAATATACAAACTAGGTTGGTCATAACTTTTCTTCCAAGGAGTAAGCATCTTTTAATTTCATGGCTGCAGTCACTATCTGCAGTGATTTTGGAGCCCAAAATAAAGTCTGACACTGTTTCCACTGTTTCCGCATCTATTTCTCATGAAGTGATGGGACTGGATACCATGATATTCATTTTCTGAACATTGAGCTTTAAGCCAACTTTTTCACCCTCCTCTTTGACTTTCATCAAGAGGCTTTTTCGGAGAAGGCAATGGCACCCCACTCCAGTACTCTTGCCTGGAAAATCCCATGGACGGAGGAGCCTGGAAGGCTGCAGTCCATGGGGTCGCTGAGGGTTGGACACAACTGAGCGACTTCACTTTCACTTTTCACTTTTCACTTTCATGCATTGGAGAAGGAAATGGCAACCCCTCCACTGTTCTTGCCTGGAGAATCCCAGGGACGGGGAGCCTGGTGGGCTGCCGTCTATGGGGTCACATAGAGTCGGACATGACTGAAGTAATTTAGCAGTGGCAGAAGTTTTTCCGCTCCTCTTCACTTTCTGCCATGAGGCTGGTGTCATCTGCATATCTGAGGTTATTGATATTTCTCCTGGCACTCTTGATTTCAGCTTGTGTTTCTTCCAGCCCAGCGTTTCTCATGATGTACTCTGCATATAAGTTAAATAAGTAGGGTGACAATATACAGCCTTGACATACTCCTCTTCCTATTTGGAACCAGTCTGTTGTTCCATGTCCAGTTGTAACTGTTGCTTCCTGGCCTGTATACAGATTTCTTAAGAGGCAGGTTAGGTGGTCTGGTATTCCCATCTCTTTCAGAATTTCCCACAGTTTATTGTGATCCACACAGTCAAAGGCTTTGGCATAGTTAATAAAGCAGAAATATATGTTTTTCTGGAACTCTCTTGCTTTTCCCAGGATCCAGCAGATGTTGGCAATTTGATCTCTGGTTCCTCTGCCTTTTCTAAAACCAGCTTGAACATCAGGAAGTTCATGGTTCACGTATTGCTGACGCCTGGCTTGGAGAATTTTGAGTGTTACTTTACTAGCATGTGAGATGAGTGCAATTGTGCGGTAGTTTGGGCATTCTTTTGCATTTCCTTTCTTTGGAATTGGAAAGAAAACTGACCTTTTCCAGTCCTGTGGCCACTGCTGAGTTTTCCAAATTTGCTGGCACATTGAGTGTAGCACTTTCACAGCATCTTCTTTCAGGATTTGAAACAGCTCAACTGGAATTCCATCACCTCCACTAGCTTTGTTCGTAGTGATGCTTTCTAAGGCCCACTTCACATTCTGAGATGTCTGGCTCTAGATTATTGATCACATCATTATGATTATCTGGGTCGTGAAGATCTTTTTTGTACAGTTCTTCCGTGTATTCTCGCCACCTCTTCTTAATATCTTCTGCTTCTGTTAAGTCCAGACCATTTCTGTCCTTTATGGAGCCCATGTTTGCATGAAATGTTCCCTTGGTATCGCTAATTTTCTTGAAGAGATCTCTAGTCTTTCCCACTCTGTTGTTTTCCTCTATTTCTTTGCATTGATCACTGAAGAAGGCTTTCTTATCTCTTCTTGCCATTCTTTGGAATTCTGCATTCAGATGCTTATATCTTTCCTTTTTTCCTTTGTTTTTCACCTCTCTTCTTTTCACAGCTATTTGTAAGGCCTCCCCAGACAGCCATTTTGCTTTTTTGCATTTCTTTTCCATGGGGATGATCTTGATCCCTGTCTCCTGTACAATGTCACGAACCTCATTCCATAGCATTTGGTCTAGAGGAATAAGCCAAGATACCGACAGAGCCCAGCTCTAATAATTGTTGTTACTTCACTTATAACAGAAGTTACCTTCCTCCAGACTCCTTATTAAGAGAGGGTAAAAATTGTGGAAAAGGAGTGGAATGTAAAAAGAAAAAAATTAAAAGAATAATAAAATAAATAATTAGTGCAAACTATACTAAAATATGTTTTTTAAAGATAAAAGCAAATTAAATATAACATGTATTAATAATTAGAATTTAAGAGATCAGTAATTCTGGAAAAGTAGGATTATAAAGCTTTCTGTAGGGGACTGAGAAATGAATTTGAGGATATAATGAGAGAACGAGGTTTAGGCTTGTTCTGTAGTATTTTTGCTTCAGAAATATGGACAGTAGTTAAATCGTGCATGAGACTGAAGGATGTTATTATTATTTATTTGTTGATTTTATTATACAACTTTTAATCATCATTTTTTAAAGTTAGGTTTTGTAGTCAAATAGGTTTGGATTTAAATCCTGATTTCATAACTTCCATTTAAATAGTTAGCAAATCACTTAATTTTACTAAGGATAAGTTTCTTAATCTTTTAAACAGATCTTTCGATAAGTTCATTATTTTTCTTCAATTGAATTGACAGAAAAAAACAGAAGCAGTATCAGTGCTAGTTAATTTATATTTCTAGGCTCTTTCAGATAAATCATTCTGCGCTTGAATTTAATATTGCTCTTCCTTGACAGTGACTAATATGATGATTATTGATTGGTATATGCTGACTCTCAGCTAACTAAAAATTTATGCATTTTCTTTAAGAGTGATAGATAATAGACAATTTTAAAAGGTATAAATAATGAATCATTGGAAGGAAGATATCACCAAAAATGCAAATATTTATAGATAGTAAAATGGATCAAAAACTTGTGGTAAATAAAAGTAATGGAGAACCCATTTATTTCTTAACTGTTAATTATTTTAATGACTGATGTATTTTTCATAAGGAATATTATTATGGTAAATATTCTAAAGTGACAAATTGTTAAAAATCTGGCTAATATCATTTTGTTTACTGCATTAATCACATACAAGCAATTATCTGAAAATAAAATTAAAATTAAAATAATTACTAAGGACCAAACAGTGCCATGTTAATTAATGGAAAATACACTTTTCAGAAATTCAAGCAAGATTACAGAGTGATGTCTAAGCACACATAACATATGCATTTTTAGTCATGTAATGGAATTCTGCATATTCCTGAAATTAACTCTGACTTGACTGAGGAATGGTAAAAAAACATTAAGGATATACTTTTTGACAGGTAAAATAAAAAACACTTAATATCCTGGTACAGACTCACGATAATCCTAAGAAAAGTTTCATTTTACAGAAGAAAATAAGCGAATTCTTTACATATGACAATTAGCCAAGGTTTTAATATGTAAAGGCTTCCCTGGTGGCTCAGACAGTAAAAGCTTCTACCTGAAATGCTGGAGACCCAGTTTCGATCCCTGGGTCAGGAAGATCCCTTGGAGAAGGAGATGGCAACCCACTTCAGTACTGTTGCCTGGAAAATTCCATGGACTGGAGCTGGGGTCCATGGGGCCACAGAGTTGGACACGACTGAGCGACTTCACTTTCGCTTTCACTTTAATATCTGATGAGTGGTAACTATAAATCTATTTGCCTTTCTATTCTGTAAATTTACCTTTTATCATATTAGATTTTATATAATAGTATTTTATTCATACTAGAATGCTTCCTTTTGAAAAGAAAACATTTATCAGAGTAAAAGAAAATTATTCACACACACATATACTTATTAAGTGGGCAAAATAAATGTCTATTTTTGTGCAAATTAGAATATAATTTATTACTTTTAAAGGTAGAAGATAAATGATGCTAATATGTAGCATTCAGAAATCAGAAGATTCATCAAAGTATTAACCTAAATTTTCATATATTTCATCTACATACACATTCTATCATCTTTTATCATGAATATAATATAATACCTGAAACACTGACAGATACCATCAATGAGATATTTCCAGTGTTATTAAAAATGGCATATTTGTTCTCTTTTTGGAAAAAGAGAAAACTTTATAACAAATGATCTCTTCTGTTGACAACACTTATAAACATTAAGTTAAATATAAACAAATGTTTGAAGGTATAAGAAAGTAAACAAAAACAAGCAGAAACCAGAGGGTTAATATCACTTAAATGAGAGAAACTAGGTGGACTCCACATTTAACTGTCATTTTACCTCAAGTTACTACTCCCCAACTCACGTGGGATGCAGGACATAGAGTACAGTGAAAAGATGCAGTGTCATTGGACTGAGGATTCAGAAGTAGGAATCAGAGCAGAAAAAGCTGCTGGGAACTGAAGGGGAGATTTCTGAAAGGAAGAAGGCACTCAAACCTGAAAATGTGTCAAACTCCATTCAAATGATCCGCTAACTTTTAATCTATACATTTACACAGCAAGACTCCAAGCATTAGAGCAGAAATCACACACTGATGGCTCAAAATGACATGCATAATTGCAGTATTTTCCTAATGCCGTTGAGAAAGAGTTGGGATTTCAATTACTGCCAACTGAGAGGGCTTCAATGAATGCTTGGGCATATTATTGAAACTCCAAATTAAACACCTTTAAAAATTAGAAACACATTGCAGAGCTAAGAGATGCACCCTAGGCCTAAGGGCAAATTCTTAAGTATCTATTATTAGATGTTGTCTAACACAACAGCCTCACGACATCAAAATGACATACAAGAAACTTAATAGCCTACCTGAACAAATCCAACAGTTTTCCATGCAAGTAACACAATTTAAATTTTTAGCTACACATAAGAATATACACATTTTTAAAGTATTTCCAAACAATAGAACTGGACATGGAACAACATACTGGTTTCAAATAGGAAAAGGAGTACATCAGGGCTGTATATTGTCACCCTGCTTATTTATCTCATATGCAGAGTACATCATGAGAAACGCTGGGCTGGAGGAAGCACAAGTTGGAATCAAGATTGCCAGGAGAAATGCCAATAACCTCAGATATGCAGATGACACCACCCTTATGGCAGAAAGTGAAGAGGAACTAAAAAGCCTCTTGATGAAAGTCAAAGAGGAGAGTGAAAAAGTTGGCTTAAAGCTCAACAATCAGAAAACGAAGATCATGCCATCTGTTCCCATCACTTCATGGGAAATAGATGGGGAAACAGTGGACACAGTGTCAGACTTTATTTTTAGAGCTCCAAAATCACTGCAAATGGTGACTGCAGCCATGAAATTAAAAGACGCTTAGTCCGTGGAAGGAAAGTTATGACCAACCTAGATAGCATATTCAAAAGCAGAGACTTTATTTGGTCAACAAAGGTCCGTCTAGTCAAGGCTATGGTTTTTCCTGTGGTCATGTATGGATGTGAGAGTTGGACTGTGAAGAAAGCTGAGCACCAAAGAATTGATGCTTTTGAACTGTGGTGGGGGAGAAGATTCTTGAGAGTCCCTTGGACTGCAAAGAGATCCCAACCAGTCCATCCTAAAGGAGATCAGTCCTGGGTGTTCATTGGAAGGACTGACACTGAGGCTGAAATTCCAATACTTTGGCTACCTCATGCTTAAGTGTTGACTCATTGGAAATGACTGTGATGCTGGGAGGGATTAGGGGCAGGAGGAGAAGGGGACGACAGAGGATGAGATGGCTGGATGGCATCACCAACTCGATGCACATGAGTTTGTGTGAACTCTGGGAGTTGGTGATGGATAGGGAGGCCTGGAGTGCTGTGATTCATAGGGTCACAGAGTTGGACACAACTAAGCGACTGAACTGACTGACTCACTGAACTGAAACAATAGAAAATTTAGCTTATGATAAACAGATTAATAGTCAATAAAGGTAGAGCAAATAATGAAATATATTAAAATTAACAACAAAATTATACTTTAGAATAATTGTTGAATTATGGTTTTACTAGGGTATATATCCAATATTGGGGGCTTCCCTGATAACTCACTTGGTAAAGAATCCACCTGCGATGCAGGAGACACTTGTTCGATTCCTGGGTTGGTAAGATCCACTGGAGAAGGGATAGACTACCCACTTCTGTATTCTTGAGCTTCCCTGGTGGCTCAGCTGGTAAAGAATGTGCCTGCAATGCAGGAGACCTAGGTTTGATCCCTGGGTTGGCAAGATACCCTTGAGAAGAGAATGGCTACCCACTCCAGTATTCTGGCCTGGAGAATTCCATGGACTGTATAGTTCATAGGGTTGCAAAGAGTCAGACACAACGGAGCAACTTTCACATGCCCAATATGGGATTGCTGGGACATACTGTAGTTTGCCACCATTTCATCGCAAACATATGAGGAAACAATGAAAACAGTGACAGACTTTATTTTCTTGGGCTCCAAAATCACTGCAAATGGTGACTGCAGCCATGAAATTAAAAGATGCTTTCTCTTTGGAAGAAAAGAAATGACAAACCTAGACAGTGTATTAAAAAGCAGAGACATCACTTTACCGACAAAGGTCCGTTTAGCCAAAGTTATGGTTTTTCCCATAGGCATGTATGGATGTGAGAGTTGGACCATAAAGTAAAATTGAGGGCCAAAGAATTGATGCTATTGAATTGTGTTGGAGAAGATTCTTGAGAGTCCCTTAGGCTGCAAGGAGATCAAACCAGTCAATCCTACAAAAAATCAGTCCTGAATATTAGGATTGATACTGAAGCTGAACCTCCAATATTTTGGCCACCTGATGTGAAGAACTGACTCATTGGTAAAGACTCTGATGCTGGGAAAGATTGAAGGCAGGAGAAAAAGGTGACAACAGAGGATGAGATGGTTGGATGGCATCATCAACTCAATGGACACGAGTTTGAGCAAGCTATGGGAGTTCATGATGGACAGGGAAGACTGGCGTGCTGCAGTCCATGGGATCACAAAGTGTTGGACACTTAGCAACTGAACTGAATTGAACTGATGGTAGTTCTAA
Organism: Ovis canadensis; assembly: GCF_042477335.2. Taxonomy (NCBI): domain Eukaryota; kingdom Metazoa; phylum Chordata; class Mammalia; order Artiodactyla; family Bovidae; genus Ovis; species Ovis canadensis. Next base: position 71,286,113 of record NC_091254.1, read on the forward strand.
GTTTGGATTTTAAGGAACATCCATAATGTTTTCCCCATGGCTTTACAATTTTTCATTTCTACCAAAAGTGTAAGAGGATTTCCTTTTCTCTACACCGTCTCCAGCATTTATTCTTTCCAGTTTTTTTTACTGATTGTCATTCTGGCCAATATGAGGTGTTATCTCATTGTAGTTTTGATTTGGATTTCTATAATAAGTTGAGTGGGCCTTAGAAAGCATCACTATAAAAAAGCTAGTGGAGGTGATGGAACCGCAGTTGAGCTATTTCAAATCCTAACAGATGATACTGTGAAAATGCTGCACTCAGTATGCCAGCAAATTTGGAAAACTCAGCAGTGGCCACAGGACTGGAAAAGGTTAGTTTTCATTCCAATCCCAAAGAAAGGCAATACCAAAGAAAGCTCAAACTACTGCACAATTGCACTCATCTCACATGCTAGTAAAGTAATGCTCAAAATTATCCAAACCAGGCTTCAGCAATACATGAACTGTGAACTTCCAGATGTTCAAGCTGGTTTTAGAAAAGGCAGAGGAACCAGAGATCAAATTGCCAACATTTGCTGGGTCATCGAAAAAGCAAGAGAGTTCCAGGAAAGCATCTATTTCGACCTTATTGACTATGCCAACCTCTTTGACTGTGTGGATCACAATAAACTGGAAAATTCTGAAAGAAATGGGAATACCAGACCACCTTACCTGCCTCTTGAGAAACCTGTATGCAGGTCAGGAAGCAATAGTTAGAACTGGACATGAAACAACAGACTGGTTCCAAATAGGAAAAGGAGTATCTCAAGGTTGTATATTGTCACCCTGCTTATTTAACTTCTATGCAGAGTACTTCCTGAGAAACATGGGCTGGAAGAAGCACAAACTGGAAGAAAGATTGTGGGAGAAATATGAATAACCTCAGATATGCAGATGACACCACCCTTATGGCAGAAGTGAAGAGGAGCTAAAAAGCAAAGTGAAAGAGGAGAGTGAAAAAGTTGGCTTTTCCACATTCAGAAAACTAAGATCATGGCATCTGGTCCAATCACTTCATGGGAAATAGATGGGGAAACAGTGGAAACAGTGTCAGACTTTACTTTGAAGGGCTCCAAAATCACTGCAGATGGTGATTGCAGCCATGAAATTAAAAGACACTTACTCCTTGGAAGGAAAGTTGTGACCAACCTAGATAACATATTAAAAACTAGAGACATTACTTTGCCAGCTAAGATCCATCTAGTCAAGGCTATGGTTTTTCTGGTAGTCACGTATGGATGTGAGAGTTGGACTGTGAAGAAAGCTGAGCACCGAAGAATTGATGCTTTTGAACTGTGGTTTTGGAGAAGACTCTTGAGAGTCCCTTGCACTGCAAGGAGATCCAACCAGTCCATTCTGAAGGAGATCAGTCCTGGGTGTTCTTTGGAAGGAATGATGCTAAAGCAGAAACTGCAGTACTTTGGCCACTTCATGTGAAGAGTTGACTCATTGGAAAAGACTCTGATTTTGGGAGGGATTGAGGACTGGAGGAGAAGGGGGCCACAGAGGATGAGATGGCTGGATGGCATCACCAACTCGATGAATGTGAGTTTGAGTGAACTCTGGGAGTTGATGATGGACAGGGAGGCCTGGCATGCTGCAGTTCATGGGGTTGCAAGGAGTCAGACACGACTGAGCGACTGAACCGAACTGAACTGAATAATTAAGCGGTTTTGAGAGTCTTTTTACATCCCTCTTGGCCTTCTGTATGTTTTTCTTATCTTTTTAAGTCTTCCATTCAGTTTTTGACTGGATTGTTGCTTTGATATTGATCTCCATAAGATGTTGTATATTTTGAAGATTACACCTTTGTCTGTTGCTTCATTTGCAAATACTTTCTCCTATTCTGAGAGCTGTATTTTCATCTTGCTTTTAGTTTTCTTTTGCTGTCCAAAATTTTTAAGTTAGTATAGGCCCCAATTGTTTGTTTTTATTTTCATTATTTTATGAGGTGGGTCAAAGAAGATTTTGCTGTGATTTATGTCAAAGGTGTTTTTCTTATGTTTTCCTCTAAGCAAGTTTTATTTGTTTTGTTTTAATACCTATTTTAAATTTTTTAAAAATTATACTAATATATGACCTATCAATCCCAGCATATACCTTAAGAAAACCATAATTCAAAATACACATGTACCCCAGTGTTCATTGCAGCACTACTTACAATAACCAGGGCATGGAATAAGTCAGGACATGTCCATTGACAGATGAAAGGATAAAGAAGATAGAGTACATAAATACATTGGAATATTACATAGCCATAAGAAAGGAACAGAATTGAGTCATTTGAAGTGATGGGGATAAACCTAGAGCCTGTCATACAGAATGAAGTGACTCAGAGATAGAAAAACAGATATCGTATATTAATGTGTATAGATGGAATCTAGAAAATGGTAGAAAAATGATATTGATGAACCTATTTGCAAAGCAGGAATAGAGGCACAGATGTAGAGAATGGACTTGTGGATACAATAGGGGAAAGAGAGAAGGGTAAAAACTGAGACAGCAGCACTGACAGATATACATCACCATGTATAAAATAGACAGCTAACAGGAAGCTGCTGTGTAGCACAGGGAGCTGAGCTTTGTGCTCTGTGATGACTGAGACTAGAAGAATGGAGGAGTGGGGAGAGAGCCTTAGGAGGGAGGGGGTAAATAATTCATATTGCTGATTCAGTGTTGTAAAGTAGAAAATAACACAACATTGTAAAGTGATTATATTCCAATAAACATATCCTATGGTATAAAAAATAATTGTTAAAAGTATGTTTCAGATGAAGATGAATATAATAGGTAAAGACTTGGGGAATTTCATGACATATGGAAACTCTCCAAAAGAACTAAATGGATACAAAACTGATATATATATATATATATATATATATATTAAAATTTATTAGCTACTTTGTAGTAATAAAAAGAGTTCTTTGATCTTGAAAATAGATAATTAATGACAGCCAATCAGAAGACATGTGCATCAACAGAATCCCACATAGTGGGGAAAAAGACTTCTACAAAATATGCAGAACCTCTATGTGAAGCCTAAATGTATACCAAGCCCACATATAATTATAGTCTGTCCTCTGTACCCACAGATAATACAGATTTTGATACCAAAAGCAAGTGGGCACTATTGTAACAAATAACTAGACATGTGGATGTGGTCTTGGAATTGGGTAATAGGTAGAGACTTGAAGAGTTTTAAGATGCTTGATATAAAAAATCTAGCTTGCCTTCAAGAACTGTTGGTAGAAATATGGGTGCTAAAAGAGATTTTGGTGAGAACTAAGAAAGAAGAGAATTGTAAAGGAAGGTTTTGAAGCATGCACACATCATCATGGACAGAATGTTGCTATGACTGTTAAACAAAATTTTGATGAGATCTCAGAGGGAAATGAAGAACGTGTCAGCAGAATTTGGAGGAAAGGTAATCCTTGTTATACAGTGGCAGAGAACTTGTTTGACTTTGCTTATTACACACATAGAGACACCTACATATTAAATTAGATCCTCTCTTACTAAAATATGTATTTATGGTCAAAGAAACTCAACAATGGGCTTGAACTTATCAATGATTCATGTTGTATAGCAGAAGCCAAATTATCCTCCAGTTAAAAACAAATTTTAGAAAAGAACCAAAGAATCATATAAGTTCAGTTCAGTCACTCAGTCATGTCCGACTCTTTGCAACCCATGAATCACAGCACGCCAGGCCTCCCTGTCCATCACCAACTCCCGAAGTTCACTCAGACTCGCGTCCATCAAGTCAGTGATGCCATCCAGCCATCTCATCCTCTGTCGTCCCCTTCTTCTCCTGCCCCCAATCCCTCCCAGCATCAGAGTCTTTTCCAATGAGTCAACTCTTCACATGAGGTGGCCAAAATACTGGAGTTTCAGCTTCAGCATCATTCCCTCCAAAGACATCCTAGGCCTGATCTCCTTCAGAATGGATCATATAAGAGCACTTCAAAGAAAAAAAAAAAAAAAAAGAAAGAAAGAAAAGAAAGACCACACCCTAGAATCTGAAGTTCTGTTCCACAGAAAGAAGTATAGATCTTAAGGAAAAATATAAGATGTTATCTTTTCCATAGTCAGGAAATGAACAATACCAAAATTTAATTTTAGAAGTAAAAATCTTCTTAGCCATCATATCAGATGACTTACCAGCTGCTGAATTACTGTCTGAGTGAAAGGAGAATATCAAATGTGCAAAAAGAAAATGAAGCTATTAAAACCAATATTGCCTAATTTGGCTATATGGTCAGATGCAGAAATAAGAAGTGAATTATTTATCTATATTTTTCTTTAATTTTCCCTTCATTTTCCCTTATTGTGTCATGCAATGTATGTTGTATTGTCTGTTTTCACTTCCTAAATCATTTATAGTATATTTTATGTCTGGATGGGATTTTGACCGAATGAACTAATAAGCATTACCCAGGGTTGAAATGTTGAGTGCAATTTCATTACTTTCAAAAGTCCCATTTTTAGTTAGATGCTATTATTTTGAAATTTAAATGTGAAAAAAAAAAGTTTTTGTGTGGATGTTGTAAGCAAAATACTTGGACTACAGTAGACTTGGTGGACAATTTTTGTAGCATTTGTTCCATTCTCTTACTAATATTTCTCCCTATAATTTAAAGCCTGGACTGGTTAAAAACTATATTTTCAGGACTGCTTTGGAGTTAGGATTCTGGTGTACTTGAGGTTCAGACAATGCGAATTGTTTACAAGATTTGGAAAGCAAACAGGAGGCACACCTTTGTTTAAACTTCCCTGCAGTGTTCTTATTTTTGGAAGTTTCAGCAACAACATTAGTGAAAAGTGAAAGTGAAGTCCCTCAGTCGTGTCTGACTCTGTGGCCCCATGAATTTTCCAGGCAAGATTACTGGAGTGGGATGCCGTTTCCTTCTCCGGGGGATCTTCCTGACCCTGGGATTGAACCTGGGTCTCCAGCATTGCAAGCAGAAGTTTTTACTGCCTGAGCCACAGGGAAGCCCATTAATGGATGCCTCAGTATTCTCGAGTGTTAAGAGGCCAGATATGGGCCAACCAATGTGCTGATATTAGATCATAGCTAGTGATACACAGTTCTGCACTAACAGCTTCCTTTTAGGTCATTTTCATATTATCAGGAACTCAGCTGAGCTGGAAAAGAGTAAGCTGAGCTATCATCATGTGTCAAGAGCTGCTGATTGAAGCCACAAGCAGAAATGATAATAAAGCCTCTAATCACTTACTGAGATAATATAAGCAAGAGTCTAAAACTGAAAAATGTGCTGACTCCTTCTGTTCCCCTCTTCCCCATGGGATGGCACACAGATTGACAGATGATTCAGCACAGACATATTGATCCTGTCTATTAAGAGATCCCAGAACAAAAGACTCTGACAGTTTTATGGATCTAAGGTTAGGGAGATACAAGGAGGAAGAATAGGAGCATAAAAGTGTTGGGTAAGACCCAGAGTGAAAAGGCATGCAACAGGTAAATGACAGTAAAAATAGGAATAACTGTCTATCATGATTGTGACTGTTAATATTTATTCAATGTTTTAATAAGTTAAATTATCTAGTTATTATATAAGCATATTTATATAAGTTATAAGTATAATACAGGGTGATAGTAGTCTCAGTGCATTGGCTTACATCATAAAATGCCAGGGTTCCCTCTGGCTTCAGTCTTTTAGTCAAGTATCCTCTCCAGTGAAGGAGCAGCTCACCTGTATCCAAATACCTACAGAAAAGACTCTTCCTTGTGAAATTATCTCTGTATTCATGCAATTCTCATTCCAAAGCCAAATCTATGTCATAAAATAGCTGTTTATAAAGTAGCCATCTTTAGTTTCTTGAAATTTTAGTCCTACTCAAAGTTGGAAAACATAATTTCACCCACTTTAAGAGTAGTTTTCCATATAACAGGATTGAGCTTATGAGATGGCTGCTGCTGCTGCTAAGTCACTTCAGGGGTGTCCGACTCTGTGCGACCCTATAGAAGGCAGCCCACTGGGCTCCCCCATCACTGGGATTCTCTAGGCAAGAATAATGGAGTGGGTTGCCATTTCCTTCTCCAATGCATGAAAGTGAAAAGTCAAAGTGAAGTTGCTCAGTTGTGTCCAACTCTTAGGACCCCATGGACTGCAGTCTATCAGGCTCCTCCATCCATGGGATTTCCAGGCAAGAGTACTGGAGTGGGGTGCCATTGCCTTCTCCTATGAGATGGCATACTAAGCTTTTTAACTAGTATGATTTCAAGACACTGTGGAAAGGCCCTTCTGCTTCCAAAATAACTCCTCCTTCTTTCACACATTTCTTGGAACTTATATTACATATTGATTTATGCGGGCAAGTTTTAGAGCATGAATGGTTTTCAAGAACTATCTAAATAAAGTCAAACACTCATGTACTATTAGAATCTAACATCGTTTTCAACTGGTACGTGGAGCTAGGCCACATGAGGCTCATCCAGATGAAGGAAAGCATTATGAAATGTGAAGCTGGTGTTAGCTGATACATGGAGGTGAGAATTTTAGCAGATTAGACTCAGAAAAATTCTGTCATACCAAGGCTCTCATAAGCAACTCAGACTAAAAATTCTCCACCTAAAAGCATACTTACACATTTTAAGAAAAATAATAAATTATATAATAACTCTATGCTCATAATCTAAGACACATTAAATTTGAACAAAATATGAAGCTATTTATGTCAGTGGTAAGGAATGACTAAAGCACCCAGACTAAATCCAAATGCAAATGGATAATATCATTCCTGATTCTAACCTAAAGATTCTGCTGTCAGATTCTGGCCATACTAGTAACAGCATCTTAATAAAGTATTGTTTATTAAAACATGTAACTTACTGTCAACATGGATTTGGCTTTTAAAATTATACAGACACCCACAAATTACTTTGTGAATATGACCATAAAGAACAGAGGAGATATTTTTAAGTAAGGAAAACAAGGTAATGGAGGACACTACACGCATGAGAACTTCATAGAGGGCATATCTGAGGACATACTATTGGCTACCCAAACTATTGACATCACTACCGGATGTCTACCATTTACTATGCTCAAAGTAAAGTGAGATATAGATTTTCTGATCTACTCATCTCCAAATGGTAATTATCATTGCAGTTAGTCTTCTTTCTGTCCACTGCTTTATATTTTATATATTTTTGAATAGATTACTTAGTCACATAAAGTGATATATCTGGAACTGGAAGAGAAGGTTAATATTCTCCCATAGGAATGTTCAAAAGTTTACTCTTGGGAGGGGAGGAATAGATTTTATTTAGGTGAGACTGATGGTATAAACAGATGTATGAGATGCAGCATAGATATGGAAATTGATTCATCAAAGAACGAACCACTTATCCTTAACACAAGCCATTCCCCTTTAATAGAAGTTACAGTGCATGGGTAGAATTAACCTCAAGGGCTGGAAGTGATCATATGAACATATAGTTGCTAAAATGCTTTAAAATCTTTCATTAAAAATTATAATAAAGTAGCCATAAATAAAGAGAAAAGGAAAGATATAAGCATCTGAATGCAGAGTTCCAAAGAATAGCAAGAAGAGATAAGAAAGACTTCCTCACCAATCAATGCAAAGAAATAGAGAAAAACAACAGAATGAGAAAGACTAGAGATCTCTTCAAGAAAATTAGAGATACCAAGGGGAAATTTCATGCAAAGATGAGTTCAATAAAACAGAAATGGTATGGACCTAACAGAAGCAAAAGATATTAAGAAGAGGTGGCAAGAATACACGGAAGAACTGTACAAAAAAGATCTTCACGACCAAGATAATTACGATGGTGTGATCACTCACCTAGAGCCAGACATCCTGGAATGTGAAGTCAAGTGGGCCTTAGAAAGCATCACTACAAACAAAGCTGGTGGAGGTGATGGAATTCTAGTTGAGCTATTTCAAATCCCGGAAGATGATGCTGTGAAAGTGCTGCACTCAATATGTCAGTAAATTTGGAAAACTCAGCAGTGGCCACAGGACTGGAAAAGGTCAGTTTTCATTTCAATCCCTAAGAAAGGCAATGTCAAAGAATGCTCAAACTACTGCACAATTGCACTCATCTCACATGCTAGCAAAGTAATGCTCAAAATTCTCCAAGCCAGGCTTCAGCAATACATGAACTGTGAACTTCCAGATGTTGAAGCTGGTTTTAGAAAAGGCAAAAGAACCAGAAATCAAATTGCTAACATCTGCTGGATCATGGAAAAAGCAAGAGAGTTCCAAAAAAAAACATCTATTTCTGCTTTATTGACTATGCCAAAGCCTTTAATTGTGTGGATCACAATAAACTGTGGAAAATTCTGAAAGAGATGGGAATACCAGACCACCTGACCTCTCTCTTGAGAAACCTGTATACAGGTCCAGAAGCAACAGTTAGAGCTAGACATGGAACAACAGACTGGTTCCAAATAGGAAAAGGAGTATGCCAAGGCTGTATATTGGCACCCTGCTTATTTAACTTCGTTGCAGAGTACATCATGAGAAACGCTGGGCTGGAAGAAGCACAAGCTGGAATCAAGATTGCAGGAGAAATATAAATAACCTCAGATATGCAGATGACACCTCCCTTATGGCAGAAAATGAAGAGGAACTGAAAAGCCTCTTGAGGAAAGTGAAAGAGGAAAGTGAAAAAGTTGGCTTAAAGCTCACCATTCAGAAAACGAAGATCATGGCATCTGGTCCCATCACTTCATGGGAAATAGATAGGAAAACAGTGGAAACAGTGGCACACTTTATTTTTTTAGGCTCCAAAATAAAAGTTATGACCAACCTAGATAGCATATTCAAAAGCAGAGACTTGGTCAACAAGTTCCGTCTAGTCAAGGCTATGGTTTTTCCAGTAGTCATGTATGGATATAAGAGTTGGACTGTGAAGAAAAATGATCACCAAAGAATTGATGCTTTTGAACTGTGGTGCTAGAGAAGACTCTTGAGAGTCCCTTGGACTACAAGGAGATTCGACCAGTCCATTCTAAAGGAGATCAGTCCTGGTTGTTCTTTGGAAGGAATGATGCTAAAGCTGAAACTCCAGTACTTTGGCCACCTCATGAGAAGAGCTGACTCAATGGAAAAGACTCTGATGCTGGGAGGGCTTGGGGGCAGAGGGAAAAGGGGACGACCGAGGATGAGATGGCTAGAAGGCATCACTGACTCAATGAACGTGAGTTTGCATTAATACCGGGAGTTGGTGATGGACAGGGATGCCTGGCGTGCTGCAATTCATGGGGTCGCAAAGAGTCGGACACGACTGAGTGACTGAACTGAACTGAACTGAACTGACCATAAATATGAAGTATGATTCTTTAAATTATAATAATAAAAAGCCCACACCCATCTGGGTTTATCAAGCAAGAACAGAGTGGACAATATATTTGAAAAAAAAAATCATAAAGTACAGAAAAGTTGTGACCTTTGAGCATGTTTGATCAAGGCTTCAGAGGAGGCCATTAGAGCTGTGGTTCTGTACCTCAGTGATTCATCCATTTGCCATCCTCCAAAGTCTTGTCCATTTTACTTTACAGGGACACTGCTATACCCTCCTCCATACTTGGTGCTGGAGCCACCATAAGACTGCAGAGAGAGTCATTGCTTATTGAGTTGCATATCTCTACTGTGAACTATATGATAAATCGAATAAATAAATAGATAAAAATGTTCCCATGTTTTGGGGTTTTCTTTGGGAAAATAGAAGATAACCACATTTAAAGGTTTTACATTTGGTAAGGATTTTAATTATTTCATAATTTTATACCCATAATTCCTGATTTACCTCCAGCTTTGTCAGAGAACACAGAACTGCTCTCTTCCTTTTATTTCTCTTTAAATAAGATACTGATTACAGAGTGTAATTTTTTTTGTACTCTTATTACTTAAAAGTGCACATGATAATTCCATTTTCCATGTGTTGTACATTTCCAAATTAATAGGGTCGCAGAGGAAAATAGTGTAGAGCTCTTTCAAGGAGCACTCCGTGTATTTAAGAATCTCTATGTGCTGTGCTTTACTTAGTTACTTAGTTACAATCATGTCCAACTCTTTGTGACCCCATGGACTGTAGCCTGCCAGGCTCCTCTGTCCATGGGGATTCTCCAGGCCAGAATACTCCAGTGGGTTGCCACGCCCTCCTCCAGGGAATCTTCCCCACCGAGGAATGGAACCCAGGTCTCCTTGAGGCGTAATTTTTATAGTCTGAGCCACTAGGGAGGCCCAACCTCTTTCAGTTCAGTTCAGTTCAGTTCAGTTCAGTCGCTCAGTCATGTCCGACTCTTTGCGACCCCATGAATCGCAGCACTCCAGGCCTCCCTGTCCATCACCATCTCCCGGAGTTCACTCAGACTCAAGTCCATTGAGTCCGTGATGCCATCCAGCCATCTCATCCTCGGTCGTCCCCTTCTTCTCCTGCCCCCAATCCCTCCCAGCACCAAAGTCTTTTCCAATGAGTCAACTCTTTGCATGAGGTGGCCAAAGTACTGGAGTCTCAGCTTTAGCATCATTCCTTCCAAAGAAATCCCAGGGTTAATCTCCTTCAGAATGGACTGGTCGGATCTCCTTGCAGTCCAAGGGACTCTCAAGAGTCTTCTCCAACACCACAGTTCAAAACATCAATTCTTCAGCACTCAGCCTTCTTCACAGTCCAACTCTCACATCCATACATGACTGCTGGAAAAACCATAGCCTTGATTAGACAGACCTTAGTCAGCAAAGTAATGTCTCTGCTTTATACTACATGGCAATCATTTAACAAATGTATGCATCATTAATCGATTAGTTATAAAATATTTGTTGAATATTTAGTATGTTCAAAAGTCTAGTCTTTGCACTAATCCTATAGTGTGCAGTGTGACAGAGCAGGTTTCTAATACAAAACATTGAAGTCTTTCTTTAGATGTATTCTATAATATGATTTCATACACCAAAAGAAATCAAACGTCTCTTTATCAAACACAGAATGGTATGCTTTCAAGAAAGTGACATGCTGGATATTTATTATAATTGTTACTTTATTGTGAACATTAGGTGACTAAATATAATTTGAATATTTGGGAAAAAAACCCTGAAATATCTTCATAAGTAATGTTTCCTATTCCCAGTAAGTGAAAAGAAAGTTAAAGTCCGTCAAAAGATACTATCATTGGTCTCTATTCTAATGTTCTTTTGTTACCATGCTTAGCTCTATTTATGCTAATAAATAGAAATAAGCACATTAGACAACTAATTACAAAGTATAGTCACCTAAAGAGAATGAAACAATAGTTGTATTTTCAGTACATATAATTATACAGCTTTACACATTACATTTTAAGCATGTCCTTGGTAAATTAAAGTATTCCCAGAAAAATTGGCACTAGGATATACAGATGATTGCATTTATGATTACAGTGCCATTAATGTTTCTGTTAATTTAATTCAACTATTCAAGTTTTCTCTATAATATATTAAATTTGATAAGAAATGAGATCTGTTGAACAAAGTACATAGATAATTGCCTACTGAAATTTATATTAATTCATAAATCAAAGATGACTAGATTTTAAATAAGAATCACACATGGTATGATTACATATTTGCATTATGTAATACACATGCCCATATGTATATATGTGCATGTGTGTGGAGAGAGAGACAAAGAGTGAAAGGGAGGAGGAAGGAAATGAGGAGAAAGAAAAGACCTAGAATATGCTGAAATCTGTAATTTCAGATTTCAGGTTTGTTTTTTCCAATTTTTTATTCAGCATTTACTAGATGTCTTTGCTATGTTCTCGGCATTATCGGGCATCGTAAATTGCCCAGTCACTTTCTTAGGAAAAACAAACAAAATAAATGAGTAATTTGGGAAGAGTTTAAGTAGATTAAAAAAGAAAAAGTTCAGGGTACAGGAAAACCCCAAAGGAAAGCTGAGTACTACTGAACTAGGAAGAGTGGAGGACCCTAGGCAAAAAGAGAGGTAGACAAAGGGATTATGAAATACTGGAAACAAAGCTGATTTTCAGAAGCTGTGACCTTTGGTTGACAGATGAAGTCAGTTAATGGTGTCCTCACAGAGACTTGACCAAAAGAATTAATAACTTACTACAATCCTCTATTCCTCTTCACTGTCTGAACTCTACCTGTCTGAGAATTCCCCAAGGCAAAGGACACACTGATCTATTTCATTCAAGTCAGGCTATCAAGGCACAGGGCTTGGCAGTGAAGGATAAAGAGTGATTCTGAAAAGAAAAACCCAGGATATTCAACCTAAGGAAATAATTGGAAAAAAAAATTTTTTTTAATTCTTATGTAAAGCCAGTGGAAGTAAGAGCTGTGCTTTTCACTGTTCACAATTATAGCCATAAAACTTTCTGTACAGTAAATTTTAGAAGCATAATGCATATTTTTAATGAATGTATGCAAGAATAAGGGAGCAGTGGCAGTTATTCTTTAATTATTTAAAAACAGAATATTGAGTACTCTTGTTCTACTTTCCTTGAGAGAATTAAAATTTTGACTAAAGAGTTATGCATAGAAGGAGGCTAAACAAAAGAAATACATTTTTAAAAGCTAGAAATTGTCTGCTAAATAATGAAATGCCTTATTAGTACTGAGTTTTTTGCCAGTGAACTCATTCAAATAGACATATGGTCTTTTAGAAAAGCTAGGGTAGAAAGAATAGGCTCTTGGACTGGTTGAACACTAATATCCCTACCACTTCTGAGATGCTTCCATTATGAGGCCCACAGGAGACATTTATTTCAGTCTTAGTATCAGAAGAGCTGTGCTTCTCTTGAGGAATTGTTTGTTGTTGGCCCATAGGGACAATCTAACTCCTTTATATGGATCTTGCCTTTGGCAGTAAGGAATTTTACAATCAAATTTGTAGTCCATTTGAGCAAATGTGTAGAATGTTTTATGACTGTTGTGTTTAGGTATTAACATATCTCTGGCTTTTCTTATTTTTCTTTCATTGCAGTGTATATCTAATCTATCTTTTAAATCTTACTGATTATTTTCTAACTTATATGTCTTTAGGGAAAAATTAGGATATAAACAAAATTTATAATTTTGTTTAGAAGTTCCAAATAAAACAAAGAAAAAGTTAGGAAGCTGACAATTTATTTCTCTTCAAAAACACATAAAGGTTTTGCACTGTTAATTTTACCTCAACATTTCCCTCATCGTTTGTCACATAGGTATCTAGGTTGCATGGGATGGGCTGGTAGTTGTGCATTCTGTAAAAGCGAACACCTGAAAGAGAAGAATTTTAGCTAACTTCTATTTTTAATAGTTTGAAGTTATCTCAAATATCTTTGATATTTGAGGAAGATTTTGAAATGGAGGACTAGATTAAATGATGGGGCTTTTACCATGGTAATGTAAGGGCTATGTTTATATCATGTGAATGCAATAAAAATGCTCTCCAGAATCAGCAACTCTTAGAACTAGGAAAATTGACTGAAGTTAAAGACTTAGATGTGAATGTAAAATACACAAACAATTATGTGTGTGTGTGTGTGTGTGTATTGTGTGGGGGTAAAAATATACATGCAAAATAATTTAGTGATCAAACATAAAATTATATGTGTTAAGCATATTTAAGTGTAAGATAAATCTTCCCCTGCTTTCCCCTCATGACACTACCCACAAACATAGAAAGAGACATCAAGGAACCATTACTATAAGTGGGGGGAAAAGAGCTACTATCACTTTTTGAAGGGAACTCTATTTGGCTGCATCTGGCAACATACAGTTATCTCTCTATTTGACATTTGTAACTGGAATAGTCCTTTGGAAGTAATCATAATTCAAAGAAATGCATATATGTGTATATCTCATTTCCCAGTTGAAATAACAGTTAGGTAGAAATTGCTAGGCAGTCAGTGTATGACTCTAAGACCTCAGTCCTGTTTTCAATAAACACTTCACTCCATTAACTTAAAACTATACCCTTTGTCCAGAATTCCTGGAATGTGTCTGTGGGAGATAAATTATCAGCACTCAGATCCAGGAAAGGAGAGTAATTAACTTCTATTCCATATGCCTGAGGGAAAAACTACTGGTGATCATTAATCTTTAGCCCATACATCTGGTCCATTATAAAATGGCCAGGGGATTAAAAAGAGTGGCAACTTAATCAGAGGATCAAGAGAAGCCATAAAAATGGTAAGTTAAACATTGTGACCTTTAAATTGATTTATTAGAAATGATATAATTTAAGGACAGGAGCCAACCAAATATGTACAGATTAATATCAATACTAGTAAGGATATGTACTGCTTAAGTCCTGACTTTTGGGGGGACACTTTACTCCCTCACTGTCTATGCTGAGAACTTTGTGCCTTTCTTTTCTTTTAAAAAATCCTATTCACTTACTACTGTGAGTATTTGTGTGTTTGTGAAGTTCATTCTTCAGCTCCATGAACAAGAACTCAGACTCCCATTTCAATAGGACACAAAGAAATATTTGTATTTATCATGATGGATTTCAAGGAAGAAAAAAAAATATCATTTGTATAGACTTTATTTAATCTTCACAAAGTTGAGTGAAATTAAAAAAGAAAAAAACACTTTTATCATGCCAAGAAACAGGCTTATTGGGTTTAGTCACCTAAAGATCTTATATATGTATATTAACTCATGCTGGAGTTGGATTCAAATTCAGGTTTCGTCAGAAAAAATTTTCACTTTAAAAATTATTAGGACTTGCAAGGAAGACATTTTATGTTGATATAGAATGCTATGAGACATTTAATTTTATATAGAATAGAAGTAGAATAGAATATTTAATATAATAATGTCAAATAAGAGAGCCATACTCTCTCTCCAATGGACAAATTATCAATTTTTATACATTAAGAAACATTCAAAACAAAACAAAACAAAAATTCTCTGACAAATTGGTGGCTATGACTTACAGTTTCAGTGAAAATGACTGCTGAAAATTTTGGAAACATCTATATTCTAATCACATTTGATTAGTCAAATTCTTGTCTTTAGTCCAAAATATTTCTAAAAAAACATGTAGAAATTCTATTTTGGGAAATGCAAATTGTTTTTCACATTTCTACATTATTTTATTAACTTACAGTGTGACTGTCTTTGAAAATAATTTAGCCTATTACTTTTCAGTTGAAACATTTGTTGGTACACATTTTTTCTTTACACTGAGAAACAAGGATTTGCATATGCTCAACCATCACAGTATTTGAATGGATATTAAAAATGAGAGAACATGAATAAACCTTGAAAATCATGCATTGTAAATATGAAAACTTTAAAAATCACAATCCATAAAACTTAACGGTACTTTGAGAACATTAAAATGATCTGGCCAAAATTATTATATTTTTGGCAACAACTATCTGGACAGTTGTAGTTAACCATTCTTTACTATAGTATAAGGCAGTGTACAATGTTCCTCCCATTAGCTCATTCCATAATGCTTTACTTTTATAGAACCCATTTTAAAATAAAATAAAAATAATTCTCAAATTGTTGCAGGGAGGAAGTCAGTTTTGGCTCCATGTTGGAACTGTTCCTTTGACTTACTTTTCATTGCTTTTGCTATTAAAATCATACAGAATGGTTTCCCTCAGAGAATCCCGGCCCTCTGCCTGACTGTTAAAACTAAAATGCCTTTGTTCAGAACCCTGTCCACCTGTGGATGTCAGGAAGAAAGAAATTAACATATCTCCTGCTTGAGACTTGCCATTCCAGGAGATGTTTGCAAGATTAATGGCCTTTTTACTTTGCTTCCTCACCTGCCCTCATCTCTAATCTATAATAGAAGCTGGCATTCAGACCCCAATAAGATGATTATTTTGAGGAGCTAGCCTGCCATCTAGTCTGCCGGCTCCCTGATTAAAGTCTCTTCCTTGCCTCAACACCTCGTCTCAGATTCATGGTCTATCGTATGTCGAGCAGAGCAAGCTTGGATTCTGTAACATTATCAGTCAAGTATCTTTCTAGTTGCTGTTTCAGTCTGTGTTTCTTGTTCTTAGTTTCTCAAATGCAGGAATAAAGTGCAGCAGAACACTTAATTGGAATTTAGATATCCTAACATTCACTCTCCCTTCAGAGTGGTTTGAATTCCTAACAAATGGTCTGTTGTATTAAAGTAGTCATCAATAAAGGAAGTGCTAGTTTAAGCAAAAGATACTGAGAATAAAGAATTGCAAATTATTAAGTGATCTAGTCTCCTTGAGATCCCCATGTCTTTCAAATATTTAAAACCGCAGCCTTATAAAAGGCATTGTGCATATACATATGATTCACTTTACTGTACACTTGGAAGTAACACAACATTTTAAATCAACTATACTCCAATAAATTTTTTAAAAAGTTTTATGCACCAATGAGAGACCAATTTAGCAAGATTATGCTAGAATTTCTTGAATTTCTCACTAAAGTAAAAGTCAAATGCATATGTTCTTTACAGTCAAAGAGGAATAAAATGTAAGGTTTTCAAAACAATATCTGATATAAATGTTAGAGACTAATTTATTTAACTTCTTGACAGCAGACTCTTAATTTTCAATTTATTAAAAGTAAATCATTAAAATTCTGCTAAGATCTTCTGTGAAAACAGAGGCGTGTTTCTTCTAGTCTTGTGACAAACACACAAACACAGAATTACTTCTATACTGAGACTTGTATAAGATGGACTGATAAGTTTGGTAACTAGTGTGAAAAATGTTAGAAGAATAGATCCAGCATGACATAGCAAGGATGAGGCATATAACGGGATATTATTCAGGCTAACTCCATAAATGTGGTCTGGAAAATAAGTACAGTCTAAAGTTGCAATGTAATCCTTCAGAGTGCTAGTCTAGAATCAGCAAACCCCCAAATGTGGTTATAATCATATGACAATTTTTTTAACAGGAAGGAATTCAGACAGAATCCTTCAATGTTAATTTTCTAAATTCTTGAGCAATTTTCAATTAGGAGATCTCTTCATGGACAATAGTATTTCCACTTATCAAATTAGGGTAAGACAAGGTTTGATTTCCAAGCCACTTTCTACCATATTTTTTAAGTACTTTTTCAGGATCCCACTCTTAAGGCAAGGGAAGAATTTACATGAGTAACAATAGAGAAGGATATTTATGTAAAAGGCGTATATGACAATATAGTTGGGTAAAGAAGAGCTTCAACCCTAGATAGTATAGGCATACATAGATTCTCTCTGAGTTAGTTTTGTTCAAGGTCTAAATGGGAGCAAATGATTCTCAGAGAGAATGGAAAGAATGTGTACTCATCATATCAACTGATTAAAGAAGAGAGATTATAATTATCTTAAAATAGATAAAGTATTCCAGATTGATTAAAGAAAACAAACTACTATATAGTCAACAAGTAAAAGAGACTTTAATCTGTTAAAATTTTAATATGGAAGGTATCATAACAAACAATATCTTTAAAGTCAAATGATGTAAACACTGTCTGCATGAGTTCTATTTAATATTGGATATTTGTCTGAAGCATTCAGCTAAAGCTAACCAACCACAAATACATTACTAGTAATACTATCAGTTTCTTTAAAAATTTGATCAGGAGATATATAAAAAATATACATAATCATAATCATAGTGGCAGATACAAAGTTTCCAGGAATAGCTTTTTTTTTAACACTTGCAGTAGAAAAAAATCTAAAGAAAACTAGGAGTATATCACTGAAGGTCACAATGAGACGTAAGAAGCTCATGGAATGATGCACTGTATATTGTACAGAAAATAATTTTCTGTTTCAGTTCAAATTGATTTGATAGCATAAGATATATATAGCAAAATAAATAGAGAAACCAATGTTTATTTTACTCATTCAACTTTTTGGACAGCCTATATGGATTGATGAAACAGCTCCATGAAGATATCAATATCTCAGATTCCTCTGTCTTTCTCTTTAGTTAACCTTAGCATAACTGTATTTTGATGAAAAATAGAATCCAGTTAAATACAGGTTGTCAGTCTGTAAATATGTTAGAAATCTCAATAACTCCAAATTTTTGCATAATCCACTTGAAGGACGGTTTTGCCACCAACTGAGGACAGGATGCTGGGTAGTGGTAGGATAGTTCAGGGATTCATTTTGGAACATCCCTCAGGAAAATCTTGAGCAAGCACATCCATATACAAGTATGGCAAAGTCTACACTAGAGATGAAATTTAGAGATCGGGATTATATAGACATCATTTAAAGACATGGCACAAGAATTCTCCAAGAGAATAAATGCAGACAGAAAAGAAGGTCTAGGACTGAATCTTGAGACAGTCCAATAACATAAGATTATGCAGAAGAGGAGAAAACAATTGTGTTAAAAGGAGTACCTACTGACTTAGGAGGAAATCTAACAGAATGAAATGACATGGAAAAGAATGAATTGAGGGCCTATGGCTAATGTTCCTGAGAATGAAGCAAAAAGTGAAGACTGAGTTTCAGTAACATCAGTTTTAACAACTCTGAATCACTGGTATTCAGTTGTACAGGTTTTGTAATGTAGTGATGAAGTTCAACCAATGTTTAGTTAGGGAGAAATAAGAAAAGAATTGATACTAATGAGATTACATAAGTATTTTCTATTTTGAAAAGTATTTTGCTCTTTGGAATTAAATAATTATAGCTGTAATTCAGTTCAGTTCAGTTCAGTTCAGTCATTCAGTCATGTCTGACTCTATGCGACCCCATGAATTGCAGCATGCCAGACCTCCCTGTCCATCACCAACTTCTGGAGTTCACTCAAACACGTCCATCGAGTCAGTGATGCCATCCAGCCATCTCATCCTCCGTCATCCCCTTTTCCTCCTGCCCCCAAACCCTCCCAGCATCAGAGTCTTTTCCAATGAATCAACTCTTCGCATGAGGTGGCCAAAGTACTGGAGTTTTTGTTTTAGCATCATTCCTTCCAAAGAACACCCAGGACTGATCTCCTTCAGAATGGACTGGTTGGATCTCCTTGCAGTCCAAGGGACTCTGAAGAGTCTTCTCCAACATCACAGTTCAAAAGCATCAATTCAGCACTGATCAGCTTTCTTCACAGTCCAACACTTACATCCATACATGACTACTGGAAAAACCATAGCCTTGACCAGATGGACCTTTGTTGGCAAAGTAATGTCTCTGCTTTTGAATATGCAAGCTGTAATTGGGCAGATTGTATATATATGTGTGTTGTTGTTGTGTCACTATGTCCTCTCAAACTTTGCACCCTATGGACTGTAGCCCACGAGGGTCTTCTGTCCATTGAATTTTCTGGGTAAGAATACTGGAATAGGTTTCCATGCCCTCCTCCAGAGGATCTTCCCAACCCAGGGATTGAACCTGTATCACTTACATCTCCTGCATTGGCAGGTGGATTCTTTACCACTGTATGCTGGATGGGGGGTAGAGGCCTTCCCAGATGGCACTAGCAGTAAAGAACCTGCCAAGGCAGGAGATGTAAGAGATGTGGATTCAGTCCCTGAGTTGACACGATCCCCTGAAGGAGGGCATGGAAACCCACTTATGTATTCTTGTCTGGAAAATTCCATGGATAGAGGAACCTGGCAGACTACAGTCCATAGGGTGGCAAAGAGTTGGACAAGAATGAAGCAACTTAGCATGCATGTATATGAATATAGTCTTCAGTAAAAACTAAACTCATGTTTCAGAGGACAAGAAAGCTGTTTGATCAATGTCCTTATGTAGATGAAAAGGGTTAGAAACTAGGGTACATATGGGAAGATTTAATTTTGATAGAATCATAAATAATTTGTAGGTTAACAGCTGGGAACAACATGTGAATAGATGTAGTCATGTAAATCTTTGGATGGTTCTGCTCTTGTTGCTGATGTTTATTTCAATTTCAACTTTCTGCCCACCTCTCCAAAAAGGAAAAAAAAAAAAAAAAAGAAGAAGAAGAAGTAATGATGAGGAAGTAATGGGACCTGTGTCAGGACATGAAATCTAGATATTTTCAGTGGAATTTCATTTACTAATAATCATTGGTCATCATTTATCTGATACTGAGAAATGTTTCTCTGTCTCTTTTTTAGCTGAATATATATATTATTGCACTGAACAAAGTTGTGTATTTTATTGGTAAGCAATAACAGAAGAATGGAATTTGTATAGACAAATTTGTATAGACAAGTATCAGTGTCTTTTATATTCAATGTGTATTTCAACGTAATCTTTCATTGAAGCTGACACACTGAAATTAAACTCATATAGACAAGAAAATTGCTCCATAACAAAACAAAATAAAGCCAAGAAAAGTTTAATAAAAAGAAGGCAACAGGAAGGAGTTTTAAATGTCCATATAGTAAAGTGCTCAGTTGCTCAGTTGTGTCCGACTCTTTGTGATCCCATGGACTGCAGCCCACCAGACTCCTCTGTCCATGGAATTTTCCAGCAAGAATACTGGAGTGGGTTTCCATTTCCCCCTCCAGGAGATAGAAAAGTACTAGCAAGCAATTAAATGAGAAATGGCTCAGAAATAGACCTTTTTATTAAAGTGACAGAAAGGGTACAGAAATCAGTTAAACCTATGTTGTGACCACAATAGCTGTAACATTCTTCTCATCTTGACTAAACTTAAGAAAAGTTTCTTCTTAACTCTGGGTGCCTGACCTCCCTTTCCTCAGAGCGTTTACATTAGAAAGCTTGCAATCAAATCTTTTCTCTGTTTCTTTGAAGTGAAAATCTTCTCCTAGACTTTTGAAAATGTAACTCAGCCACACTTCTCTCAAGGATTTGGGAACTATCCCTTCAAAATGTAGTAGTCAAGAAAAAGCCATATCTCCCAGTTTCTGAGGAAGGAGAGGGGCTGAAGCTCAATTAGCAGCAATTAGAAAATACAAAACCATGTTGGCCTAATAACATTGAGAAGTGTTCTTCTAAAGTCCTCCACTTCTTTTCCACTAGTGCACCCCAGTGCTTAAATCTCTTTTGTTTCAGTAGACTTTGGCTCAGTTTCTTTCTTTTGCAAATGGTCTTGACCCCTATTCTCATTGACACCATAAAGTCTCCCTTGCCCGTGTTGTTGTTCAATTGCTCAGCCATGTCCAACTCTTTACGACCCCATGGGATGGAGCACGCCAGGCTTCCTTGTAATTCATTATCTCCCAGAACTTGCTCAAACTCATGTCCATTGATTGAGTCAGTGATGCCATCCAACCATCTCATCCTCTGTCGTCCTCTTCTCCTCCTGCCTTCGGTCTTTTGCAGAATCAGGTTTTTTTCTAATGAGTCAGCTCTTCGCATCAGGTGGCCAAAGTACTGAAGCTTCAGCTTCAACATCAGTCCTTCAGTGAATATTCAGGGTTGATTTCCTTTAGGATTGACTGGTTTGATCTACTTGCAGTCCAAAGAAATCTCCAGAGTCTTCTGCAACCCTACAGTTCAGAAGCATCAATTCTTCAGCACTCAGCCTTCTTTATGGTCCCAGTTTCACATTCATGCATGACTACTGGAAAAATCATAGCTTTGATAGATGAACTTTTGTCAGTAAAGTGATTTTTAATACCCTATCTAGGTTTGTCATAGCTTTTCTTCCAAGGAGCAAGTGTCTTTTAATTTCATGGCTGCAGTCACCATCTGTAGTGATTTTGGAGCCCAAGAAAATAAAGTCTGTCACAGTTTCCATTGTTTCCCCATCTATTTGCCATGATGTGTTGGGGCAGAATGCCATGATTTCATTTTTTGAATGTTGATTTTAAACCAACTTGTTCACTCTCCTTTCACCTTCATCTAGAAACTCTTTAGTTCCTCTTTGCTTTCTTCCATAAGGGTGGTGTCATCTGCATATCTGAGGTTATTGATATTTGTCCCAGAAATCTTGATTCCAGCTTGTGCTTCTTCCAGCATGGCATTTTGCATGATGTACTCTGCATATAAGTTAAATAAGCAGTACAGCCTTGATGTACTCGTTTCCTGGTTTGGAGCAGTCTTTTGTTCCATGTCCCATTCTAACTGTTGCTTCCTAACCTGCATACAGGTTTCTCAGGAGGCAGCTAAGACTCTCTGATATTCCCATCTCTTGAAGAATTTTCCAAGTTTGTTGTGATCCACCGAGTCAAAGGCTTCAGTGTAATCAATGAAACAGATGTTTTTCTGGAACTCTCATGCTTTTTCTATGATCCAACAGATTGATCTCTAGTTCCTCTGCCTTTCAATTTGAACATCTGGAAGTTCTCTGTTCATGTACTGTTGAAGCTTGGCTTGGAAAATTTTGAGCATTACTTTTCTAGCATTACATTGAAAAGCTTAAAATTTTTTTTAATTACTATGATATCTAATGTGAACAAAAGTTATCTTAGCAATCTTGTGAGTACAATTAAGCCTCACACAGGTAAAAACACCATGATACAAAAATGACACTTTTTAATATGTAACTCAAATGAATGAAGCAAGCTAAGCATTCATGCTGTAAGAAAACATTGAAGCACTGTTTGTGATGAAAGTGAAAAAGAAAAGATGTATGAAAAGTAAGCCGTATAATGAAATATAACACAGCAAACAAACAATATACTGGAATATACGGGCTAGAAAGAAGGGATTTATTATAATGCTGCAAAACAATAAAGACAAATTAAATATCAAATACATATTTAAGGACAAAAGATCATTAAATATTTTCATGGGGCCTATAAAAGTTGAGAAATAGGTAGAGAGACATAAGTTGAAATCAAATGTATAAAACTGACCATTTGAGTCTGGGAACTAGTTTGAGGAGGACTTTAGTCTTATTTTCAAATTTAAATTTGTATATGGAGATAATCATGATGGTGTGATCACTAATCTAGAGCCAGACATCCCAGAATGTGAAGTCAAGTGGGCCTTGGAAAGCATCGCAATGAACAAAGCTAGTGGAGGTGATGGCATTCCAGCTGAGCTGTTTCAAATCCTGAAAGATGATGCTGTGAAAGTGCTGCACTCAATATGCCAACAAATTTGGAAAACTCAGCAGTGGCCACAGGACTACAAAAGGTCAGTTTTCACTCCAATCCCAAAGAAAGACAATGCCAAAGAATGCTCAAACTACCGCACGACTGCACTCATCTCACATGCTAGAAAAGTAATGCTCAAAATTCTCCAAGCCAGGCTTCAGCAATACGTGAACCGTGAACTCCCTGATGTTCAAGCTGGTTTTAGAAAAGGCAGAAGAACCAGAGATCAAATTGCCAATATCCACTGGATCATGGAAAAAGCAAGAGAGTTCCAGAAAAACATCTATTTCTGCTTTATTGACTATGCCAAAGCCTTTGACTGTGTGGATAACAATAAACTGCAGAAAATTCTTCAAGAGATGGGAATACCAGACCACCTGACCTGCCTCTGGAGCAATCTGTATGCAGGCCAGGAAGCAACAGTTAGAACTGGACATGGAACAACAGCCTGGTTCCAAATATGAAAAGGAATACATCAAGGCTGTATATTGTTACCCTGCTTATTTAACGTATATGCAGAGTACATCTTGAGAAACGCTGGACTGGAAGAAACACAAGCTGGAATCAAGATTGCCAGGAGAAATATCAGTCACCTCAGATATGCAGATGACACCACCTTTATGGCAGAAGGTGAAAAGGAACTAAAAAGCCTCTTGATGAAAGTGAAAGTGGAGAGTGAAAAATTTGGCCTAAAACTCAACATTCAGAAAACGAAGATCATGGCATCCGGTCCCATCACTTCATGGGAAATAGATGGGGAAACAGTGGAAACAGTGTCAGACTTTATTTTTTTGGGCTCCAAAATCACTGCAGATGGTGATTGCAGCCATGAAATTAAAAGACGCTAACTCCTTGGAAGAAAAGTTATGACCAACCTAGACAGTATATTCAAAAGCAGAGACGTTACTTCCTACTAAGGTCCATCTAGTCAAGGCTATTGTTTTTCCTGTGGTCATGTATGGATGTGAGAGTTGAACTGTGAAGAAGGCTGAGCACTGAAGAACTGATGCTTTTGAACGGTGGTGTTGGAGAAGACTCTTGAGGGTCCCTTGGATTGCAAGGAGATCCAACCAGTCCATTCTGAAGGAGATCAGCCCTGGGATTTCTTTGGAAGGAATGATGCTAAAGCTGAAACTCCAGTACTCTGGCCACCTCATGCGAAGAGTTGACTCATTGGAAAAGACTCTGATGCTGGGAGGGATTGAGGGCTAGAGGAGAAGGGGACGGCAGAGGATGAGATGGCTGGATGGCATCACTGACTCGACGGACATGAGTCTGAGTGAACTCCGGGAGTTGGTGATGGACAGGGAGGCCTGGCGGGCTGCGATTCATGGGGTCGCGAAGAGTCGGACACGACTGAGCAACTGAACTGAACTGATGGAGAACATAGTTTGGCATTCTTTGGGAAGTGAGATAACTGAACAGAATGTGAAAAAATAAATGTGCCAGAAATTATAATAATGGTTCAAAATATAATGCCATGGTAAAATTGCTGATTTCAATGTAGAATTATTAGGACAGTTGAAGGTTCTCAAAAAATGCATTTAAAAAATCATACTTATATAAATTATTAAAGAACTATCCTCAAAGGCAATATGTATAGGAATATTTACCTTCATGTTTTTGGAGTATTTTCATGTATGGTTGTTTAACCTTTTTACTGTGAAATTTCTGGTATTAATTACTTGCTTTACTCTGCCATGCTATCATTGTGATCTAGAGAAAGGTGTTAACTATCTCTATGAGAAAACCAAGGAAATAAGCCACTTTCGTTTAGTATGGCTGTCATGTTATTTAAATACTTTCAACTATGTGAAAAGCTTAGAAAATTATCTGAGACAGGGTTGTAATTCAATAAACTGTTATCTATTACTCTTATTCTCTTAAAAAAAAGTAACATAGAACAACAAATTAGTTATGCCTTGAAGGTACACTCAAAAGGAAATTCACTTGAATATATCCTACTAGTTGTTATTTTAAAGTTTTATCTGAAAGAAAAGCAGCTAAATGAGAATAGTGAAAATTCTTTCTTATTAAAATTAAAAAGGTCATTATTTTTAATTCTGTCATAATTAATTCACTTGAAGAATATCATAATATTCTACCAAAGAGTCATAAAAAACTTGATCAAATGTATCTGATCATGGTATTTTGATATTCTCCATTATTGAAGATTTGGAACTCTGACTTAAATTTCTATCCATCCATAAGACTGAAAGCCATATAAAACAAACATTCTTATAGGAAAATTATGACACAAACTTGAAGGCATTTTCTAAAATATATCCTTAAATGATTATAAGCACAAATATTATTCAATTATATGTATGAAGTTCAACAAAGAAAATGATTGCTGAATACTAGTTTTGCTTTTTTAAAAATTTCCCATCAGTGTCTAAAATAGTAATATGAGACCATAATGTTCAACGCAGCAGGTTGTAAAAGAACTACTTTTTTGAAAAGTATAGATATTTTTCTTAAAATATGAGGTGGGTACTCCCTTTGCAGTTACATCTTGAAAAGTACTTGAATGGATTTGTTTTCTTTCAAAATAAACTCATTTTACATATAATCTGGTCACATTGTTTAAACTTTGCATAGCAAATTGCATTATGTACATAATTCTCCCTTTTCTCTGTTTATAAATTGTTTAAAATACATTCAATTCACTTTAAGTTCACTCCTGGAACTACTGCTCATCGTCTCAAATTCCTTCTTTAGTTGAGTTTCATATTACAAGTGCCTCTATAGCACTTTAGCACTTATGAAATAGAAAGACTTTGCATTTATAGGGAACTGACAGCCCATTGCTGGAAATTATGCTCCATCTGTCACTTCAACAAATTTCAAGTGTTTCTCTTTTTCAATATTTTAACGCTATATAATTTAATTTAGAATGATTTCTTTAGATGACTCGAGTTCTCAGAAACTGCGGAAGCTGCTGCAGAAATAAAACAACTTAGGATCATTTTCCTTTTTCTTTCAAAAGCTTTCATTAACTGGAGATTCCTTTTTATGTTTTTGGAAAATGCATTTTAATTATTTAAATAGAAAAAAATCAACAGATGGGCATAAAATTGTTGAAAGAATTTTGATTTAGAAGCAGAAGATCCAGTTTTATCTACTGAAATAAAAATGTACAACCTGAGAGCTGTGAGCTTCAGTTTTTTTCTGGGAACCTACTGAGGACTATAACGGTAGATGTTGCAAGAGGCATCAGAGGGCAGACACACAAAGTGTAATCACAGAAAACTAGTCAATCTAATCACATGGACCACAGCCTTGTCTAACTCAATGAAACTAAACCATGTCATGTGAGGCCACCCAAGACAAGCAGGTCATGGTGGAGAGGTCTGACAGAATGTGGTCCACTGGAGAAGGGAATGGCAAACCACTTCAGTATTCTTGCCTTGAGAACCCCATGAACAGTATGAAAAGGCAAAATGATAGGATACTGAAAGAGGAACTCCCCAGGTCGACAGGTGCCCAATATGCTACTGGAGATCAGTGGAGAAATAACTCCAGAAAGAATGAAGGGATAGAGCCAAAGCAAAAACAATACCCAGTTGTAGATGTGACTGGTGATAGAAACAAGGTCTGATGTTGTAAAGAACAATATTGCATAGGAACCTGGAATGTTAGGTCCATGAATCAAGGCAAACTGGAAGTGGTCAAACAGGAGATGTGAACGTCAACATTCTAGGAATCAGCAAACTAAAATGGACTGGAATGGGTGAATTTAACTCAGATGACCGTTATATCTACTACTGCGGGCAGGAATCCATTAGAAGAAATGGAGTATCCATCATGGTCAACAAAAGAGTCTGAAATGCAGTACCTATATGCAGTCTCAAAAATGACAATGATCTCTGTTCCTTTCCAAGGCAAACCATTCAATACCACAGTAATCCAAGTCTATGCCCCAACCAGTAACGCTGAAGAAGCTGAAGTTGAAAGGTTCTATGAAGATCTACAAGACCTTTTAGAACTAACACCCAAAAAAGATGTCCTTTTCATTATAAGCAACTGGAATGCAAAAGTAGAAAGTCAAGAAACACCTGGAATAACAGGCAAATTTGGCCTTGGAAAAGAGAATGAAGCAGGTCAAAGGCTAATAGAGTTTTGCCAAGAGAATGCATTGGTCATAGCAAACACCCTCTTCCAACAACACAAGAGAAGACTCTACATGGACATCACCAGATGGTCAACACCGAAATCAAATTGATTATATTCTTTGCAGCCAAAGAAGAAGAAGCTCTATACAGTCAGCAAAAAACAAGACTTGGAGCTGATTATGGCTCAGATCATGAATTCCTTATTGCCAAATTCAGACTTAAATTGAAGAAAGTAGGGAAAACCACTAGACAATTCAGGTATGACCTAAATAAAATCCCTTATGATTATACAGCAGAAGTGGAAAATAGATTTAAAGGACTAGATCTGATAGACAGAGCGCCTGATGAACTATGGACGGAGTTTTGTGATGTTGTACAGGAGATGGGGATCAAGACCATCCCCATGGAAAAGAAATGCAAAAAAGCAAAATGGCTGTCTGGGGAGGCCTTACAAATAGCTGTGAAAAGAAGAGAGGTGAAAAACAAAGGAGAAAAGGAAAGATATAAGCATCTGCATGCAGCATTCCAAAGAACAGAAAGGAAAGAAAAGAAAGCCTTCCTCAGCGATCAATGCAAAGAAATAGAGGAAAACAACAGAATGGGGAAGACTAAAGATCTCTTCAAGAAAATAAGAGATACCAAGGGAACATTTCATGCAAAGATGAGCTCGATAAAGGACAGAAATGGTATGGACCTAACAGAGGCAGAAGATATTAAGAAAAGATGGCAAGAATACACAAAACTGTACAAAAGAAGATCTTCATGACCAAAATAATCACGATGGAGTGATATCACTCACTTAGAGCCAGACATACTGGAATGTGAAGGCAAGTGGACCTTAGAAAGCATCACTACAAACAAAGCTAATGGAGGTGATGGAATTCCAGCATAGCTATTTCAAATCCTACAAGCATCAGATGCTGTGAAAGTGCTACACTCAATATGTCAGCAAATTTGGAAAACTCAGCAGTGGCCACAGGACTGGAAAAGGTCAGTTTTCTTTACAATCCCAAAGGAAGGCAATGCCAAAGAATGTTCAAACTACTGCACAATTGCACTCATCTCACATGCTAGTAAAGTAATGCTCAGAATTTTCCAAGGCAGGCTTCAACAGTACATGAACCATGAACTTCCAGATGTCCAAGCTGGATTTACAAAAGATAGAGGAACCAGAGATCAAATTGTCAACATCCGCTGGACCATCAAAAAAGCAAGAGAGTTCCAGAAAAACATCTATTTCTGCTTTATTGACTATGCCAAAGCCTTTGACTGTGTGGATCATAATACACTGTGGAAAATTCTGAAAGAGATGGGAATACCAGACCACTTAACCTGCCTCTTGAGAAATCTGTATGCAGGCCTGGAAGCCACAGTTAGAACTGGACATGGAACAACAGACTGGTTCCAAACAGGAAAAGGAGCATGCCAAGGCTGTATATTGCCACCCTGCTTATTTAACTTATATACAGAGTACATCATGAGAAATTCTGGGCTGGAAGAAACACAAGCTGGAATCATGATTGCCAGAAGAAATGTCAATAACCTCAGATATACAGATGACACTACCCATATGGCAGAAAGTGAAGAGGAACTAAAAAGCCTCTTGAGGAAAGTGAAAGAGGAGAGTTAAAAAGTTGGCTTAAAGCTCAACATTCAGAAAACTAAGATCATGGCATCTGGTCCCATCACTTCATGGGAAATAGATGGGGAAACAGTGGAAACAGTTTTATTTTAAACAGACTTTATTTTCTGGGCTCCAAAATCATTGCAGATGGTGATTGCAGCCATGAAATTAAAAGATGCTTACTCCTTGGAAGGAAAGTTATGACCAGCCTAGATAGCATATTCATAAGCCGAGATCTTACGAAGTTGCGTCTATTCAAAGCTATGGTTTTTCCAGTAGTCATATATGGATGTGAGAGTTGGATTGTGAAGAAAGCTGAGCACCAAAGAATTGATGCTTTTGAACTGTGGTGTGGAGAAGACTCTTGAGAGTCCCTTGGACTTCAAGGAGATCCAAGCAGTCCTTTCTAAAGGAGATCAGTCCTGGGTGTTCTTTGGAAGGACTGATGCTAAAGCTGAAACTCTAATACTTTGACCACTTTATGGGAAGAATTGACTCATTGGAAAAGACTCTGATGTTGAGAGGGATTGGGGGTAGGAGGAGAAGGGGGCGGCAGAGGATGAGATGGCTGGATGGCATCACCGACTCGATGCACATGCTTTTGGGTGAACTCTGGGAATTTGTGATGGACAGGGAGGCCCGGTGTGTTGCAGTTCATGGAATCGCAAAGATTCAGACACGAATGAGCAACTGAATTGAACTGATAACCCTGAAAATGGCGACTCAAGTAGTTTTGAGGAACTGTTCTGTAGAGGCAGATGAGGAGATGTGTTTCTGGCCAAGGGGTAAATGCACCCAAGCATACATCTCAATAGAAGGTTGTTGCTAGTTACTCAATTGATAGCCCTTTACTAAGTGTGGGGAGATGCAAGAATTCAGGTTCACAGAAAATTTCTCTTGAATTATCTAAATTTCTACTGGCCTGTTTTGCCATTTTTCCCAGAGCACAGAGTACCTCATTCTGATCTCTGAATTCCCTCTAGGGTGTAACGTAGGTTAGTGATGCAGATGCTATAGACTTAATTCTTGTAGAGCAAGATGGTGGATAGCATTATTTTACAAGTTAAATTGCTGAGTCTTTTTAAATTGTTCTTTGCGAAATGTCTATATGCTTACTTTTTTCTCTTAATTTGTAAAATCAAGTTTAGGATGGTTCATTTTATATTTATCCAGCCATTACTTATTGAGCTCCAGCTATGTTCCAGTAAGTATTCTGGCTGCTAGAGACATAGCATTGAACAAAACCAAACACTTGTTTTCAAAATCTTAAATAATTTGGTGAAGTAGGGGTAGAGAGAAACCTAACAAACAAAATTAAAAGTAAGTTAATAGGTTAGAATTTATCCATTAGATAATGATACTTATTTTGAGAATTAAACTGAGAAAATTATAAAGGACACATGAGTGAAAGGGCCTGGCCTAAATTTTTTCTGTTTGCTGAGATAAATTATAAGAAAAGATTGTATGTGATAATCTTCTTACAAATTCTATAGCAGTAAGAAACATTTAGTTTCATGGTGTAGATTTATAATTACATTATATATTCCATACTTTAAAAAAAGTTTTAATTAATAAATGTGTAGGGACTTTTTCCCCAACTCACTAGTTTAATTGTAGCTGGGAGCTGAATGAATAAAAAGTAGCTCATTTTCTCTCTCTCTCTCTTTTTTTTTCCTTAACATTCAGATTTGCAAAATATTATCTCTTCAGCTAAAGACATGGATCATATAACCACTTGTAGGCTAATTTTTAGAATTTGAAGATAATTATGGAGGGATAGAAGACTGAATAGAAATTTCAGTTAAGAAAATGATAGAATTCATAATCAGCTAGATATAGATGCATGCATAAATGAAAAGCAGAAAGTGCCATAATTAAAGAGATATAAAGGGCAGATGAACACATGTTAACAGAGAAAAAGATAAAGTAAAATGGTGTTGAGGAGGCTCAGCAGGTCATTTGCAGTGTGTGTATATACTCTTCTAATGTTTATATTGTTTATGTAAACCAGAATTGTTCATCCATAAACAAAAAAGAATAAGTATTTTCCTTTCTGGGAGGATGGTTTGTTTTTTCATTATTTGTCGATAGTCTTATGGACTCTAATGTTTCCACATTTGATTATAGCTCAATTAATTTTGGAAAATTGTGTTCAAGTTGAGAAATATTTGTGAATTTTCAGAGCTAGAAATTTTACCTCATATATAAATTGTACCTGATATATATGTTTGTTTCATAAGATGTTAGAATAATTAAATTCTATACTAAAACACTTCATTTACATATTTTCTATTTTTATTTGTATCCTTTTTCTTTTTCCCCCAAAGCTATCACTATATACTTTGTCCTCTTAAACTTCTAAATCAGTTGCAATAATCCAGCATTGTAATTTTTTTGCATCTAATCTACAGAGTACAAATCTATTTGTAAAGAGTCTAGAACTTACAAATGCATTTTAAAAGCAAAAAAAAACAAACAAACTATAGTTTAATTTTTATTTCAAAATGCTATGCCAAGTCACTAAAATATTTAATGTTATGCTCCAAATGAGACAAGAAATTTACTCCTGAGAGAGTCAATTCCTAAATAGGTTGATAAGAAGTCCAGGGTCCCTGTGGAAGAGAGAGGAGCCTGGGGTTCCTGAGGAAGAGAAAGGAGTCTGGGGCTCTCAAGGAGGAGAAAAGAACAAGTTTTTTTGTTTTTGTTTTTGTTTTTTTTTTTTTTTCCCTACACTGTTTTGTCTTAATATAACAACAATGTATCTTCCTTGAGGATGTGTTTCTCCTTCTTGAGAACCTTCTGTTATCTTAAAATGTATATTATGGGAGTGGATCTAGTAAGATCTTTCTATTGTTAGTTCCAATCCTGTCATTAAAATGTAAATTATGGGAGTGGGTCTGGTAAGGCCTTTACAACCTTGAAACATTCTTTTGATTTATTGTAATAACTAATTTAAAAAAAAGTATATAGCTCCTTTGCTAAGACTAGTGAGGGGGACACTCTCCGTCCCCTTTCTGATGTCTGTGTCAGAAGCTATCTCTGTCCCCTTTTTATACTTTAATAAAACTCTGCTACAGAAATGCTCTTGAGTGATCAACGCTGGTCCCTGGTCCTGAAGCTAAATCTTCTTTGGAGATCACAAATCCAACATCATTCACAGTAAGCTATCACTTCTTGTGTTAAACCAAGAAAATGTTCAATAGAAACCCATGGCACACTTTCGGTTTTGTTTTCAAGATGAGAATAAGCTTATTAGATCACTTCTAACTGGAAGAGAAATAAAGACATTGAGTATCTAGCAAAAGGGACCTCATTTTCTGTGACAAGTTCAGATAAGCTGTGATTTATCCTTTCAGGCTGAACACTGATGCCACATTTTTCTTTTCCTTTCTCTAAGCAAAAAAGAAATGAACAAAATGGTTTCTAACTAGAAAACAACCAGAAGTTTTCAGTAAAACCAAACATATTTTTATCAAATTTTCTTTGCACTTTTAATATGTCCAGTTACAGTGTGTGTATATATATATATATATATATATATATATATATGCACACACACACACACAATACATTGAATATACACATGTATATATCTGTATATTCTGGTGGCTCAAATGGTAAAGAATCCACCTATAATGCAGGACCTGAGTTCGATCCCTGGGTTGGGAAGATACCTTGGAGGAAGGCATGGCAACCCACTCCACTATTCTTGCCTGAAGAATCTCCATGGAGAGAGGAGTTTGCAGTCGGGGCTACAGTCTATGGGGTTGCAAAGAGTTGAACACAACTGAGACCACACACAGCACATATACACACAGATAGGGGCTTCCCAGGTAACACTAGTAGTAAAGAACACATCTGTCAATGTAGGAGACATAAGAGAAGCAGGTTCAATCCCTGGGACAGGAAGATCCCCTGGAATAGGGCATGTCAACCCACTCCAGTATTGTTGCCTGGAGAATCCCATAGATAGAGGGGCCTGAGAGGCTACAGTCCATAGGATCACACAGAGCCAGTCATGACTGGAGCAACTTAGCATGCATGAATACACAGAGAGAGACAATCAGAGAGAGAAAGAGAAAGACAGAGACAGAAAGAAACAAGCAGAGAACTAGAGGTGAGCAGGTGAGGTGTTATCTTGTTCAAAGTATATGTTTATTGCTCTATTAATTATCTCTGTGTTGTACTACAATTCTGGTTGGGACTAACAGTTTTCTCCATTACCTGTTTTCCTCCTTCCTTTTTAGTACCAAAACCTTTATTTTGCTGGACATATCGAAGTCTTTTAGCAAGGAGATTCAAAAAGAAATCACTTATTTTCTCCAATCTCATTCAAATGTATTAATGGAGTGCTTTTGCACATTTGATATTAACACGCAAAGTCATTCTGTTATTATCAACAATTCAGAGATAAACTTACATGGGTTAAATTATTGAAACCTTCAGTTAGCTATTAACTAAATTAATTTTTAAAACCCTGTGTGACCAGGCTGTATGTAATTCAAGTGAGAATATGTATGATCTGATGCCATTATAATTGTTTAGACAAATGATGAGTGATATGATCTTCAATGAAACAAACTGGTAGAAAAACACAAAAGACAGCCATCTTTGGAACTGCAAGAACGTAATTGTTAATATCCAATTAAGATATCATATTTATGATTTAATATTTGTGAATTGTCATATGTGGTGCCATTTTTGTTAGTAAAGTTAAAGTTTAGATTTTAAAGGAAAATTCACTGTCATAAAACAATTAGGAAGTAGTTTACTGAGACACAGAGTTCCCTGGTTGCTCAGTTGGTAAGAATCTGCCTGCAGTGCAGGAGACCTGGGTTCAATTTCTGGGTCAGGAAGATACTCTGGAGAGGAAAATGGTGAGCCACTCTAGTATCCTTGCCTGGAAAGTACAATGGACAGAGAAGCCCGGTGGGCTGCAGTTTATGTGGTCACAAAGAGTTGGGCATGACTGGGAGGCACTCATTCACATATGTTAGGTTTCCTGTTCCTTTGTTTACTTGATTAGATGCTTATTGTGAAGACGGGCAAAGATTCCTCAGGTGTTTGATAGAGCTAACCTCATCTACATGGTCAATGCTTCTCAAATAATTATTAATTAAGCAACAATTATCAATTAAGGTGGATATGAACATAAGTATGAGCTCAACATTAAGAAAATTAATATCATGGTATCCAGTCCCATTACTTCATGGAAAATAGAAGGGGAAACAGTGGAAACAGTGGCACACTTTATTTTTTGGGGCTCCAAAATCACTGCAGATTGTGACTGCAGCCATGAAATTAAAAGACGCTTGCTCCTTGGAAGAAAACTTATGACCAATCTAGATAGCCTATTAAAAAGCAGAGACATTACTTTGCCAACAAAGGTCCGTCTACTCAAAGCTATGGTTTCTCCAGCAGTCATGTATGGATGTGAGAGTTGGACTATAAAGAAAACTGAGCACCGATGAATTGATGCTTTTGAATTGTGGTGTTGAAGAAGACTCTTGAGAGTCCCTTGGACAGCAAGGAGATCCAACCAGTGAATCCTAAAGAAAATCAGTCTTGAATATTCATTGGAAGGACTGATGTTGAAGCTGAAGCTCCAATATTTTGGCCACCTGATGCAAAGAACTGACTCACTCAGGAGTTGGTGATGGACAGGGATGCCTGGCGTCTTGCAGTCCATGAGGTCACAAAGAGTAGGACATGACTGAGTGACTGAACTGAACTGAACTCAATGAGCATAAGTAGAATTTCTGCTAAAGGGATGTAATCATTCTAACATAAACATACTTTACAAAGATTCATTTTACAATTGGAAAAGTCCAATATGAAGGGGTAGAATTTACAAGGAGATGTCAGTCATCTTTACCATAAGATTTCTGAATTTTATCCTAGAATGACTTGCTGATGTTTTCTGAAGTTTATAAACTGGCTACTTCTTTAGGTTAAGGGCAACAAAGTTAAGTTATAAAGCAAATATTCTCCATAATGAAACAAAAGAACCATTATGAATATTAAAATATAACTTTAATTCATTTATATATTTGGTCAAGGGGTAGAAATAGAAATATAAGAGACTATGGAACAGCAAAACATTAATAGAGTGTAACAATTTTGAAGAATAATTATTAATACTACTAAATCAATGGAAGAACCAAAAATCTAAGGGCTTAGGGTTATAGAACTGTAGGTCAGATCTGAGGGTTTCTATGTATAAAAATTTCATCCACTTTCCAACTGGACATAATCTAGGTCCTAAATGTTTCTTTTAATTGCCAAAACAAAAAAAACAAACAAACAAACCCATGCAATTAGTACTGTATGTAGATAATTTGGAGACTAACCTATTATTCTAAATAGTGTAGTATAGCAATTCAAAGTATGATCTATAGATTCACTTAGGATTCAAATACTAGCCTTAGGTCTTACTAGCTGTGTTAACTTGGGCAAATTGGAAATACTCTCTTTCCTTACATTTCCTAATTTACTAAAAAAGTAATAAAATATCTATCTCTTATAGTTGTGATAATTCTAAGAGCTCATCCATATAGGAAACAGAGCAGTGTGGGGCTTATTCTGAACACTTAATAAATATTAACTATTTGCATAGATGCTCTATTCATACCTACAGAGTTCCAAAAAGACGTTTAAGTCATATATTGTTACTTCACTGGAATTACATTCTTGAAATTGTCAATATTATTGCATCTGTTTTCTAATTTTATTCTCTTTCACTAACATCACTTTAGTACCTTATTGCATCATGTCTGGAATACCATTAGGTCTAACCTTATGAAAGTGCTAGTATTTGAACATTTTTCATTCTCTGAAACACTAGTTTAAAATGATTCAATCATGAGTGACCCTCTAATTCTTCACTCAGCCTTCAACCCCCTGCTTCTCTGTTCAATCTATCTATTGCGCTGTTGTCAAATTGTTGTTTTAAGTGTAATTTTCATCCTGTCATATTCCATTAGAGGGCTCTCAGATATGCCCAGGTATCCACAGATATTTTCAAAATTCTTCAAATGTGGAATAAGATTTCCTACAGCTTATCCTAAATTTAAATGTAAATGTATTCCAAGCTATTTTTACCATAATTCATGTTCCTTTTGCTCTGGAAACTGCTCTGTTACTGCTTCTCAGACACCCCTTTGCTTTTTACTTTGCTAGCAATCCTGCTAGATTCTAGGAGATTTTATTGATTTTGGGGACCAACTTACAGCGCAATTCTTAAAAAGTGAATTTGAGTTGACGGTTTTAGAAAAGGCAGAGGAACCAGAGATCAAATTGCCAACATCCGCTGGATCATGGAAAAGGCAAGAGAGTTCCAGAAAAACATCGATTTCTGCTTGATTGACTACGCCAAAGCCTTTGACTGTGTGGATCACAATAAACTATGGAAAATTCTGAAAGAGATGGGAATATCAGACAAACTAATCTGCCTCTTGAGAAACTTGTATGCAGGACAGAAAGCAACAGTTAGAACTGGACATGGAACAACAGACTGGTTGCAAATAGGAAAAGGAGTACATCAAGGCTGTATATTGTCACCCTGCTTATTTAACTTCTGTGCAGAGTACATCATGAGAAACACTGGGCTGGAGGAAGCACAAGCTGGAATCAAGATTGCGGGGAGAAATATCAATAACCTCAGATATGCAGATGACACCACCCTTATGGCAGAAAGTGAAGAGGAACTAAAAAGCCCCTTGATGAAAGTGAAAGAGGAGAGGGACAAAGTTGGCTTAAAGCTCAACATTCAGAAAACTAAGATCAGGCATCTGGTCCCATCACTTCATGGGAAATAGATGGGGAAACAGTGGAACCAGTGTCAGACTTTATTGTTGGGCTCCAAAATCAATGCAGATGGTGATTGCAGCCATGAAATTAAAAGACACTTACTCCTTGGAAGGAAAGTTATGACCAACCTAGATGGCACATTCAAAAGCAGAGATATTACTTTGCCAACAAAGGTCCATCTAGTCAAGGCTATGGTTTTTTCAGTGGTCATGCCTGGCTATGAGAGTTGGACTGTGAAGAAAGCTGAGCTCTAAAGAATTGATGCTTTTGAACTGTGGTGTTGGAGAAGATTCTTGAGAGTCCCTTGGACTGGAAGGAGATCCAACCAGTCCATTCTAAAGGAGATCAGCCCTGGTGTTCATTGGGAGGACTGATGCTAAAGCTGAAACTCCAATACTTTGGCCACCTTATGGGAAGAGTTGACTCACTGGAAAAGACCCTGATGCTGGGAGGGATTTGGGGCAGGAGGAGAAGGGGACGATAGAGGATGAGATGGCTGTATGGCATCACTGACTCGATGGACATGGGTTTGGGTGGACTCTGGGAGTTGGTGATTGACAGGGAGGCCTGGTGTGCTGCGACTCATGGTTTCGCAAAGAGTGGGACACGACTGAGCGACTGCACTGAAGTGACTGTCTCCTCCCATGAAATACCTTAACCATTTTTCTGATTCCCTTCCTCCCACTGAGTTCACAAGTAACTTGCCATTGCAAGCTGTGAGAAGATATATTGAGGAGGACATGTACACAAATAGTACCTTTGCTTAACACTTAAGGATGGATACTCTCCAAATTTTTTCACCAAATTTGCTCAAAATCTTGTTATCACAAATACACTCAAGTCCACTCAGTCTCTCAGATACTGACCATTTTACAATGGTAAAAAAAAAAAAAAAACACCACACACACAAAACACAGATACTAAATTGATGTAACCTGTAAACATCAAATGTCTAAATAGACCAAATAGAACACATAGTTGGCTTATGGCAAAAGAGTTCTAAAATTTTTTCTGGTGGCCTGACATGCACAGGAGAAAATGAGGATTACCAACCATGACAGTTTTTAAATAGATAATAATCAGAAGAACTGTTAAAGCAGCCAAATTCAGATAACAGCTTTTTACATTAGGTTTCCTCTCTTCTCCAACACTAATTCTATTACCATCACTATTTTTAGACTTGCTATTGGGAAGACCCCCTGGAGAAGGGAAAGGCTACCCCACTCCATTATTCTGGCCTGGAGATGTCCATGGGGTCACAAAGAGTCAGACAAGACTGAGCAACTTTCACTTTCACAATGCTCTCTATTCTCTGAATATTCCAATATTTTAAATTTCAGATATTTTGCTTTTCACAGCCCCCTTTATATCAAATCTCATCTTATGTCATAAAAACCTTACCCTCTTTTAAAGGCAATAGAGAATAATTTTCTTTTAAATCTTTACTGAGCAAAGAAACATAGTATAAAATGAGGAGAAATATTTCTTTTTCCCATTTTCTTGCATTAGTACTTGTTTCACTGTGATCCAAGAACAATTAATGATTGCACTCCTTTTCACACTCAAATATTTTCTGCTTGGAACGATAAATTACATAACGACAATAAAATAATATTGAAGTTGCAGTAAAATCTGCCTCATGGAAATTTGTATACATTTTTAATTCTTATGATCTCATTATTATTGTGTACAGTAAAATGATGCGATTAAAAAAATTTATTGAAGGATAATTGTTTTACAGAATTTTGCTGTTTTCTGTCAAACCTCAACATGAATCAGCCATAGGTATGCATATATCCCCTCCCTTTTGAAACTCCCTCCCATCTCTCTCCCCATCCCACCCCTCTAGGTTAATACAGAGCCCTTGATTGAGTTTCCTGAGTCATACAGCAAATTCCCATTGGCTATTTATTTTACATATGGTAATGTAAGTTTCCATGTTACTCTTTCCATACATGTCACCCTCTCCTCCCCTCTCCCCATGTCCATAAGTCTATTCTCTGTGTCTGTTTCTCCATTGTTGCCCTGTAAGTAAATACTTCAGTACCATTTTTCTAGATTCCGTAGAGTCCTTAAAAAAACCAGGAATAAAACCACCATATGACCCAGCATACACCCTGAGGAAACCAAAATTGAAAGTGACACATGTATCCCATTGTTCTTTACAACACTATTTACAAGCTAGAACGTGGAAGCAACCTAGATGTCCATCAACAGATGAAAGGATAAAGAAGTTGTGGCATATGTATAAAATGATGTGATTTTTAATAATTATTAGTAAACAATTAACTTTTTACTTTTATAGAAATGAGTGTGTCTCAAACTATCCATTGGTTTTGTTTTGTAATAGAAGGTCATAAACCTCATACTGCTTATGACTATAAATTATTAAAAGCATTTTAAAAGCTCTCAGCTAACTTATAGAACAACATCTTTTCTGTGCCTTTTTAGAATTTATTTCACTACAGAGTCTAATACAAGGTAGCTGACTGATAGAAAATATTGAAATTTTGTTAAATAAACCAGTACATGAAAAAATGTATTTTGTAAATGTTTTTGTTTTTTCTATGCATAATTACTAACCAATAATAAAATAGATTCTGTAGGGGACAAAATATATTAGAAAGTCAATGCCAATTGTTTTGTTATATTAATGTATATATTAATTATATATATATACAATATAATATATATATATTTAGTAAGGAAAACCCATTCTAGTTAACCCAGCAAGTTAAGATTTTGGGTTATAATCATTACATACAGCATACAACTAAAGCCAAAGATCTATTCAAACTGTGTGCTAAAGAACTGGCTTCAGGAAATGAATCCCAGGTACAGTTGTCTTCCCAACATCCAATTTTGCCTTTCTAGAAATAGCATCAATAAAATTACTTTGGGAAATAAGACTTCCTTCATGGACCCAATCTTGCTAGTGTAACAATTAACTACTTCATTGCTTATATTTGACCCGAGATGTGTTATTCATATGATTTTTCATTGCAATTTGAATTTTAAATAATGTCACAAAGATAGGAAGAAGATGGTTGTAAATGCTGTAAAGAAATCCTTCAAAATTATAATTACGTGTGTTAATTAGACCCCACTGATACCCTGGTTCTTGCCATTTCTGATATAATGTTCTTTAAAGTCTACTTAAATTCTTTGAGATAGTATATCTTTTTAATAAATTATCACTTTCTAGTGTTAATAGAGTGCATATCTGTTGCTTGTCAGTGAAGAGTCTAAACTAATACACCATAAGATAGAGATGTATTTCACAGGAGAAACAGAATAGGTAATTTCACAGATAGCCTTTATATACTAAATGGTTACTTAGACAATTTAGGAGGCAGTCCAGACAGGCTGTTTAATGTGATAGCTAAGAGCATGAGTTCAAGCTAGAGGGTATGATTTTGAATCATGGATTAAGTACTTAGCAGCTTTGTGACCTGAACCTTAGTCTCAGTGACTCAGTTTTCTCAATTAAAAAAAAAAATTAATTGGAGGAAAACTTTACAATGTTGCATTGGTTTCTGCCATAGAACAACACAAATCAGCCATAATTACGTATATATATATATATCAACCAAGGAGTTTCTTTAAATTTTTAAAGAGGTGAATATTATTTACTCCTTCGAGATGTTGTGAGAAGTAGGTGTGAGCAACTGTTTGAAGCCAATAACTATTTCTCTGTTTTTTTCAATCATTGTACAGGATGGAAGCATACAATCTGTTGAAAGTGTTTCTGTGATCTATTTTAATAAGGTCAGAACAGTTTATAAAGTAAATCTTAAGCCTTCTAAGAAGCAAAGGCAATGATCTAGCCCTGGAGTTCTTCATTTCTATCCTGAATTATTAATGCTCAATACCAGTAAGTACACATTATTAAATGTACAAAAAACTGCAATAAAACCTAGACAATATGAATAAGAATCATAGTTTCTTCATAGACTACTTTAGGAAGAGCTTGACAATTATCTAAATAGAATGGTCCATTTTTTTGAGATTATATATATGTATATATATATATACACACATACATGCTGCTGTTGCTGCTACTGCTAAGTCGCTTCAGTCATGTCCGACTCTGTGCGACCCCATAGACGGTGGCCCACCAGGCTCCCCCGTCCCTGGGATTCTCCAGGCAAGAACACTGGAGTGGGTTGCCATTTCCTTCTCCAATGCATGAAAGTGAAAAATGAAAGTGAAGTCGCTCAGTCGTGTCCGACTAGTAGTGACCCCATGGACTGCAGCCTACCAGGCTCCTCTGTCCATGGGATTTTCCAGGCAAGAGTACTGGAGTGGGGTGCCATTGCCTTCTCTGACACACATACATACTTGTGCATAAATATATACCTATAAACCTAAGGAAGATTTTCATAAGACATATAGAGCACTGTGAGTCTAGAAGAAATAAAAATAATAAAATTAATATATAATTTATAAGCAAATAAAGGGAAAGGTTAATGAATTAAAAATTGGTGAATAATAAATGCTAGGCTAATCTATAAGAAGATAAGAGGAAGGGGATGTATGTATACCTATGGCTGATTCATGTTGAGGTTTGACTGAAAACAAATTTTGTAAAGCAATTATCCTTCAATTAAAAAATGAATAAATTACAAAAAGAAGATAAGAAGAAGAAAAAGTAAGTATAAAAGAGAAGAGGTGAAACACACAAATAATAAGATGATAAACTTAAGCCTGAATATAATAGCAATTTCAGTAATTAGAATAGACTAAATCCTCCAACTGAAAGAGAAAATTTTTAAAGGAGAAAATAGGAAAAATTAAAACAAAAATTGTATGCTTCTTTTAAAAGGCCCTAAATATATTGGTATAAGGTAGCAATAAGACTAACATAAAAGATACTAGCATCTGTATTATTCTCTCCAGCGAGGAGTTCAGTCCTTACCTAACATGATAACAAATACTTGAAAGAAGTTTTTGGCTTCTTCCACCCTTCATCCCATAACTGGTACCAGCAAATAATGACTTGTAACCCTAGTTCTTTTCCAAGAAACACACCTTACAGAAGACTTACTTCTCATTTACAGGAGATTGGATGTAAATCCATATTTAAACATCCTTATCCATAAATTCAAAATTGTTGCCTAATTTCTCATCTGAGTTTATTATATCATCATTAATTAGGCTACATGATGGTTGATTATAAATATAATTATATAGAGGAGACCTTGCAAAGCTGCCATTTCCTCCTTTTAAGTCTTCTATTACATTATTAGGTTTGCTTTCAACATGTGGTTCTTTTTGTAGTAATTCTCTTAAAACAATTTGTATTTTTGTGATTTTTTTTAAGAAATTACTCTTCTAGTTAATTAGGCACAAGGAAACAGAACGAGCCATTGTATACTGAGTTAGAATATATAAAATTTGTATTTTCAGAATAAAATATAAATAATAAATGTTAGTCAGAGTAATCAAGATTAAAAGCTATGTATAAAACTTACAGAGCCCCTTAAAAAAAATGTTAGAGATCATGTATGGACTAAAAGAATGTTCATGCTTTATTTAACGTAAGTTCAAATAAATAAAAAGAGAAAGAAAATGGAGTGTATTTGATGATAGATTATGGTGAACAGTGTCAGATTCTTGATCTCTGAAGAAGGTTTAGCTTTGGGACTGGGGACCAGGTTTGATCACTGAAGACATTTTGTGTAGCAGAATTTTATTAAAGTAAGAAAAGGGACAGAGAAAGAAGCTCCAGACATAGACATCAGAAGGGAGATGGAGAGTGCCCCCCTCACTAGTCTAAGCAAGGGAGTTATATACTTTTTTAATTAGTTATTATAATAAATCAAAATAATGTGTCAAGGTTGTAAAAATTTTACCAGACCCACTCCCATAGTATACATTTTAAGATAACAGGATTAGCCAGTCATGAAGGAGAAACTGACCTCAAGCAGGATACACTGTTGTTATATAATCCTTAGTACAGAGTTTAAATGGAGTTTCTTGTTGTGTAATCATCAGTTCCAGGCTTAAAGTAAAAAAAAAAAAAAAAAACGTTTTATATGACTAAGACTAA
Organism: Ovis canadensis; assembly: GCF_042477335.2. Classification (NCBI taxonomy): domain Eukaryota; kingdom Metazoa; phylum Chordata; class Mammalia; order Artiodactyla; family Bovidae; genus Ovis; species Ovis canadensis. The sequence continues at coordinate 71,328,672 of NC_091254.1, forward strand.
GGGATGTAGAGAGGAAAAAAAAAAAAAGAAAAAGACATTTGTCCTTTCCTCCTCCTTGAGAATTCCAGACCCCTATTCCTCCTTGAGAGCCCCAGACCCCTTTCTCCTCCTCAGGGACCCCAGACCTCTTATCAACCTGCCTAGGAATTGACTTTTGCAATATAAAGTATTGTAAACACGGCCTATTTCTCCGTGACTATTTTACTTTTAAGTGGATATGCTTATCAAATTCAGGCTCACAACTTACTGGCACTGTGATCTGAGGGAGGTTCTCACCCTTTATTCTTTTGGCTTCCCCATCTACACATTTACAATAGTAATGCACCACTTACTTATGAAGAATACATAAAACAATGTTTGCAAATCTCTGAACAGAATGCCTGTTATATATTACGTGTTGAAAAAGTTTGAGTTTTCTCTCCCTATCCTTCTCCTGCTAATATTACTCTAATTAGGTAACTATTGCTGAGCTATTTGAAATATAGATATTGTCTTGTTCTTTTGTGATTTTCAAGAAAAACACTGGGTCTGAAAATAAATGAGTAATCTGGCACCAAATGTTTTATGAAGGAATGAATAAAGAGCAGACAAGCATTCTTCTTGACACAGATGTAGTGATGTGATTCAAAGTATAAAAATTCTATTTCTTATTTTCTTTTAAGGGAGAAGTCATAAAATTTATGGACAACTCTTTCGGAGCACAATAGTTGTAAGCAGTTGAGTGCAAGTTAATTTTTATAATCCTACAAACTTCAAAAGTCAGGAATATAAAGAGAAAATGATGATGTAGAAAAAGTTTGATTGCTTTCTATGAACTTGTAGCTATAACAGTCCAATAAATTCCTTTTATATCCCATGTAACTCCAGCCCCTTTGTTAGTGCAATTCTAACAATTTAACTACAAATAAAACTAATTATCAATTATGAATATAATAAATGTTAATTAATTTATCACAAATATATCACCAGTTTTCTTTTCATTGCTGTGACTACACATTTACAATAGTAATGCACCACTTACTTATGAAGAACACATAAAAGAATGTTTGTAATTTTTTTTGTAAATAATTTTTTGTAAATAATAATAATTTTGTAAATAATCATATTATTCCTTACAATACTATAGCTAAATTTTAAAGATTCTGGACATAAAAATTCCTTTTAATAGTTTTTTCTTGCTTCTCTCATAGATTGTTCCTATATGATAGAGAGATATAAAATTGTTTTTAAGAAAATTTATAAAATAATAACAAAATAAAAACAAAATTACATAACCCATCTGATATTTATTTTATGCATTAAAATAAACTAAAAATAGTATTATTCTGCTTTAGAACAAATGGCATTACAAGTCCACTATTAATCTTTTAAAAAATATGCTCCAATGTCTTATTCATGCATAAATGTGTGTATATGTGTAGCGCTCTATGTAAGGGCAAATTCTTAGTACTAAATTCTTAGGACAAGTACTGTGTTAAGGAGTTTATGCATTATTAATATCCATCATTCCACATATTTTATAAATAGAAACTGTGGACTAGGAGGTTTTAGAAGTTGGTTAGCGAGGAAAAAGCAGTGTTTAAAGATGGACATTAGTGTTTAAAAGTATATATAATGCCTACAAATTTCTTGCTATTAAGAACAACTCATTCTCTAATTCAGACTTGTTATTGTTATTATATTTTAAATAACATTACACATAGATATTGTTTCACAACCAACCATAATTTAATCAATCATTTCCTATTTAGGCTATTGTCAGCTCCTTCAGTTCAGTTCAGTCGCTAAGTCATGTCCAACTCTTTGTGACCCCATGAATCGCAGCATGGCAGGCCCCCCTGTCCATCACCAATTCCAAGAGTTCACACAAACTCATGTCCATAGAGTCAGTGATGCCATCCAGGATAACATCGTCTGTCGTCCACTTCTCCTCCTGCCCCCAATCCCTCCGAGAATCAGGGTCTTTCCCAATGAGTCAACTCGTCACATGAGTGGCCAAAGTATTGGAGTTTCAGTCTCAGAATTAGTCCTTCCAATGAACACCCAGGACTGATTTCCTTTAGGATGACTGGTTGGATCTGCTTGTAGTCCAAGGGACTCTCAAGTCTTTTCCAACACCACAGTTCAAAAGCATCAATTCTTCAGTGCTCAGCTTTCTTCACAGTCTAACTCTCACATCCATACATGACCACTGGAAAAAACATAGCCTTGACTAGACGGACCTTTGTGTCAAGGTAATACCTCTGATTTTCAATATTCTATCTAGGTTTGTCATAACTATCCTTCCAAGGAGTAAGTTTTTAATTTTATGGCTGCAATCACCATCTGCAGTTATTTTGGAGCCCCTCAAAATAAAGCCTGACACTGTTGTCACTGTTTCCCCATCTATTTCCCATGAAGTGATGGGACAGGATGCCATGATCTTTTTTTTCTGAATGTTGAGCTTTAAGCCAACTTTTTCACTCTCCTCTTTCAATTTCTTCAAGAAGCTTTTTAGTTCCTCTTCACTTTCTGCCATAAGGGTGTTGTCATCTGCATACCAGAGGTTATTGACATTTCTCCTGGCAATCTTGATTCCAGCTTGTGCTTCTTCTACCCCAGCGTTTCTCATGATGTACTCTGCTTAGAAGTTAAATAATCAGGTGACAATATACAGCCGTGACATACTCCTTTTCTTATTTGGAACCAGTCTGTTGTTCCATGTCCAGTTCTAACTGTTGCTTCCTGACCTTCACTCAGGTTTCTCAAGAGGCAGGTCAGGTAGTCTTGTATTCCTATCTCTCTCAGAATTTTCCACAGTTTATTGTGATCCACACAAAGGCTTTGGCATAGTCAATAAAGCAGAAATAGATGTTTTTCTGGAACTCTCTTGCTTTTTTGATGTTCCAGTGGATGTTGGCAATTTGATCTTTGGTTCTTCTGCCTTTTCTAAAACCAGCTGGAAGTTCACGGTTCACATACTGCTGATGTCTGGCTTGGAGAATTTTGAGCATTACTTTAGTAGTGTGTGAGATGAGTGCAATTGTGCAGTAGTTTGAGCATTTTTTGGCATTGTCTTTTTTGGGATTGGAATGAAAACTGACCTTTTCCAGTTCTGTGGTCACTGCTGAGTTTTCCAAATTTGCTGGCATATTGAGTGCAGCACTTTCACAGCATCTCATCTTTCAGGATTTGAAATAGCTCAACTGGAATTCCATCACCTCCACTAGCTTTGCTTGTAGTGATGCTTTCTAAGTCCCATTTGACTTCACATTCCAGGATGTCTGGCTCTAGGTGAGTGATCACACCCTAGTGATTATCTTGGTCATGAAGATCTATTTTGTACAGGTTTTCTGTGTTTTCTTGCCATCTCTTCTTAATATCTTCTGCTTCTGTTAGGTCCATACCATTTCTGTACTTTATCAAGCCCATCTTTGCATGAAATATTCCTTTGGTATCTCTAATTTCCTTGAAGAGATCTCTAGTCTTTCCAGTTCTGTTGTTTCCTTCTATTTCTTTGCAATGAGGAAGGCTTTCTTTTCTCTCCTTGCTATTCTTTGGAACTCTGCATTCAGATGCTTACCTCTTCCCTTTTCTCCTTTGCTTCTCTTCTTGTCACAGCTATTTGTAAGGCCTCTTCAGACAGCCATTTTGCTTTTTTGCATTTCTTTTCCATGGGGATGGTCTTGATCCCTGTTTCCTGTACAGTGTCATGAGGCTCATTCCATAGTTCATCAGGCACTCTGTCTATCATATCTAATCTCTTAAATATATTTCTCACTTCCACTGTATAATAATAAGAGATTTGATTTAGGTCATACCTGAATGGTCTAGTGGTTTTCCTTATTTTTTTCAGTTTAAGTCTGAATTTGGCAATAAGGAGTTCAGGATCCGAGCCACAGTCAGATCCCAGTCTTGTTTTTGCTGACTGTGTAAAGCTTCTTCCTCTTTGGCTACAAAGAATATAATCAATCTGATTTCAGGGTTGACCATCTGGTGATGTCCATGTGTCGAGTCTTCTCTTGTGTTGTTGGAAGAGTGTATTTGCTATGACCAGTGTGTTCTCTTGGCAAAACTCTATTAACCTTGCCTTGCTTCATTCCATACCCCAAGGTCAAATTTGCCTGTTACTCCAGGTGTTTCTTGACGTCCTACTTTTGCATTTCAGTCCCCTATAATGAAAAGTACATCTTTTTTGGGTGGTAGTTCTAAAAGGTCTTGTAGGTTTTCATATAACTGTTCAATTTCAGCTTCTTCAGCATTACTGTTTGGGACATAGGCTTGGATTACCATGGTATTGAATGGTTTGCCTTGGAAATGAACAGAGATCATCTGTCTTTTTTGAGATTGCATCCAAGTACTGCATTTCTGTATTAATCAAAATTATTTAAGGAAGAAATTATTTACAAAGGATCCAAAACATTAGAAATTATATCTAATATGGGAAAATGCTTAAGACATACAAAAAGAAGTGTCTCCCGAGTAAAAATTAAAACAAGAAAAAAAAAACCAACCCAGATCTAGTCTCCTCTAGCTAAAACCTTCTGATGATTTTGCATTTTATTGAAAATAAAATCCTAATTACTTAAAATTATCTACAATGTGCTACAGAAACTGATTTCTCTTTTTACTATTCTCTTGCTTACTCCATTTTAAACATACTGATCTTACTGAACATAGTTACTGCATTCTGAACATGCTAGACTTCAAATGTGAAAAACATTGCTGCCCTGGATTTTTAGTTTAACTGTCCCTTTATTGGAAAGATTTTGTTTTCCAGATATCTACTTACCCTCTTAACAAATTTTTAAATTTCCTCCCCTTCACCAATCTTTGCTCAGATACCATATTTTCCATGACGCTTAGTCTGGTTATCTTATACAGTAACAAATCCATATTCTAGAATTATTGATATCCTTTTCTTCCTTTCTCTCCCTAAATAAATATATAGATATTGATAGCTGTAAATATCTACACTATTGTCTAATATATTTATATGATTTGTAAAGCCAAGGAGAAATACAACAGCCATAGGAAAGGAATTACCTCAATTACCTCAAGGAATTACCATAATTACCTCAATGGAGATACAGACTGGAGTCATTGCTAAAAGACATTAATCTTCCAGAGGTATGACAAATAAATCCAACCAAGGCACTACTGAATTCATTCAATTGCAAAAATTTGAAAGCTAAGAAGTAGAAATCTGGTATTAAATATCACAATGAAAATTCAATCCAGCACTACTTCACACATCAGTATACATTCACAGTCCCAGATCCCAACTGAAGAAGGACCTTGAAGAAGGACCCTGAAGAAGGACCCTGCACTCCCTCTAAAGCTATGCATTAAATATTTCTCTAATCTGACCAGAGTACGTCATGAAAAATGTCAGGCTGGATGAATTACAACCTGGAATCAAATTTGCCAGGAGAAATATCAATAACCTCAGATATGCAGATGACACCATCCTTATGGCAGAAAGCAAAGAATTGAAGAGTCTCTTGATGCAAGTGAAAGAGAAAGAGAGTGAAGAAGCTGGCTTAAAACTCTACATTCAAAAAATGAAGATTATTGCATCTGGTCCCATCATCTCATTGCAACTAGATGGGGAAACAATGGAACCAGTGAGAAACTTGTTTTTCTTGGGCTCCAAAATCACTGCATATGGTGATTGCAGACACTAAATTAAATCACGCTTGTTCCTTGGGAGGAAAGCTATGACCAACCTAGACAGCATCTTAAAAGCAGACTGATTATCTTGCTGACAAATGTCCATTTAGTCAAAGCTATGGTTTTTCCAGTGGTGATGTATGGATGTGAGAGTTTGCCCATAAAGAAAGCTGAGCACTGAAAAATTGATGCCTTTGAACTGTGGTGTTGGAGAAGACTCTTGAGAGTCCCTTGGACTGCAAGTAAACCAAACTGGTCAATCCAAAAGGAAATCAGTTCTGAATAGTCATTGGAAGGACTGATGCTGAAACTGAAGCATCCATACTTTGGTCACCTGGTGCGAAGAACTGACTCATTGGAAAAGACTCTGATGCTGGGAAAGATTGAAAACAGGAGGAAAAGGGGATGACAGCGGATGAAATGTTTGGATGGTGTCACTGACTTGATGGACATGAGTTTGAGCAAGCCCCAGAGCTTGGTGATGGACAGGGAAGCCTGGCATCCTGCTGTCCATGGAGTTGCGAAGAGTCGGACATGTTTTAGCAACTGAACTGAACTCCTCAACATAGATGGAATAATCCTCTCACCATTATCGTATGAAATATGCTTTCTATAGACCCTGTGTATAAAAATATTTTGCATCTGTACTTGCTCTCTGCGATGGTCCAGTCTCTGTGGAGCGTGTTTTTCTCTAAATCTGAATAAATGCATTTCTTACTTATCACTTTGTCTCTGAATTCTTTCTGCAATGAGATATCAAGAACTAGAGCTTCATTAGGTCCTAAAACCAGGTAATGGGTTTCCCCTGGGTTTGATTCCCATCCATGTGGGTTCAAGTCTCAGACTGGGTTTTGGCTAAATTTGAGTCCCAGCATATGTGTCCCAGCATATGGTTCCCAGCATATGTGTTCAAGTCCCAATCTGAGGTAAACCATTTCAGAAGGAGATTGAAACTTGATCTTTTAAATAACAGTGGTACCAAGGTTCCAGGTCTTCATGGAGCTAAGAAGGGGAAAAGTCGGCTCTGGGTCTTTCATTGGCCACAAAGACCGTGAACCTACAGAAAAAAAAAAAAAAAAAACACAACAAGATAGTTGCAAATTTAAAGTTTATTCAGGATCTACTAGGATGAAAGCCTTGGAGACGACCATTCAGCAGCTGCTCTGAAGTGGTAGGAGAGTAGCCAGTATAGATATATGAATTTGCTTGGCAAGGTAATATACATATATAGTCAAGTACACATCTGGTAAATGATTACTGCTAATTGCTGGGGTCCAGCCCCGGTGGATCCAGGGTGATTTGAAGGGGAGACAGAGTAGACGAGGATAAAACTTATTTATTTATTAATATAAGATTAGATTAGGAAGAAATAGTGTAGCAGGAAAATTAAGTGGAGAAAAGAGGTTGAATAATTTGGTTTACGTGGAAAGCCAATAAAGTTCCAGACAAGGAGCTTGCACCATCTACGTTAGGCCACTGGCATCCGTTTGAATATTGGAGAGTGCCCCGCCTTGGGCTCTCTCTCTTATGGATCTTAGAAGCTGGGACAAGTAAGTAGACATGGCGAGCCTCCAAGCCCCAGATGGGAATTTAGCCTGAAATTAGAGTAAAGAGGAGACATGGGGGAAACCAGTCCAGCGACTTTCCCGGCCTCTATTGTCTAGAAAGGCCTTTTATACCTTTTTGATTGTACATAGAGATCAATGGGTAATACAAAGTTATGCAGCATTAGCAGCCCAGACTCTTATCAAAACCAGGCTTTTCTCTCTGCATAACTAGTTGTATACACAAGTCTTAGGTGATTTACATCATCTTCCAGCCAAAAGGGCCAATTAACATTTTACAGTCCTTTTCTGATAAGGTTTGTCAACCAGAAGACTTATTTGTGTTGTTCTTCCCAAAGTCTGGTGCCACTCTCAGAAAGCACTAAATAAAGTTACATTCTTACATAGCAAAGATACAGCAATTTATAACAAGTAAAAGGAGTACAGTGATTTATAACAAAAGAAAAGTAATTAACTCAAAAGTCTAGTGTTGCTAACATCAAAACTATTATATATCTTTTTCCATATCCCGTTTACATTGATTAACAACCTCCCAGGTGCCTAAAAGATAAAAAATATAGAGGTCTGGCAGCAATCATTGAGTCAACAGTGAAATCCATCACCAATATGATTTTTGGCTCTTTAGAAAAGGCTCTGTATCTTTAAGATGTTGTTAAGCTTTGTGTCTCTCGAGGTTGGGGGGCTGCAAGCAATTCACATGCTGTAAGAGGTCCAGGGGAACCTGTTAGGCAAGCTAGAGAGTTATCAGACGGGGTTTAACTGAAACATCCCTTTCAAGTGCAGAAGACTAAAGCCCTGAGTTGACTTTTTCCAGAGTGTGTCAGAAGAGTGGAAAAGCAAAGTACAAAGGCTGGCATATTTTTGGTTTTGGGGGTACATGCTCAGGAAATAATAGGGGGGAAACCTGAGGCCTGATTCGCCTTGCCCATCAAGGCCTCTGCCTCATGACCTTGTCACAGGTGGGATTCCTCACGCTGGCTCCCGGAAGCTAATCACACACCAAAAAAAAGTATCTCACATTGGTGATTTGAGTGCTCTTCTGTTATGTGACGATGCAAGAATCTGAGGTCATTGGAATTCTTCTGAGACATCCCTCTTAACCCTGTAGGGGGCCCATTGTTGCTGCGGCTCAATTGAGAAGTCATCTTGGACTCTGCAACCTTGTGGACTGTAGTATGCCAGGCTCCTCTATCCTCTAGTATCTCCCAGAGTTTGCTCTGATTTACACTTCATGGGATCACAAAGAGCTGAGCACGACTGAGCGACCAACACTTCACTTCATGTCCATTGAGTTGCTGACTCAATGATCATCTTATCCTTTGATGCCTCCTTCTCCTTTTGGCTTCAGTCTTTCCCATCATCCCATCAAAGTCTTGCTCGTAGAATGTCTCATCTTTTTTTTCTCATCTTGAATTCCTGTCAGATCACACTGTCCTTGGGCAAGGTGGGTTTCAATTTAACCCTTTGTGTAACTACAACACTGTTCCTTTAGTTTTATTCAACAATTTCCTTTCCTTCACTGCAAATAAAGTAGAATTAAATTAGGTTCTAAGGTCTTTTGTCAATAAGCAAACATATTTTAGGCTACTGTGTGTATGAGTCATCATAAACAGCTTCTACACTAGCACAGAAATTAATTTCAAATTTCATTTGAAAGCCTCTGGTTTCCTTTCCCACTTCCTCCTAAAGCCCATGCTTGGTTTGTGGCACAAATCATATATTGCCCATGACATCTACTTATGGCCATCACCAACATGATGCCAAGACTTCCTGCTCAGTTCTAATGCCTTAACTCCAACCCTTTTCTGGTCTGGTCCTCTCTTCTCTCTTTCACCAACACCACTATGATTTGACTCTCCATTGTTTGCCTCATGATATATTATCTAATGACCTTCTTTTTAATCTTTGCAATAATATTCTTGATTCCTGTTTTTAAGGCATATAATTTTAAAACTGTCAGGCCATGCTTGCTCTGCTTCCCAACTCCACTCATTCAGAGTAAAGGCAACAAGAAACCACATAACAACCCCAGGACCCATATGCTCTCTTTTTCATACTGTCTCTCATTCAGTCTGTTCTAGTCTCATGTATTCCTGATTTTCCTTGAACTTCCAGGGTAGCTGCTTTGTTGTTGTTGTTTCTTTTTTTCCTGGCATCAATGTTTTTGCCTAGAAAGTCCTATGATAGGCATCTTTACCATCAGGCTTTTGTTAAAACTGGTTAGTTTTTCCTGACAACCTTTTAAAAAATGTGTCCTCTGTACTCTCCATTTCAGCTTTTATTTTTCATTGCATCATGTTTTACCTTCTACATACTATATGGAACTTTTCTCTTCTGTTATTAACTATTTTCCATATCTCCTCATCATTCTTACTTGACAGTAAGCTCCAGGAAAAGAGAATTTTATTGTGTGTACGCGTGTGTGTTTCTTAATACTATATTCCAGATGCTTTTATAGTGACCGATACACACAATAAATATCTATAGGCTTAGATGAATGTAAGTTAGACCACTTTAAGAGCAATAGTAATTTATAGCAGACAGCTTCTTCATTTCTTCATGCACACACAAACACACACAAGCTACTGAACCAATAAGAATCTCCTCCTAATACCTCAATATCTGAACATAAAAAAAGTGAAATAACTGTATTAAACTTCAAGAAACATAAAGAAGATATTCAATAATACATGATGGATCTGATATATTGGACAGGATCTCTCAGTAACATCATTCACTTTTTGATTGATTGCTATAAGAGAAGAACATTTAGACCTCCATAAATACATATTTAAGTCAATATTTAGATAAATTAAAATGGCAACTTCTCACCATACAGAGATAACAATGGGTTTTGAGGGAAAGGGTTTCTAACTGAAGGTAAAAATGTAACTACATAGTGACATTATATCAGTCAGACGTTGTTAATACAGGAGGGCAAAGTAGAAAATAATGAAATCAGAGAAAGTAAGAATCAAAGTGGGGACAGTAATAGAAGCATCTTTAGAAGTGTCCATTTATAATTGACTCTACTAAATATATTTTGGTTATAACATAAAGAATTAACATATGTGAAATACAATTATGAGGTAAATAGTCTTGAATTGGTAAATTAACTGTGTAGAAAGAAAGAAAAATTCTAATAACTTCTATGTTTATGAATGTGTTGGTGTTAGTCGCTCAGTTGTGTCTGACTATTTGCAACACCATGGACTCTGCAGCCTGCTCGGTTCCTCTATTCATGGAATTCTCTAGGCAAGAATACTGGAGTCGGTAGCCATTCCTTTCTCCAGGAGATCTTCTTCACCCATGGATCAAACCCAGGTCTCCTGCATTGCAGGCTGATTCTTTACTGTCTGAGCCACTAAGGAAGCCCCATGTTCATGGGTATTTGGGGCTAATACAAGGATGATAGCATCTTGTACAGAGTATGTTGTAGCAAAAAAGACACAGATATTCCGAGAGAGGCAATTATTTTATTTGGAGTATGTTGGGCTTTAATGCCTTTGAGATAGACAAACAGAAGACTCGAGAATATGGATGGTAACTGAAAAAAAGAAAGCAGGTGATATGCCTGGAAAGTGATTAGAGTTAGAAATGAAGACTATAAGTTAAAGTTGATTGCTTTCCATGATAAAAGATTATAGTGGTGACCAAGTGATTAAGGTGATGGACTAGAAATCCACTGGGGTATCCTTGCACAGGTTCAAATCCTGCCCTATCTTTGGGCTTCCCTGGTGGCTCACATGATAAAAAATCTGCCTGCAATCTGGGAGACCTGGGCTCGATCCCTGGGTAGGGATGATCCCCTGAAGGAGGGCATGGCAACCAGCTCCAGTATTCTTTCCTGGAGAATCCTCATGGACAGAGGAGCCTGGGGGAATGAGCTATAGTCCATGGAGTCACAAAAAATCAGACATGACTGAGTGACGAGGCATAGCACAGGGGAAATGTAGACCTCAAAGAATCCTCAAAAGTAGCCAAGATAGTAGGAAGAAAATATAACAAAATGAGATACCATGGAATACAAGGGCAAATGATACTCCACAGATGAAAGAATGATCAGAACATTTTACTGTTGCTCAAGCAAAAACTAAAACAAAATAAAACAAGCAAAATAGAAATTGAATTTTGCCCTTTGGACTTAAGAACACTTAGATTACTCATGACCTTATTTAGATAGGTTCAACAGGTTAGACAAAATACAGGTTAAATATGAAATATGTTTCAAAATTTTAATACTATGCAATTTCAAGTTATTGTTTTAAAGTACTGTGTATTTTCAAGGAGAGTGAAAAAGTTGGCTTAAAACTCAGCATTCAAAAAACTAAGATAATTGCATACAGTCCCATTCTTCTTGGCAAATAGATGGGGAAATAGTGGAAACAGTAGTAGACTTTATTTTGGAGGGCTCCAAAATCACTGCAGATGGTGACTGCAGTCATGAAATTAAATCATGCTAGCTCCTTGGGAGGAAAGCTATGACCAACCTAGACAGCATATTAAAAAGCAGAGGCATTGGCAACAAAGGTCCATCTAGTCAAAGCTACAGTTTTTCCAGTAGTCATGTATGGATATGACAGTTGGACTATAAGAAAGCTGAGCACCAAAGAATTGATGCTTTTGAACTGTGGTGTTGGAGAAGACTCTCGAGAGTCCCTTGGACTGCAAGAAGATCAAACCAGTCAATTCAAAGTGAAATCAGTCCTGAGTATTCATTGGAAGGAATGATGTTGAAGCTCCAATACTTTGACCACTTGATGCGAAGACGTGACTCATTTGAAAAGACCCTGATGCTAAAAAAGATTGAAGGCAGAAAGAGAGGGGGATTACAGAGGATGAGATGGTTGGATGGCATCACCGACTCAATGGACATGAGTTTGAGCAAACCCCAGGAGTTGGTGATGGACAGGGAGGCCTGGCGTGCTACAGTCCATGGGGTTGCAAGAGTCGGACACAACTGAGCAACTGAACTGATATACTTTCAAACTGTTAACCAGTATTAGAGTTATGAAAAAAATATTTGATAAACTTTACAACATAGTGGACTGCACTGAAAATATAAATGCTTTAGATTCTAACTAGCATACCATTTTGACATGCATTATACAGCAGTAAAATGTGACTATTCTCTAGTAAAGTACAATACTGTTTATAATATTATAAAAATAAAGATATATGATATTGCATAATGACAGAATGAATTTTTAGATGATTTCTCAACCAGAAAGTGACTCATTTTGCTAAAAGGGTTTCTCAAATAGGCCCTCACTGATATAGTACTTGGAGAATACTGGTGATGTAGAGGATAAAAGCAGACATTAAAGCTGATGTACCATCAGGAAGACCATAAGGAAACAGAAACAGCTGAAGTCAGATCCACTGGCAATTGATATCTGTAATAAGTATAGGATAAAATTAAAATGCTTAGAAATAATTTGTTGAAAAATCTACTGAGCTATTTTAAAAGGAAGATTGTACAAAGCCTCATATAGAAGTCCAGAGAAATGCTCTGCATTAACAAAGTCACTGACTAAATGATAGGCAGTAGAAACCTAAGAAAAAATGATGAAGTTCCAGTAGGATCCAGAAGAATGCTCTGCTCTGACTATCCCCTTGAAATTCATTTAAGGATTCATGTCAGACTTTTCTGTAAGGTAATGGTGGAAATATTTTAGTCTTGGTAGGTACCAGAATTTGGTTGACTGTGATTCAGCTTTTTTGCTAAAATTATTTTATAAACTAACTTGGAAAAAGTTAATAATAAAAAGGTCCCAATCCTAGTCAGTGACATTATAGGAATGACAGAGAGAAGGCAGAAGAAAGGAGGCACAATCTAGTGGCATTTACAAGCCAGATACCACAGACTAGCTCATGACAGTATCCTTTACCAGTAATGTGTTAAAGAAACTACTGGCTCCATAATATCTCTTCATTATATTTTGATTAGTAGATTTTTATAGAAATTGGTAAAAGGATTGAGTTTGGCCTTTAGATGGTTAGGATGGAATTGAAATGGTCTACTTGCACACAGGTGAGGGAACATTCATAATCATAGGGAGAAACCCTTAATCCACTAACATCTTGCGGTTGTCTCTATATGGATTTGTGATAAATTTACCTAAATCCCTGACAGGCAGAATATGTAAACTTATGTCCAAGATTCTTTACGTGTATTAGTACAAAGACTTAGAAATTATAACCATAAAACTAACACATTATATTAATGACATAATCAAAGATATTTAAATGATATTTATTTCAATATGTATTTTATCAATAAATCAGGTCTATTATAATGTCATACCAAAATATATAATTCTTATTTTAAAAATAAACCTCTATTAATTCTAAATAATACTAGTCATTTTTAAATATATACAAAATGATTTAAACAACAATTGGACAGTATAGTCAAGATCATAATATATAGAATTACCAAAAAAGACCTGAGTATTCCTTTCGTGATGAGTTTATGTCAATTATTCTATATTTTACATGAACATTATTTGGAAATGTGACATATTTAATCAAATCATTGTTAAAATACTATAGAATAAATGCATTTCATTTCTTTTTTTCTGTTGCATCTCTGTTAATATGGCATTGGTAAGGAAAAAAAAAGAAAAAAACAGCATCTTGGGGAATAAATTTGAAGCATAAGTCTACTCTAGATTCATAAAACAACACTGTGGGAAGTCCTGAAAATAGTGTGGGAGGAGGAAACAAAAGAAAAACTAATGAGGAAGAAAGTTGAGAAGTTAAAGAATTATAGAATAGTAAAAGCACAGCAATTTATGTAGGAGTGCAGTTAAAGGAATCTTATAAAGCCTTTGACCTTAATTCTCAGCTGTTCTGAAATTAAATGAAAGAAAGTATTTTATTTTCCTTAGTGGTTAAATGGATGGATTGGATCAGCTGATCTCAAAGCACTCTTCTAACTTGAATTTCTTATGCTTCCAGGAATTAAAGTTACTATTAATTATCACATAATAAATGGAAATGTTAAATGATGAAAAATATCAGGAAACTACTTTCACACTGTTTCTGTGAACAAAGTGTATTCATCCCTAGTGGTGCATTGAATAACGTCAACCTCAAAAAAACCTTGAGGAAGTATGTGAACTGTAACTCATTATTTAATGCCTGGGAATATTACTCCACTTGGAAATGCCCCACTACACCCAATGAATTACATATACCTTAGATAAAGATCAAATTTTTCTAATAGCTTGGTTTGTTATCAATAAACATTTATTGATTAATCAACCACACACAAACACATTTTTCTCATTAAGCTGACTTTCTCCTCTTCCCAATAGATATAGATTATGGATATCTAGATACAGACACAGGTCTTCCCCAGTGCCTCAGTGGTAAAGAATCTGCCTGCAATGCAGAAGACACTGGTTTGCCTCCTGGGCCAGGAATATCCCCTGAAGGAGGAAATGGCAACCCACTCCAGTATTCTTACCTGAGAAATTCCATGGACAGAGGAGCTTACAGTTCATGGGGTCACAAAAGAGTCAGACAAGACTTAGCAATTAAATACCAGACAGAAAGAGAAAGAAACTAATAGTTAATGAGAGACAATGGCCTTAGCCTAGAAAAAGTGGGAGGTATTAATGCTACTATATTAAGTTCTAAAGGCAAATTATGCAATCTAAACTTCAAAACTCACTGCAGGATGGGCTTTTTATCCCTGTCAACTTGAGGAACGTCCTACTACTTTTTTTTTTCTTTTTTTAAAATTTTTATTTATTTATTTATTTTTTAATTTTAAAATCTTTAATTCTTACATGCGTTCCCAAACATGACCCCCCCTCCCACCTCCCTCTCCATAACATCTCTCTGGGTCATCCCCATGCCCCAGCCCCAAGCATGCTGCATCCTGCGTCAGACATAGACTGGCGATTCAATTCTTACATGATAGTATACATGTTAGAATTCCCATTCTCCCAAATCATCCCACCCTCTCCCTCTCTCTCTGAGTCCAAAAGTCCGTTTTACACATTTGTGTCTTTTTTCCTGTCTTGCATACAGGGTCGTCATTGCCATCTTCCTAAATTCCATATGTATGTGTTAGTATACTGTATTGGTGTTTTTCTTTCTGGCTTACTTCACTCTGTATAATTGGCTCCAGTTTCATCCATCTCATCAGAACTGATTCAAATGAATTCTTTTTAACAGCTGAGTAATACTCCATTGTGTATATGTACCACAGCTTTCTCATCCATTCATCTGCTGATGGACATCTAGGTTGTTTCCATGTCCTGGCTATTATAAACAGTGCTGCGATGAACATTGGGGTACATGTGTCTCTTTCAATTCTGGTTTCCTCTGTGTGTATGCCCAGCAGTGGGATTGCTGGGTCATAAGGTAGTTCTATTTGCAATTTTTTAAGGAATCTCCACACTGTTCTCCATAGTGGCTGTACTAGTTTGCATTCCCACCAACAGTGTAGGAGGGTTCCCTTTTCTCCACACCCTCTCCAGCATTTATTGCTTGCAGATATTTGGATCGCAGCCATTCTGACTGGTGTGAAGTGGTACCTCATTGTGGTTTTGATTTGCATTTCTCTAATAATGAGTGATGTTGAGCATCTTTTCATGTGTTTGTTAGCCATCCATATGTCTTCTTTGGAGAAATGTCTATTTAGTTCTTTGGCCCATTTTTTGATTGGGTCGTTTATTTTTCTGGAATTGAGCTGCAGAAGTTGCTTGTATATTTTTGAGATTAGTCGTTTGTCAGTTGCTTCATTTGCTTCATTTGCTTCTATTTAGTTCTTTGGCCCATTTTTTGATTGGGTCGTTTATTTTTCTGGAATTGAGCTGCAGAAGTTGCTTGTATATTTTTGAGATTAGTCGTTTGTCAGTTGCTTCATTTGCTTATTTTCTCCCATTCAGAAGGCTGTCTTTTCACCTTGCTTATATTTTCCTTTGTTGTGCAGAAGCTTTTAATTTTAATTAGATCCCATTTGTTTATTTTTGCTTTTATTTCCAGAATTCTGGGAGGTGGATCATAGAGGATCCTGCTGTGATTTATTTCTGAGAGTGTTTTGCTTATATTCTCCTCTAGGAGTTTTATAGTTTCTGATCTTACATTTAGATCTTTAATCCATTTTGAGTTTATTTTTGTGTACGGTGTTAGAAAGTGATCTAGTTTCATTCTTTTACAAGTGGTTGACCAGTTTTCCCAGCACCACTTGTTAAAGAGATTGTCTTTACTCCATTGTATATTCTTGCCTCCTTTGTCAAAGATAAGGTGTCCATATGTGTGTGGATTTATCTCTGGGCTTTCTATTTTGTTCCATCATGAGAAATGCTGGGCTGGAGAAAGCACAAGCTGGAATCAAGATTGTTGGGAGAAATATGAATAACCTCAGATATGCAGATGACACCACCCTTATGGCAGAAATTGAAGAGGAACTAAAGAGCCTCTTGATGAAAGTGAAAAAGGAGAGTGAAAAAGTTGGGTTAAAGCTCAACATTCAGAAAACGAAGATCATGGCATCTGGTCCAATCACTTCATGGGAAATAGATGGGGAAACAGTGGAAACAGTGTCAGACTTTATTTTGAGAGGCTGCAAAATCACTGCAGATGGTGACTGCAGCCATGATATTAAAAGACACTTATTTCTTGGAAGGAAAGTTGTGACCAACCTAGACAGCATATTCAATAGCAGAGACTACTTTGCCAACAAAGGTCCATCTAGTCAAGGCTATGGTTTTTCCAGTGTTCATATATGGATGTGAGAGTTGGACTGTGAAGAAAGCCAAGCACCAAGAAATTGATGCTTTTGAACTGTGTTGTTGGAGAAGACTCTTGAGAGTCTCTTGGACTGCAAGGAGATCCAACCAGCCCATTCTAAAGGAGATCAGCCCTGGGTGTTCTTTGGAAGGACTAATGCTAAAGCTGAAACTCCAATACTTTGGCCAGCTCATGTGAAGAATTGGCTCATTGGAGCAGACTCTGATGCAGGAGGGATTGGGGGCAGGAGGAGAAGGGGACGAAAGAGAATAAGATGGCTGGATGGCATCACTGACTCAATGGACATTAGTTTGAGTGAACTCCGGGAGTTGGTGATGGACAAGGAGGCCTGGCGTGCTGCAATTTATGCAGTTGCAAAGACTTGGACACTATTGAGCAACTGAACTGAACTGAACGCTAATCTAAAATTTCAGAAAATGTTAAGTAAAAGGAAAGGTGGCCAAAGTGTTAAGATTACCTAGTTTGAAAATTACTTTTCTATTCATGATTGAACATAAAATTTTAGGAAAAATAAAAATCAATTTCAATAGAATGGAAGAAAATAAGTTGTTTATGAAATATATGGTTAGACATAAAGAAAAAACAGGATAAAAAAAGAAAAAAACAGGATATAAAGAAAAAACTAAAATCAAAATGATATGAAGATTAATAAAATAAGAAAAGGCTGCAAAGAGCCCTGTAATGCCAAGCAATTTAAACATCAATCTTTGAGAGCTATATTTATAAATGTTGTCCTAATGAAACAATGAAATTTTAAAAAAAGATCATTATATAAAACAGCAGTTCAGTTCAATTCAGTCACTAAGTCCAGTCTGACTGTTTGTGACCCTATAGACCAGCACGCCAGGCTTCCCTGTGTATCTCCAACCCCCTGAACTTACACAAACTCATGTCCATCGAGTTGGTGATACCATTGAAACATCTCATCCTCTGTCATCCCCTTCTCCTCCCTCCAATCATTTCCAGCATCAGGGTCTTTTCCAGTGAGTCAGTTATTTGCATCAGATGGCCAAAGTATTGGAACTTCAGCTTTAGCATTAGTCCTTCCAATGAATACTCAGGACTGAATCCCTTGAGAATTGACTGGTTGGATTTCCTTGCAGTCCTCAAGAGTCTTCTCCAACACCACAGTTCAAAAGCATCAATTCTTCGGTGCTCGGCTTTCATTATGGTCCAACTCTCACATTCATACGTGACTACTGGAAAAACCATAGCTTTGATTAGATGGACCTTTGTCAGCAAAGTAATCTGTCTGCTTTTAATATGCTGTCTAGGTTTGTTATAGCTTTCCTCCCAAGGAGCAAGCATCATTTAATAGCATGTCTGCAATCACCATCTGCAGTGATTCTAGAGCCCAAGAAAATAAAGTCTCTCACTGTAACCTTTGTTTTCCTATCCATTTGCCATGAAGTAATGGGACCAGATGCCATGATTTTCAATTTTTGATGGCTGAGTTTTAAACCAGCTTGTTGAACCTCCTCTTTCACTTTCATCAAGAGACTCTTTAATTCTTTGCTTTCTGCCATAAGGGTGATGTCATCTGCATATCTGAGATTATTGACATTTTTCCCAGAAACCTTGATTCCAGCTTGTGCTTCATCCAGGCTGACATTTACCACGTTGCACTCTGCATATAAGTTAAATAAGTAGGGTGACAATATATAGTCTTGGCATACTCCTTTCCTGATTTGGAACCAGTCTGTTGTTCCATGTTCACTTGTAACTGTTGTTTCTTGACCTGCATACAGATTTCTCAAGAGGCAGGTCAGGTGGTCTAGTATTCCAATCTCTTTAAGAATTTTTCACAATTTATTGTGGTCCACACAGTCAAAGGCTTTGGCATAGTCAATAAAGCAGAAGTAGATGTTTTTCTGGAACTCTTGTGCTTTTTTGATGATCCAGTGGACGTTGGCAAATTGATCTCTGGTCCTTCTGCCTTTGCTAAATCCAGCTTGAACATCTGGAAGTTCATGGTTTATGTACTATTGAAGCCTGGTTTGGAGGATTTTGAGTATTATTTTGCTAGCATGTGAGATGAGTATAATTGTCTGGTAGTTTGAATATTCTTAGGCATTGCCTATTTGGGACTGGGATGAAAAGTGACTTCTCCCAGTCCTGTGGCCACTGCTGAGTTTTCCAAATTTGCTGACATTTTGAGTGCAGCACTTTAACAGCATAATTTTTTAGAATGTGAAATAGCTCAATGGAATTCCATCACCTCCATAGCTTTGTTCATAGTGATAATTCCTAAGGCCCACTTTCCCCCTCATTCCATAGTAAATATGTCTTCAAAAGTGAAATGTTACACATCTGTCTGAAATAAAAATACCATAAAATCAACATTATTATAAAATTTATTAATTTTGAAAAAATGAATTTTAATTAATAAATATATACTTGCTGATATGATTTGATATACCTATAGATTGAAAATTTATTAAAGCCCAATGTTGTGATTACTCACCAAGAGCCAGACACCCTGGAATGAGAAGTCAAGTGGGCCTTAGGAAGCATCACTATGAACAAAGCTAATGGAGGTGATGGAATTCCAGGTGAGCCATTTCAAATCCTGAAAGATGATGCTGTGAAAGTGCTGCACTCAATATGCCAGCAAATTTGGAAAACTCAGCAGTGGCCACAGGACTGGAAAAGGTCAGTTTTCATTCCAATCCCAAAGAAAGGTAATGCCAAAGAATGCTCAAACTACCACATAATTGCACTTATCTCACACGCTAGTAAAGTAATGCTTCAAATTCTCCAAGCCAGGCTTCAGCAATACGTGAACCATGAACTCCCTGATGCTCAAGCTGGTTTTAGAAAAGGCAGAAAAACCAGAGATCAAATTGCCAACATCCGCTGGATCCTGGAAAAAGCAAGAGAGTTCCAGAAACACATCTATTTCTGCTTTATTGACTATGCCAAAGCCTTTGACTGTGTGGATCACAATAAACTGTGGAAAATTCTGAAAGAGATGGGAATACCAGACCATCTGACCTGCCTGTTGTGAAACCTGTATGCAGGTCAGGAAGCAACAGTTACAACTGAACATGGAACAACAGACTGGTTCCAAATAGGAAAAGGAGTATATCAAGGCTGTATATTGTCACCCTGCTTATTTAACTTATCAGAGTACATTATGAGAAATGTGGGGCTGGAGGAAGCACAAAGCTGGAATCAAGATTGCCGGGAGAAATATCAATAACCTCAGATATGCAGATGACACCACCCTTATAGCAGAAAGTGAATAAGAACTAAAAGGCCTCTTGATGAAAGTGAAAGCGGAGAGTGAAAAAGTTGGCTTAAAGCTTAACATTCAGAAAACTAAGATCATAGCATCTGGTCCCATCACTTCATGGGAAATAGATGGGGAAACAGTAGAAAGAGTGGCCGACTTTATTTTTCTGGACTCTAAAATCATTGTAGGCGATGATTGCAGCCATGAAATTAAAAGACGCTTACTCCTTAGAAGGAAAGTTATGACCAACCTAGACAGCATATTAAAAAGCAGAGATGTTATTTTGCCAACAAAGTCTGTCTAGTCAAGGCTATGGTTTTTCCAATGATCATATATAGATGTGAGAGTTGGACTATAAAGAAAGCTGAGTGCAGAAAAACTGATGCTTTTGAACTGTGATGTTGGAGAAGACTCTTGAGAGTCTCTAAGACTGCAAGGAGATCCAATCAGTCCATCCTAAAGCAGATCAGTTCTGGGTGTACATTGGAAGGACTGATGCTGAAGCTGAAACTCCAATACTTTGGCCACCTGATGCAAAGAGCTGACTCATTTGAACGGACTCTGATGCTGGGAAAGATTGATGGCAGGAGGAGAAGGGGATGACAGAGGATGAGATGGTTTGATGGCATCACCAACTCAATGGACATGGTTTTGGGTAGACTCTGGCATTTGGCGATGGACAGGGAAGCCTGGCATGCTGCTGTTCAGGGGTCGCAAAGAGTTAGTCACTACTGAGAGACTGAACTGAACTGAACTGAACACTATCAGTATAAATTTTCTTATTATGTAAAGCTACTAAAATTACTATATCAAAGAAATACTGAATTGGAGGTGGTGGGAAGAAGAATTGGATGAAGACGATCAAAAAGGACTACAAACTTTCAGTTAAAAATAAATAATAACTAGAGATATAATTACTAGAGTTGTGATGAACAACATGATAAGCATAATTAACACTGCTATATGTCATTACAAAAGTTGTTGAGAGTAAATCTAGAGAATTTTCATCACACACAAAAAATTGTTTCCTTAATTTTGTATCTAAATGATATGATAGATGTTCACTACAATTATTGTGATAATCACTTCATGAATGTAAGTCAAATCATTATGCTATGCACCTTAACTCATACAGTGCTGGATAACAATTATATCTCATTAAAACTAGAAAAAATATTAATGTTAAATAGGTAAAATTATTTCAAATTTCTTTCACTAAAAAGCATTAAAATAAATCTTGCATACAAACACAAACACATCCACGCAAAGAGAAAAGGTGATTAGGATTGGCACAGGCTCACACAGTGATTATAGACATATTATTTTACAGGACACACACAAAAATCTTATATGTCTAAAAACAAATTGAGAACTCATGTTTCTGAGAATCCAAAGATTACATTGAAGGTGAACATTTTATAATAATTAAATACAACTTCAAATCTGAATAGCTGTGAAACCCACATAGGCCATAAAAAATTCTGCCCTGGTGCAGCACTATATAATCCTGTACTTTTTAGCTCCACTGATATATCATAATCACACTCCCATCATATGGCAGATGGATAGAGAAAGAGAGAAACACTACCAGAGAGGTTGAAAGGATTCACTGTGCTTCCCTACCAATTTAAGGATAGTTATTTTTTACTTTCCTTTTCTAACTTTTCATTGTTAATTCTTGTTGCCCTTTGATATTTATCAACCAGTTTCAAAAAATAACGATGTTATTTGGTAGGCAGATCGGCACAAAATAGATAGATTGGATTATTCCTTTTCCTCAGCAATTAAGATGTATATTACTGGAGTGGGTTGCCATTTCCTTCTCCAGGATTATACAGGGTTGGGGGGAAATACCAAATCATTCTATGACCTTAAATCATGACCCTAACTAATGCTAGACTTAATCATTGAAGGTAGACACAGTGTTTTAATTTCTGTACAAAGGATAGAAAGAGGAACTAAAACAAAAAACAGTAAAGGTTTATCGAGACATTGATCCATGACTTCTTTTTTGGATTACAAATGCTGGCATCAGTAACTTCATAGTTTTATTGAGCTCACTAGTCCTGATCATTCTCTTCCAAGATTTTTTTAAAAATAATATATTTATGCATTTTAATAGCTAAAAAGGTAATAGCATTTTTTTCTATGTTAAGTTTGGGGCTTCCCAGCTGATTCAGCATTAAAGAATACACCTGCCAGGCAGGAGATGTGGGTTTGATCCCTGGATTGGAAAGATCCCCTGGGGAAGGAAATGGTTACCCACTCCAGTATTCCTGCCTGGGAAATCCCATGCACAGAGAATCCTGTTGGGCTACAATCCATGGGGTCACAAAACAGTCAGACACAACTTAGCAATTCAACAACAATTTTTAGCTTATAGTTTTAAAATATAATATTTATTTGCCTCTAATTATCAGGAATTTTCAGTTTTTATTTATCAGTTTTCTGCATAATAATTAGAGTGTGTTTAACAGAACAAATTAATGTTATCAGGCAAACAGGAGTTTTGCCTCTCTAAAAAGAAGAAAAAATATATATGTTTCTGCATGCTACTTCACTGTATTTGTGAGGATAGGTGACGGTATGTGAATTGAGGAAGAGAATATTGGGCAATATTCATATGTACTTTGAGTATGATGATACATCCATAATTCATAATTATAGAGATCTTAAATTATAATTATATGCAAAAGAATTATACTATAATTTTTTGAAGCTTGCAAATATATAATCATTTTTATTTTGAATCCAGTCTTGTTAAAAGCTTCTTTCTAAAGGTGAAATTAACTTAAATATTTTAAAATATAATTTATAAAAATGTACATACCATAAAATTAAGATAATAAACAAAAACTCACTTTTGGCCTTATATGAACCTCAGTAACTTAATAAAATTCACTGTATCCAATAATTTGAAGTGCTTAACTTATTCTCCATAACATTAACATAATGATCATAGGATATCTTAAATTTAGATTTTAAATTTATTAAAATTGCTTAGAACAGTTTTATTGTTATAAAATAGAATTAATAAGAAAATGATAGATTTTCCATGAAAACCCTATGTTATCTCAGACAAACTCTCATACAATTGTTTCTGTTGTTTTAAAATAATATATTAACCAAGTAGCAGCTGTGATTGTTGTTGTTGTTTAATCTTTAAGTCATGTCTTACTCTTTGCAACCACCTGTACTCCTCTATCCTCCCTGTACCTGGGAAGATATCCACCTTGTATCCACCCTGTTCTCCTCTATTCTCCCACCGGGCTCCTCTATCCATGGAATTTCCCAGGCAAGAATACTGGAGTGGGTTGCCATTTCCTTCCCTAGGGGAATCTTCCTGACTCAGGGATTGAACCCACATCTCCTGCACTGGCAGGCAGATTCTTTGCCACTGAGCCACCAGGGACTGGTGCTACTAACAGTTGCTCTCAGATAAAAACAGTACTACTTTTTTATTTTCCTTTTATAGGAAACTGTCACAATATAAACAATTAATACTATAGGACATACATTACTGATTCATCACCAAAGTTTAATTCATTCAGTAAAATTATCAGTCACATTATTTACACAGGAAAGAATATTCAGAACTCAAGAAGTTCTAAATATGCCCTAATCTGAGCACTTTCTTATTATTTATCCATAAATCCAACACTGCCTTATAATTACTGGGAAATTTTTTCCTTTAATACAGTTCAGTCACTCATTCATGTCCAACTATTTGTGACCCCATAGACTGCAACACACCAGTCCTTCCTGTCCATCACCAACTCCCAGAACTTACTCAAACTCATGTCCATTGAGTCAATGATACCCCTCCAACCATCTCATCCTCTATCATCCCCTTCTCCTCCTGCCTTCAATCTTTCACAGCATCAGGGTCTTTTCTAGTGAGTCAGTTCTTCAAATTAGGTAGCCAAAATATTGGAGGTTCAGATTCAGCATCAGTCCTTCCAGTGAACATTCAGGACTGATTTCCTTTAAGATTGACTAATTGGATCTCCTTGCAGTCCAAGGGACTCTCAAGAGTCTTCTCCAACACCACAATTCAAAAGCATCAATTCTTTGGTGCTCAGCTTTCTTTATAGTCCACCTATCACTTCCATACATGACTACCAGAAAAACCATAGCTTTGACTAGACAGCCTTTGTTGGCAAAGTGATGTCTTTGCTTTTTAATATGCTGTCTAGGTTTCTCACAGCTTTTCCTCCAAGGAGCAAGTGTCTTTTAATTTCATGGCTGCAATTACCATCTGCAGTGATTTTGTAGCTCAAAAGAAAAATAAAGTCTTACACTGTTTCTACTGTTTTCCCATCTATTTCCCATGAAGTGATGGGACCAGATGCCACAATCTTCATGTTTTGAATGCTGAGTTTTAAGCCAGCTTGTTCACGCTCCTCTTTCATTTTCATCAAGAGGCTCTTTAGTTCCTCTTCACTCTCTGTCATAAGGGTGTCATTTGCCTATCTGAGGTTATTGATATTTCTCCTGGAAATCTTGATTCCAGCTTGTGCTTCATCAGGCATGATGTACTCTTCATATAAGTTAAACAAGTAGGATGACAATATGCAGCCTTGACGTACTCCTTTCCAAACTTGGAACCAGTCTGTTGTTCCATATCCAGTTCTAGCTGTTGCTTCTTGACCTGTATACACATTTCTCAGTAGGAAGGTCAGGTGTTCTGATATTCCCATTTCTTGAAGAATTTTCCACAGTTTGTTGTGATCCATACAAAGGCTCTGGCATAGTCAATAAAGCAGAAATATATGTTTCTCTGGAACTCTCTTGCTTTTTTGATGACCCAACAGATGTTGGCAATTTGATCTCTGGTTCCTCTGCCTTTTCTAAATCCAGCTTGAACATCTGAATGTTCTTGGTTCACATACTGTTGAAGCCTGGGCTTGGAGAATTTTAAGCATTATTTTGCTAGCCTATAAGATGAGTACAATTCTGCAGTAGTTTGAACTTTCTTTGGGATTGCCTTTTTTGGGATTGGAATTACTTTTTCCTTACCCATCTGTAATTTTAATTATAGCTGGCTTTCTGGTGTATTTAACTCACGCTCTGAGATTTTGATAGCCTAAAAAAACATGCATCCTTTGTTCTTAATTTTCAAAGACTTAAACATAATCACATAATGCATTTCTACTAGATCATGATTGGATTGGAACATTTTTAAATACAGAGATTGATAAGAAAGAAACCTGGAAATAAAACAGAGGATGCCTTTGATTACTCCCTTACTATTTTAATAAAGTAACTAACTTCTCCCTCTTCCTTCTATTCCTCCTTTCTCTCCATTCTCTTCTTTCTTCTTGTCTTCCTCCTCTCTCTCTCCACCTCTCTTTTCCCCTCCTCTTCTTCCTCTTCATTTTCCTACTCCCCCACAACCTCCTAGGCTTCCCTGGTGGCTCAGCAGTAAAGAATCCATCTGCAATGCAGAGACCCAGATTTGATCCGTAGGTTGGTAAGATTGCCCTGGAGAAGGGCATGGTTACCCACTTCAGTATTCTTTTCTGGAAAATCTCCATGGACAGAGCAGCCTGGAGAGATGCAGCCCATGGGATTGCAAAGGGTCAGACACAATCAAGTGACTTTCACCTCACTTCCACCACTTCCTTCTTTTCTGCCTCCATCTTCCTTTTCTTCAACTATGTCTTTTCTAAATCATTATATATCCAAGTTTGTTAACTCTAACACTAGCAAAATTTTGGACAGTATACGTCTTTGTTGTGAGAGCTGTCCCACATATTGTAAAATTTCTAGCAACATTTATGATTTCTACTCTCTAGAAACCACAAGCAAATCTCCTGTTATGATAATCAAAATATCTTCAGAACTGCCATTGAGACAGATGTTTAATTAGAGCTGGCTTTACTGAAAGATCTTGGTAGACTATTTTACAGTTCTATATGAATGTATTATTTCTAAGATATTAACTAACTGCTACATGCAAGGCCACATGCTAGATTCTTTGTGTTACAAACTGTTCCTTGGATGATCATCTTGCTTTAAAATTGTTAGGGCTTATCAAATGCTTTACTTTTGGGGGCTCCAAAATCAATGCAGATAGTGACTGCGGCCATGAAATTAAAAGACACTTGCTCCTCAGAAGAAAAGCTATGACCAACCTAGATAACATATAAAAAACCAGAGACATTACTTTGTCAAAAAAGATCCACCTAGTCAAAGCTATGGTTTTTCCAGTAGTCATGTATAGATTTGAAAGTTAACCTATAAAGAAAGTTGAGTGCCAAAGAATTGAAGCTTTTGAACTGTGGTGTTGGAGAAGACTCTTGAGAGTCCCTTGGACTGCAAGGAGATCCAACCAGTCCATCCTAAAGGAAATCAGTCCTGAATGTTCATTGGAAGGACTGATGTTGAGGCTGAAACTCCAATATTTTGGCCACCTGATGTGAAGAACTTACTCCTTGGAAAAGATCCTGATGCTGTGAAAGACTGAAGGCAAGAGGAGAAGGGGACGACAGAGGATGAGACGGTTGGATGGCCTCACCAACTCCATGGACATGAGTTTGAGCAAGCTCTGGGAGTTGGTGATGGGTTAGGAGAAGGCAGTGGCAACCCAGTCCAGTACTCTTGCCTGGAAAATCCCATGGACAGAGGAGCCTGGTAGACTGCAGTCCATGGGGTCGCTGCAAGTCAGACACAACTAAGCGGCTTCGCTTTCACTTTTCACTTTCATGCATTGGAGAAGGAAATGGCAGCTCACTCCAGTGTTCTTGCCTGGAGAATCCCAGGGATGGGGGAGCCTGGTGGGCTGCCATCTATGGGTCACACAGAGTTGAACATGACTGAAGCGACTTAGCAGCAGCAGCAGCAGCAGCAAGGAAACCTGGTGTGCTCCTGTCCATGGAGTCACAAAGAGTCAAACACGACTGAGCGACTGAACTGAAATGAACTGAACTAAACTGAGTCAACAGCTGTGGAGAAGATATAAGGATAAGTATGGCTTAAGAAATACAGAGATTGAAAACTGTATTAAATCCAATAATAACTACTGAAGAGCACTGTAGCCTTTGTGCAGCTGCCCCTTGAACAATTTTAGTTGCATATCTGAATTAGATTAAAATTAGTTGCAAATTCTTTAATATGTTAAGGTTACAAATAACCCTCTTTTCTTCCACATCCCTAATTTTTTCTTCTTGTGTCAGTTATGTAATTGACATGATTCTAAACTCCTTTAATATTATAATTATTTCTTAAATTGATTCTCTCTTTTGGTGTCTGAAACACATTGGTATAAAATTCTTTGTTTCTTTTTAGGGGCTTTTGTAACAGTCCTTGTGCTCAATCTCCTTGGTCTAAATAATCTATGTTAGTGGCTTGATTATTGCACTCCTCAGTTTTCTGGAACACAAACAAAACAAAAGATAGTACTGTTTACATAAGAATTAGTCAGAAGATGAGTATAGAGAGATATCAGATAAGAATATATATTACCAGAGAAAGAAAATGGGGCTTTTAAGGAATTAGAACTGAGGTAGTGAGTAGTAGTAAAAGAAAGGTCATTCATATGTTAAGTATAGAACATGATGTGTACCAAGACTCAAGAAGGATTATTTTACACAAATATAGCATGATAATATGTTCAGTCATAATTATATGGAATAGAGACTAGCTCCTATTCCTATAAATTTTTTAAAAGCTAAATTCTTTTATCTTTTCTACTATAATATTCATCATTTGTAAGATCATAATAGTGTGGTTTCTAATTCTTTCTTTTTGCCAATTGTGGTAAAATAATTAAAAGACAAAATCCTCATTAAATGTTTATCTATAATGAGATGGAACTTAAACAAATAAATAAATAAAAACAGAAAATAACACCTGGATGATAAAACTGTTTTTAGAGACATAGCAACATTGCTGGAAGGAATATTTCTGGAGAATAAAATAGAAACTCTGCTAACGCCCAGTGAATTGAGAGGGTTACAAAGAGAAATACAAGGAGGGAAAAAATAAAACTTTTTGGTGATGCTTTTCCATAGTAGAGAAAATCACATAACAAGCAGAAAGCCAAAGCAGTAAAACTAGCGGGGGAAAAAAATGGTCTACTGAAAGATATATAAGAGGAGTACCCTAAATGATTGAGGTAATAACTTTCTTTGAACTGGATTTATTGTTCAGAGCAGGCAGTAACATAGAAAATGTGCAACTTATATCTTCAAAAGATTAGAGAATAGTTTGTTCTGAGAAAGCAGCTAGCCTTCACAAGCAAGGACACATCTGCAATAAAAAACTATTAAATATTATTCAGAAGCAAAGTTGCTAATTTAAATGTTGAAACTGTTCATTACAAAAGAATATCATGGGTCAAATCAAGAAGGAACATAAAACTGAAAGGAAGCACATATATGACAACAAACAAATGTGCAATGACACACGTCACCTATTCATAAACACACACATTATATACAAATGAAAGGAACACTCACATACAGATACCCATACACCTACAAACTCACATAAACAAAAATGCACGTGTATGTCAACATACTAGTTGCATAGTCATACATTAGATGCTCATGTGTATACATGCTGCTGCTGCTAAGTTGCTTCAGTGGTGTCCACCGACTCTGTGTGACCCCATAGACAGCAGCCCACCAGGCTCCCCCGTCCCTGGGATTCTCCAGGCAAGAACACTGGAGTGGGTTGCCATTTCCTTCTCCAATGCATGAAAGTGAAAAGTGAAAGTGAAGTCACTCAGTCGTATCCGACTCTTCATAACCCCATGGACTGCAGCCTACCAGGCTCCTCCGACCATGGGATTTTCCAGGCAAGAGTACTGGAGTGGGTTGCCATTGCCTTCTCCAATGTGTATACATATGCACACACAAATTTCACACACACCACATGTGCATACACAGATATATACATACAAACCACACAAGCACATCTACATGAACAAACACACAGCACATGATACACAGAAAAACACATAAATTGAGATAAAATAAGTATTTCTACCAGTCTTTCAGTTCAGTTCAGTCACTCAGTCATGTCTGATTCTTTGTGACCCCATGGACTGCAGCAAGCCAGACTTCCCTGTCCATCACCGACACCCAGAGCTTACTCAAAGTCATGACCATCGATTTGGTGATGCCATCCAACCATCTAATTCTGTGTCATCCTCTTCTCCTCCCACCCTCATCTTTCCCAGCATCAGGGTCTTTTCCAATGAGTCAGTTCTTTGCATCAGGTGGCCAAAGTATTGATGCTTCAGCTTCAGCGTCAGTCCTTCCAATGAATATTCAGGACTGATTTCCTTTAGGATAGACTGGTTGGATCTCCTTGCAGTCCAAGGGACTCTCAAGAGTCTTCTCCAACACCACAGTTCAAAAGTATTAATTTTTCCAGGCTCAGCTTTCTTTATAGTCCAACTCTCACATCCATACATGACTACTGGAAAAACCATAGCCTCGACTAGATGGACCTTTGTTGGCAAAGTAGTGTCTCTGATTTTTACCAGTCTTTAAGGAACAAAAATCACTGCATTAAAGAAAACAGATTTTTTTCCTTCCAGTTTTATTGAGATATAGTTAACATACACTATTATATGTCATTATTTAAGGTATGCAGTATAATATTTGACTCTTTGAAATAATTAGCACAATTCATTTAGTGAACATCTGTATCTCATATAGATACAAAGGAAAAGGAGAAAAAAATCTTCCTCCTGGTGAGCACTCTTAGGATATACACTCTTAATAACTTTCACATTTAACATACATTAGTGTTAATTATGGGGCTTCCCTGATGGCTCAGCAGTAAACAATCCATCTATAATTCAGGAGACATGAGTTTGATCCCTGGATCAGGAAGATTCAGCAAAGGATAAAAGTGATGCTTCATCACTTTTGAGTTCATCACAGTGCAAGAACTAGAATGAGTAAGAGCAGACAGAGGGGTATCTGAAAGCCCAAAAGGTAGAACAAACAGTAACAGAACCTCTTTATAGCAAATCAAGGCATTCCTTGAATGCAGTACTCAGTCCAGGGACTGGCTGGCATTTTAATGGCAGCTTTCTCTGCATCAGAAGGGCAATAAGGTTGAGGCAATAAGGCTCATAATGGAAGTGCCTTAGGTGGGTTTCCCTGGTGGTTCAGCAGTAAAGAACTCACCTACAATGCAAAAGAGGTGGGTTCGATCCCTGGGATGGGAAGATCCGCTGGAAAAGGAAATGACAACCCACTACAGTATTCTTGCTTGAGAAATCCCATGGAAAAGAGGGGACTGGTGGGCCACAGTCCACAGGGTCACAAAAGAGTTCAACACAAATTAGCGACCAAACAACAAAGTGTTAATTATATTTATCATGTTGTATGTTATGTTCATTCCAGGTACTTGCTTTACAACCAAAAGTCTGTGGTTTTGACCATCTTCATCCAGTTCCTCCTCCCTCCACCTCTTGACTCTGAGGAACCACAAAGCTGATCTTTGTCCATGAGTTTATTTATTGCTTCGTTTTTGAAGTATAATTGACCTGTAACACTATGTGTGCCCCCAGTGCACAAGAGTGATACATTTCTATGCATTACAAAATGATCACCAAGATAAGTCTAGCTACCATCCATTATCATACAAAGCTATTACTTTATTACAGATAACATTAACTCACATCATAAATTTCATACTGTTGATTTACTCATTTTGTAACTGCAAGTTTGTATTTATTAATCTCCCTTACTACTTCTGTTCTCTCTCCACCCACTTTCACTCTGGCAACCACCATCTTGTTCACTGTATCTATGGTTTTGTTTCAGTTTTTGTAGGTTTCTTCATTTGTTTTTTAGATTCTTGATACAAGTGAAATCAAGGAGTTTTTGTCTTTCTCTATATGACTTATTTCACTTAGCATAATACCTTCTAGGTATCTCCATGTTGTTACAAATGGCAAACCTTCTTCCTTTTTATGATTGAGTAATATTCCACTGTATATATATTTATGCAAAATTAAGATTATGTATAAAGAAAAATTCCCAAAGTTAATTTAAAATTCTCTGATAATTATCTCCAATCAAAATACATGAAAATTGAAAATAGAAACATAAAAATAGAATTAGATTTTTAAAAAATATCCATTTGACAATAACCTAAAATTTTCTCACTAACATTTAGGAGAAAGGGAATGTCAAGTATAAATTTATGGTTTGCTAATTTTAAAAATTAGAGATTTCATTGAGTAGTAATCATTTACTTTGGTCAAATATATTTTATTGTGGAATCCTTCTCGTTTGAGATCTAAAGTCATTTACCGAAGAGTATTTCTAGAATGTGCTCATAGAGATAACCCACCAGGCCAATACAACAGACAATTTTCCTAATAACACATTCTGATTACAGCTTGGTTTAGTCTCCTCTTTCTGAAAAGCCAGGCAATAATAATATAATATAGATCACTTTCGGAAATACTTAAGACAATACTGTATGAAGCAAAACCCCCTAACTGTTGTCATATTTAAATTCATATGTTTTGGTTCTAGTATTCTGAACCATTTGCTTTTCTTACCTAAATGCTCAGTCATTAGTCTATAAGAACAGTAATGTTTTTTCTTATGGTATTTGAGGTACTATGAAGTAAAATTTTTGACACAGTATGCACAATTCTCACGGTTTCCCTACAACAATCCTCTCTTGAAATCATGCTGAGGAAAGGGTGTAACAGGTGTGAATTGAGAGCTGGGGGAGGAAAAATCACTTCAGTTCAGCCACTCAGTCATGTCCAGCTCTTTGCAACCCCATGGACTGCAATATGCCAGGCTTCCGTGTCCATCACCAACTCCCAGAGCTTGCTCAAATGTATGCCTGAGTTGGTGATGCCATCCAGCCATCTCATCCTCTGTTGTCCCCTTCTCCTCCCGCCTTCAAACCCTCCCAGCATTAGGGTCTTTTCTAATCAGTCAGTTCTTCACATCAGGTGGCCAAAATATTGGAGTTTCAGCTTTAGCATCAGTCCCTCCAATAAATACTTAGGATTGATTTCCTTTAGGAATGACTGGTTGGATCTCCTTGCAGTCCAAGGGATTCTCAAGAGTCTTCTCCAACACCACAGTTCAAAAGCATCATTTTTTCAGTGCTCAGCCTTCTTCACAGTCCAACTCTCACATCCATACATGACTACTGGAAAAACCATAGCTTTGACTAGACAGACCTTTGTTGGCAAAGTAATGTCTCTGCTTTTTGATATGCTGTCTACAAAGGAGAAAGAGTCTTTTAATTTCATAGCTTCAGTCAGCATCTGCAGTGATTTTGGAGCCCAAGAAAATAAACTCTGCTACTGTTCTCACTGTTTCCCCACCTATTTGCCATGAAATGATGGGACCAGATGCCATGATCTTAGTTTTCTGAATGTTTTAAGCCAGGTTTTTCACTCCCCTCTTTCATCTCCATCAAGAGGCTCTTTAGTTCCTCTTTGCTTTCTGCCATAGTAGTAGTAGTGCTAGTCACTCAGTCATGTCCAACTCTCTGCAACCCTGTGGACTGTAGCCTGCCAGTCTCCTTTGTCCATGGGATTCTCCAGGCAAGAGTACTGGAGTGGGTTGCCATTCCCTTCTCCAAGGGATCTTCCTGACCCAGGAATTGAACCTGGGTCTCCTGCTTTACAGGAAGATTCTTTATCATCTGAGCTAGAAGGGAGGTGTTATCTGCATATCTGAGGTTATTGATATTTCTCCTGGCAATCTTGATTCCATCTTGTGCTTCATCCTGCCCAGCATTTTGCATGATGTACCCTGCACATAAGTTAAATAACCAGAGTGACATACTCAATGGACAGATAAGGTGGTCTGGTATTCCCATCACTTTAAGAATTTTCCATAGTTTGTTGTGATCCACACAGTCAAAGGCTCTGGTGTAGTCAATAAAGCAGAAGTAGATATTTTTATGGAATTCTCCTGCTTTTTCTATGATCCAATGTATGTTGGCAATTTGATCTCTGGTTCCTCTGCCTTTTCTAAAACCAGCTTGAACATCTGTAAGTTCTCAGTTCACATACTGTTGAAGCCTCACTTGTAGAATTTTGAGCATTACGTTGTTAGTGTGTGGTATGAGTGCAATCGTGTGGTAGTTTGAACATTCCAAGGTATTGCCTTTCTTTGGTTTGGAAAGAAAACTGGCCTTTTCCAGTCCTGTGGCCACTGCTGAGTTTTCCAAATTCACTGGCATATTGAGTGCAGCACATTCACAGCATCATCTTTTATGATTTGAAATAGCTCCACTGGAATTCCATCACCTCCACTTGCTTTATTTTCAGTAATGCTTCCTAAGGCCTACTTGACTTCAGACTCCAGGATATCTGGCTCTAGATGAATGATCACACCATCATCATTATCTGGGTCATTAAGATCTTTTTTGTATAGTTCTTCTGTGTATTCTTGCCACCTCTTAATATCTTCTGCTTCTGTTAGGTCTGTACTGTTTCTGTCCTTTATTGCGCCCATCTTTGCATGAAATGTTCCTTAGGATATCTAATTTGCTTGAAAAAACCTCAAGTCTTTCCCATTCTATTGTTTCCTATTCTATTGATCACTTAGGAAGATTTTCTTATTTCTCCTTGCTAGAGTTCCAAAGAACAGCAAGGGGAGTAAGAAAGCCTTCTTAAGTGATCGATGCAAAGAAATAGAGGAAAACAATGCAGTTAGCAAGAGGAAATGCATGCTGCTCAGTCATTACATGTGCAACTCTTTGAACCCGCCATGTTCCTCTGTCTGTGGGATTTTTCAGGCAAGAATACTGGAGTTGGCCTGCCATTTCTTCCTCCAGGAGGTCTTCCCAACCTAGGAATCAAACCCCCAGCTCCTGTGTATCCTGCATTGGCAGCTGTAT
This sequence comes from Ovis canadensis, assembly GCF_042477335.2. Taxonomy (NCBI): domain Eukaryota; kingdom Metazoa; phylum Chordata; class Mammalia; order Artiodactyla; family Bovidae; genus Ovis; species Ovis canadensis. Next base: position 71,362,746 of record NC_091254.1, read on the forward strand.
TCTTTACCACTAAGCCACTAGAGAAGCCCAAGAGGAAATAGTCCTATCACAAATTGTTACTATACTCTGGAGCCATATTTTCAATTACATTTCTGCTGCTAGTAGCACTTTTCTCCAGGTTACTTATTCTGCACATACATGAAATAGTTCCTCAACTGTGTGTGTGTATGTGTACGTGTGCATGTATTTTATAATGTATCTGATTATTCCACAACTATTTTTTCTTTCAGGACTCCATTACTGTGCTGGGCCATGTTATGCTTAGTCACTCAATTATATCCAACTCTTTGTGACTCCACCAGTTTCCTCTGTGCATGGGGATTCTTCAGGCAAGAATACTGGAGTGGGTTGCATGCTCACCTCCAAGGCATCTTCCCAACCCAGGGATCAAACCGTGGTCTCCCGCAGTGCAGGCAGACGCTTTACCGGCTGAGCCACTGAGAGGCCCATGAGTACTGGAGTGGGTAGCCTATTCCTTCTCCAGGGGATCTTTCTGACCCAGGAGTCGAACTGAGGTCCCCTGCATTGTAGGTGAATTCTTTACCAGCTGAATTACCAGGGAAAACCCTGGGACTCCATTATGGACCCTTATCTCCCCACATATTTTGAGATATTTTTATTGTGTGATGATATGTGATCATACTTTATCTGTGTTATTCTTGGAAGAAGTCCTCTAGAGAGGACTTTGTTTGCCTTACTAGGTACCAAGCGTACCAACAACCAAGAAATGTTTTAAAGCAACTCCTTGCCTCCAGGATTGCTGGATCTGAGGATGCTTTGTATTTGGATAGAAACTCACATGTGGTTTGCAGTTGTAAATTTTCTAAGTTTTGCTTTGTTTTCTCCTACTTTCCAACTCTTCACTGTTTGATACAGGTGATTTATTGTGGCATTTCCCTGTGGGTTCGCTTTTATTCTAGTTTACCTTTTAAATAAGGATTTCAGTTTTGAATTTTGCAGCTTTATGTTACCAATTTCTTTCATTATCTCTACATGGGAAGGGCCTTAAAAATCTAAATTCCTTAGATTTTTAGTTATCCACAGGACAGCTTGTAGCTTCTTAAACATTTGCTTTTCTGGATTTCAAGTTTTGCATATTTGGTATCAGTATTTCTCTTATGTCCTGTTCAGTGATATAAAGAGCCATTTTCTGACATATTTAATATTTAGTGACAGAATAGATATTCAGACCTTCTTGTTCATTGTATTCATGCCGGGAGTCATCGTTGCTTTCTGTTTCTAGCATGGTTGGGATATTGACCTGATTTTTAGTCCAAAAAGTCTATAAATTAATTCACAAAATGTCAGTGCTTCATTAAAAGAAAATCTAATAGTCTTTGTTGTTGTTCACTTTCTCAGTCGTGTCTGATGCTTTGCAGCCCCATGGACTGCAGCACACCAGGTTTCTCTGTCCTTCACTATCACCCTGAGCTTTCATTTAAGTTATACAGATGTGTATAACACTGATTTAGAACTCCTGGTATAAAAAATGTTACTCTCTTAGGGTTTAAATGGCATCTCTGTCTATACATTCTAAATCTATAATCCATTTGTTTTCGTGGAATCCCAACAGACAATTGGATGTCTTAGGAGCACTTCCAATAAAACAATGCCATATACATAAACTCCTTCCCATATGGAATTGAAAACAAGTGCATACACACCTCAAACCCAAACTATTTGCACGGAACTAGAAGTTTATTGGTTAACCAGTTTCTATCACAAGCCAAAAAAAAAAAGAAAAAGAAAAACTCAAAGAGTTTAAGTAACCTGGTTAAAACTCACTTTCAAATTATACCAACTCCAAGACTAGGCTGTTCTTCCCCAATCCAAGATAATCTGTGCAGTGATTGAAATATTATGCCTTTATTAAATATATATCTGTTGAGATCCTTAGACTGTGGTATAAGTACCCATTTGTTTTGCTACTTAAACAATCAACCAAATCCAGCAGATATAGTTCACTGACTACATAGGATGAGTGGTAAATTTGAAGCTTTACCTAGTGCCCAAATATTTTATTGAATACATTAACTTTTTCCCCCTTGAACTTATTTGGAGGTAAGCACCAGTATTTACTATAAGTCTGGTGTGCTGCATTCCCTGGGGTCGCAAAGAGTCAGATGCAACTTAGTGACTGAACAACACCAACAAACCAACAAGCTGAAATAGACAGAGGCTGCTAGCTAAAGAGAGACAGATGGAGAGACACAGAGAAGGAAAGAAAAGAAAAGAGCAAATCAGCTGGCACTAAAGTAAGAAATGCCCATTTATTAGTCCCTAGATCTCCTTCTCCATCAATGACATTTATCTTGCTACTAAATGTTTGGAAGGACCTTATCCAAATGATTAGTTGATATTTCAAAATTACTCAGAGTGTTTCTGTTGCTGAAAGTGCTGTTGTTTAAAATAGAGAAAAACTGAATATATAGAAAACACTGAATATATGATATGGATGTCAGGATAGTTGTGATTTGATGAAATCGATGCACTTAATTTTTTCTGCATTAAATGGAAGACAAGAGGGGAAGATATAAAGTACATAAATAAATATGATTACTTCAAAAAAATTATAGAACACTATGGGGGATTTAACTAATGAGTTTGGAATTACTCGACCATAACATTTTAATTATGGTTGTAATTTGAAAATATGATTGGTTATTCACATGGGTCTTTAAATTTTTTTGTTATAATTTAATTAATTAACCCAAAGTAATATTTAAGATTCCTTTAGCAAATGAGCCTAATAATTTGGAAGAAAACAGTATCATCAGTGGGATCATAGGTTAACACAAAATACTATTAAAAGTACTAATGTACAATTCTATTACAACTAAATATATCCTACTACAATACACTAATATATAATACTGTTTTGAAAAGAAACTATGTGCTTAAACAAGTTAAAAATAATCTCCTTCGCAATATTTTTATTTCTCTATTTCTGTTTCTAAGAATGGATGTTTATAAAGTGGATATTTGTAAGGCAGATGACACCACCCTTATGGCAGAAAGCAAAGAGGAATTAAAGAGCCTCTTGATGAAAGTGAAAGAGGAAAGTGAAAAATCTGGCTTAAAACTCAACATTCAAAACTGAAGATCATAGCATCCAGTCCCATCACTTCATGGTAAATGATGGGGAAACAATGGAAACAGTAAGAGACTTTATTTTGGGAGGCTCCAAAATCACTGCAGATGGTTACTGAAGCCATGAAATTAAAAGACACTTGCTCCTCAGAAGAAAAGCTATGACTAACCTAGGTAGCATATTAAAAAACAGAGACATTACTTTGTTGACAAAGTTTCATCTATCAAAGCTATGGTTTTTCTAGTAGTCGTGTATGGATGTGAGATTTGGATTCTAAAGAAAGCTGAGCACCAAAGAATTGATGCTTTTGAACTGTGGTGTTGCAGAAGACTCTTGAGAGTCCCTTGGACTATGAGGAGATCCAACCAATCAATCCTAATGGAAATCAGTCCTGAATATTCATTGGAAGGACTGATGCTGAAGCTGAAGCATCAATACTTTGGCCACCTGGTATGAAGAACTGACTCATTGGAAAAGACCCTGATGCTGGGACAGATTGAAGGCAGGAGGAGAAGGGGATAACAGAGGATGAGATGGTTGGATGTCATCACTGACCCAATGGACATGAGTTTGAGCAAACTCTGGGAGACAGTGATGGACAGGGAAGCCTGGCATGCTTCAGTCCATGAGGTTGCAAAGAGTCTGACATGGCTGAGCTACTGAACTGAACTGATTGCTGTTTAAATAAGTGTTTCATCTCTCCCTTACTGTCTCCCACTTATTTTCATTAAATATCTTTATATTAGTACTAATCATATTCATAGATAATTTGGGGAGCTCAGATTTTGAGGAAAAAAAAACATGAAATAATTTTGCATGTCACTAAATTCCAATCATTTTCGTATACTCTTAACTTGTTGGTATATCCATTGAACAATGCAATATATGCAAATTTAAGTAAACAAGGAAACAATAATAAAGCTCAGAGTTTAGTCTTCATTAAATGTTGACTATACATGCATTTTTTCTGATATATTAAAGATCTAGGACTGTAATTTAGTGCTTGGTAGGAGCAGTAAAGTTGAAATATGACACTGGATTGAGGAAGAAGTTAGTCCAAACCATCTGAATCTCAACAGGCAGAATATCCACTTTTCTACAGTGAAGGCAAGGGTAATAAAGCTGAGTCTCCATCATTTTTTTTTCCCTTTGGAAAAATATTTCAGGACTATTTTATATGTAAATTCTGGGCTATGTAGACAACAACTGGTTTACCTGTTAAAATTAATTCTAATTTTTTCAGGAGGCTTCCCTGTTAGGTTATATGGTAAAGAATTCACCTGCTATGCAGAAGACCCAGGTTCCATCCCTGGAGAAGGGAATGGCTACCCAATCCAGTATTCTTGCCTGGAGAATTCCACAGAGGAGCCTGTTGGGCCATAGTCCTTGGGGTCGCAGAGAGTCAGACATGACTGAGCAACTAAGCACAGCGCACAGCACATACACATATATATATAAACACACATGCTGTACACCTGAAATACTGTAAATCAACTACACTTCAATTAAAAAAATAAATTTCTAGTTAAATATCTTTCCACAAGGAAATCTCCAGAGCTAAATAGCTTATTGACAAATTCTACCAAACATTTAAGAGAAAAGTAATGCTAATTCTATACAGATTCTTTCAGAAATTTCAGAGGATATGCTCTTTTTCTTGATTGCAGTGATGGTTTCACAAGTATCTACATATGTCAAAACTTATAAAAGTTTACACTGTGAATATATATACATTTTATTATATGTCAATTATATCTCAATGATCTGTTTTTAAAGGGTTTAAAATTTTATGTTCACAATAAATAGGCAACAATTTCAATCATAAATGTCCAGCATTTAATAAAAATGTCAAATTGTTCACTTTTTATTTATTTAAAATCCTTATGCTTGCTTTATTCTTAACACCTGTTAATCACTTATTTGTTATGTAATATTGCTTATAACTCAGACTGATTTCAAAATCCATTCAAAAGGAAATAATTGAATATCTAGTGAAATAACACTTTGCAATATTTTTCTTCTAATCATTTTTATTTCTCCACATCTGACGAGGTTCAGATTAAAACTGACAGCCCAATGCATATTAGAGTAGGTTATTAGCTGAAATTTGAAAAGTATATAATGGATTTTGATTTCTTCATGGCTTTGAGTCTCCTGAAAAAGACTTTAAAAAGTTAAAAGAGAGTGATTATTGAGTAAAGCATTTTGAACTAACCTCTACAATGACAGACAAATTGACTACACGGAAATATGCGTGTTTATATATATGCAATCATTTTGGATATATACTACATTTTCCATCTGCCTTCTTTTTCAGTAGAAGGACATAGCATAAAATTAGGCAGCAAAAATCCAAAGGTATGAATCATTTTAGGTATATTCATACGAACTTCTCAGCAATTAAGTTAGTGGGCATATAATAGAAAATATCTATATTTTTCAAACTTTAAGGTCTATGAATAGAACAGAATTTAGAATGAGTATACATGTAAAGTCCTTACTGGTAAATTGTAAATATTTGTATAGCAGGATGATTAGGCCTCACAGGGAGATAGCTGATAAAACACTCCGTTGAGAGCTGAATTTATAGATAAAATTTTAGTGCTAAATATAGATTCTGGGAAAATTACCCTTCTGTAAATCCCAAATATGACACAAAATTCCACCAATTAGAATTTCATAGGGTTTAACAAGCCAAATGACTTTTAAGTTTAAATCACTGCAGATGGTGACTGAAGCCATGAAATTAAAAGATGCTTACTCCTTGGAAGGTAAGTTATGACCAACAAGATACTATATTAAAAAGCAGAGACATTACTTTGCCAAAAAAGGTCTGTCTATTCAAGGCTATGGTTTTTCCAGTGATCATGTATGGATGTGTGAATTGGACTGTGAAGAAAGCTGAGCACCGAAGAATTAATGCTTTTGAACTGTGGTGTTGGAGAAGACTCTTGAGAGTTCTTTGGACTGTAAGAAGATCCAACCAGTCCCTCCTAAAGGAAATCAGTCCTGAATGTTCATTGGAAGGACTGATGCTGAAGCTGAAACTCTAATCCCTTGGCCACCTCATGCGAAGTGTTGACTCATTTGAAAAGACCCTGATGCTGGGAGGGATTGGTAGCAGGAGGAGAAGGGCACAACAGAGGATGGCTGGATGGCATCACTGATTCGATGGACATGAGTTTGGGTAAACTCTGGGAGTTGGTGATGGACAGGGAGGCCTGGTATGCTGCGATTCATGGGTCACAAGGAGCCAGACACGACTGAGCGACTGAAATAACTAACAAGCTGATATCCATCCCCAATCTCTACTCACATAGCAGTGCCATCAACAGGCAAAGAAGTTCTTTCTGAAATTAGACCAGATTCAATTAAGGGATTCAGTTCAGTTCAGTTCAGTTCAGTCGCTCAGTTGTGTCCGACTCTTTGCGACCCCATGAATCTCAGCACGCCAGGCCTCCCTGTCCATCACCAACTCCCAGAGTTCACTCAAACTCACATCCATTGGTCAGTGATGCCATCCAGCCGTCTCATCCTCTGTTGTCCCCTTTTCCTCCTGCCCCTAATCCCTCCCAGCATCAGAGTCTTTCCAATGAGTCAACACTTCGCATGAGGTAGCCAAAGTACTGGAGTTTCAGCTTTAGCATCAGTCCTTCCAAAGAATACCCAGGCCTGATCTCCTTCAGAATGGACTGGCTGGATCTCCTTGCAGTCCAAGGGACTCTCAATAGTCTCCTCCAACACCACAGTTCAAAAGCATCAATTCTTCGGTGCTCAGCTTTCTTCACAGTCCAACTCTCACATCCATATATGACCACTGGAAAAACTATAGCCTTGACTAGACAGACCTTCGTTGGCAAAGTAATGTCTCTGCTTTTCAATATGCTATCTAGGTTGGTCATAATTTTCTATCCAAGGAGTAAGTGTCTTTTAATTTCATGGCTGCAATCACCATCTGCAGTGATTTTGCAGCCCCCCAAAATAAAGTCTGACACTGTTTCCACTGTTTCCCCATTTATTTCCCTTGAAGTGACGGGACAGGATGCCATGATCTTCGTTTTCTGAATGTTGAGCTTTAAGCCAACTTTTTCACTCTCCTCTTTCACTTTCATCAAGAGGTTTTTTAGTTCCTCTTCACTTTCTGCCATAAGAGTGGTGTCATCTGCATATCTGAGGTTATTGATATTTCTCCCAGCAATCTTGATTCTAGAAGCTCTCAATTTAAGGACTGGGGCTCTTGGATTAATTAACAAGAATCCAACTAGAAAAAACATGAGTGGGCAGTTTATATGGAGTAGAAATGGAGAGATGAAGGAGCAAAATATAATTTTCAAGCACTTTGAATTTTGAATAAAGGCCAATACTGATGATATTCTCTAGTGCAGAATATACCTGAATAGTCAATATGTATGAGACATTTGATGCTTGACAAATTCAACACAAGAAATTTTTAAACAGTTAAGAGTGGAATAAAGGTATGCAAGTAATTTGAAAACAGTAAAAATGAGTTTTCAGTATATGTTAAGGGACCAACCATGCTCTAGTAACTGCTTTATAAGTATATTTTCTGATTCTCAGCTTATACAATTTGCTCCCTTTACATTCCTTCTATACCCCAATAATGTGTTATATTAAGCTCAGTTTTGAGACATGTATTTATCTATCTATTCAACTAATAAATATTGAGAAATGATAATGCCTCAAGCACTGTTCTAAATTCTGGAGTGATAGAAATGCAAAAGAAAAAAAAAAGTAACTACAATGGTTTTCCTCATGGATCTTATTTATAGTGGAAGCTGTTATGGGGGGGAGGGGACCACTTAGTCTGTGTATCAAATGGAGAAGGTCTTTGAGATAAGTTCATCCAGCTAGGACATAGGTGGGCTAATACACCTTATGAAGTGCATGCTTCTGTGTGGGTATCTGTGAGAGAAACCCCTGAGTGTAACAACTGTATCACAGACTCTACAAGCTTTAGTTCAGTTCAGTTCAGTTGCTTAGTCATGTCTGACTCTTTGTGACCCCATGAATTGCAGCACACCAGGCCTCCCTGTTCATCACTAACTCCCGGAGTTCACTCAGATTCACATTCATTGAGTCAGTGATGCCAACCAGCCATCTCATCCTTGGTTGTCCCCTTCTCCTCCTGCCCCCAATCCCTCCCAGCATCAGTCTTTTCCAATGAGTTAACTCTTTGCATGAGGTGGCCAAAGTACTGGAGTTTCAGCTTTAGCCTCAGTCCTTCCAATGAAATCCCAGGGCTGATCTCCTTCAGAAAACTTGTTGGATCTCCTTGCAGTCCAAGGGACTCTCAAGAGTCTTTTCCAACACCACAGTTCAAAAGCATCAATTCTTTGACACTCAGCCTTCTTCACAGTCCAACTCTTACATCCATACATGACCACAAGAAAAACCACAGCCTTGACTAGACAGACTTTAGTCGGTAAAGTAATGTCTCTGCTTTTCAATATGCTATCTAGGTTGGTCATAACTTTTCTTCCAAGGAGTAAGCATCTTTTAATTTCATGGCTGCAGTCCCCATCTGCAGTGATTTTGGAGCCCCCCAAAATAAAGTCTGACACTGTTTCCTTTGTTTCTCCATCTATTTCCCATGAAGTGATGGGACTGGATGCCATGATCTTCATTTTCTGAAAGTTGAGCTTTAAGCCAACTTTTTCACTCTTCTCTTTCACTTTCATCAAGAGGCTTTTTAGTTCCTCTTCGCTTTCTGCCATAAGGGTGGTGTCATCTGCATATCTGAGGTTATTGATATTTCTCCCGGCAATCTTGATTCCAGCTTGTATTTCTTCCAGTCCAGCATTTCTCATGATGTGCTCTGCATATATGTTAAATAAGCAGGGTGACAATATACCGCCTTGACATACTCCTTTTCCTCTTTGGAACCAGTCTGTTGTTCCATGTCCAGTTCTAACTGTTGTTTCCTGACCTGCACACAGATTTCTCAAGATGCAGGTCAGGTGGTCTGGTATTCCCATCTCTTTCAGAATTTTCCACAGTGTATTGTGATCCACACAGTCAAAGGCTTTGGCATAGTCAATAAAGCAGAAATAGATGTTTTTCTGGAACTCTCTTGCTTTTTCTAAGATCCAGCGGATGTTGGCAATTTGATCTCTGGTTCTTCTGCCTTTTATAAAACCAGCTTGAACATCAGGAAGTTCATGCTTCATGTATTGCTGAAGCCTGGCTTGGAGAATTTTGAGCTTAGCTAGATTTAATTCCATCCTTGAATCTTCAGTCATACAGATCTCCCTTCTCCACCTTGGGAAAAAAATCTCTCTGGCTTAACAATTAGGATCAGAGCTGTAGTGAGGGGTATGCATCATTTATGTCCAGAGAAATTCTGAGCAAGTTTGCGCCTTTTAGAGTTAAGAGGTTGTCCTTGGCTCCAGCCACCACTTAAAGAAATCCTTCCAGCTGAATAAAAAATAAAATCACACACACACACACACACACACACACACACACACAGGAATTTCTCTGCAGAATCCTTGAATAAAACTTCTTGAAACAGATGGAGATACATACAATTTCAGGCAACTTTAATGTATCAGAGCACCTCAGATAAGGCAACTGGACATCTCGGTACATTTGGCTCAGGACATAGTGAAAACAGTAGTGTCACACTGGTAAGGACTGAGGCTCCTCAAAGATCTGGACACCAATTTCAATAAAGATGCCAAAGACTCTCAGTTTTACCTCTGATGCTCCACTGACCTATAAGCCAGGCCTCTACATCCACTCAGATATTTCAACTGGCTTTTTGCATGTATGGCTATGTTAAGCAACATTAATGTTTGTTTATTTCCATTTAACTCGGTTCCATAATAGGGAAAATGCTATTTTCCCTTATGCACTTAAAAGAAAATTCAGAGAAGATGAGTAAGAAACAACTCACAAACAGGGAGATTTCAAACCCAAAAGCAGTATGAAACTCATAAACATGACACAATGGGATGACTATAAGCAGTAATAAAGAAAAAATTAACATTAGCAATAATTGGTTATTGCAATAGGGCTTCCCAGAAGTCAGGAGATGGGTTATCAGTGTCACATGGGCTAAAACTTACTTTTTCTTTATAAATTATGTCATGGATAAAGTAAGAGTTCTTACTAATATATAGTAACCTTAGACCTTCATTTGTTTAAGATATCAGCATTTTAGTGTTCCAAAGAAAAGGACTTTACTGAAATAGGTCAGCAAGCAAATTTCTAATTTTTGTGATAAAAATAGAATATCTGGATTAGCCACCATTTGCTCCCATTCTCTCATATTGGTCCACAAGAAAAATAAATGTCCCTCTTCTGACATTTAAAGAAATAGTACATTCTACTGAGTACTTTCCTTTTTCAGTCAGCATTCCTCTATAGACTTCCTTCATCAGATTAGTCAGCAGTGGTCTCCTGATGAAGAACTACAGATAATAGTTTTCTTTTATTTGAGCCCACCGGGAAGAGAATGAATTTTTGCAGCTGTTCTTAGGCACAGGAAGCTCACTGTGGGTGATCATAAAAATGTTCATTATTACTATTTGATATAATAATTTGGCAAATTGGGCTCATGCACTTTCTTGCAAGGCCATTTTGACATCTATAAAAGGTGAAAATGTTCTTTCAGGAAACCAGGACTCCATTTTATGCTTAAAAATAAAAGCATCTTAAAAAATTAAAATTAGCTTATACCGCTATGAATTAGTGAATAATCTTGACATTAAAAAATACATACTGATTTTAATTTTTTCTGCAACTAATATACAGCAAAAAAAAAAAAAAAAGAAAAAGAATAACTGGGTTGCTCTTTTCAATTCCAGATGCATTTTAGTTGTAGTAAAAGACAGTTTTAAGCAGAAGGTCTTTAACATGCAGACTGAGGCTGACAGGTGCCTAATCTACATGCATTTTGAGAACAGTGGAATGGGGGCAATATTATTCTTCTTTTTAAATTATTTTGATTTTATTGTCCTTTCTCTGAATCTCTTGAATAATTTTGCTCACATTTATCAAACAATTTTTGAAATATCTTCTACTTTTCTGAATTTAATTATAAAACAAAGAATGTGTCTTCCACATTTTTTCATGCAAAAATAACATAATATAAAATATTCAGAGGTATTTAATCTCATCCGCAGTATTTTACAATCCTAGAGTTAGTGAAACACTGAGGTTCTAGACATGCCTGGATGAAAAAAAGAAAATCTAGGGTGCATGGTGACTGTGGTAGCTCTTAAACTAAAATGCCCCCTAATGAACAACAATTTCTGGTATTTACCTTTTTTTGTGGTCTCTGGCCACAGTGAAAGTGACCTGGCCCTAAGATTCGCTTTAACCATGGAGAGGGCAGGCATAACACAGAACCAACTTTGGGACTAAACCTCAAAGGCATGGCCTTTTGGGAACCTTGAGCTGTCCAAAAAGAAGTACAGCTTCTCAGTTGTAGATGCATGAGGATAGTGTGTGGAAAAGCCAAATGGAGAGAAGAGGCCCTGAAAGGTAGATCTTCCTTGAGAAGAAGATCCCCTTGAGAAGGAAATGGCAACCCGGCCCAGGATTCTTGCCTGTAAAATTTTATGGTCAGAAGAGCCTTGCTGGTTGCAGTCCATGGGGTGACAAAGAATTGAACACAAGTGAGAGACTGATCACATACACACAACAGTTCATCATTGTACTAATGAACACTAACTTTTGTGGTGAACTCAGAACCCAATCATCAAAGCTATAATCCATGAGCATTGCTATAACAAAGGAAGCCAGGTAACATTGACTTTTGACTCATTTTCATGGCTAATATTATTTTGTCTTTTAAACAGCCCTAACACAGAGCCACTAATAATATTATGTCAGTTTTCCTGGTGGCTCAGACGGTAAAGAATCTACCTGCAAAGCAGGAGACCTGGGTTCAATCCATGGGTTGGGAAGATCCCTAGAGAAAGTAATGGCTATCTACTCCAGTATTCTTGCCTGGAGAATTCCATGGACACAAGAGCCTGGCAGGCTACAGTCCATGGGGTCACAAAGAGTCAGACATGGCTGAGCAACTAATACTTTAGCAGAAATAAATAAACTGAAGTTTATGGATTTTGGTAACAGATATTAGACATGTTGGGCTTTTCAGGTGATGCTAGTGGTAAAGAACCTACCTGCCAGTGCAGGAGATATAAGAGACATTGATTTGATCCCTGGGTCAGGAAGATCCCCTGGAAAAGGGCATGGCAACCCACTCCAGTATTCTTGCTTGGAGGATCTCATGGACAGAGAAGTCTCATGGGCTGCCCTCCATAGGGTTGCATAGAGTTGAGCACGACCGAAACGACTTAGCATGCACAATTAGCAAACATGCATTAGACGAGTTGAACCTATATTGTATTTTCAAAAAACAGTGAAAGTCATTCATATATGCATACAGCAGAAAAGATCATATATTCGCTTTAAATTTCCTAGTAATTTTGCTTATCACTCAAAGTTAAATCCAAATCCTTACTTTGACTTGCAAGGTTCTGAATGATCTGCTTCTCTGCAAGCTCTCTAATTTCACTCTTAGTCTATCTTCTAATGTACCCATATTCTCATCTCCATTTTCTCCCACTAATTTTCTATCACTACTAGAATAGTAATACATTCGTGCTTTAGGACTATTGGCTCTTGCAGTTTCCTTTACCAAAAATAGTAACTAATGAAATCTCTGAGTACTTAGTAGGTGCTAGGCACTGACTTTTAAGTTCTTAATCAATTAATATTCTAAGCAATCTATAAAATGTGCTGCCCATCTGAAGAAAGAGATGGCAGAGAAAATTATGAAACTTGCCAAGATAATACAGCAAATGAAAGAACCAAAATTTGAATGCGATCTATCTGGTTAAGACTATCAACACTAAATATCATAGTGCCACTGCCTAAAACATTCTTCTGCCAGATATATACACAGCTAGTTTCTCAACCTTCTTCAGGTTTTGCCCAAATGTCTTATCAGAGTGGTCTCTTTCCTAACTTTCTATAAAATAGAACCTCACCATCTCTGTACACATGTCCTGCATTACCTTCTTCATAGCATGCGTGCATGTTAAGTTGCTTCAGTTGTGTCGGACTCCTTGCGACCCAATGGACTGTAGACCACCGGTCTCCTCTGTCCATGCAATTCTCCAGGCAAGATACTGGAGCAGGGTGCCATTTCTTGCTCCGGGGGATCTTCCCCACCCAGGGATCAAACTCATGTCTCTTATGTCTCCTGCATCGGCATGCAGGTTCGTTACCAGTTGCACAACCTGGGAAGCCCTTCTTCATGGCACCAACTGTTATCTTGTACACTTCATGGCAAATAGATGGAGTAACAATGGAAACAGTAGGATACTTTATTTTCTTGGACTCCAAAACCACTGCAGATGGTGACTGTAGCCACAAAATTAACCCTTGCTCCTTGAAAGAATAGCCCTGACAAACATAGAGTGGATTAAAAAGAAGACATTACTTTGCAAACAAAGGTCCATCTAGTCAAAGCTATGGTTTTACCAGTAATCACGTATAGACGTGAAAGTTGGACTATAAAGAAAGCTGAGCACCAAAGAATTGATGCTTTTGAACTGTGGTATTGGAGAAGACTCTTGAGAGTCCCTTGGACTGCAAGGAGATCCAACCAGTCCATCCTAAAGGAAATCAGTCCTGAATATTCATTGGAAGGACTGATGCTGAGTCTGAAACTCCAATACTTTGGCCACTTGATGTGAAGAACTGACTCACTGGAAAAGACCCTGGTGCTGGGAAAGATTGAAGGCAGGAGGAGAAGGGGACAACAGAGGATGAGATGGTTGGATGGCATCACTGACTCAATGGACATAAGTTTGAGCAATGTTCGAGAGTTGGTGATGGACAGGGAAGCCTGGCATGCTGCAGTCCATGGCGTTGCAGAGAGTGAGACACGACTGTGTGACTGAACTGAATACATCATGCTTTATGATTGAAGCATAATTTGTTAAATAGTTTGATTCTCTTTAATTAACTGAATTAATTTATGAATTTTAGTAAAGGAAATCACATTGCTAAGTAGTTCTGATTCTGACACAACATTAGCTATACATTTCTATCATTAATTTCCATTGTAAAATGGATATAGTGATATTAATGTTTATATCATATGTCTACACATGGATCTTGGTAGGTTATACTGCAATCCAATGATAATATATACATTTACACACACATTTTTATATTCCATATTATATCAAAAATTAGATCAATAAATCTAATTAGTGTGTAATAGGTGATTACACGCTATTTAATGAACACTGACTTTGAGTCTAGCTCACTGCCTAGTATCATGTCCTTCATATGCTCACCTAAAATTCTGTATGTAACATTTTCATTGAATTTCCACAGTAATACATGGTTCCTGGTGGCACAGAAGAGGGATAATATAAAGTAATAATGAGAGAAATAATAAAATCTCCAAACTGGGAAAATATTAGAGATAAGTATGTATCAAATTCAAAGAAATAATTACTGTTAAAGCAAAATAATATAGAATTACAAACAAATCAAAGAACTAGGTTAAAAAACAAACTATAACTGAAGTAGACAACACTTTTATTGACCTAATCAGAAAATAATGGATAAAAGTGATAAATTTCTAAGTGAAAATGGGAAAAAAATTCTGAAGTATCCAGGAATTAAAAAAATATATATTAGAATATATTTATGTGCTTCAAAACATGGATGAATTTGATTATTTTCTAGGAAAAAGTATCAAAAACTAGCATCAGAGAAGCAAAAGCTGAAAGGACAAGTTGGATGAAAGGAATAGGGTAAGTTCTATAAGTACCAGTCCCAGTTATTTTCACACATGAGCTCTTAAAACTTGTAAGTAACACCAAATCAGAATTGTATTTGGTCTGATTTAAGAAAAAGAAAAATGGGAAGAAAGAGAGAGGGGAACTGTAAAGATGGCGGAGGAAGAAGAAGGGAAGACCACTTTCTCCCTCACAAATTCCTCAAAAGAACATTTCAACGCCAAGCAAACTCCACAAAACAACTTCTGTAGGCTGGCAGAGGACATCAGGCAACCAGAAAAGCAGACCATTGTCTTCAAAAACAGATTTTTAATCTTTGCTCTTAGGTTTTTGTTGTCAATTTTGTACATTTAAAAACCCAAACTTCACTACCCAAGTTTACCTGAGAGCGAGATTACTGGCTTGACCACTCTCCTCCTTTGGACTCTCCTTTTTCTCCACCAGGTGGCCTCTGTCTCTTTTCTCCCCCATCTCTTCTTTATCCAACTCTGTGAATCTCTGTGTTCCAGACGGTGGAGAACATGTAAGGAACTGGTTACTGGCAGGATTTGTCTCTCTCCTTCTCATTTCTCTCTCTTATCCTCCTGGCCACCTCTGTCTACTTCCTCCCTCTCCTCTTCCCTGTATAACTCCTTAAATACCTCTGAGCGGTCCAGACTATGGAGCGCACATAAGGAAGTGACTACTGGCTAGCTTGCTCTCTCCTCTTTTGATCTCACTGCATCTCATTCCAGTTACCTCTAACTACCCCCTCCATCTTCTCTTCTCCTTGTAACTCAGTGAACCTCTCTGAGTGTCCCTCAATGTGGAGAAACTTTTCATCTTTTACCTAGATGTTTCATCATCGGTGCTGTATAGATGGAGAAGTCTAGAGGCTACTGTAAAAATAAAACTGAAAACCAGAAGCAGGAGGCTTAAATCCAAAGCCTGAAAACATTAGAGAACTCTTGAATTCAGGGAACATTAAGCAATAGGAGCTCATCAAATGCCTTCATACCTATACCGAAACCAAGCTCCACCCAAGGGCCAACAAGTTCCAAAAGAAGACATACCACTCAAATTCTCCAGCAACACAGGAACACTCCCCTGAGCTTCAATATACAGGCAGCTCAAAATTATTCCAAAACCTCTGATGTCTCATAACCCATTACTGGTCACTCCACTGCACTGCAGAGAGAAGAAACCCAGCTCCACCCACCAGAACTCCAACACAAGCCTCCCTAACCAGGAAACCTTGACAAGCCACTGATACAACCCCACCCAAAGTGAGGAAGCTCCATAATAAAGAGAACTCCACAAATTACCAGAATATAAAAAGGCCACCCCAAACGCAGCAATATAACCAAGATGAAGAGACAGAGGAATACTCAGCAGGTAAAGGAACAGGAGAGTTGCCCACCAAACCAAACAAAAGAGGAAGAAGTAGGGAATCTACCTGAGAAGGAATTCCGAATATTGATAGTGAAAATGATCCAAAATCTTGAAATCAAAATGGAATCACAGACAAATAGCCTAGAGACAAGGATTGAGAAGATGCAAGAAAGGTTTAACAAGGACCTAGAAGAAATAAAAAAGAGTCAAAATATAATGAATAAGGCAATAAATGAGATCAGAAACACTCTGGAGGCAACAAATAGTAGAATAACGGAGGCAGAAGATAGGATTAGTGAAATAGAAGATAGAATGGTAGAAATAAATGAATCAGAGAGGAAACAAGAAAAACGAATTAAAAGAAACGAGGACAATCTCACAGACCTCCAGGACAATATGAAATGCTCCAACATTCGAATTATAGGAGTCCCAGAAGAAGAAGACAGAAAGAAAGACCATGAGAAAATCCTTGAGGAGATAATAGTTGAAAACTTCCCTAAAATGGGGAAGGAAATAATCACCCAAGTCCAAGAAACACAGAGAGTTCCAAATAGGATAAACCCAAGGCGAAACACCCCAAGACACATATTAATCAAATTAACAAATATCAAACACAAAGAACAAATATTAAAAGCAGCAAGGGAAAAACAACAAATAACACACAAGGGGATTCCCATAAGGATAACAGTTGATCTTTCAATAGAAACTCTTCGGGCCAGGAGGGAATGGCAAGACATACTTAAAGTGATGAAAGACAATAACCTACAGCCCAGATTACTGTACCCAGCAAGGATGTCATTCAAATACGAAGGAGAAATCAAAAGCTTTACAGACAAGCAAAAGCTGAGAGAATTCAGCACCACCAAACCTGCTCTCCAACAAATTCTAAAGGATATTCTCTAGACAGAAAACACGAAAAGGGTGTATAAACCCGAACCCAAAACAATAAAGAAAATGGTAACGGGATCATACTTATCAATAATTACCTTAAACGTAAATGGGTTGAACACCCCAACCAAAAGGCAAAGACTAGCCGAATGGATACAAAAACAAGACCCCTCTATATGCTGCTTACAAGAGACCCACCTCAAAACAAGGGACACATACAGACTGAAAGTGAAGGGCTGGAAAAAGATATACCACGCAAATAGAGACCAAAAGAAAGCAGGAGTGGCAATACTCATATCCGATAAAATAGACTTTAAAACAAAGGCTGTGAAAAGAGACAAAGAAGGCCACTACGTAATGATCAAAGGATCAATCCAAGAAGAAGATATAACAATTATAAATATATATGCACCCAATATAGGAGCACCGCAATATGTAAGACAAATGCTAACAAGTATGAAAGGGGAAATCAACAATAACACAATAATAGTGGGAGACTTTAATACCCCACTCACACCTATGGACAGATCAACTAAACAGAAAATTAACAAAGAAACGCAAACTTTAAATGATACATTAGACCAGTTAGACCTAATTGATATCTATAGGACATTTCACCCCAAAACAATGAATTTCACCTTTTTTTCAAGTGCTCATGGAACCTTCTCCAGGATAGATCACATCCTGGGCCATAAATCTAAACTTGATAAATTCAAAAAAATCGAAATCATTCCAAGCATCTTTTCTGACCATAATGCATTAAGATTAGATCTCAATTACAGGAGAAAAACTATTAAAAATTCCAACATATGGAGGATGAACAACACACTTCTGAATAACCAACAAATCACAGAAGAAATCAAAAAAGAAATCAAAATATGCATAGAAACTAATGAAAATGAAAACACAACAACCCAAAACCTGTGGGACACTATAAAAGCAGTGCTAAGAGGAAAGTTCATAGCAATACAGGCATACCTCAAGAAACAAGAAAAAAGTCAAATAAATAACCTAACTCTACAACTAAAGCAACTAGAAAAGGAACAATTGGAGAACCCGAGAGTTAGTAGAAGGAAAGAAATCTTAAAAAATTAGGGCAGAAATAAATGCAAAAGAAACAAAAGAGACCATAGCAAAAACCAACAAAGCCAAAAGTTGGTTCTTTGAAAGGATAAATAAAATTGACAAACCATTAGCCAGACTCATCAAGAAGCAAAGAGAGAAAAATCAAATCAATAAAATTAGAAGTGAAAATGGAGAGATCACAACAGACAACCCAGAAATACAAAGGATCATAAGAGACTACTATCAGCAGTTGTATGCCAATAAAATGGACAACGTGGAAGAAATGGAAAAATTCTTAGAAAAGTACAATTTTCCAAAACTGAACCAGGAAGAAATAGAAAATCTTAACAGACCCATCACAAGCACGGAAATTGAAACTGTAATCAGAAATCTTCCAGCAAACAAAAGCCCAGGTCCAGAAAGCTTCACAGCTGAATTCTAACAAAAATTTAGAGAAGAGCTAACACCCATCCTACTGAAACTCTTCCAGAAAATTGCAGAGGAAGGTAAACTTCCAAACTCATTCTATGAGGCCACCATCACCCTAATACCAAAACTTGACAAAGATGTCACAAAAAAAGAAAACTACAGGCCAATATCACTGATGAACATAGATGCAAAAATCCTCAACAAAATTCTAGCAATCAGAATCCAACAACACATTAAAAAGATCATACACCATGACCAAGTGGGCTTTATCCCAGGGATGCAAGGATTCTTCAATATCCGCAAATCAATTAATGTAATTCACCACGTTAACAAATTGAAAAATAATAACCATATGATTATCTCAATAGATGCAGAGAAGGCCTTTGACAAAATTCAACATCCATTTATGATAAAAACTCTCCAGAAAGCAGGAATAGAAGGAACATACCTCAACATAATAAAAGCTATCTATGACAAACCCACAGCAAACATTATCTTCAATGGTGAAAAATTGAAAGCATTTCCCCTAAAGTCAGGAACAAGACAAGGATGTCCACTTTCACTGCTACTATTCAACATAGTTCTGGAAGTTTTGGCCACAGCAATCAGAGCAGAAAAAGAAATAAAAGGAATCCAAACTGGAAAAGAAGAAGTAAAACTCTCACTGTTTGCAGATGACATGATCCTCTACATGGAAAACCCTAAAGACTCCACCAGAAAATTACTAGAGCTCATCAATGAATATAGTAAAGTTGCAGGATATAAAATCAACACACAGAAATCCCTTGCATTCCTATACATGAATAATGAGAAAGTAGAAAAAGAAATTAAGGAAATAATTCCATTCACCATTGCAACGAAAAGTATAAAATACTTAGGAATATATCTACCTAAAGAAACTAAACACCTATATATAGAAAACTATAAAACACTGATGAAAGAAATCAAAGAGGACACTAATAGATGGAGAAATACACCATGTTCATGGATCGGAAGAATCAATATAGTGAAAATGAGTATACTACCCAAAGCAATTTACAAATTCAATGCAATCCCTATCAAGCTACCAGCCGTATTTTTCACAGAACCAGAACAAATAATTTCAAGATTTGTATGGAAATACAAAAAACATCGAATAGCCAAAGCAATCTTGAGAAATAAGAATCGAACTGGAGGAATCAACTTGCCTGACTTCAGGCTCTACTACAAAGCCACAGTCATCAAGACAGTATGGTACTGGCACAAAGACAGACATATAGATCAATGGAACAAAATAGAAAGCCCAGAGATAAATCCACACACATTATCTTTGACAAAGGAGGCAAGAATATACAATGGAGTAAAGACAATCTCTTTAACAAGTGGTGCTGGGAAAACTGGTCAACCACTTGTAAAAGAATGAAACTAGATCACTTTCTAACACCACACACAAAAATAAACTCAAAATGGATTAAAGATCTAAATGTAAGATCAGAAACTATAAAACTCCCAGAGGAGAACATAGGCAAAACACTCTCAGACATAAATCACAGCAGGATCCTCTATGATCCACCTCCCAGAATTCTGGAAATAAAAGCAAAAATAAACAAATGGGATCTAATTAAAATTAAAAGCTTCTGCACAACAAAGGAAACTATAAGCAAGGTGAAAAGACAGCCTTCTGAATGGGAGAAAATAATAGCAAATGAAGCAACTGACAAACAACTAATCTCAAAAATATACAAGCAACTTATGCAGCTCAATTCCAGAAAAATAAACGACCCAATCAAAAAATGGGCCAAAGAACTAAATAGACATTTCTCCAAAGAAGACATACGGATGGCTAACAAACACATGAAAAGATGCTCAACATCACTCATTATTAGAGAAATGCACATCAAAACCACAATGAGGTACCACTTCACACCAGTCAGAATGGCTGTGATCCAAAAATCTGCAAGCAATAAATGCTGGAGAGGGTGTGGAGAAAAGGGAACCCTCCTACACTGTTGGTGGGAATGCAAACTATTGCAGCCACTACGGAGAACAGTGTGGAGATTCCTTAAAAAATTGCAAATAGAACTACCTTATGACCCAGCAATCCCACTGCTGGGCATACACACTGAGGAAACCAGAATTGAAAGAGACACATGTACCCCAATGTTCATCGCAGCACTGTTTATAATAGCCAGGACATGGAAACAACCTAGATGTCCATCAGCAGATGAATAGATAAGCAAGCTGTGGTACATATACACAATGGAGTATTACTCAGCCGTTAAAAAGAATTCATTTGAATCAGTTCTGATGAGATGGATGAAACTGGAGCCGATTATACAGAGTGAAGTAAGCCAGAAAGAAAAACACCAATACAGTATACTAACACATACATATGGAATTTAGAAAGATGGCAATGACGACCCTGTTTGCAAGACAGGAAAAAAGACACAAATGTGTAAAACGGACTTTTGGACTCAGAGGGAGAGGGAGAGGGTGGGATGATTTGGGAGAATGGCATTCTAACATGTATACTATCATGTAAGAATTGAATCGCCAGTCTATGTCTGACGCAGGATACAGCATGCTTGGGGCTGGTGCTTGGGGATGACCCACAGAGAAGTTATGGGGAGGGAGGTGGGAGGGGGGTTCATGTTTGGGAACGCATGTAAGAATTAAAGATTTTAAAATTAAAAAAATAAAAAACTAAAAAAAAAAAAAAGAGAAAGAGAGAGAGGATTTTTTTAAAAAAAAAGACTTCCCTAATTTACTTAACAAAATCAACAAAGTTTTGCAATTAAATCTAGGCTAAAGGATATACTACAAACAGATTTTAATGGTTAATTTTTGTGGTACTCAAAATTACAGCTATTTTACAATGTCCAAATTTAGAATATATATTTCGTGGAACATTTCTTTTGGGTATATAATTAGTAGTGGAGTTTCACAGTTGTAGACTATGTATATCTTCAGTTTTCATAGATTCTCCCAAAATATTTTCCAAAAAAGTTCATTGTATTTTCACAGAGTGGGATCCATAGTAATTACTACATAGAGATGGAATGAACAAATTCTAATTATACATGTGAGAACAGATGAATCACAAAAGCATGAAATGTATACTGAACATATATACAAGAGACAGTAGAAGTTATAGTATCATATTTAATAACATAAGCATTACCAAAATATTTGTGTGCTATTAGAAGGCAGGTTTAGGGGAATGGCTATTGTCTAGAAGTGCACAAAGGCAGACTTCTGGGACACTAGTACTATGGTAATATTCTGTCTTATAAACTGGGTGCAAATTTTGTATTTTTAGCTTGTGAAAATTAATGTTATCCTCTTTCATCTATACTTCAATTGAAAGCTTAAAATGTAAATGGCCATATATATATTGTCTATGAAGACTTCAATTAAAAGGTTTTAAAAATCCTAACCAAGTTTAATTTGCTCTAGTAAAGAATAAAATAGTTTGTATTATAAAATATTTTACTAAGATTTACTAACATCAATATATCAAAAAATAAAAATCTCTATAAATATCAGGAAAATACTTTATAAAGTTAATATTTGCTTCTGATTTTTTAATTCTTTTATCTGAACTCATGTTTGCCAAATGTGTTTTGGCATTCAAATATTGTTCTGAAAGGTAGGCTTTAGAAAAATTATGCATACAGTCTCTAGCAAGTTTCCCAATATCACATATTAAAGAAACACATTTATATTTCTATGTTGAAATCTATGAACACTTACAAAATCAGAATTTTCAAAAGACAGCAAACAGCCTAGGACAGTTCACAACTTGTCATATTTTGACTGTCAAATGAGTTATAATAAAACATATTCTTCAGAATTTCCCACAATTGAGTTAGAAGGCAAAATGAATATAAGAATGACCAAAATGCATAAAATGCCAATTTATGGAAGCTATAACCACGATTATTATACTTAAGAAGATGGTTAACACTCCAATATTCAGATAATTACACACTAGTTTTTCTACTAATTTAAAATATTAACAATATATAGTATAGCAAATAATAAGATATAAACAATTCTTTATGCTTTTATATATGGTTCAGTTCAGTTCAGTCACTCAGTCATGTCCAAATCTGGTATAAATTAATAAAAACATTTTCTAGGGGTGGAGTGAGCTTTCCAGTTTGATATTTTTACAGTAAGTCTGCCTTCGCTGAGTGTATCCACATGGAAATATACAGGTAATGTGACCAGTTTTGGTTACCTACAATACAGAGTCCTAAGCCCTAATAAACCTAATCCGATATTGAAAACGGGCTAAATGTTATATATATATATCTTATCCTGAAAACACTCCTCTTAGAAGCTTCTCTGCAACTGGAAAGTGGTACATTTATTTTAAAATATTTAGCTGTTGAATGATATAACCTACCAGGATACATGATAATATTAATGAACAAAAATTTATTTCCTTAAATAGTGTAGATGATGAAAGGCTCAAATAATGGCTAAGTTTCTGTTTATTTCATTTTTCACTAGATTATTCCAAGAATGGACATTGTTTATTATCTCATTTATTTGATCATTTAAAATCTCAATTACTCAAATATTATTTGCATATCCTTGATACATGAATATAATGTACAGATGATAAAATTTGTACATTTTTAGGTTGTCATTTACTGAATAAGAAACAAACAAACAAACAAACAAAACAACCATTGTTCAGTAATGATGACATAAAATAGAAGAGTTATTTCAACATAAAATGAAAGCAAGAAAGAAGTGAAATTTCCAGGGTATATTTAAATGCTCAGTTCAATGGAAGTAAAGGATCATTTTTTTCTTATGGTCAAAGCAAATCCACAAAGTACTTTGGCATGTCAAATTATACTTTTTAAATACTTTATTATATTAATTATAAGCATAAAACCATAATGCTTTAATTTTAAGAAAATGGCTGTCAGCTTTTGAGAAGTTTTGAGGTTGATGAAATGGAACTGTCAGTAAAATTGATCCAAAGTAGTCAATCCACCCAAAAGGTGCACCCAAAATCTGACTAGAACTTCTGAAATAAAATATCATAGAATTTTTTAAATTACTAATTGCTCTAATAGTGAAGAGTTTTCAAAAAAAAAAATCTCAACAATAATGAACAACACCAGTGTTGAAATAAACTAAATGTCCAATAAGTGATATATCTCTTGAAAGGATTTCTTTCATGATAATAAAGTAGATTTAAAAATAGCCATAAGTTCATAGCCAAAGAAGAATAAAAAACAATGACACATATGCTTTTCAAAACACTGTCATAAGGACTCACTTCAGATTAACTGATAGTTCTCAGTATAAAATAGGTACTCAAATGTCTACCAACACAAGAAAAGATGAGTCATTTAACATACTTAAAATAAGCATATTATACTAAAGTATGCTAGAGAGAAGGTATGCCTAATCAGCTATTTACTTCTCTGCCACAGCCATGGTAATAGATTTTTGATTAGCTAGTGTGTATGAAACAGACTAAATAAATTACTGTTATAATTGGAGAAAAAGTGGGGTGAAGAAAGAGGGAAAGAAAGAAAGAACACATTGAAAAAAATATGCTATTTGTTTCAAGCCTAAAGGCAGTTATTTTTTGTCAGGACACCTAGGCCTGATAAAAGTTTCTGAAAGACTGATGCAAAGAAATTACTTGCAATGTAAAACCATAGTTAATGTTGTGATTTTTGAAAACAAGTTATTTGGGATCATAACCTAAGTCAGTTGTCTACTTTATACTTATTTCTCTTCTCAAAGGTCTGTAACTCTGAATTATTTTTTTTAATTTTTAAATTTTTCATGAAGATTAAGACCACTAGGATTATTTATGGCATTCTATCTGTTAAAAATTATGAAGATGATTGTTGTTGTTGATGTTCAGTCACTCAGTCCTGTTCAGCTCTTTGTAACCCAATGAACTGCAGCATGCCAGGTTTCCATGTCCTTCACTGTTTACCGAAGTTTGCTCAAACTCATGTCCATCAAGTTGGTGATGCCATCCAACCATCTTGTTCTCAGTCATCCCCTTCTCCTCCTGCCTTCAATCCTTCCCAGCTTCAGGGTTTTTTTCCTCAAGGAGTTGGCCATTCACATTAGCTGGCCAAAGGATTGGAGCTCCAGCTTCAGCATCAGTTCTCCCAATGAATATTCAGGTTCGATTTCCTTTAGCATTGACAGGTTTGATCTCCTTGCCAACCAAGAGACTCCCAGAAGTCTTCTCCAACACCACAGCTCAAAAGCATCAATTCTTTGGCACTCAGCATTTTTTTTACTGTCCAGCACTCATATCCATACATGACTACTGGGAAAACCATAGCTTTGCCTATATGGATCTTTGTTGGCAAAGTAATGTCTCTGCTTTTTAATGCACTGTCTAGAATAACTTTTCTTTCAGGAAGCAAGCATCTTCTAATTTCATGGCTGCAGTCACCATCCACAGTGATTTTGGCACCCAAGTAAAAAGTGTCTGTCACTGTTTCCATTGTTTCCCCATCTATTTGCAATGAAGTGATGGGACTGGATGCCATGATCTTCATATTGTGAATGCTGAGTTTTAATTCGGCCTTTTCATTCTCCACTTTTATCTTCATCAAGAGGCTCTTTAATTCCTCTTCCTTTACTGCCATAAAGGTGGTG
Source organism: Ovis canadensis (assembly GCF_042477335.2). Classification (NCBI taxonomy): domain Eukaryota; kingdom Metazoa; phylum Chordata; class Mammalia; order Artiodactyla; family Bovidae; genus Ovis; species Ovis canadensis. The sequence continues at coordinate 71,388,021 of NC_091254.1, forward strand.
TTATCTGCATATCTGAAGTTATTGATATTTCTCCCAGCAATCTCGAGTCCAGCTTGTACTTCATCCACCCCGGCATTTCGCATGATGTACTCTGCATGGAAGCTAAATAACCAGGGTAACAATATACAGCCTTGATGTACGCCTTTACCAATTTGGAACCAGTCTGTTGTCCTACAGCCAGCTCTTACTGTTGCTTCTTGACCTGCATACAGGTATCTCAGGAGGCAAGTAAGGTGGTCTGATATTCCCATCTGTTTAAAAATTTTCCACATTTTGTTGTAATCCACAGAGTCAAAGGCTTTAGCGTAGTCAATAAAGCAGAAGTAGATATTTTGTCTGAAATTTTCTTGCTTTATCTATGATCCAGTGGATGCTGGCAATTTGATCTCTGGTTCCTCTGACTTTTCTAAATCCAGTTTGTACATCTGGAAGTTCTAGGTTCACATACTGTTAATTCCTAATTGAAGGTTTTGAGCATTTCCTTGCTAACATGTGAAATGACTGCAATTGTGTGATAGTTTGAACATTCATTGGCATTGCCCTTCTTTGGGATTGGAATGAAAACTGACCTTTTCCAGGCCTGTAGCCACTGCTGAGTTTTCCAAATTTGCTGGCATACTGAATGCAGTACTTTCACAGTATCATCTTTTAGGATTTAAAACACCTCAGCTGGAATTCCATCACCTCCACTAGCTTTGTTTGTAGTGATGTTTCTGAGGGCCAGTCTGCCTCACATTCTGGCTGAGTGGTTGAGCCATTGTGGTTATCCAGGTCAGTAAGATCTTTTTTGTATAGTTCTTCTGTGCATTCTTGCCACCTCTTTCTAATATCTTCTGCTCCTGTTAGTTACATACTATTTCTTTCCTTTATTGTGCAAACTTTCGCATGAAATGTTCCGTTGGTATCTCTAATTTTCTTGAAGAGATCTCTAGTCTTTCCCATTTTGTTCTTTTCATATATTTCTTTGCATTGTTCACTTAGGAAGACTTTATCTCTCCTTTCTATTCTTTGGAACTCTGCATTCAGATGAGTATATATTTCCTTTTCTCCTTTGCCTTTTGCTTCTCTTCTTTTCTCAGCTATTTGCAAGTCTTCCTCAGACAATCATTTTGCCTTTTTGCATTTCTTTTTGTTTGGGATGGTTTTGATCACTGCCTCCTATACAATGTTGCTAACCTCTGTTCCTAGATATTTAGGCACACTTATATATCAGATCTAATCCCTTAAATCTCTTTGTTACTTTTACTGTATAAACATAAGGGATTTGATTTAGGTCATAACTGAATGGCCTAGGGATTTTCCCTACTTTCTTCAGTTTAAGTATTAATTTTGCAATAAGGAATTCACAATCTGGGCCTTCTATTAAGGGTATCTCTTGACTTCCTACTTTTGCATTCCAATCCCTTATGAAAAACCCATCTTTTTTGTGTGTTAGTTATAGGTGGTCTTGTAAGTCTTCATAGAACCATTCAACTTCAACTTCTTCATCATTAGTGATTGGGGCCTAGACTTGGAGTATTGTAATATTGAATGGTTTGCCTTGGAAATAAACAGAGATCATTCTGTTGTTTTTGAGATTGTACAAAATCTTCAGCAATATGTGAACTGTGAACTTCCAGATGTTCAAGCTGGTTTTAGAAAAGGCAGAGGAACCAGAGTACAAATTGCCAACATCTGCTGGATCATCGAAAAAAGAAGAGAGTTCCAGAAAAACATCTATTTCTGCTTTATTGACTATGCCAAAGCCTTTGACTGTGTGGATCACAATAAACTGTGGACAAATTCTGAAAGAGATGGGAATACCAGACCAGCTGACCTGCCTCTTGAGAAACCTGTGTGCAGGTCAGGAAGCAACAGTTAGACATGGATATGGAACAATAGACTGGTGTCAAATAGGAAAAGGAGTACGTCAAGGCTGTATATTGTCACCCTGCCTATTTAACTTATATGCAGAGTACATTATGAGAAACGCATGGCTGGAGGAAGCACAGGCTGGAATCAAGAATGCCAGGAGAAATATCAATAACCTCAGATATGCAGATGATACCACCTTTAGAGGCAGAAAGCGAAGAACTAAAGAGCCTCTTGATGAAAGTGAAAGAAGAGAGTGAAAAAGTTGGCTTAAAGCTCAACTTTCAGAAAACTAAGATCATGGCATCCAGTCTCATCACTTCATGGCAAATAGATGGGGAAACAGTGGAAACAGTGGCTCACTTTATTTATCTGGGCTCCAAAATCGCTGCAGATGGTGATTGCAGCCATGAAATTAAAAGATGCTTACTTCTTGGAAGGAAAGTTATGACCAACCTAAGAAGCATATTGAAAAGCAGAGACATTATTTTGTCAACAGAGGTCCATCTAGTCAAGGCTATGGTTTTTCCAGTGGTCATGTATGGATGTGAGAGTTGGACTGTGAAGAAAGCTGAGCACCGAAGAATTGATGCTTCTGAACTGTGGTGTTGGAGAAGATTCTTGGGAGTCCCTTTGATTGCAAGGAGATCCAACCAGTCCATTTTAAAGGAAATCAGTCCTGAATATTCATTGGAAGGACTGATGATGAAGCTGAAACTCCAATACTTTGGCCACATGATGCAAAGAACTGATTCATTTGAAAAGACCCTGATGCAGGGAGGGACTGGAGGCAGGAGGAGAAGGGCATGAAAGAGGATGAGATGGTTGGATGGCATCACCAACTCGATGGACATGAATTTGAGCAAACCCCAGGAGTTGGTGATGGTCAGGAAGCCTGGCATGCTGCAATTCATGGGGTGGCAAAGAGTTGGACACAGCTGAGTGACTGAACTGAACTGAACTGAACTGAACTGCATTTCAGACTTCTGTTGACTATGAGGTCTACCCCATTTCTTCTAAGTTGTTCTGCAGCCTGCTTTGCCATTGTAGGACCCAGAGCTGGGGAGCTGGATGTGGAGCTTGGACTCCTCACTCCTTTGGAAAAACCCTTCAATCAGAAAGTTTTCTGTTAGCTATCTATTCAGTGTAGAAGGACATGCACTCATCTTCTCCTGCAAGAATTCCAAAATCACAACTATATGCTGAAAAACCATCAACAGGAGAATGTTGGAACCCACAAAAAAAAAAAAAAAAAAGATATGTATGGCCAAGGGCAAAGGAGAAGCTGCAACAGGACAGTAGGAGAGGCACAATTATATTTAAAACCAAACCTCATACCTACCAGAGACTCTTAGAAGGAACAAGCAAACCTTGTGTGCACCAGGATTGAGGGAAAGGAGCAGTGATCCCCATGAGAGACTGAACCAGACCTGCCTTTGCATGTCTGAGGCTCTCCTGTCTGTTTGAATCAGCAGTGCTCTGCCATGGGGACAGGGGCTCTGGCAGCAGCAGTCCTGGGAGGTGCAGCATGTGGCATAATTCCTCTTCAGGTAGGTCACCATTGGCCCCATCATAGAGCCACTGGTCAGATGACTCACAAAGAGGAGAACAATTATACCAAAGAAGTTCTTGCAAGGCTGCAAAAAGTTCTAAGCCTCACAACAGACTTCCCAACCTGAGGATCTGGCAAAGGGACTGAGTATCCCCAAGGAATCTGACTTTGAAGGTCTGTAGGATCTGATAACAGAACTTCCACAGGACTGGGGAAACAGATTCTTGGAGGGCACAAACAAAACCTTGTGCACACCAGGACCCAGGAGAAAGGAGCAGTGACGCCACAGGAGACTGAGCTAGACTTTCCTGTGTGTGTTTGGGAGTCTCTGGAGGAGATATGGGTTAAAAATGGCCTGCCACAGGCCACTCTCTACAACAGTCCTGGGAAGTACAGTGGGCTGGCATAAGTCATTTTGAAGGAGGTCGCCTTTACTGCCATTAACCCTACTGCAGTTTGGCCTTAGGCCAAACTTCAGGGAGGGAACGCAGCACTGCCATCAGCAGAAAATTGGTTTAAAGATTTACTGAGCATAGACTTGCCCACCAGAACAAGACCCAGAACAAGTTCCTCCCATCAGTCAGTTTGCACAAGCAAACTACCCTCATCCGTCAGGAGCAGATGAGAATGAAAACCACAATCACAGTAAACTAACCAAATTGATCACATAGATTAGAACCTTGCCTAACTCAATGAAACTATGAGTCATACAGTGTAGGGCCACCCAAAATAGATGGGTCATGGTGGAGAGTTCTCACAAAACATGGTCCATTGAAGAAGGAAATGGCAAACCACTTCAGCATTCTTGCTTGGGAACCCCATGAGCAGTATGAAAAGGCAAAAGGATATGACACTGAATGTCCCCCACCCCAGGTTGGGACGTGTCCAATATGCTACTGAAAGAGACCAGAGAAATAGCTCCAGAAGGAATAAAGAGGCTGAGCCAAAGCAGAAACAATGCCCAGTTGTAGATATGTGTGGTGATGAATGTAAAGTCTGATACTGTAAATAACAATATTGCATAGGAACCTGGAATGTTTGGTCCATGAATCAAGGTAAATTGGAAGTGATCAAACAGAAGATGACAAGAGTGAACACTAGCATTTAGAAATCAGTGAACTAAAATGGACAGGAATGGGCAAATTTAATTCATTTGACCATTATATATACAAAAGTGATTACCTCTAAGCAATTTAAGCGTCTTTAATAATTTTAAAGTAGCACTTTTTAAAAATAAATTTAATAAATTTTATTTAAATAAGTTTAAATAAAATTTTAAATAAATTTAAAGTAGCACTCTTAAAGCAAAAAGTGTCAAGAAACCAAGAAAGATAATTGAAACTGTCACTTGAGTTCACATCACAATTAGTTTGCATTTGTTTGTCAGCCTGAAAGAAAAAAAAAAAAAAAAACAAGCTAATAAACTTGCATGAAAGGAAGAACAATGAATTTGTTATTATCTACCTGTTTACATGCTTATTACTTTATAAATTAATTTTATTGGAATATAGATGCTTTACAATTCTATGTTCATTTCTGCTGCTCCTAAGTCTCTTCAGTCATGTCCGACTCTATGCGACCCCATAGATGGCAGCCCACCAGGCTCCCCCATCCCTGGGATTCTCCAGGCAAGAACACTGGAGTGGGTTGCCATTTCCTTCTCCAATGCATGAAAGTGAAAAGTGAAAGTGAAGTCGCTCAGTCGTGTCCGACTCTTAGCGACCCCATGGACTACAGCCCACCAGGCTTCTCCATCCATGGTATTTCCCAGGCAAGAGTACTGGAGTGGGGTGCCATTGCCTTCTGCATCATTTCTGCTATAGAGCAAAATGAATCAGCCATACATATACATATATCCCCTCCCTTTTGGACTCCCTTCTCATTCAAGTCACCATTGTACATTAAGTAAAGTTTCCTTGAAAACTCAGCAGTGGCCACACAACTGGAAAAGTTCAGTTTTCATTCCAGTCCCAGAGAAGGGCAATGCTACAGATGTTCAACTATAGTACAATTGCTCTCATTTCACATGCTAGCAAAGTAATGCTCAAAATCCTTCAAACTAGACTACAATAGTACATGAACCAAGAACTTCCAGATGCACAAGCTGTATTTACAAAAGGCAGGGGAACCAGATCAAATTGCCAACATCTGTTGGTTCATAGAGAAAATGCAAAGGAATTCCAGAAAATTAAAAAAAAAATCTGCTTCTGTTTCATTGACTATGCCAAAGGCTTTGACTGTGTGGATCACAGAAAAGTATGGAAAATTCTTAAAGACATGGGAATGACATACCACCTTACCTATCTCCTGAGAAACCTGTATGCAAGTCAAGAGACAATGATTAAAACCTTACTTAGAATAACTTACTGGTTCAAAATCGAGAAAGGAGTATATCAAGGCTATATATTGTCACCTGTTTATTTAACTTATATGTAGAGTACAACATGGGAAGTGCCAGGCTGGATGACTCAAGCTGGAATCAAGTGTGCTGGAAGAAATATCAACAACCTCAGATATACACATTACACCACTCTAATGCCAGAGAGTGAAGATGAACTAAAGAGCTTCTTGATGAGGGTGAAAGAGGGAAGTGAAAAAGCTGGTTTAAAACTCAACATATATAAAAAACTAAGATCATGACATCCTCTCCCATCACTTCCTGGCAAATAGATTGGATAAAAGTGGAAAAAGTGACAGATTTTGTTTTGGGAGGCTCCAAACCACTGCAGATGGTGATGGCAACCATGAAATCAAAAGATGCTTGCTCCTTGGAAGAAAACCTATGACAAACCTAGATAGCATATTATAAAGCAGACACATCACTTTGCCAATAAATGTCCATAGAGTCAAAGCCATGGTTTTTCCATAGTCATGTACAGAGGTGAGAGTTGTACCATAAAGAAGGCTGTTCTTGTTGATGTTGTTGTTTAGTCACTAACTCACGTTCAGCTCTTTTGTGACTCCATGGATTATAGTCCACCTGGCTCCTCTGTCCATGGGATTTTCCAGGTAAGAGTACTGGAGTGGGTTACCATTTCCTTCTCCAGGGGATTTTCCCTATTCAGGGATAGAATCTGAGTCTTCTGCATTAGCAGGCAGATTCTTTACTGGTGAGCTACCAGGGAAGCCCCAGGATAAAACAGAGAGGGCTCTAAACAGCACTGAATGCCTTGATAAGGTCAATTAACAGATTCAGTATAGGTAACTCAATTTACAATTTGGAACAACATTTACATAACCAGAAAGTTTTAATATTTCCCAAATATTTCAGTTTCTTCTCATGATAAGGTCTAGGCTATCATTATAGGTTGGAATGACTGATACATGCTAGAAGTTTAAGAATATTGAAGACAAGAAGCTAAGGAACTAAGAGCTAAGATTTCACATGATATTGAATGTGGGTACCTGCTTCTTGAGAAATCTATATGCAGGTAAGGAAGCAACAGTTAGAACTGAACATGGAACAACAGACTGGTTCCAAACAGGAAAAGGAGTACATCAAGGCGCTATATTGTCACCCTGCTTATTTAACTTCTATGCAGAGAAATATGCATTTCTCAGTATATCATGAGAAACACAGGGCTGGAGGAAGCACAGGCTGGAATCAAGATTGCTGGGAGAAATATCAATAACCTCAGATATGCAGATGACACCACCCTTATGGCAGAAAGTGAAGAGGAACTAAAAAGCCTCTTGATGAAAGTGAAAAAGGGGAGTGAGAAAGTTGGCTTAAAGCTCAACATTCAGAAAACTAAGATCATGACATCCAGTCCCATCACTTCATGGCAAATAGATGGGGAAACAGTGGAAACAGTGGCTGACTTTATTTTTCTGGGCTCCAAAATCACTGCAGATGGTGATTGCAGCCATGAAATTAGAAGATGCTTACTCCTTGGAAGGAAAGTTATGACCAACCTAGGTAGTGTATTGAAAAGCAGAGACATTACTTTGCCAACAAAGGTCCATCTAGTCAAGGCTATGGTTTTTCCAGTGGTCATGTATGGATGTGAGAGTTGGACTGTGAAGAAAGCTGAGCACTGAAGAATTGATGCTTTTAAACTGTGGTGTTGGAGAAGACTCTTGAGAGTCCCTTTGACTGCAAGGAAATCTAACCAGTCCATTCTAAAGGAGATCAGTCCTGGGTGTTCTTTGGAAGGACTGATGCTGAAGCTGAAACTCCAGTACTTTGGGCACCTCATGCGAAGAGCGGACTCATTGGAAAAGACCCTCATGCTGGGAGTGATTGGGAGCAGGAGGAGAAGGGGATGACAGAGGTTGAGATGATTGGATGGCATCACTGACTCGATGGACATGATTTTGGGTAAACTACAAGGGTTGGTGATGGACACTGAGGCCTGCTGTTCTGTGATTCTTGGGGTAGCAAAGAGTCAGACATGACTAAGTGACTGAACTGAACTGAATTGAACTGAAAATCAGAATTGTCATTTATTTTCAGATCCCCATTCAATTGGTAACAAAAACAATTAGAATTAAAGTTAATTTAGAATTAACTTTACATACTTTTATTGTCTACAGACATAATTTTATTTACAGGTATCTTATGCAAACCTCTACTCATTTCATCTGATAATCTGTCTTTACCTTTATTGTCATATAGTATCTTTGCATTCTTAGTGAAACCTCAGGACAGCCCTAAGTAACAAAAGAAGTTGTTGACTGCCACAATATGTTTAAGAGTCCAAGAAAGAAATAAAAAGAAACAGAAGGTGATGGTAGTCATAGACAATAACACCAGTTATTATTTCTTCTTAAGGCCCATTTCCAATGCTTAGCATTTTGATACATATACAAAGAGAGGCTGCCATTTGTTTTTCTGAATTCTGTGATGTCATGTCATCATTCTTTTTATGTGAGTAAATTGGCCATTTAAACCAGACAATTCACCCTGTTCTTACTGCAAAGTATTATGGAGGAAAGTTAATTTTTTACTTGGATTGCAAATGTATTTTTTAAGTTTTAGCAGTTTTGGCTCTCAATTGTTCCTACTGTTTACTTGGGATCCCAATCAATGCTACATAGACAAAAACTGATTACAGAATCCTCCAACTGCCCAATCTCCTACCCTGAACTGGATTTATTTACCTCTACACAATCCAGTAGAAAATGTTGGAACAACTTATTATATGTTTTGTAGTACAGTATTTACTAGACCTTATATGATCTTTCTTCCCAGATGGCACTAGTGGTAAAGAACCTGCTTGCCAATGCAGGGGACACAAGAGACACAGTTTCAATCTCTGGGTAGGGAAGATTCTCTGGAGAAGGGAATGGCAGCCCACTCTAGCATTCTTGCCTAGAGAATCCCACAGACAGAAGAGTCTGGGGTCACAGAGAGTCAGATATGACTCAGCCCATATGATCTTGAGTAGTAGAATTCTATTTTCACAGATACAGTTAAGTCAACTGAAATCTAGCCAAGTTAAGGGACCTCGTGATCAAAGTTCATTGATCAGATCTCAGGTCATTACCGATAAGAATTTAAGATGTCTAGTGATGGATTTTAATTTCAAGAATGGCCTCATTTTTTCATTTATTCTCTGCATTCAAATCTTTTTTCCAGAGTCCTTTCATACTAATGATCTTCCCTAGTAGCTCAGATGGTAAAGCATCTGCCTACAGTGCAGGAGAACTGGGTTCGATTCCTGGGATGGGAAGATCTCTTGAAGAAGGAAATGGCAAACCACTCAAGAACCCTTGCTTGGAAAACCCCATGGATAGAGTAGCCTCGTAGGCTACAGTCCATGAGGTCGCAAAGAGTCAGACATGACTGAGCAACTTCAACTTCCATACTAATAATGGATTTAACCTTACAATATTCTTTGGTCAGTAGAAAGTAGCAAATTTGCTGTAAGTAGAAGCTTGACAACCAGTTTTATGGTTTTACATCCTTCCCTGGAACCCTGCCAATATCTAAGGAAAAGCCTGGGTGAGGCAGCTGTTGTATGAGAGATCGTGTGGAATGAAGCCTAGTTGCTACAGCCAGGGCCATCCTAGTCCAGCTTCCCCCAGAATACCCAAAGGCTGATTGAATATCCACAAATAAGCCCAGACAAGACCAGCAACTATACTTAGCTGATGATAGATTTAGAATAAATAATACATAATTTTTTTTATTTTTTAAGCTTTTTATATTAGTTTCAGGTGTACAGCACAGTGATTCAATAAATTTACAGATTATACTTCAATTAAAGTTGTTATAAAGTATTGGCTATATTCCTTGTGCTGTACAATATATCCTTGTAGTTTATGTGTTTTATACACAGTAGTTTGTGTCTTTTAATCCCCTATCCTTATTTGGCCCCTCCCCTCTTTCATCTCCCCGCTGGTAACCACTAGTTTGTTTTTCATATATGTGACTGCTTCTGTTTTAATATATTCATCTATTTCTAGATTCCTTCTGCTTTCAGTTTATACATTTCAGAATAGTTTGTTAAACAACAATAGTTAACAATTAGATGATGTTTACAGTGGATAATGGGCTTCCCTTGTAGCTCAGTCAGCAAAAAATCTGCCTGCAGTGCAGGAGACCCAGGTTGGGAAGATCCCTGGGAGAAGAGAATGGCAACCCACTCCAGTATCCTTGCCTGGAAAATCAAATGGACAGAGGAGCCTGGAGGGCTGCAGTCCATGGGGTCCTAAAGAATCAGGCACGACTGAGTGACTAACTTACTTACTTACTTGTTTACTTACTTACTTACTTATAGTGGATAATATTTTAAGATATCCTTAGAATTTATTATTCTTCCAGATAATACATATCTTTCAAAATGAAAAGTTGTTACAGTGCTGAAGGGAAATGGAACCAAGGATGAGCCTGTGAGGTTTGAGAAATGTTAAATAATAGGACTTCTCTTGAACAGCTTATGTTTTACTCTGATATCCATTACAGAACTTAACTATATGCACGATGTACATTTCCTGACGGCATGTTACCCAGCCAAGAATCATGAAATTAACTTATTTTAAAACACTATTAAAGATGATCTTCAAGTCAAAAACAGATGGGTCACATACTTTATCTTCAAATCTTCCAGGGTGGTTTCCAAATCAGGATATTAATGAAGCCTATGAAAAGATAATATTAAAAAGCAGAGACATTACTTTGCCAACAAAGGTCCGTCTAGTCAAGGCTAAGGTTTTTCCAGTGATCATGTATGGATGTGAGAGATGGACTGTGAAGAAAGCTGAGCACCAAAGATGGATGCTTTTGAACTGTGGTGTTAGAGAAGACACTTGAGAGTCCCTTGGACAGCAAGGAGATCCAACTAGTCCATCCTTAAGGAGATCAGTCCTGGATGTTCACTGGAAGGACTGATCCTAAAGCTGAAACTCTAATACTTTGGCCACTTCATGTGAAGAGTTAACTCATTGGAAAAGACCCTGATGCTGGAAGGGATTGGGGGCAGGAAGAGAAGGGGATGACAGAGGATGAGATGGCTGGATGGCATCACCGACTTGATGGACATGAGTTTGAGTAAACTCCAGGAGTTGGTGATGGACAGGAATGCCTAGCATGGTGCGATTCATGGGGTCGCAAAGAGTCGGATACGACTGAGCGACTGAACTGAACTGAACTCATGAGAAGATCCAATCTTTGATGAAATAAGTAGTACAGTCTTGATAGCATGCAACAGGTTTCTGGGTTTTAGAGGCAAATGAATGTCTCAGAGTTATGAGAGGAATTGTTTGGAAAAGTCTTTCTCTATAAAGACTCAGCCTTCAAAATAAGATAAAAAGGAAATATTCAGTGAGAGTACATAAAATACTTTAATCCTACATAATGGGAATTGTATATTGTAAGCAGATTCAGGAAGTAAAGAGGTAAACCTTTTCTTAGAGAAAAGAAAGCTGAGAGCAATGTGGGAGGGAAATATAGGAGGGAATAGACACTAGCAAGAATTTGTCTACTTGGTAGTGAAATAGTATTAAGTCCCTGAAGAAATTTAGATCCAGGGTCCTGATCTTAACGAACTACACTCCACCACTTGAAAAACTTGAATCCAAGTTCACATCTGCCATTTGTTATCTTAAAAGGCACTTTTTTTTTTCCAGTTTTCTCCTGTGTCTCCTGCATGGCAGGTGGATTCTTTAACCTCTGAGCCATTGGGGAAACCCATATTATTGCATGAAATCAGTAATACTCTATGAGTTATTTGTGGGGGACTAAATAACAAAGCATGTGAGTAGCAGTTAGCAACAGACTCAAAACAATGGGAGAATATACAAAATAATTTTAGTTAATTATCTAGCAGATGACTACCAACATCCTGGTCTATATAATTCAACATTACTATAAATTGTATAAAGGATATCTCACCTATCTTGAGACTACTGAAAATGGTCATAAAGTAAGGAAAAGAATATCAAATTCTCAAATAGCTAGAATTTTCTATATATAAATAACTGTGTTGATACTATTGTACTTAAATTGAATATTTAGTAATTAATTATAATGAGGGAATACAAAGATTTGGAAAATTATAAGACAAAGTAACATAGAATACAATTTGTGTATGAAAATGGTGAATTAATAAGGATAAATGAAAAGGTGACAGTTCTGAACATGAGATAATTTTTAAGAAAAAATAAATACACAATCAAATAATCCTCTGAAAAACTCAGAATTTGAGTCAAATTATTCGTTACATGACATTCTGAATTTTGAATATATATTTGAAGGCAGATATTTTAATAAATCTCTCCTAAAGCACATGTTCTGGAGGAGGAGCTTATCTAGGTTAAGGTATATTAAATTTGATGACACAAACTGCTATTAATAGAAAATAAATCAAAGAAACTATGGCGTAAAGTAAATCTAAAATCCTGTGGAGCACAAAATTAACTGAGTATGTTATTGAACTTGTAGTTTTAATGCAAATATTAATCATTTGAATGTGTGAAAATCACTGCTGTTCTCAGAGAGAAAGTCATCAGTATAACTTATACCTATTAGAGAACTGTCCCATCACATGTCCAAGATTATAAATGAAAAATTCATCTCATATTCTTGCATATTTCTAATCACAGTACCTGATTTAGTATTTTAATTTTAATTGAATCTAACTCATTTGTTTTTGATAGAAATGTGGTTTTGTTTTCTATTTTTACTTTCTTTCACTAAATAGACCCTGGATTCCAAACCAAAGTAAAACTGAAGAAAATGAAGCTTCAGTTCAGTTCAGTCAGTTCAGTCACTCAGTCATGTCTGACTCTTTGCAACTCCATGAATCGCCAGGTCTCCCTGTCCATCACTATCTGCTGGAGTTCACTCAAACTCATGTCCATCGAATCAGTGATGCCATCCAGCCATCTCATCCTCTGTCATCCCCTTTTCCTCCTGCCCCCAAACCCTCCCAGCATCAGAGTCTTTTCCAATGAAGCTTACAAAATGATTTTATAAAATTTTTGTTTGAAGATCATTTCAAACCTAAAGAAAATAGGCAAGTTTATCCCTGAATTTATACTCCTCACGAGATTATCCAACTGCTAAACTGTGATGTGTTCTTAATCATTCTCTCTTTCTTTATATATGCGTGTGTGTAGTAAAAAGTCGTACACTTTGGAACTATGAAAACATTCTTCTCTCCATTAATCTTTAACTTATAGTTTGAACATCCATAGATAATTCATGCGTAAGTACATTATCATTACCCATGTTTCAAAAAAGTTGTTTTTAACATAATTTTTTCTTAGTACTTTAATAATGAATATTCTACTTTAGTGGAGAGCTGTTTTTTTCACTCATATGTATATAAATTGCTGCTTAGTCAATCAGTCATGTCCAAGTTTGTATGTATATGTCTATCTATCATCCGTTAGCTATTTATTTGTCCTCATTTATTATCTGGATGAACTCATGGGTTTATTTTTTAATCAGTGGGTTATAATCCTAAACTACTAATATCTCTTCTGAAGTTCAGTTTGTCAGAGATTTTAATAAGTGAAGGCCCTTAAATCTAGTTCAGGTGTCATTTTGACAATGCTCCATAATTTTTTGGCAACTACTTTAATTTTTGGCACAACAGGATATGGAATTTGTGCTGGTACTTTCTCTGTCTGAGAGCTAAACTCAGTCATCTCTCAAAGGTACATTGAATATTTTTATTAAGGGATAGCATTTAGAAACCAAAAGCCTGTCAAGGTTTGTTTATTGCTGTTGATATGACTGAAATTCATTGTTTCTAGGTCTGTTCAGCAAACAGAGTTATGAAATAAACATGCACAAGAAGAAATGGAGTAGCCATCATGGTCAACAGAAGAGTCTGAAATGCAGTACATGAACGCAATCTGAAAAACAATAGAATGATCTCTGTTTGTTTCCAAGGCAAACCATTCAATATCATAGTAACCCAGTCTATGCCCCAACCAGTAATGCTGAAGAAGCTGAAGTTGAAAGGTTCTGTGAAGACCTCCAAGACCTTTTAGAACTAACATGCCAAAAAGATGTCCTTTTCGTTATAGGGGACCGGAATGCAAAAGTAGGAAGTCAAAAAATACCTGGAGTAACAGGCAAATTTGGCCTGGAATACAGAATGAAGCAGGGCAAAGACTAATAGAGTTTTGCCAAGAGAACGCAATGGTCATAGAAAACACCCTCTTCCAACAACAGACTCTACACATGAACATCACCAGATGGTCAACACCGAAATCAGATTCATTATATTCTTTGCAGCCAAAGATGGAGAAGCTATATCCAGTCAGCAAAAACAAGACCAGGAGCTGACTGTGGCTCAGATCATGAACTCCTTATTGCCAAATTCAGACTCAAATTGAAGAAAGTAGGGAAAACCACTAGACCATTCAAATATGACCTAAATCAAATCCCTTATGATTATACAGTGGAAGTGAGAAATAGATTTAAGGGACTAGATCTGACAGATAGAGTGCCTGATGAACTATGGAATGAGTTTCATGACATTGTACAGGAGACAGGGATCAAGACCATCCTCATGGACAAGAAATTCCAAAAAGCAAAATGGATGTTTGGGAAGGCCTTACAAATAGCTGTGAAAAGAAGAGAAGCAAAAAGCAGAGGAGAAAAGGAAAGATATAAGCATCTGAATCCAGAGTTCCAAAGAATAGCAAGAAGAGATAAGAAAGCCTTCTTTAGCGATCAATGCAAAGAAATAGAGGAAAACAACAGAATAGGAAAGACTAGAGATCTCTTCAAGAAAATTAGAGATACCAAGGGAACATTTCATGCAAAGATGGGCTCGATAAAGGACAGAAATGGTCTGGACCTAACAGAAGCAGAAGATATTAAGAAGAAGTGGCAAGAATACACAGAAGAATGTACAAAATGATCTTCATGACCAAGATAATCAAGATGGTGTGATCACTCATCTAGAGCCAGACATCCTGGAATGTGAAGTCAAGTGGGCCTTTAGAAAGCATCACTATGAAGAAAGCTAGTGGAGGTGATGGCATTCCAGCTGAGCTGTTTCAAGTCCTGAATGATGATGCTGTGAAAGTGCTGCACTCAATATGCCAGCAAGTTTGGAAAACTCAGCGGTGACCGCAGGACTGGAAAATGTCAGTTTTCCTTCCAATTCCAAAGAAAGGCAATGCAAAAGGATGCTCAAACTACCACACAATTGCATTCATCTCACATGCTAGTAAAGTAATGCTCAAAATTCTCCAAGCCAGGCTTCAGCAATATGTGAACTGTGAACTCCCTGATGTTCAAGCTGGTTTTAGAAAAAGCAGAGGAACCAGAGATCAAATTGCCAGCATCCGCTGGATCATCAAAAAAGCAAGAGAGTTCCAGAAAAACATCTATTTCTGCTTTATTGACAATGGCAAAGACTTTGACTGTGTGGATCACAATAAACTGTGGAAAATTCTGAAACTGATGGGAATACCAGACCTGACCTGCCTCTCAAGAAATCTGTGTGCAGGTCAGGAAGCAATAGTTAGAATTGGACATGGAACAACAGACTGGTTCCAAATAGGAAAAGGAGTACGTCAAGGCTGTATATTGTCACCCTGCTTATTTAACTTATATGTAGAGTACATCATGAGAAACGCTGGGCTGGAAGAAGCACAAGCTGGAATCAAGATTGCTGGGAGAAATATCAATAACCTCAGATATGCAGATGACATCACCCTTATGGCAAAATGTGAAGAGGAACTAAAAAGTCTCTTGATGAAAGTGAAAGAGGAGAGTGAAAAAATTGATTTAAATCTCAACATTCAGAAAATAAAGATTATGGCATCTGGTCCCATCACTTCATGGGAAATAGATGGGGAAACAGTGGAAACAGTGTCAGACTTTGTTTCGTGGGGTTCCAAATTCATTGCAGATTGTGACTGCAGCCATGAAGTTCAAAGATGTTTACTCCTTGGAAGGAAAGTTATGACCAACCTAGATAGCATATTGAAAAGCAGAGACATTACTTTGCCAACTAAGGTCTTTCTAGTCAAGGCTATTGTTTTTCCAGTAGTCATGTATGGATGTGAGAGTTGAACTGTGAAGAAAGTTGAGCGCCGAAGAATTGAAGCTTTTGAACTGTGGTGTTGGAGAAGACTCTTGAGAGTCCCTTGGACTGCAAGGAGATCCAACCAGTCCATTCTAAAGGAGATCAGTCCTGGGAGTTCTTTGGAAGGAATGATGCTAAATCTGAAACTCCAGTACTTTGGCCACCTCACGTGAAGAGTTGACTCATTGGAAAAGACTCTGATGCTTGGAGGTATTGGGGGCAGGAGGAGAAGGGGATGACAGAGGATGAGATGGCTGGATGGCATCACCGACTAGATGGACGTGGGATTGGGTGAACTCTGGGAGATGGTGATGGAGAGGGAGGCCTGGTGTGCTGTGATTCATGGGGTCGCAAAGAGTCGGAGATGCCTGAGCGAGCGACTGAACTGAACTGATATATGAATCTATTATAAAAAAACATACATATATGTTTACATGCGTGTATTAAAATAATGAATTTTTTTTGAAATTTCCATCTTTGAAACAGCACATCAGCTTCTTTTGAGCTTTCCCATGTTCCAAATTTGTGTCACTTGTCTCTCAAATTGAGAAAATTATCCCCTACATCCTTCAATCTGTTGAAAGCTTTTTCAGTAATTATAAGCTAATGTTAGTGTGAAATTATAATTTAATCCTACTGAGTAAAGTTTATTTTTATAATTCTTTATATATTTAGGTTAAAGGCATATACTTTTTTCAAAGTAATAATTTCTTCGATATTTTGTGTTCTATCAGTTAAACTTCTTTTCCTTTCTTTTTAGAAACAACTGTATATTATAACATTCATGCATATGCCTTCAGTTCAGTTCAGTCAGTCAGTCATGTCTGACTTTTTGCGACCCCATGAATGGCAGCATGCCAGGCTTCCCTGTCCACCATCAAACCCCAGAATTTGCCCAAACTCATGTCCATCAAGTCAGTGATGCTATACAGCCATCTCATCCTTTGTCTTCCCCTTCTCCTCCTGCCCCCAGTCCCTCCCAGCATCAGAGTCTTCCAATGAGTCAACTCTTCACATGAGGTGGCCAAAATATTGGCATTTCAGCTTTAGCCTCAGTCCTTCTTTGGAAGGTGTTTTTTGAAACACCCAGGACTGATCTCCTTTAGAATGAACTGGTTGTACCTCCTTGCAGTCCAAGGGACTCTCAAGAATTTTCTCCAACACCACGTATATGCCTTATTGTTGTTTTTGGCCATATTACATGGCATGTGGGATCTTAGTTCCTTGAGCAGGAATGGAACCTGAGCCCCCTGCGCTGGAAATGTTGAGTCTTAACTATTGGACAGCAGGGTGGTGAATGTGTGCTCAGTCGAATATCTGAATGGCTGTTATCAATATTTTTTGTTTTTGATAATGATAGGCCTGAGAGCTTTACTAGATGCTTTTATAGCCCAATGATGGCTGTTTTATCAGATATTATGAAATTTTTACAAAGTCAGTGAAGGTATGATCTGAACCAATATCACAGTGGTCGTGGTCTGCTGCTGCTGCTGCTGCTAAAGTTGCTTCAGTCATGTCCGACTCTGTGCAACCCCGTAGATGGCAGCCCACCCAGCTCCCCAGTCCCTGGGATTCTCCAGGCATCAGTACTGGAGTGGGTTGCCATTTTCTTCTCCAATGAATGAAAGTGAATAGTGAAAGGGAAGTTTCTCAGTCGTGTCTGACTCTTTTCAACCCCATGGACTGCAGCCCACCAGGCTCCTCTGTCCATGAGACTTTCCAGGCAAAAGTACTGGAGTAGGTTGCCATTGCCTTCTCCAAGGGAGTGGTCTGCAGTTTGCCAATTCTTATCAGTTTACCAATTCTTATTGTACAGTGCTTACAATCATTCAGTAGACCTTAGTTTTTTTTCTTTTTTTTTTAACATAGTTCTACTATTTCCTTAAGAAATGTTGCAAACTTGGGTAAAAAGTAAGTGCTGGAATATTATATATTTCAACACATAATTTTATAAATGAGGTGAAATCACTTACTGAAATGATTGGCACCTAGAGAAAAAGGAAATGGTGTGCTTTACCTGTCTCCATTTTCTCTACTGATATGTTTTGATCAGAGTTCAGAATAGTTCATAGGACATTTCTAAAAACATTGTATACAATTTTGGTTATGATATATTTTCATGGCCTGGCTGAATCTAGGTATGCTTCTTCAATCTAATAATTTATATATATTCCTAGGTCTATTGTCTTTTAAAATCATTACTCTCCCATCCCATCAATTCATTCCTTTTTGAACTATTATTTAATATGTTAGGTCTTCCCATTCTTTCCCACATCTTAACCTCCTTTTGGCTGATTCTTAAAGATATAACATAAACTTCATTAGTTCTTTCCTCCAGAGGGTCTAATCTATTATTTAATCTAATCATTGAGTTGTTATTCATTATTTGTAATCATTTATATAACCTTGCTTCCTTTCCAAATTGCTTCTCCTTTATCCTATTTTTCATATTTTCTGTTAATTTCTCTCATAAATCTCATCACAAATTAGTGAAAATATACTTTTGCATTATTGTGTATTTCTAGTTCTTGTGGCTTTTAATTACCTCTTAAGAACAATTGGCTAACTATCTCCATTGCTTGTATTTTTTAATGAAGATTTTATTTTGTTTAGAACATTCTGTTTAAAGATATTGTTACTATTCAAAGTTTTATCATTCACTGTGTTATTTTTAATCATTAATATAATGATTAGTTGCGGAGACTATGAATTTTATAATCAATACAACTTCTTAGCTGTATCATTATTCTAAGAGCATAATATTGGCTTATTAACTCATTTTATACAATGATTTTCTACTTAATTGTACTAATTCTTCAAAATCCAAATCAATTACTATGTCTCTTATAAAGTTTTTGCTCTGTTCTTGTCATGATCTTCTTTATCATTCACTAGATTGTGCCAGAAACTATTGGGGTTGCAAGCAACTTTATTCTTATTTAAAATGAAATGCAGGTTTTATTTTCTCAATAGCTCAAAAGTTCCAAAGTGACTGTCATCTATCCACCCCTTTTGATTTAGAATTAGATAACCATAGATTAATCTCATCTCATGCACTGGTAGACGGGTGTGTGAAATCAAACACTACTGACTTAGTAATCTCACCAAAGTCAAAAGTCTAGGATAGCAGTAGAGAATTACAAAAGGAATTAGAATTTGGAATGTCTAGGAAATGACCAACAAATATCCACTAGAACCCTCCAGATAGCAGTAATCAAAAGGGAGTTTTCCCACTAAAGGCACTTTCCTTAGATGCTCTCACTTATGAAAGTGTTACTCACATCAGATGTTAAATAGGCCACTATCCAATTCACTTACTTATGTCTGTTCCAGCTACTTTCTAATGAGTCTGAGGACAGAATTGTATTCTAAATATTCAAAAAAGCATCATCTTTTCTGTATACTGCTGGACATACTATATTCATTTTTCTACTTTATATAGAATATGATTAAATGGGAATTTTGTCACTTTTATAATCAGAATAGTCACAGAATAGTCAGAAATTACTTTGTTCCAATTTCCTGTATATATTCTTATATGTATGTGTGTGTCTGTGGAGCTGTATATTCTGTATATGTTTAGTTATCTATCAGCTAAAAAATAAACTATGACGATCCCCTGGTGGAAGGCATGGCGTCTCACTCCAGTATTCTTGCCTGGAGAATCCCATGGCCAGAGGAGTCTGGTGGGTTACATACAGTCCATGGGGTCACAAAGAGTCGGACACGATTGAGAGACTAAACACACAATGATAATCATGCCAATTAAAAAAAAAATTACCATCATATGTATATACTGGCCTGATAACCACCTTTGGTTTTTTGTGTGTGAACTGCCTACAGTGACTAAAGACATCATATAGAGATTAATATATGGAATAATTCCTCAGGCCAACAAGCAAGATCATCTAATACAAAAGATAAAATGATGTCTGCTATTTTAATACATTTACTTAAGCAACAAAAACAATGCTTCCTCAAGTTAAACATTGCCTTTGGTAATTTTTCAGCTATTACTGTTTTGCTTTCAGGTTACTTACATTCAAAAGTAAGCCAATACAGTATACTAACACATATATATGGAATTTAGAAAGGTGGTAATGATGACCCTGTATGCGAGACAGCAAAAGAGACACAGATGTGTAGAGCAGACTTTTGGACTCTGAGGGAGAGGGAGAGGGTGGGATGATTTGGGAGAATGGCATTGAAACATGTATACTATCATGTAAGAAATGAATCGCGAGTCTATGTTCAATGCAGGATACAGGATGCTTGGGGCTGGTGCACGGGGATGATCCAGAGAGATGATATGGGGTGGAAGGTGGGAGGGGGGTTCATGTTTGGGAAATCAGGTACACTTGTGGTGGATTCATGTCAATGTATGGCAAAACCAATACAGTACTGTAAAATAAAGTAAAATAAAGTAAAAATAAAAATAAAAAAATTAAAAAAAGAACAAAACTAATAGCTGAAAAAAAAAAAGTAAGTACTTTTGCTTTCTTCAAAAGTAAGGAGAAAGCACATGGAAGGAAAATTGCAGCACAATAGGCCAGAGAAGCCAAGCAGTGGGATAAGAAAAGAATGTAAAGGAGTATAGGGTCAATGAAGAAAGATCTTTCCCATTAAGTGTGGGAAATTGCGGTTTAGAAGCACTAGAAAAGATGAAAGGATTTCTTCAATGAATACTGTAGAAAAAATGTAATAAAGTGCCCATCTCCAAGGGCTAAATGTTCCTATGTATCTTCATATACAGGTTTGTGTTCCCTACATTTCTGGGATTAGCAATTGAATACAACTGCCACTGTTAGTCTTTTTTTAATGCTAATACATTTATCTCCTTTACTTCCCTAAATGTGGCTGCAAGGTTTTGGAATGTCAGATGAGAAATTCTAATATTGGCAGAATTTACATTTGCTAAGTGAATATATTGCTTAAGAGGAACAGAGAAGATTGAAATGGGTATTTAAGTTATTTACTAAAGAGTGTGATTTATTATTGACTTCTGTTTAATTGTTTTTTCAATTATGTTCATGGCAATGAAAATGAAAATATACCACAAGGTCTAAAAGACAGATGTTTAAAAAAAAGATCAAACATAAATCAAATGGCATATACAAACATGATAACCAAATATCTTCTGGAAAAAAAATCTAAAAAAAAATCTTCCCAGTCACTGATTAATTTGAAAACTTCCATTCTGTGACCATCCTTATTTGCATTACAAAGAAAACTAAACTAACAAAAATTTTACAAAATTTATTTTAGAGGGTCTGGAATACCCAGCTAATTTAGACAAAGAAAGCTGCCTGAAAAAAATCTAATCTTAGCAAGCTTTTATCTCTTTTAGAATGGCTAAAAATAGCAATTATGTAGGAGTTTGGGGAGCTTACCCATCATTTTGACATTTATTCTTTTTTTAGACTCTCACATTGTTCTTTACTGAATCTAAATGTTGCTGATTATTTGTGCAAGATTTTTTCTTTGGAATCTTTCTAGGACTTTATTACTTGACTTTCAAAATTCATCATTGTTCTACAAAAAACATGGCAATTTCACTAAACTCTGGCAGAGTAACCTACTTAGGACTTTTAGTAAAAAGATACAGGTAAATGGGCTCCTTGGTAATTCTTTTGTTTATGGACATTTGTTTCCACATTTTAGCTATTGTGAATTGTGCTGCAATGATCATGGGAGCTAACTTAACAAAGAAATAGGGTATATACATACAATGGAAAGTATTCACCCTTTAAAAAAAAAAAAAGAGGAAATTCTTCAATATATGACAGTATAGATGAACCTTGAGAACATCATACAAGGTGAAGTAAGCCAGTCAAAGGAATACAAATACTGTATGATTCCACAAAAATGAGGTATCTGAAATAGTTAAATTCATAGGCTCAAGGGTAGAATGGGAGTTCCCAAGGTCTGGAGAATACCAGATACATACATATACACACACGTGAATATATATTTTAGTGTCTAACACTGAAAAAAATTGAGCAGCAAATAAATAATGATAATGATTATAACCCAAAGGATAAAATAAATATCAATGAGTTTATATTAATATAAGTAAACAGAAAACTTCTATTTACAGAAAAATGCAATTAATAAAAGTGGATGGAATGAGGAAAACATAAATAACCATTAGAACAGCAGAACAATAATTCCTGTTGGCCAGATAAACATATGAAACCTAAAATTTTCAGTTTTTATATATGATATATCTTTGTAGCTTCTATGTGTCTTCCCCAAAATATTTGTTGAATACAAAAGAGGAAAATGATGATTTTGTATTGAAGAACTGGGTAAACACCACGTTAAGCACAGTATCAGGGTTAATACCAGTGGTGATGAGACATAGCAATAACAAAGATATGAATATCAGTGTCCCTTGATACATGTCCTAAGAAGGGCACAATAACTGTGAAGTATTTCCCTCCAAACAAATCCATAACCTCTATTACAGTAAATATAAAATAAACCCAAACTGAGTGACATTTTACAGGGTACCTGGTGATACTCAAAAGTATCAAGGTCATGAAAACTAAGGACAGACTAAAAAACCATTTACTGGAGGATAAAAATTTTTACCAATGCATACAATATATGATCCAAGACAGGGTCCAGATTGAGAGAAAAAGTATTGGCTTGCACACCAGTGAATCAAAATATGATCATTAGTCTTAGTTTTGAGTCTTACCACAATTATGGGAAATATTAATATCAGACAATACAAAAGGAATGAACTCAATCCATGTCTATTTCTATCGATGTTATCTATTATTTATCTCTATATAAAACATCAATAATGAAAATTGATTTAGTAAAAAAGCACAACTACTGTTCGAAATGGGTACTCAAATAGGAAATATATAATTTACAATGCTGCTATAAACATTTGCATTCCTGGAAATGGTATTGACTGGAATTTGTTTTTCCATTTTCATATCTTTGTTTCCACTGTGTATGCTTAAGTTGCTCAGTCATGTTCGACTTTTTGGAACCCCATGGAATATAGCTGACCAGGCTCCTCTGTCTTCCATAATTCATTTTCAGTAAAACAATAACAAAAATATTTTCTCCTACTCCTAGTTCCTATTTTCCCAGGTTCCTTTTTCTAAAATCATACTTTTGTTTAGAAAGTGTGTAGATGTTGTCCCTTTTCTACTTTAGAGCTCTTCTTTCTAATTTCTCTGAATGACTACAGGCCGTTTCCCTGGAGCAGATTATTCATAATAATTTACTATATTCTTTTCTATAGGGATAGTTCAGTTCAGTTAAGTCACTCAGTCGTGTCCGACTCTTTGCGACCCCATGAATCACAGCACGCCAAGCCTCCCTGTCCATCATCATCTCCCGGAGTTCAATCAGACTCACGTCCATGAGTCCGTGATGCTATCCAGCCATCTCATCCTCGGTCGCCCCCTTCTCTTCCTGCCCCCAATCCCTCCCAGCATCAGAGTCTTTTCCAATGAGTCAACTCTTCCCATGAGGTGGCCAAAGTACTGGAGCTCCAGCTTTAGCATTATTCCTTCCAAAGAAATCCCAGGGTTGATCTTCAGAATGGACTGGTTGGATCTCCTTGCAGTCCAAGGGACTCTCAAGAGTCTTCGCCAACACCACAGTTCAAAAGCATCAGTTCTTCGGTGCTCAGCCTTCTTCACAGTCCAACTCACATCCATACATGACCACAGGAAAAACCATAGCCTTGACTAGAGGGACCTTAGTCGGCAAAGTAATGTCTCTGCTTTTGAATGTACTATCTAGGTTAGTCATAACTTCCAAGGAGTAAGCATCTTTTAATTTCATGACTGCAGTCACCATCTGCTTTGATTTTGGAGCCCCCAAAAATAAAGTCTGACACTGTTTCCACTATTTCCCATGAAGTGATGGGACCGGATGCCCTGATCTTTGTTTTCTGAATGTTGAGCTTTAAGCCAACTTTTTCACTCTCCTCTTTCACTTTCATCAAGAGGCTTTTTAGCTCCTCTTCACTTCCTTCCATAAGGGTGGTGTCATCTGCATATCTGAGGTTATTGATAATTCTCCCAGCAATCTTGAATTCAGCTTGTGTTTCTTCCAGCCCAGCATTTCTCATGACGTACTCTGCATATAAGTTAAATAAGCAAGGTGGCAATATACAGCCTTGATATACTCATTTTGCTAATTGGAACCAGTCTGTTGTTCCATGTCCAGTTCTAACTGTTGCTTCCTGACCTGCATACAGATTTCTCAAGAGGCAGGTCAGGTGGTCTGGTATTCCCATCTCTTTCAGAGTTTTCCACAGTTTATTGTGATCCACACAGTCAAAGGCTTTGGCATAGTCAATAAAGCAGAAATAGATGTTTTTCTGGAACTCTCTTGCTTT
This sequence comes from Ovis canadensis, assembly GCF_042477335.2. Taxonomy (NCBI): domain Eukaryota; kingdom Metazoa; phylum Chordata; class Mammalia; order Artiodactyla; family Bovidae; genus Ovis; species Ovis canadensis. Next base: position 71,412,295 of record NC_091254.1, read on the forward strand.
CTTGATGATCCAGCGGATGTTGGCAATTTGTTCTCTGGTTCCTCTGCCTTTTCTAAAACCAGCTGGAACATCAGGAAGTTCATGGTTCACGTATTACTGAAGCCTGGCTTGGAGAATTTTGAGCATTACTTTACTAGCATGTGAGATGAGTGCAATTGTGCGGTAGTTTGAGCATTCTTTGGCATTGCCTTTCTTTGGAATTGGAATGAAAACTGACCTTTTCCAGTCCTGTGGCCACTGCTGAGTTTTCCAAATTTGCTGGCATATTGAGTGCAGCACTTTCACAGCATCATCTTTCAGAATTTGAAACAGCTCCACTGAAATTCCATCACCTCCACTAGCTTTGTTTGTAGTGATGCTTTCTAAGGCCCACTTGACTTCACATTCCAAGATGTCTGGCTCTAGATTAGTGATCACATCATCATGATTGTCTTGGTCATGAAGATCTTTTTTGTACAGTTCTTCTGTGTATTCTTGCCACTTCTTAATATCTTCTGCTTCTGTTAGGTCCAGACCATTTCTGTCCTTTATCGAGCCCATCTTTGCATGAAATGTTCCCTTGGTATCTCTAATTTTCTTAAAGAGATCTCTAGTCTTTCCCATTCTGTTCTTTTCCTCTATTTTTTTGCATTGATTGCTGAAGGGGGCTTTCTTATCTCTCCTTGCTATTCTTTGGAAGTCTGCATTCAGATGCTTATATCTTTCCTTTTCTCCTTTGCTTTTCTCTTCTCTTCTTTTCACAGCTATTTGTAAGTCCTCCCCAGACAGCCATTTTGCTTTTTTTGCATTTCTTTTCCATGGGGATGGTCTTGATCCCTGTCTCCTGTACAATGCCACGAACCTCATTCCATAGTTCATCAGGCATTCTATCTATCAGATCTATTTCTCACTTCTACTGTATAATCAGAAGGGATTTGATTTAGGTCATACCTGAATGGTCTAGTGGTTTTCCCTATTTTCTTCAATTTGAGTCTGAATTTGGTAATAAGGAGTTCATGATCTGAGCCATAGTCAGCTCCTGGTCTTGTTTTTGCTGACTGGATAGAGTTTTTCCATGTTTGGCTGCAAAGAATATAATCAATCTGATTTCAGTGTTGACCATCTGGTGATGTCCATGTGTAGAGTCTTCTCTTGTGCTGTTGGAAGATATTGTTTGCTATGACCAGTGCATTTTCTTGGCAAAACTCTATTAGTCTTCGCCCTGCTTCATTCTGTATTCCAAGGCCAAATTTGCCTGTTACTCCAGGTGTTTCTTGACTTCCTACTTTCACATTCCAGTCCCCTATAATGAAAAGGACATCTTTTTTAGGTGTTAGTTCTAAAAGGTCTTGTAGGTCTTTATAAAACCCCACACGTACATTCTAAAAAGTGCTGACATTTTCTTACTAGTTCAAATTAAAACGTATTTTGTTTTGCTTTCAAGCATTCCCTGACTTGATTCTTCTTTCTTTCTGGTGCTCTCCCTAGTGTCTGTGTCTGTTGTCTATTCCCATAAGCTATGGATTATATACACTTTCTTCCTGAGTAAAAACACTGTATTCCTAATGTGGTAATACAATGTCTATTGTAGAGTACCATGAACACTGATGTGTAATAATATATATTATACTGTTGGAATTAGTGCAGAGTGCTTGCAAGCTGCTTATGCATGCTATAAATTATTTATAATACTATGCACTGTAAAGAATGGAGCATGTACTAGCCAGTTAATATATTAATTTGGCTTGAGCACTTAAGTTTTTCATAGACATGAAATATCAATATTTATTTTCAAAGGCAAAGCAGGTAGAGAGGTTGCCATTTTGTATCTAAGAGAAGAGTCTGGGCATAGTCCATGAAGAAGCCATTCTGTAAAATTCACACCCACAGATGTACTATATATGCTTTCATACTGACTTTTCTTGTGACTTTCTTACTGCCAAGATTTCAAGAGACATATTCTTTCATAATTTTCAGAAATTGTATTAATTAGACTTTTCCATAAACTTTATTTATGGGAACTTTATTAAATGATTAATATAATTAGTTTATTTAGAATAATAATGGTAAGTGAAAAGTATCCTTAGAAAACTATTGCTTTCTTATTTTAGAAGGAAAGAGTATATATCATGTAATCTGAAAGATATTTTTGTTTGTTTTTGTAGGTTTCTTAAAAGATTCATTGAGGTTAGAATTGATATTTTAAAAATTTCACATACTAAGGTATACAATTTGGTGAGTTTGGACATATATATATATATATATATATATATATATATATATATATATATATAGAGAGAGAGAGAGAGAGAGAGATTCGTGATGCCAACACCACAAACTAGGTAATAAATATATATCCAGCACCTCTGCGAGGTTTCCCAGGTGACACCAGTGGTAAACAAAGTCAATGCAGGAGATGTACTTTGATCCCTGGGTCAGTAAGATTCCCTGGAGTAGGGCATAGCAACCCACTCCAGTATTCTTGCGGGGAGAATTCCATGGACAGAGGAGCCTGAGGGGGATACAGTCCACAGGGTCATAAAGAGTCAGACCCGACTGAAGCAACTTAGCAAGCACGCATCACCTCTGAAAATTTTCTCATGTCCCTTTGATATTTCTGTTTAGTTTTTGCTTATTTGCTGCTTTTGGTTTTGTTTTGTTGTCAGAACACTTACCATGGGATCCACCTTTAAATTTTAAAGATACAGCTTTTAAAAACAAGAATTGTGTATATTTAAGTTATAAAAATAATGTTATTCATATACTTAGTCGAACAATTAATATATTCAAGTTAATTAACACATCTTCCCATATACATTTTTAGGTTTTTAAGTGCACAAAATTATATATATATATATATATATATATATATATATATATATATATATATATATATATAAAGAGAAAGAGGGAGAGAGAGAGACTCAGAATACTTTATTAAATGTAATATGTTTTAATTCCCTTTTGCAGATACTGATTGGTAAGGGTAGCAAATATGTGGGCTTAAACATATTATATTTGAGATGTTTGTTAAACATTCAGCATGCAATTGTTGCCCAAGTTTGGATTCCAGACATATCCAGAGCCGTATTAAAGCATATAAATAAGATCACCTAGGAAGCTACTATAGACAGAGAATAAAAGAAGCATGTGGATTGAATCTTGACTTCCTCTACTACTTAAAGATTTTAAAGAGGAAGAAAATCCAGCAAAGAAAACTGAGGCAAACATCCACTGAGTTAGCATGGGGTGCAGGAGTATATGCTGTCCAAAATTCAAGTGAAGAACATTTTTCAAGATGAAGAGAAAAATCAAAAGAACTGAGAAATAGCCGCTGAATTTGTATTAATGAAATTCATTGATGACCTTAGAAAACATGGTCCATGATTCCTGGGTTGGGAAGATCTGCTGCAGAAGTGATAGGCTGCCCACTCCAGTATTCTTGGGCTTCCTTGTGGCTCAGCTGGTAAAGAACCTGCCTGCAAGGCAAGAGACCTTGGTTCAATCCCTTTGTTGGGAAGCTCCCCTGGAGAAGGGAAAGGCTACCCACTCCAGTATTCTGGCCTGGAGAATTCCATGGACTGTATAGTCCATGGGGTTGCAAAGAGTCAGACATGACTGAGCGACTTTCACTTTCAAATGGAAAATACAGAACAAATGGAAAAAGTTCAGACTGTATATAAATATATAATGTGTTAGTCACTCAGTCGTGTCCGACTCTTTGTGACCCCACGGACTGTAGCCTGCCAGGCTTCTCTGTCCATGGAATTCTCCAGGCAAGAATACTGCAGTGCATTGCCATTCCCTCCTCCAGAGAAACTTCCCAACCCAGGGATTGAACCCTGGTCTCCTTCCTCACAGGCATATTCTTTACCATTTAAGCTACAAGGAAGTCTCTCTCTCTCTCTCTCTCTCTCTCTCTCTCTCTCTCTATATATATATATATATATATATATATATATGCACACATACATATGTATATATATACATATACATATATGTATATACATACATATATATATATAAATATTCTGTTCTTAGGTAGTAGATATAAGTTTCTCTAATAATTTATTTCCATGACAACAGAAAAATACAAGGCATAAAAGAAACACCCAGAGACTATAATTCACCTCAAGAAATATATGTAGTTATACTTCCAATATTCAATTGCACTGACTTTATTTTCATGTTGTAGCCATGATGACACCATATTTTTCACTGATTTAAACTGGATCATATATTTATTACAGTATTTTAAAATGATTTATTGATTAACTGAATGTGCTTTTTAAAAAATTATATTACATCATAATATCACACACAGAACATAAATCAGGATATGACTTAACTATGTTTTTCTCACAGGGTTATGTTCTTTGAATAATTCTGAAAAGTACATTTTTCTTTTCTGACAGGAAATAGTATTATTTTATTGCAGAAGGGGAAAAAAGCTTACTTTGAGAAAGACAAACATCTTGGATTTCTACCGTAAAGATGTATGAATCATTGAAGTTTACCACTATAACATCCCTTACTTTATGTAACAATGGTTACCTAAATAACTATGGTAAATTAGAGGTCAGATAAACCCAGTCACAGTAAAAACTATTTCACATTCAAGAAGAAATATATGACAAAAATAAAAATTAGTTCACAGAGATCAGAAAATTATATTGCTGTTTTGAATAATATATTTTTGTTTCTGTTTAAATAATTATTGTCAATATATCGTATCCTGAAATTTTAAAATTTCTTTAATGATTAGTTGTCCTTCTTGAATGATTAGCTTCATTTTAAGGTACTTTGTGAATAAACTCATCAAAGAAAAAGATTACCATTTTTACACTTAAGTGCTGAATGGATAAGTACTGAAAGAAAAAAAATTATCTAAATAAAAAAACATACTTTGGTCACCTATTTGCAAAGTCCTTAAGTAAGTTGACTTTGAAGTGGTATTACAGAGAACAGTATAGTACATCCTTAGTGTAAAAAATATAATTTGATGATGCCTTAATATAAGTACACTCATATGGGGAGACTATAAGGACAAAATAATCTATTTTGTATAGCAGAGTGTGATGGGAAGAACAAGTAATATCACATGGTTGGAGGCTTAAATAAAATAAAGTGATATTGGAAGAATGTATATACATCATAAAAATATAAGGAGAGATATATTCAACCAAAAAAAATGCATAAGAAAATAAATTTCAAGAAGGCCAAGGGCAAATAAAATAGGAATGGTATTATTGGATGCAACACAAAATATAAGTATACCGGCAGAAAAATATATCACATTGGAAAGTTAAGTTGGTCTGCGTCAAATAACTATCATACAAGTCCTTCTGATGCTCAGATGATTGCTGCTGAATTTTGGGAGGTGTGGGGCAGGATATGCATTTTCTCTGTTTTAGTTCTTACTGCACACAATATTCGGAGAAGGCAATGGCAACCCACTCCAGTACTCTTGCCTGGAAAATCCCATGGACAGAGGAGCCTGGTGGGCTGCAGTCCATGGGGCCACTAAGAATCAGGCACGACTGAGAGGCTTTACTTGCACTTTTCACTTTCATGCATTGGAAAAGGAAATGGCAACCCACTCCAGTGTTCTTGCCTGGAGAATCTCAGGGACAGAGGAGCCTAGTGGGCTGCTGTCTATGGGGTTGCACAGAGTCGGACACGACTGAAGCGACTTAGCAGCAGCAGCAGCACACAATATTAAACTATTTCACCTCTGAATTCCCATATAAAGCTAAAACAATTCCAAGAGTATACTTCTAGCATATATTCCTAGTAAAATATTCTTCAAATTATTATTATTCTGCCTTTGATGTTTTCCTGACATTCCTCATGTTCTATTAGACTGAATTTAGCAAGATGTTATAGGTTTTTAAGGTAACTAAGGTATTAAGAAAAGATATACTTAACTGTTCATTCAGTTGAAAAGACAATGTAAAAACTACTACTAAAATTTAAAATTTAGATGAATATAGTAAACTTAAAGAACACTAATATTTAACATGTCTGTCTCAAAAATGAATGGAATGAAAATTCCCATAATCAGGAGGAAGTGGAATGGAACTTTTAAAAATTTCAGTTGAGAAAGGACAAGACACAGATGTCTTTAAAGGCAAAAATATATAATGTAAAAGCAGATTATCTCAAAGATTCATAGATTGTTATACATGTAGGGGAGAAGATTTTTCAGGAAAAAGGTATAAATTGCCAATGACATGATGAAGCAGATATCTTAGACAAAATATTAGAAAAATAAACTCAATGTTATAAAAGTTAGCATATATGGATAAATTTGTTTTGCTAGAGAATTTTGTTTTCCTTACTGTAGAATACTACCAGAAGCTGTAGTTTTGATTATATAAATATATGCCCTGTACTTTTCTATCATGACACTGTCTGAGCTTGCAGAGTAAATGGCAAGTGTACTTGAAAGGAATTCTTACATCAGTGTGACCAGCAATAATGAAACTATACAAGTTAGAGACTATAGAGCACATGAATATTTATGGAGGTGAGATATTTCTCACCAAGGATATTTCAGATATGTGATATTTTGTCTAAGTATGAGAAATAGTGTTTTTCTTATTATAACCTGAAAATTTTTTTGATAATTTGCTCCTCTGGTTAAAAGGTAGTGACTATCACTTGGATTTCTATCATTTCTGTTACAGAAGCATCAGAGAAAAAATTACTTAAAAAGAATTAAAATCATAATTGTATTATATATTTCTATATATTGTTATCTGATATAAAATAATACATTTTAATTTGTTTATTTTCTATATTTGATTCAGTTTTTAAACATATATCTTTAATATGATTATGGCTTTTAAATTAAAAACAGCTCACAAAAGCCAAGAGAGAGAAGAAGTATAGAGATGGAAGGAAGGTGTTTAAGAGGCATGTAACATTTTTCAAATGTTTATTTATAAGCAATAATGAGATGGCAACTGTTTAATAATCTTCTCTAGAGGAAAAGAACAAGCATTGATCCATGGCATTTGCAACTCTCATGGTTAAAAATACCCCTAACAAACTGAATTTCAAGCAATCAACACAAAATTAGCTGGCTCACAGAATTTTCAAATATTTAACAATGGTCTTTGATATGCTCTTGTAGGATACAGCTCTAATATAACATTTAGAGTCCCTATGTATTTTTTAATAAAATTATATTAAGTTCAGTTCAGTTCAGTTCATTTCAGTCGCTCAGCAGCGTCCGACTCTTTGCGATCCCATGAATCGCAGCACGCCAGGCCTCCCTGTCCATTACCAACTCACAGACTTCACTCAAACTCATGTACATCAAGTCGGTAATGCCATCCAGCCATCTCATCCTCTGTTATCCCCTTCTCCTCCTGCCCCCAATCCCTCACAGCATCAGAGTCTTTTCCAATGAGTCAGCTCTTCACATGAGGTGGCCAAAGTACTGGAGTTTCAGCCTCAGCATCAGTCCTTCCAACGAACACCCAGGACTGATCTCCTTTAGGATGGACTGGTTGCATCTCCTTACAGTCCAAGGGACTCAAAAGTGTTCTCCAACACCACAGTTCAAAAGCATCAATTCTTCGGCACTCAGCTTTCTTCACAGTCCAACTCTGACAGCCATGCATGACCACTGAAAAAAACATAGCCTTGATTAGATGGACTTTTGTTTGCAAAGTAATGTCTCTGCTTTTTAATATGCTATCTAGGTTGGACGTAACTTTCCTTCCAAGGAGTAAGCGTCTTTTAATCTCATGACTGCAGTCACTGAATTAAGTATACATACTTACTATAATACTGTTCATAGGGTTCTCAGTATTAATGTCATGAACAGTATTATATTAAGTATATCTACTTAATTCAGCACTATAATCTTAGTACATTTATAAAGTATAATAAAGTTAGTACACTCAAGTTCCTTCAAGACCAGGGAATCCTCTTTGTGTTTCTGTATATTCCCTATATTATATAAAATTTTTGATGATATTTAAAAAGGAAGGTAGCACAAACATATGGTGTAAGTAATGTTCATTATTACTTTAAAAATATGATTCATCATGAGGCATTCATTACTGTGTCATGTATCTCCCTTTTTTTTGATTTATGTGATTCTATTATTAAAATTTTCACATTTGACAGTCTGTGAAAACTGTGGCTTGACTAAATTGTAATATTCAAATGTAGTTAAGATCTAAATTTAGGGATTATGCATGGTATTCATTTATACTCATTTTTCCCTTTCTCAATATCATAATAATTGGCAGATAACCATAGAGGCAGCTAAATATGCACCTTTTTATCACAAAGATAATAATGCCAACAGCAGTTTTGAAATCTCTTTATATCAAGTATCACATATGTAGAGAAAAAAGACTCTTGTCACTTCAGTATTATCTCATCAGTGCCCTTGAATTCCTCAGCAGGCATGCCATCTGCCATCAGACCTTTATTCTTTACAATTGAAAGGCTCTAATGCAATGTAGATCTTGATTAATCTCTCACTTTAGGAGAAACCCTATATTTGTCACCAGATAGGAAGCCAAGAATACAATGCCTTTTAAGTAGACATTAGTCATAATATATTAGCCTGATACTATCAAAATACTTTTTTCAATTTTTAAAATAATTTGTTTATTCAGTAAGTGCAGTATTGATAACTGCAAACAAATGATCAATTAAAGGCATAAGTCACCCAAATTTTGGTAAAACTAAAACTTACACATAAATGATGAATCAACTGATAATCAAATAAAATAGGGTTTTTTTCAAGAAATAATTATATTCCTTATAACATTTGTGTACTGTGTATAGGAGACAAAAGTCTGATTGACTGTAGACAATCAACTCAGAAAATGCATATGCATTCAAAAATTTTACCTTATTCCTCAAGAATTTTACAAAGACTCAGAAGCCAGCAATGAACACTGCACTAAAAACAGTTGTACAATAAGATTTACCACTACACACATTAAAAAGATGTTGATTAACTTTCCCTGTAATTAGAATATATTGTCATCAGGGGCAAATTAATATTTTTAAATATTTATTTGATTGCACTGGGTCTTAGTTGTGGCATGCAGGATCTTTCAGTTGTGACACACGAACTCTTACTTGTGTCATGCGGGGACCTGGGATCGAACCTAAGCCATTGCATTGGGTATGGAGAGTCTTAGCCATCAGACCACCAGGAAATACCCCAAATTAGTAATTTTAACTAATTTGATCTTAATTATGCCAATTTGACAGTTTGATCTTACTTATGCCAATTGTGTGACTCCCTGTTTTCCCTTTCTTTTCAAAGTACAGCCATCGACTATTTGCAATGCAGTTGCTTTTTAGACCAAGTACCACTTATCTACTGCTGATTTACCTTCTGTAAACCATAAGGCTTGACATCTTCCAATAACTGATCATAAGAAGAAAACAGTTTGGCTATGGGATTAGGTAACTCCTAGGGGTGGATCTATGTTGTCCCAGCCAAAAACCATAGCAGCCACCAGTTAATATAGTCCCTGAAATTCCAGTGGTTACCAATGTCATGTATGCTTTAATGCATTTCCATTTAATGTGGGAAATCTGGGCATTCTCATCTCTTTGGGGATAGAATTTGTCATAACCCAAGAAAGAGGGTTATTTTAGCTCACAATATGTTATATTCAGGCTTCCTAAGTGGTGCTACCGATAAAGAACCTGCCTGACGATGCAGGAGACATAAGAGACAGGGCTTCAACTTCTGGTCAGAAAAATGCCCTGGAGGAGGGCATGGCAACCCGCTCCAGTGTTGTTGCCTGAAGACTCCCATGGTCAGAGGAGCCTGGTGGGCCATGGTCCACATATCACAAAGAATCAGATACAACTGCAGCGACTTAGCACATAGCACACACATGTTACATTCTCCTGGAATTAGGAATTTTTCAGTGAAAACTCAGTGACAAGTCAACCAATTCCTTTCAAATGGTGCGTACCTGGAAACTGCATCAAATTTCAACAGTAGATGATAACTGGCTGCCACAGGCCTTTACAGAGGCTCCAGTCAGTGAGGTGGACATTACAGACATTTCTTCTAATTAGTAGTGGCTAATTAGTTAGTTGAAATTTTCCAATTGCTGCCCCCCCCACCCCTGGCCTCAGGCCAAATGTTTTAAATTAGCTACTTGACTTAGTTAGTTAGTTAGTTAAGTAGCTCAGTCGTGTCCGACTCTTTGCGACCCCATGGACTGTAGCCCACCAGGCTCCTCCATCCATGGGATTCTCCAGGCAAGAATACTGGAGTGAGTTGCCATTTTCTTCTCCAGGGGATCTTCCCGACCCAGGGATTGAACCCAGGTCTCCCTTAATAGAGGCAGACGCTTTAACCTCTGAACCACCAAGGTAATTCTAAAATTTCACCATTTTGCATGCCATATTAAACAGGATGAAGAGCAGACCTGCACTATTTCCCTTTGCCAACTGTTTGGTTAAAGGAAAATGTTCAGACATGCCATGTATTTCAATAATACATTTTAATGAGGGTCAGGAAACAATTGTATGACTTTCCCTAAAAAAAAAAAATCCCCCTTTGAGATCTATTTTCACCTTGAAATTATCTATAGTTGTACTACTTCATCTTCCTATTCTAATCAATCTATTTAATTTAACTTATCCTGACAATTTAACCTACTTTAATTATGTTGTCTTTAATATTCATTAGCGGGTTTTGCGGGGGGTGAGGGGATGGGGAGCCGCTTCCCTGATGGCTCAGATGGTAAAGAATAATCCACCTGCAATGCAGGAGAGATCTAGGTTCAATTCCTGGGTTGAGAAGATCACCTGAAAGAAGGCATGGCAACTCACTCAAGTATTCTTGCCTGGAGAATCTCCATGAACAGAGGAACCTGGGGGGGCTATAGTCCATGGTGTTGAAAAGAGTAGGGCATGACTGAGAGACTAACCACAACACAACAAAGCAGGTTTAGGCATAGTTTTCCTTTAGTTTAAACCTGTTTGGAATTATTTGGGCTTCCTGATTTGTGCTTTTTGAACAACTCTGGAATATATGAATCCTTTTTTTTTTTTTCCTAGTTCAGTTCAGTACAGTCTCTCAGTCATGTCCGACTCTTTGGAACCCCATGGACTGCAGCACACCAGGCCTCCCTGTCCAGCACCAACTCCCGGCGTTCACTCAGACTCATGCCCATCGAGTCGGTGATGCCATCTAGCCGTCTCATCCTCTGTCATCCCCTTCTTCTCCTGCCTCCAATCCCTCCCAGCATCAGAGTCTTTTCCAATGAGTCACCTCTTCACATGAGGTGACTGAAGTACTGGAATTTCAGCTTTAGCATCAGTCCTTCCCAATACTCTGTTTAATTTTCTGTCTACCTGATTAGACATTAAAAACCTCCTTCTAGTCCCTAGATTAAAACATGGAAGTGTCTGAGTGCTAGGCTTTGTCTGGTATCCCATGTAACAGCTCTGACACTGGTCTGTGCAATCCTTTAAGTGCAGTTTTAAGGGCAGTAGAGATTTGCAGATACCCCGGATCCAATGACCACTGACATATCTGAACTTGCGATTCATTTTTTTTCTGATTTCCAAGAAATTCCCATATTTTTCTGCCCTTGAACAGACATTTCTAAAATATGCAATTATTTGGGATTTTCTTTAGGAATATTTTCATGATACTTTTCATACATCACAAAGTGAAGATTGTGGCACTTAATATCATTCCTGAAGGATGCACTCTTCAGAACACTGTTTAGCAAGTGTCATTTAAAGTTATGTGCGATTAAATTGTTGATCATTTACTAAGTTGTGTCTGACACTTTTTGACCCCATGGAATGCAGCACACCAGGCTTACCTGTCATTCACTATGTCCTGGAGTTTACGCAAAGTCACATTCATTGAGTAGGTAATGCCATCCAACCACCTGATCCACAATTAAATTGTGGAGCATTTTAAAATAATATGCTTGTTTGAGTTACAAACACATTCAGATAGTCAAAAACTTGGTCATATATGACCAGAAAACTCTGAAAACAATATGTCATTTATTTAGTAATATCAAATTCATTTCCTGCTTAATGGCATATACTTCTCTGTATCTTACATATGGAAGTCAAAATGAAATCCAAAACCTACAACTCTTCTTTTGAAAGGCCTTCCAAGATGATCAAGAGAAAATTGAAACCAATTATGTCTTCTTTACACCTATGTGCACATATATATATATACACCTATGTATATACACCTATGTATGTGTGTGTGTGTATATATATATATATATATGTCTTATACACATAGAAGTTTTCATAAACTAGATATATAAAAATTATTTTTTTCCATTTTTAAACTGTTAAGCACCAAGCACAGTGCTTGACACATGACATGTATATACTCTCTAGTTGTAAACCTCAGAAAATACTACATTACGAAATAGGCATAAAATATGAAAAGTATAATTCCTTAAAGCTATGACAGTCATGCATATCAATGATTTTTCATTATATTTGCTTAGTGATATATATTGAAAAATAGTTGGCCTCATATATAAAATGTGTTATAAAGTAGTGAAACTGGAACCATTTTTGCAATATTAATTAAATTAATCAATCTTTAAGTGAAAAGTTGACCCACCATTTTTAAATATTATTGATAAATTAATACTCAAAATGCTAATGCTCTGCAATCAAGCTATATTGAATATGTGCTATTCATAGGCTTTTAAAATCTATTAAGATCTTTATTATAAATGAGAAAATGCAAAATTAATTTTGTTTTAGGAAATGATTTATAGCAATATGCTAGTTTTATGGGAACTAACATACACCCTTTTTAATGAACAAATTAAAGAAAGAAAACTGTAGATAAAATTGTCACTTAGATAAAGGGTTTGCAATGAGCTTTTGTGTGTACTAGAAAACTGCTTTATATATGCCTGTCATGATGCTGTGTTTGCAGTTTAGTAAATATATGGCTCAAGCCGAATAACTGTGTCAGCAGTTGATTACAGATCAATATGTTCACAGCACTGCTGAGTGCTGAATGAAGAGGAAAAAGTTCTGTTCCAGAGACAAATAGCATTAATGACTCAAAAAGCTGTTTTATTCTAGATCTACTTCTGATATTTTACTAAACAGGGTAGCATATACCATATAGTAACTTTTAAAATCACTGCTCAAATAACTAGTCATTTATAAAATTTTATCAGATTAAATAATTACACCAAACCCATTAGTAATTACAGTCAATGTAATTTCATGCAATTTCTTAAGTTACAATCATCTGCCAAAGATACGTCAGGATGCAATTTCTTAACAATGTTCCTTAAGATTTTGTGATTTGTTAAAAATGTTGAGGTTTCAACGTTAATACACGTTTTTTAATTATTCAAATTTTCTATGATTTTATATAGCTTCAGTGTTATGATAATCTATTGAAATTTATAAATTATTAACTAAATCATTTGATTCTTAATACAAGTAAGAGACTTTGGAAACATTATCATAATTTTTATGAGTAGAGAAATTGGTCTGAGTTGATCAATGATTTGTATAAGGCACTGATGTTAATAGCAACAGAGACAAGGTTTGAGATGTCTTCTGACTCCAAATCCTATGTATGCTGTTTTCACTAAATTTACATGATCAGAAGTAGCTGAGTGTGCATTTCTGCCATAAAATGCTGCTGGAGTTAGCCTATATAAAATAAATTATACATAAAGGAATTGCATGGAAAACTTGAAACATGCAATTTATCTCTCATGCTTTGCAATTAACATTCAAAGACATAAATTTTGAGAAAAAAGTTATGTTGGGGGAGGGCAATACCTGGTGTATTAAAATAAAAATATGCAGATTATGGTCTTCTGAAAGAGGAAAGACAAGCTACCCACACAAGGTCGACAAGCAGCTCCCTCAGCATCCAAGTTCCCACTTTTGGGAAATGCAAACACTGGGGTCATTTTGAGTGAAAGCTGTTTCAATATTTCAAAAGAAGTAAAGTAAAAAGATTCATTACTTACAGATCCCAGAATGGGGCAGTGTCACAATGAGATGGAAGAAGGGCTGTCCTGTATCCCAGGTCACTAGCAAACAAGAGATAGAAAGCAGGGTAGAAGCACCTATAACAATAATAAAATGATTAAGACAACATCACTAACTTTTTGAGGATTAACTCTAAGTAGTTATTTTAAAAGGATGCTCAACATGACTCATTATCAGAGAAATGCAAATCAAAACCACAATGAGGTACCATTTCACACCAGTCAGAATGGCTGTGATCCAAAAGTCTACAAGAAATACATGCTGGAGAGGGTGTGGAGAAAAGGGAACCCTCTTACACTGTTGGTGAGAATGCAAACTAGTACAGCCACTATGGAGAACAGTGTGGAGATTCCTTAAAAAACTGGAAATAGCACTGCCTTATGACCCAGCAATCCCCCTGCTGGGCATACACACCAAGGAAACCAGATGAAAGAGACACGTGTACCCCACTGTTCATCTCAGCACTGTTTATAATAGCCAGGACATGGAAGCAACCTAGATGTCCATCAACAGATGAATGGATAAGAAAGCTGTGGTACATATACACAATGGAGTATTACTCAGCCATTAAAAAGAATACATTTGAACAGTTCTAATGAGGTGGATGAAACTGGAGCTGATTATACAGAGTGAAGTAAGCCGGAAAGAAAAACACTAATACAGTATACTAACACATACATATGGAATTTAGAAAGATGGTAAAGATAACCCTGTATGTGAGACAGAAAAAGAGACACAGATATATAGAACAGTCTTTTGGACTCTGTGAGAGAGGGAGAGGGTGGGGTGATTTGGGAGAATGGCATTGAAACATGTATAATATCATATAAGAAACAAATTGCCAGTCTGGGTTCGATGCAGGATACAGGATGCTTGGGGCTGGTGCACTGGGATGACCCAGAGAGATGGTATGGGGAGGGCGGTGGGAGGGGGGTTCAGGATTGGGAACACAAGTACACCCGAGGCAGATTCATGTTGATATATGGCAAAACCAATACCGTATTGTAAAGTAAAATTTAAAAATAAATAAATAAATAATAGGTGCCCCAAGAAAATAAAAGCAGGAAGTTGATGCTGAAATCCTAAATTCAGGTCCTTATATAAGTGTCCAGACTGTGTGTCAGCAGCATTGTCATGCCTACGCAGCAACTCAAAACAGCTTTTTTTCCTCATCACAATAGTGAGACTATAGGGCTTACAAAGAGTTAAGGAATGTATTGGGTTGGTGGACGAAAAATGTTCCCTTATCTTCAGTCATCTGTATCTTCCATTACATCTGTTCCCTTCAAGACTGGCAAATTTCCAACTGTTATTATGACAAGTTTGAAACACTGAAATTTCTTCTCAGTCTTGGACAGGCTGAAATCTAGGATACTATTAATATCTGCCTAGCTGAATCATATTCCCTTTGTCTTCTTAGAGCTTTGTCGTCTCCACTCAGGTGCTGCCCTGCAATGCAAGTAGTAGCCACTGCTCTGGGTCCAAAGAACTCTTTTTCTCAACCAACACAAATCTCTTTTAAGTTAACTCTTTCTTTTTCAATTTTTGAAAGCTAATTTACCATTTCTGCATTCTTATATCTCTCTTCTATCTCAGGTGAAATCTTGATATATTAGTTAGAATTCATAGAGACAATTTCTGCTTCACACCTTCCCACTACATACCTTCCCTGAGACAGAGGAAAACAAAGACTAATAGTGCTGGGTGAATGGAAAATGATGATGGGGACTGGGTAGTGAAATGGTCAAATGGAAGAAGAAAAGTAAATGAACACACTACCTCAAAATGAAACAACAGACACAATATGTTTTAATAAACACAATACAATTTCTACTAAATGCACTTACCAATATTGAATAATGATTATTAAAAAATGTGTTGCAAACATCCTCAAGTCTTTGTAAACTCCATTATATCTGTCTGATTCTAAATTATGTATGATATATGCAAATATATTTATATTATTAATATTGTTGTTAAGTTGCTAAGTTGTATCTGACTCTTGTGACCCCATGGGCTGTAGTCCACTCCTTCTGTTCCTGAAGGATTTCCCAGGCAAGAATATTGGAGTGGGTTGTCATTTCCTTCTCCAGGAATAATCCTGACCCAGGGATTGAGGCTGCACCTTTTGCACTGGCAGGTGGATACTTTACCACTAAGCCACCAGGGAAGCCCTATATTATTAATGGACATACATTTACACATTGTCATGAAATATGTGATTCTTGCAATTTAATCATAAATGAGTGCAATTTCACCAACAGTTTACATTCTCATCACCTCAAGTCTTAATATGCATTCACAAATAAAACTGTACAAAGATATTATACTAAATGTTGTACCCTAGGAAGAATTTATTAAATAATGATAATAATTTTTTAAAAATACAAAGCCAGTGCTAGCTATAAAGTAGGACATAAACAATAATGTTATTAATATATCTGGATACATAGATAGAAAATAGCACACATTTTACAATCCTTAACACATTTCATCATTCATGAGTAATATATCTTTATGTTAACATCCAAAGATGAAAAAAAGAGAAAAAAATGAGCAGTAAGTTTTGCTCAAACACAGTTTTAAACTATAATTATGTTTAAAGAACAGTGGATGATTACAGATGGAAATTTCTTTGGGATATTTTGTTGCAAAGGCTGGTTATAAATGTGAATATTTGAAAGAGATGTGTCACTTATGGACTTTAGGAATTTATAAAGGACCTAACAGAAATGGAATATACATCGTTTGCTATAAGGAACAAAGATCCACTTATACAACAAGCATGGCTGATTAAGAGAATCAAATCTACCTGAAAAATCTTAAAAGATACTAATAATAAAGCAAAAAAAAATCCTACTGTTTTGTTTTGAGATGATGTCTTCCTCAGTTTAAATAGCTCAAGTACTACACAAAATAAATGTTTTAAATTCACCAACTTAGAGAAAGAAAGGTCACACATTTAAAGCACTACAAATCTTTGTGAAATTTAATAGAATCAAAAATAAAAAGATGCTCAAGGGAGAAAAAGAAGTATCTTAGACAATAATAAACATGATAGTAGTCTTGGGATTTTCATAATAAAAGAAGAGTCCTAGACATCAACAAAGTAATACTTTAAAATTAAGATAGGCAATTTTTTAAAATTCAGAGTCCTATGTTCAGTCAAACTATTAATCACATGTGAAATCCAAATAAAGACATTTTTTGACAATCCTTATATTCCCTTTTTGTCCACATTATTGCCAAATTTGTTCTTCTTATTGCCCAATTCAGACTTAAATTGAAGAAAGTAGGGAAACCCACTAGATTATTCAGGTATGACCTAAATCAAATCCCATATGATTATACAGTAGAAGTGAGAAATAGATTTAAGGGACTAGATCTGATAGACAGAATGCCTGATTAACTATGAATGGAGGTTTGTGCCACTGTACAGGAGACAGAGAATAAGACCATCCACAAGAAAAATGCAAAAAAGCAAAACGGTTGTCTGGGGAGGCCTTACAAATAGCTGTAAATAGAAGAGAACCAAAAAGCAAAGGAGAAAAGGAAAGATATACCTATTTGAATGCAGAGTTCCAAAGAATAGCAAGGAGAGATAAGAAAGCCTTCCTCAGTGGTCAATGCAAAGAAATAGAGGAAAACAATAGAACAGGAAAGACTAGAGATGTCTTCAAGAAAACTAAAGATACCAAGGGAAATTTTCATGCAAAGATGGGCAAAATAAAGGACAGAAATGGTAGGGACCTAACATAAACAGAATATATTAGGAAGAGGTGGCAAGAATACATAGAAGAACTGTACAAAAAAAGATCTTCACAACCCAGATAATCATGATGGTGTGATCACTCACCTAGAGCCAGACATCCTGGAACAGGAAGTTAAAGTGGGTCTTAGAAAGCAACACTACAAACAAAGATAGTGGAGGTGATGGAATTCCAGTGAAGCTGTTTCAAATCCTAAAAGATGATGCTGTGAAAGTGCTGCCCTCAATATGCCAGCAAATTTGGAAAACTTAGCAGTGACCACAGGACTGGAAAAGGTCAGTTTTCATTCCAATCCCAAGATAGGCAATGCCAAAGAATGTTCAAACTACCGCACCATTGCACTCAACTCATCTGCTACTAAAGTAATGCTTCAAATTCTCCAAGCCAGGCTTCAGCTATACGTGAACCATGAAATTCCAGATGTTCAAACTGGTTTTAGAAAATGCAGAGAAAACAGAAATCAAATTACCAACATCTGCTGGATCATCGAAAAAGCAAGAGAGTTCCAGAAAAAACATCTATTTCTGCTTTATTGACTGCACCAAAGCCTTTGACTGTGTGGATCACAACAATGTGGAAAGTTCTGAAAGAGATGGGACTACCAGAACACCTAGCCTAACTCTTGAGAAACCTGTATGCAGGTCAGGAAGCAACAGTTAGAACTGGACATGGAACAACAGACTGGTTCCAAATAGGAAAATGAGTATGTCAAGGCTGTATATTGTCACCCTGCTTATTTAACTTCTTTGCAGAGTATATCATCAGAAAGGCTGGGCTGGAGAAAGCACAAGCTGGAATCAAGATTGCCAGGAGAAATATCAATAACTTTAAATATGCAGATGATACCACCCTTATGGCAGAAAGTAAAGAAGAACTAAAGAGCCTCTTGATGAAAGTGAAAGAGGAGAGTGAAAAAGTTGGCTTAAAGTTCAACATTCAGAAAACGAAGATCATGGCATCCAGTCCCATCAATTCATGGCAAATAGATGGGAAAACAGTAGAAAAAGTGGTTGACTATATTTTGGGGGGCTCCAAAATCACTGCAGATGGTGAATGCAACCATAAAATTAAAAGACACTTACTCCTTGGAAGGAAAGTTATGACCAATCTAGACAGCATATTGAAAAGCAGAGACATTAGTTTGCCAACAAAGGCCCATCTAGTCAAGGCTATGATTTTTAGTGGTTATGTATGGATTTGAGAGTTGGACTATAAAGAAAGCTGAGCACTGAAGAATTGATGCTTTTGAACTGTGGTGTTGGAGAAGACTCTTGAGAGTCCCTTGGACTGTAAGGAGATCCAACCAGTCCATCCTAAAGGAGATCCATCCTGGGTGTTCATTGGAAGAACTGATGCTGAGGCTGAAATTCCCATACTTTGGCCACCTGATATGAAGGGCTGACTCATTTGAAAAGACCCTGATGCTGGGAAAGATTGAGCGAGGGAGGAGAAGGGGATAACAGAAGATGAGATGGCTGGATGGCATCACCGACTTGATGGACATGAAATTGGGTAGACTCCAAGAGTTGGTGATGGATGGGGAGGCCTGGCGTGCTATGGTTCATGGGTTACAAAGAGTCGGACTCAACTGCGCGACTTAACTGAACTGGTATTCCCTTTGGAATGTCACCTAAAGAGATGCTTGTTTAGCATGTGGGAGTTACCCATGAAAGGTTAATGCATGGAATGTAGGAAATAAAGAATTAATCTAGTAAAATAAAGAAGGATAGCCCTGATATAACAACAGTGCTCCAGAACAAAAACAAACAATCCAGGATAGAGGAGCATAGTAACATCCTTCTAGGAAATTACAGAGAAGGCAATGGCACCCCACTTCAGTACTCTTGCCTGGAAAATCCCATGGACAGAGAAGCCTGGTATGCTGCAGTCCATGGGGTCGCTAAGAGTCAGACACCACCGAGCAACTTCACTTTTACTTTTCACTTTCATGCATTGGAGAAGGAAATGGCAACCCATTCCAGTGTTCTTGCCTGGAGAATCCCAGGGACGGGCAAGCATGGTGGGCTGCCGTCTATGGGGTCACACAGAGTCAGACACAACTGAAGTGACTTAGCAGCAGCAGCAGGAACAGTATATTAGAATTTTCTCAAAGCATTGTTTTTGTGATACAAAAGAAAAAAAGTATTAAAGAAACTGCATTCAATATAAAAATACAGAAAGATATCATGAATTTACTTCAAAATAGCTTTGAATCATAAGATAATGCTTAACAAAATGAATCACTGTGAACAGATGGTTCTCTTCAGTATTAAGTGAAAAATAAGGTATTGTTTACTAGTTATGCAAGTAATTATCACTTTCAAAGTGTATGTTACAACATCATGTACTCTACAAATATCATGCCTACAAAATTAACCAGTTGTTCTTTCTGTGCATTGAGCATGACAAATTTCATTAAAGTATACAGATTGGAAAGGAAGGTAACACCAAGTAATCATACTTTGAGGTATTTACTGAACTGATTTAAAAGAAGTGCCTGCAAAGAACTTCACACAACTGTTTAGATCAGTTTCATTCATACTTATAAAAATGTAGAAGCAATCAAGGTATCCTTGAATAGGTGAACAGATAAACAAGCTAAGGCATATCAATGCAATTAAATATTAAATAATAAATAACCTTAAACTCATACTGCAAGTGAAAGGATCCAGTCTGTGAAGGCTGAATGTGTATGATTCCAATCATAGGACATTCTATAAAAAGCAAAGCTGTGACAAAGATTAAAAGATCACTGCTTACCATGGGTTTGGGGATTGTTACGGGCTGAAGTTTATCCCTCAAAATTCATATATTGAAGCCCTAAATCCACAGTCCCTCAGAATATAACAGCATTTGGAGATAGGGTCTTAAAAAGGTAAGAAAGTTAAAACCAGGCATTCAGAGTGGGCCTTAATCCGTATGCTTGGTGTCCCTGTGAGCAGAAGAAAGTAGGGCACACTGAGAGACCAGGAGTGTCCAAGCTCTGAAAGATGACCTTGTAAAGAGGTAGCAAGAGGATCACTAACTGCAAGCAGGGAGAGAGGCCTCAGTGGAAAACAACCTTGATCTTAGACTTCCAGCCTCCACATTTCTAAGAAAATAAATTTCTGTTTTTTAAGCCAATCAGTGTATAGTAATTTTTTATGCCTTCACCTTGATCTTAGACTCCAACCTCCAGAACTATGAGAAAATAAATTTCCATTTTTATACCCATTGTGTGTGTGATTTTGTGTGTGTGTGTTTGTGTGTGTGTGTGAGTCTGTGTGTGTTAGTATGTGTGTGTTTCTCACAGCCTTAGCAAACTAATTCAGGGGAAGTAGAAAAACGTTGAATTTTTTAGGCGAAGGAATATTTTATAGTGGTGAATCTATTTTGTATGATACTGCAATGGTGATTACATGGTATTGTGTCTTGTCAAACCCATAGGTCTTCATAGCACATAAGGGAAGTTTATGTTCACAAATATTAAAAAAAACCCACAAAACTTTGTAGCAATCAAATGATCCTAAAATGGAATGCAGACTCTGACCTAACAGTCTAATGGTAATTAAAATGCATGAAAACAGTCTATAAATGGGTGGAGAGAAAAAGTTGCTGACTTTGGAAACGATTGATGTTTGTTAGATTAGAGACAAAATAATTACACATTAACACTTGATTCTGGTTGACAAATATTTATTTCTCACAAGATTATAGGTGGAAAACTATGATAACATTGCTCATGAGTCCTGAAACTGAACAATTAAGTAAACTTAAGGCCTCTAGTGGCCTTCTCATGGCCCTCATGTTTCTCATTATTAGAAGGTGAGCTTACAGAAAAGAATGGAGAGAAGGCTAAAATGCCCAAATTGTAAGCAGAGTTGAAGACATCAGTATAAAATTAGTTTACCTTAATATAGGGAGTTATATATGTGTCTGAATACATATATATATATAGCTTCCCAAGTGGTGCTAGTGGTACAGAACCCACCTGACAATGCAGGAGACATAAAAGATGCATGTTCAATCACTGGGTCTGAAGATTCCCTGGAGGAGGGCAAGGCAACCCACACCATTATTCTTGCCTGGAGAATCCTGTGAAGAGAGGAGCCTGAAGGGCTACAGTCCTTAGGGTCTCAAAGAGTCAGACATGACCAAAGGGATTTAATGTGCACACACACACATGTATATAAGTCAAATTTAAAATAAGTATACACATTGAGTTTAAAATTTTCATTAAACAATGTGATCAAGAGATCATAAATTTTGAATCAAGTATATGATGCACAAGTTTCCAGATGAATATGACGTACTCAGGCAGTATATTTATTTTCAAAGCTGAAAAAAAAAATATGACCAAGATATCTCTAACATTCCTTGCAGTATGACAAACTTTAGACAGGCTTCTCCTGACTTTTTTTATATCTGATTTCTCTTTCACTGAAGCATTTACTTTAGAAAAGTTGTCATTTTAAAAGCTTTCTCTGACCCTTTGTGATGTAAACATTTTAAAGCTTCTTGGTAGTCTTTCCCAAGACTGTCTTTCTCAAGAGCTCTGGGAAACAAGCCTTTGAAATATAATCATGAAGGCTGGTGCCCCACTATGTCCAGTTTCTGAAGGAAGATAGGAGCTTTACTAACTGGTTAGTTATATCTCTTTTTAAAAATATGACAGACAATCATTAGGCATATAATAAATGTAATTTATCATGTTGAACTTCCAAATAACTTATAAATGGTAATTTTATTATTTTACTTCAGATATAGTTAAAATTCTTCTAAAACCTCCTCTGTAATATCACCAGTTTATTTTTCATGGATTATAAATACCATGTGTGTGTGTGTTCTAAGTCAATTCAATCACGTCTGACTCTTTTCAATAGCCCAACAGGCTCCTCTGTCCATGGGATTCTTCCGGCAAGAGTACTGGAGTGGGCTGCCTTATCTTCCTTCAAGGGATCTTCCCGACCCAGGAATCAAACCTGCATCTCATATCTCCTGTGTTGGCAGGCAGATTCTTTACAACCAGCACCATGTGGGAAGAACATAAATACCATAGTGCAGGTTAATTACTTTCACTTTAGACAGCCAATTATCTTTTAGCCCAAAGAAAGGCAATGCCAAAGAATACCCAAAGAAATGGAGTGCCAAAGATTGCTACACTACCACACAACTGAACTCATCTCACATGCTAGTAAAGTAATGCTCAAAATTCTCCAAGCCAGGCTTCAGCAATACGTGAACTGTGAACTTCCAGATGTTCAAGCTGGTTTTAGAAAAGGCAGAGCAACCAGAGATCAAATTGCCAACATCTGCTGGATCACCGAAAACCCAAGAGAGTTCCAGAAAAACATATATTTCTGCTTTATTGACTATGCCAAAGTGCCAGGGTCCAGCCCCGGTGGATCCAGGGAATTCGAAGGATGGACGGTGTTGGCGAGGAAAGACTTGTTTATTTATTAATATAAGATTAGATTAGGAAGAAATAGTAGGAAAATTAAGTGGAGGAAGAGGGCTGAATAGCTTGGATGACGTGGAAGACCAATAAAATTCCAGACAAGGAATTTGCACCATCTACGTTGGGCTACCGCCGCTCGCTTGAATATCTAAGGGTGCCTTGCCTTAGGCTCCCTTTCGCACGAGTCTTAACAGCCAGGGCAAGTAAGTAGACTTGGCGAGCCTCCGCGCCCCAGGTGGAAATTCAGCCTGAAATTAGAGTGAAGAGAAGAAAGAGAGAGAGACATGGGGGAAACCAGTCCAGCGACTGGCTCCATCCTCTATTGTTTAGAAGGCCTTTTATATTTTTGATAAAACATGGGGATCAATGGGTAACACAAAGTTGTGCAGCGTTAGCAGTCCAGACTCTTATCAAAACCAGGCTTCTCTCTCTGCATACCTAGTTGTACACACAGGTCTTAGGTGATTTACATCATCTTCTGGCTAAGAAGGGCCAATTAGCATTTTACAGCCTTTTTTCTGATAAGGGTTTGTTAACTAGAAGACTTATTTGTTTTGATCTTCCCAAAGTCTGGTGCAAATCTCAGAAAGCACTAAATAAAGTTAAATTCTTACACAGCAAAGATACAGCAACTTATAACAAGTAAAGGGAGTACAGTGATTTATAACAAAGGAAAAGCAATTAACTCAAAAGTCTAGTGTTGCTAACATCAAAACTACTATATATCTTTTTCCATATCCCGTCTACCTTGATTAACATCCTCCCAGGTGCCTACAAGATAAAGAATATGGAGGCCTGGCAGCAGTCATTGAGTCAACAGTGAAAACCCTCTACCAATATAATTTTTAACTCTTTAGAAAAGGCTCTGTATCTTTAAGATGCTTTTAAGCTTTGTGCCTCTCCTGGTTGGGGGGTTGTAAGCAATTCACAAGCTGTAAGAGGTCTGGAGAACCTGTTAGGCAAACTAGAGAGCTATCAGAGGGGGTTTAACTGAAACATCCCATTCAAATGCAGAAGGCTAAAGCCCTGATTTGACTTTTTCCAGAGAATATCAGAAGAATGGAAAAGCAGGCAGATTCTTATTTTTGGGGGAGGGGGGTGGATGCTCAGGAAATTCCAGGGGGAAAACCTGACATCTGATTAGCCTTGCCATCAGAGCTCTTGCCGCATGACCTTGTCACGGGTGGAATTCCTCACGCTGGCTCCCAGCACCAAAGCCTATGACTGTGTGGATCACAATCAACTGTGGAAAATTCTGAAAGAGCAGGGCATACCAGACCACCTGACCTGCCTCTTGAGAAACCTATATGCAGGTCAGGAGGCAGCAGTTAGAAGTGGACATGGAACAACAGACTGGTTCCAAATAGGAAAATGAGTACGTCAAGGCTGTATATTGTCACCCTGCTTATTTAACTTATATGCAGAGTACATCCTGAGAAACTCTGGGCTGGAGGAAGCACAAGCTAGAATGAAGATTGCCAGCAAAAATATCAATAACCTCAGATATGCAGATGACACCACCCTTATGGCAGAAACTGAAGAGGAACTAAAGAGCCTCTTGATGAAAGTGAAAGGAGAGAGTGAAAAAGTTGGCTTAAAGATCAACATTCAGAAAACTAAGATCATGGTATCTAGTCCCATCACTTCTGGGAAAGAGATGGGGAAACAGTGGAAAAAATGGCTGACTTTATTTTTCTGGGCTTCAAACTCACTGCAGATGGTGAATGCAGCCATGAAATTAACAGATGCTTACTCCTTGGAAGGAAACTTATGACCAACCTAGACAGCATATTAAAAAGCAGAGACATTACATTGTCAACAAAGGCCCATCTAGTCAAGGCTATGGTTTTTCCAGTAGTCATGTATGGATGTGAGCGTTGGACTATAAAGAAAGCTGAGCACTGGAGAATTGATACTTTTGAACTGTGGTGTTGGAGAAGACTCTTGAGAGTCCCTTGGACTGCAAGGAGGTTCAACCAGTCCATCCTAAAGGAGATCAGTCCTGTTGTTCATTGGAAGGACTGATGTTGAAGCTGAAACTTCAATACTTTGACCACCTGATGTGAAGGGCTTACTCATTTGAAAAGACCCTGATCCTGGGAAAGATTGAGGGCAGGAGGAGAAGGGGAGACAGAAGATGAGATGGTTGGATGGCATCACCAACTGTATGGACATGAGTTTGGGTAGACTCCGAGAGTTGGTGATAGACAGGGAGGCCTGGCATGCTGCAATTCATGGGGCGCAAAGAGTCGGACATGCCTGAGAGACTGAACTGAACTGAGCTGTATTTTTGCAATTAAAATGGAAAAAAAGTAACTTACCTCCTTTATTAATTCTCTCCAGCATTGCTCATGTTTGACAGATATAACTATGTCATGTCTAATGCCTGTCTGAAAAATTTCCTTTACATTTTCCTATGTCACTAATATGCTGGCATTGTATTCTCTCACATTTTACTTTCCTGAAAATGGTTTTTTTTTTTAAACTTATTTTTTTGTAAAATACTTTTGCTTATGATGGAATACTTGGTAGGTAGGATTATTTTTTCCTTTCTGTACAACTTCTAGTTTGCTGTTTCCTGTAGAAAATCTGCTTCTGTTTTGATCTTTTTTTCTGCCATCAGTGTTTTTTTTAAAACTCTGTCTATCATAATTGGCTTTTCTGAATTTTAAATATGATGTGTTTTCTAGTGGAGTATCTGGTATTATTACTAATAATTGAAATTAACAGTAAATGTATATTTAACAATAAATATGTATTTATTTATCCCACTTGGAATTCTCTGATGTTCTTATAACTCTGGCTTGAAATATTTTACTATTTTTTAATTGACAATCCCATAGTTAGACTATCAAAAAGATGACTAGAATAATAAACACTCTGAATAACAGTGAATTAGTGAGAACATGTCCATTTCAAATTGATTAACTGATATACTTATTCATATATTCATAACTTTAGATTGGCTTGAAAAATGAATGAATAATTTCACAGGTACATGAATGAACTAAATAAATAGAACTAGAGAAACTAAATGTCAAAGAACTTAGTATTTGCAATTATTTTTACTGTGTGTTTTATATATTTTAATTAAACATCAACATTTTTTTGTATTCCTACCATTTGCAGAACACAATTCTTTACCTTGATGAACTCTTGAAATACACAAAAATAACTGTAAAATAAGTAAGATTGTGGATTAGACTTTTTAGGTGACTTGACATTGGTCAAGGAGAAATTGAATAAACCAAGACTTGAATCAAGGCCATTGCAGCTTAGCAGCAGCAGCATCTCTATGAAGAATCTATGCTTTTGACCTTCATACTTTATCAATCTGTAGTATGATGCAGTGTTTTGATCAGTATTGTGAAGGAAGATTTTCTTTTGAAGGAAGGAAGATTTGAACATCTTCCTTCCAAATCTGAAAGAAGATGTTCAGGAGATGTACTATGCTAAAGTTCTATAATCATTGTGGAAAGAAAGTAACTGTCAGTCAAAACCCAAGCTTTTGGATTTATTTTAATTACATGTAAAGATGCAATACATTAATAAAGTATATCTTTTCACATGGTCAAATTAGCCCAATTATAATACTTTAAGTTTATTTCAAATGTGAAAGACATGTTTGTGCCAATGAGGCTTTATCACTTTGGGAAATAGCTCTATCTAATTGAAAACATATTTTTCATCTAACATTTGCTAGTAACAAGGTAAAGAGCATAATACCTCCAATATATAACAAGATACATGCCTTACATTAAGCATGTTTAAAATTTATGTACTTCTATAAAATACTTTCTGTAAATTTGCAAGTTTATATAAATTTGAAATAGTACCATACAAATAAATATTTCTTGATTACTAAGTAACCAAACTATATTGATTAAAATGAGGCAATTAAATCTAATAATTTATATTCATTGTTTAGTGACCTGAGAGAATGGAATATAGAGTAGATAAGGTTTGGCCTGATACATTTGACAATGTTTCCATTTTGACATACATGATAATTAATATAATAAGTCTCCTTATTTAGAGACAGTTTCCTGTTTTGAACTTGAAGAGATAAAAGTAGGAATGCAAAGTAAGATCACCCTCTCCTTTTAGAAAAGGGAAAAATGGAGAATGAAAATTCTCAAATACAAGTATTTTACTTTAAATAATGGAAGAAAGTTCACAGATAATTAAGAAACAAAGAGAAAATAAGAGATCTGTCAGTGATAAGAACATTTATTCTATGACTTCATTATGTGAGTAATGCCTTATTTGTATTGCAGACATAGCCATATGGGACATTAACAGATCTCACCAATTTTTATCTCTAGTAGAAAATATAGATATATTTTAGCAGGCTTTATACAATGATAATTGCAATGCAAAAACAAAAACATGCAAAAAAATATAATACTTGGCACTAGAAAGTGACATCTGGGATAATCACTGCAACTGGCTTCTAGCAGAGTACTTGACATGGCTATCTGGCAACAATCTGTTTAACAATTTGACCAATGAAAGCAAATTGGATACAAACAGCCCATGATTGAGCTTCCCAGGTGGCACAGTGGTAAAGAATCCTCCTGCCAATGCAGGAAATGCAAGACGCACAAGTTTGATCCCTGGGTTGGGAAGATTCCCTGGAGTAGGAAATGGCAACCCACTCCAGTATTCTTGCCTTAAAAATTCCATAGAGAAAGAAGTCTGCAGGCTATGGCCTATGGGTTGCAGAGTCAGACATGACTGAGTGACAGCATGCATGCACATACAACCCATGATCAAAGTAGAAAATGACAAGACAATGAGGCTGACAGAAAGACATGATGTTGGAGAATGGCAGTGCCTTGAATTACAAACAACATGAGGAAAGGACTGACAGACTCATAGGAAAGCTTTTCTAAAAAGTTTTATATTTTAATAATTCAACCAATTATACAGTTTTTTAAGTATTCAAAGTCTTTTTTTGTCACATAACTTATTTCTTACATCCAGGTTTTTTTTTTTTTAATGTATCAAAAATACTTATTCTCAGCCACTGTTCTAAAATCTGCATGCCTTGTATCAGACTACGAAAACATTTAGCTTGGCAAAGATTTATGAATACTCTTTAGGCAAAAGAAAAGTGTTATTCACTCAGTCATGCCTGACTCTTTGCAGCCCCATGGACTGTAACCCACCAGGTTCCTCTGTCCCTAGAATTCTTCAGGCAAGAATAGTGGTCTGGGTAGCTATTCTCTAGGCAAGAGAACTTAAGTGAAAATGTCAGGGACTATCCAGGCATTTTTCTAAATCCCCACACACTCAATCAGCCATCTGAAAATGTGCAATTTTCATCACTGTCATTGGAATTCTCCCCTCCCATTATATACTAGAAAAGTCTTACTGCTTCATTAAAACAGTCAAACAATCATCTCTATTATTCTTCAACTTTATAACCTATCTTCCCTGTGGCTCAGCTGGTAAATAATCCGCCTGCAATGTGGGACACCTGGGTTCAATCCCTGGGTTGGGAAGATTCCCTGGAGAAGGGGAAGGCTACCCACTCCAGTATTCTGGCCTGGAGAATTCCATGGACTGTATAGCCCATGGGTTGCAAAGAGTCAGACACGACTGAGCAACTTTATCACTTTCACTGTCATAACCTATCTACTTTCTTTCATTAGATTTCTTATACATCTTGACTTTTGAATGTGCATTTCTCTGTATATTTTGAAATAAGCAAGGTTAAGACTGTCTTATTTTCTATTGTTTACCTAGCATCTAAAATATTATCAGCTATACTATAGGATCTCAATTAATTTGGAATGGATGATTACTAGGCAAAAGAATCTTATTTACTTGTCATTATTTTCTTTTATGTGGCATATATCTTGAAAATTTTTCTTATGGATGATTTTATAAAGTGGATTTTTAATTATATGTATATGTTCTGAGGATTTTATTGACTTTGAATCTGGCTCTGTTGGCTATTCATAAAGTGTGCTGTTTAGCATCCTCAGTTTCTCTCAATTCTGAAACTTTGTGCCTATTTTATGTTCGAAGTTCTTTTACTTCTTAAACATTAACTAAGCCTATAGTGAGTTAAACGATCTTGAAGACATTGTCTAAAAACTTTGTGAGAACAATTTACATCAATACCCCTACAGCTCCACCAAATAACTAAACTCCTTCAATGAAGCAATGTACTCAGAGCCCTCATCTGTGATTCAATAAGAAAACTCAATGATACTTCTCATTGAGTCAGTCTCAGAAAGACGTGGTTTCATATAGTCTTATGTTATATACAAGGATCTACTGACACACTCCTTGGACTAGAAGCTCAGGAAAAGCAACAAGAAATAATCTCTAAGTCACAATCTTTTTCTGGAAAAGTTTCTTTAACCTTGCATTTAAAAGACTTGGCTCCACTCCCAAATGTTTCTTTCTGTGGCTTTCTTGCTGCAAAGCAATACAAATTAAAATGTAGTCACAGCAAAAAATTATTTTCTAATTTCACATCTCCATTAGCTATGTGACTAAGTACATTACTTATAACCTCTCTGCAAGTTTTCTCAAATTTAGAACGAATGGTTTTGACATAAATGATATACATTATCCCTTTTTCAACTTTAAAATTTTATTTTTGAAGTTGACAAATATTTTTAAATACCCCTGAGTGACATTTAGCAGTAACTTGTCAAAATGAAGTTGGATCATTGCAACCTGCTTAAAACAAATTTCTGTCAGAAACTCCAAAACATCAGTGTGCATCCAACTGTTTTCTTCTGAGCCAGCATGAAATTGTACCCAGTTTCACTTAATAAGATTTACTGTAGAGTAGTGAAATATTATTCACCAAGATTTGATACAAACAGATCAAAATAATGAAGTATCTATAGTAAGGGACTCAATTAAATATGAACATAAATATAATTCTGAATTTTACAGTTTTATTACTCTATTATAGATGTTTTTCCAGAATAGTTTTACAATAGTTTCTGGTATATGTAGAGTACAGCACTGAGTCAAAAATAATTAGGAATTTAAGAATCATTTAATTTGGTATTTATAATGCACAAGAAAACCTAATGAAATAGCTGTCTTTTTATAGAGCACAAAATAATTTGATGTTAATTTCTACTGCTGTATTTTATTTTTAGATATGTTTTATTAGCAATGATGAAATAGCTTTTACAAATACAGGCTTTAGTCTGTGACAGTTAAATCACATTGCCTAATACTTCAAATGAAAGTTCTGGAAAACAGGATAATATGGATATAATGTACCTATATGTTAAAGAAAAAAATGTCTATCCATAGATTATCAAGGCATCTATACAATGGAACAGAAACAAAAAATTAAAATTATGTGCTATTGACAGTTCATACAGTAAGTATCAGTAAGCTAGTAGATGTCACATAATGCTCAAATATAACAGATATAAAACACTATAATGAATACCTAAGAGCCACAATAATAATATGCATGTGTGTCTACATCAGGTTCTTACCACTCTAGATTTTTAAGTATTCATTGAAAGTAACTGGTAGAGTGAAGATAATTTATAAATTGTGTTTAAGTTATACAACATAGAGATCAAGAATAAAAGAAATTTGAAAATAAAACTATTGGCCAGTTGAACAAAAACTGGTAAGAGACTATAAAATGAGAATATAGGTGTGGTGCTATTGGAATTATCAAACTGATGAATATTGGATTCTACTTAACAACAATTACTTTAGAAGCATATAGAGGTAGACATATAGAGGTGTGACTTGAGGAGTAAATGGGAGCTTAGAAAAGGAGCTGCAAGTTATAAAAAGAGAGCAAACTTAATCAGGTAATAATCATAAGCCTTACGGCTATAAATTGAACATCAGAAAACATTTTACATTATTACAGTATTCTGTATCAATTTCATAAAATATTTTGTAAATAATAATTGGCCAATGTCCTTTGTAAATGTATATATTTAATTTTTAGTTTTGGTGATTAACATAATTCATATACCTATAATTCTGAAATATGAAATAAATATTTTTATATAAGTTTAAAATTCATAGTAAAATTGAGGGGACAGTATAGATATTTCCCATATGTTTCTCCTTCTACAGGTTCATAGCTTCCCTATCTATTATTTACACTGCCACAAGAGTGGTACATTCGTTATAATTAATGAATCCTACATTGGCACATCATTTTCATCCAAAGCCCATAGTTTACATTACAGTTCATTCTTTGTGTTGTCCATTCTGAGTTTGGACAAATGTATAGTGACATGTGCCCATCATATGACATCATACAGAATATACTGGATTCTTTCATTAGTAATATGTATTTAAGTTTCCTCCATGCCTTTGCATAACTTGAAACTCATTTTTTTTTCTTTTACTATGAATTTCATTACTGGGACATACATAGTTTATTTATACATTCACCTACTGAAGGGCATCCTGGTTGCAATTTCTGAATTTTCTACTTGTTTTCTGCTAAGAATTAGTGGCATAATTTGTGTAACTGATAAGAAAAAATAAAAGTTTTAAAATGGTTTTGAATGTGCATTGACATTGCATAAAACTTTCAATTTTATGGGTTGGATATAAAATAATAAGGGGTAAATGTTTTTCTGTCTCCCAGGTCTCAGTACTTTTGACAATGCAACATTTTTACTGCTTTGCCATCTTTCATTGAGGTTTTTTTTTTTTTTTGTAAATACTCAAAATATGATTAGAAGATAAAATCACATGATTAAAGATAAAAAGATTGTATTCTGATCAAGTTTATTTTTTTAATAAATTTGTTTATTTACTATATATTTTACAACAAAAATAAATAACTATTGCAGTCATGTACATATATATTTTCAGTCTTAAGTTCCTTGCTCACTAATTTTTAAAAACTAGTATCTTGGAAGCTATCCCAAGATGGTAGAGGAATAGGACAGGGAGACTACTTTCTTCCCCCAAAATTCACCATAAGCTCATTTGAATGTTGAGCAACTTTCAGAAAACAACTTTTAAATGCTGGTGGAGGATGCCAGGCAACGAGAAAGGCAGCCAATTCTCTTGGAAAGGAGGTAGGACAAAATATAAAAGGCAAAAACAACAAAAAAACAAAAATGGGAGACAAAAGACAGGGACTGAGACCTGTCCTGGGGAGGGAGTTGTGAAGGAAGAGAAGTTTCCGCCCAGTAGGAAACCCTCCCACAGGTGGGTCTGTGGGGAGTTTTGGAATCTCAGAGGGCAACATAACCAGGAGGAAAAAAACAAAAACACAAAATACACACATAAACACAACTTCCAGCAGAGAAGTAGCCCAGACTCTTGCATCCACCACCAGCAAGCAGGGCTGGGTGGGAGGCCCATGCTGAATCATTGGTCCTTAGGGTAAGGACTGGGCCTGAATGCCCTGAAGACAGTCTGAGGGGGCTAACGCGGGATAGCACCCTAAACCGTGGGATCACCAGAGAGAATTAAAAAAACCTTTCCTGCAGAAGGCTCTAATGTGCAGCCTGGCACACTCACAGAACAAAGGATTGAGCAAATACCACAGCATAGCTAACCGGCTGCGTATAGGCCTCTCCCCCACCTGGAGGCAGAGAGGCAGGTGAGCAACAGCCAAAGCCAGAAGGCAAGGGGCTGCTGCAATCTTGGCCCCAGAGACGGCATCTTTCACCAAACTCTGAGCAGGCTCCCAGTTGCCAACAATGTCTTCCTGGGATACTGGACGGTTGACATCAGCCAAGAGTGTCACATCCTGAGATCAGCTCCCCATAGGAGACACACAGCACACCTGAGACTGTGCTCTTATGGCACACCGAGAAACCAAGCAGCCAAGACCAGGGAGGTAATTAAGACTTACAGCCCACTTGGGACAGAGTGCTCCCCAAGCAACCAGTTGCCTGAGCTGCTTGGACCTGGGAAGGGCAGAAAACACACACTCCAACTGGGTTTGAACTGTTGTGGAGTACCTGAGAACCTGAGCAGCTTAGACTTGGGAAGGGCATGAAACACAGGGCCCACTTGGGACAGTAGCTTTGCAGAGCACCTTGGAGCCTGAGCAGTGTAGACCCAGGAAGCACACACTGCCTTGGGCTGTGGCAAACCTAGTGGGGTCCATACACTGTGAGCACTCCCAACACACACCAGAAACATTTATTTGCAGTGTCCTTCCCTCTCCACAACACAACTGAACAAGTAAAACTAAATAAGTGACCACCGTTGCCCGCTTCTGTCAGGGCAAAAATTAGATACTGAAGAGACTTGCAAACAGAGGAAGCCAAAACAAGCAAAGAAGAGGGAACCACTCTGGAAACAACAGGTGCAACAGATTAAAACCCTGCAGCTGATATTGACTGTGCATTGGAGGAGGCCTATAGACCTTGAAAACAAGTACAAGCTGGACCAAGGAACTATATGAAACTGAACTGACCGCACACTGCCCACAACAGCTCCAGAGAAATTCCTATATATATTTTTACTATTATCACTTTTTAATCTTTAAAAAAATTAAGTTCTTTATTAGTCCTTAATTTTCATTTTTGTAACCTACTATAACCTTGCAAAAAATACACACCTATTTTTACAGTATATTTCATACATATGCATTTTATAATTTTTGTGACTGGTTTTGTTTTTTATTTTTTATATTGTGTTTTTGAGAGTCTAATGTCTGTTCTAGATTTTTAATCTTTCCTTTTTGGTATTTGTTATCAATTTTACTCCTTTAAGAATCTAATATTCAGTATCCATTTTCACTTAGGGATTTGATTACTGGCTTGATTGCTCTCTCTCCCTCTTTTTCCCAAGGTCACCTATATATCATACCTCCACCTTCTCTTCTCTACTTAACTCTGAATCTTTCTGGGTGTTCTGAGCTCTAGAAAACACTTAGGGAACTGATTACTGGCTAGATTGCTCTCTCCCCTTTTGACTCTCCCTCTTCTCCTTGTGGTCTCTTCCATCTTCCTCCTCACTCTTCTCTATGTAACTCTGAATCTCCCTGGGTGTTCTTCACTGTGGAGAATTGTTTCACCATTAACACAGATGTTTTATCATCTGTGCTGTATGGATGGATAAGTCTTGAGGCTACTGTAAGAGAAGGGCTGAAAGCCAGAAAAGGAGGCTTACCTCCAAAACTTGAAAACATCGGAGAACTCCTGACTCCAGGGAACATTAATAGACAAGGGCTCCCCCCAAATCTCCATACCTACACTGAAACCAAGCTCCACCCAAGAGCCAACAAGCCCCAGTGCAAGACATACCGACACTAATTCTCCAGCAAAGCAGGAACACAACCCAGAGCATTAAAAGACAGGCTGCCCAAATCCATGCCAAACTCATAGATATCCCAAAACTCACTACTGGACACTTCATTGCACTCCAAAGAGAAGGGATCCATCTCCACCCACAAGAACACAGAGGCAAGCTCCCCCTACCAGGAAATCTTGACAAGCCACTTGTCCGACCTCACTCACAGGGAGCAGACTCCACAATAAAGAGGAACCAGCCCACAGAAAGGGCACCCCAAACACAGCAATCTAAACAAAATGAAAAGACAGAGAAATATTTAGCATGTAAAGGAGTATGATAAATATCCGTCAAACCAACCAAAAAAAAAAAAAAAAAAAAGAGGAGGAGGAGATAGGGAGTCGACCTGAAAAAAGTATTCAGAATAATGATAGTCAAGATGATCCAAAATCTTGAAAACAAAATGGAGTTATAGACAAATAGACTAGAGGTAAAGATTGAGAATATGCGAGAAATGTTTAACAAGGACCTAGAAAAAATAAAGAATAGTCAATCAATAATGAATAATGCAATAACTGCGATCAAAAGCACTCTGCAGGGTAACAACAGTAGAATAACTGAGGCAGAAGAGAGGATAAGTGAGATGGAAGATAGAATGGTGGAAATAAATGAAGCATAGAGAAAAAAAGAAAAAAGAATTAAAAGAAATGAGGACAACCTCAGAGACCTCTGGGACAATGTTAAATGTCCCAAGATTCAAATCATAGTTGTCCCAGAAGAAGAAGACAAAAGGAAAGGGCATGAGAAAATACTTAAGGAGATAATAGTTGAAAACTTCCCTAAAATGGGGAAAGAAATAACCACCCAAGTCCAAGAAATCCAGAGAGTCCCAAACAGGATAAACCCAAGGCAAAACAACCCAAGACACATATTAATCAAACTAATGAAGATCAAACACAAAGAGCAAATATGAAAGCAGCATGGTAAAAGCAACAGATAACACACAAGGGAATTCCCAAAAGGATAACAGCTGATCTTTCAATAGAAACTCTTCAGGCCAGAAGGGAATGGCAGAACATACTTAAAGTGATGGGGAAAAAAAAAAAAAAAAAACAAAACCCTCCAATCAAGATTGCTGAACTCAGCAAATATTTCATTCAAATATGAAGGAGAAATTAAAAGCTTTACAGGCAAGCAAAAGCTGAGAGAATTCAGCACCACCAAACAAACTCTTCAACAAATGCTGAAGGATCTTCTCTAGACAGGAAACACAGAAAAGGTTTATAAAATTGAACCCAAAGCAGCAAAGTAAATGACAATGGGATCATACTTTTCAATAATTACCTTAAACGCAAATGAGTTGAATGCCCCAATCAAAAGACAAATACTGGCTGAATGGATAAAAAACAAGACCCCTATAAGTGCTGTCCACAAGAAGGGCTTGAAAAATATATTTCATTCAAATGGGGACCAAAAGAAAGCAAGAGTAGCAATACTTATATTAGACAAAATAGATTTCGAAATAAAGACCATGAAAAGAGACCAAGAAAGAACTACATAATAATCAAAGGATAAATTCAAGAAGAAGATGTAACAATTATAAATATAAATGCACCCAGCATAGGAGCACCTCAATACTTAAGGCAAATACTAACAAGTATGAATGGGAAAATTAACACTAACACAATAGTAGTGGGTGACTTTAATATCCCACTCACACCTATGGATAGATAAGCCAAACAGAAAATTAGCAAGGAAACACAAACTTTAAATGATACAACGGACCAGTCAGATGTAATTGATATCTATAGGACATTTCACCTCAAAACAGTGAATTTAACCTTTTTCCCAAGTGCACATGGGACATTCTCCAGGATAGGTCACATCCTGGACCATGAATCTAGCCTTGGTAAAAAAAAAAAAAAAAAGAAATCATTTCAAGTATCTTTTCTGATCACAATGAGGTAAGATTAGATGTCAACTACAGGGAAAAAAAAAACTATTAAAAATGCAAACATATGGAAGCTAAACAACATGCTTCTGAATAACCAATGGATCACTGAATAAATCAAAAAGGAAATCAAAATATGCATAGAAACAAATGAAAATGAAAACACTACAACCAAAAACCTATGAGAATCAGTAATAGCAGTGCTAAGAGGAAGGTTCAAAGCAATACAAGCTTACCTCAAGAAACAAGAGAAACATTAAATGAATAAACTAACTTTACGCCTAAAGCAACAAGAAATAGAATAAATGAAGAACCCCAAAGTTAGTAGAAGGGAAAAAATCATAAAAATCAGAGCAGAAATAAATGAAAAAGAAACAAAGGAGACTATAGGAAAAAAAAAATCAACAAAACTAAAAGCTGGTTCTTTGAAAAGATAAAATAGAGAAACCATCATCCTCATCAAAAAAAAAAAAAAAAACCAGAGAAGAATCAAGTAAAATTAGAAATGAAAATGGAGAAATCACACAGACTACACAGAAATACAAAGTATCATAAGAGACTACTATCAGTGACTATATGCAAATAAAATGGACAACTTGGAAGAAATGGACAAATTCTTAGAAAAGTATAACCTTTCAAAACTAAACCAGGTAGAAATAGAAAATCTTAACAGACCCATCACAAGCACAGAAATCGAAACTGTAATAAAAAATCTTTCAACAAACAAAAGCCCAGGACCAGATGGCTTCACAGGTGAATTCTACCAAAAATTTAGAGAAGAACTAACAACTATCCTACTCAAACTCTTCCAGAAAATTGCAGAGGAAGGTAAACTCTCAAACTCATTCATGAAGCTACCATCACCCTAATACCAAAACTAGAGTAAGATGCCACAAAGAAAAAAGAAAACAAACAGGCCAATATCACTGGTGAATATGCAAAAATCCTCAACAAATTTCTAGCAAACAGAATCCAACAACATATTATAAAGATCATACATCATGACCAAGTTGGTTTTATCCCAGGGTTGCAAATATTCTTCAATATTCACAAATCAATCAATGTGATACACTACATTAACAAATTGAGAAATAATACCATATGATTATCTCAGTAGATGCAGAGAAAGATTTTGACAAAATTAAATACCTACCTATGATAAAAATCGTCCAGAAAGCAGGCATAGAAGGGACATACCTCGGCAAAATAAAAGCCATTTACCATAAACCCACAGCAAAAGTTATCCTCAATGGTGAAAAATTGAAAGCATTTCCTCTAAAGTCAGGAACAAGATAAGGGTGCCCACTCTCACCAGTACTATTTAACAAAGTTTTGGAAGTTTTGGCCACAGTAATCAGAGAAGAAAAAGAAATAAGAGGAATCCAGATTACAAAAGAAGAAGTAAAACTCTATTTGCAGATGACATGGTCCTCTACACAGAAAATCTTAAAGACACTGCCAAAAAATTACTAGAGCTAATCAAAATATAGTAAAGTTGCAGGATATAAAATTAACACAGAAATCCCTTCCATTCCTATATATTAACAATGAGAAAACAGAAAGAGAAATTAAGGAAACAATCTCATTTGCCATTGCAAAGAAAGGAGTAAAATATTTAGGAATAAATTTACCTAAAGAAACAAAAGATCTACATATAGAAACCTATCAAACACTGATGAAAGAAATAAAAAATGACACAAATAGATGGAGAAATATACCATGTTCATGGAGCAGAAGAATCAATATAGTGAAAATAAGTATACTACCCAAAGCAATCTATAGATTAAATGCAATCCCTATCAAGTTATCAATGGTATTTTTCACAGAACTAGAACAAGTAATTTCACAATTTATATGGAAATACAATAACCTCAAATAGCCAAAGCCATCTTGAGAAAGAAGAATGGAACTGGAGGAATCAACCTACCTGACTACAAACTACACTACAAAGCTACAGTCATTCAGAAAGTATGGTACTGACACAAAGACAGAAATATAGATCAATGGAACAAAATAGAAAGCCTTGAGATGAATCCACGTACCTATGGACACTTTATCCTTGACAAAGGAAAAAAAATTCTATGAAGAAAAGACGGTCTCTTTAACAAGTGGTGAGGAGAAGACTGGTCAACCACCTGTAAAAGAAGAAAACTTGAATGCTTTCTAATACCACACCAAAAAAAGTCAACTCAAAATGAATTAAAGCTCTAAATGTAAGACCAGAAATTATAAAACTCCTAGAGGAAAACATTGGAGAAGGCAATGGCAACTCATTCCAGTACTCTTGCCTGGAAAATCCCATGGACGAAGGAGCCTGGTAGGCTGCAGTCCATGGGGTTGCTAAGAGTCAGGCACGACTGGATGACTTCACTTTCATTTTTCACTTTCATGCATTGGAGAAGGAAATGGCAACTCACTCCAGTGTTCTTGCCTGGAGAATCACAGGGATGGCAGAGCCTGGTGGGCTGCCATCCATGGGGTCGCACAGAGTCGGTCACGAGTGAAGCAACTTAGCAGCAGCAGCAGAGGAAAACATAGGGAGAACACTCACTGAAATAAATCACAAGATTCTCTATGACCCATCTTCCAGAGTAATGGAAATAAAAGCAAAAATTAAAAAATGGGACCTGATTAAACTTAAAAACTTTTGCACAATGAAAGAAACTATAAGCAAGGTGAAAAGACAGCCTTCAGAAAGGGAGAAAATAATAGCAAATGAAAAAACTGACAAAGACTTAATCTCCAAAATAGACAAGTAGCTCATGCAGCTCAACACCAGAAAAATAAACAACCTGATCACAAAATGGGCCAACAAACTAAACAGATGTTTCTCCAAAGACATGCAGATGGCTAACACACACATGAAGCTCAACATCACTCATTATCAGAGAAATGCAAACCAAAACCACAATGAGGTACCATCTCCTGCCAGTCAGAATGGCTGTCATCAAAAAGTCTGCAAATAATAAATGTTAGAGAGGGTGTGGAGAAAAGGGAATCCTCTTACACTGTTGGTGGGAATGTAAACTAGTATAGCCACTATGAAGAACAGTGTGGAGATTCCTAAAAAACTAGGAACAGAACTACCAAACAGCCCAGCAATCCCACTGCTAGATATATACACTGAGGAAACCAGAACTGAAAGTGATGCAGGTACCCCAATGTTCATCACAGCACTGTTTACAATAGCTAGGACATGAAAGCAACCTAGAACTGCATCAGCAGACGAATGCATAAGAAAGCTGTGGTACATATATACAATGGAATATTACTCAGCCATTAAAAAGAACACATTTAAATCAGTTCTAATGAGGTGGATGAAACTGGAGTCTATTATACAGAGTGAAGTAAGTCAGAAAGAAAAACACTAATACAGGATATTAACCCATATATATGGAATTTAGAAAGATAGTAATGATGACCCCATGTGCAAGACAGCAAAAGAGACACAGATATAAAGAACAGACTTTTGGACTCTGTGGGAGAAGCTGAGGGTTGGATGATTTGAGAGAATAGCATTTAAACATGCATATTACCATATGTGAAATAGATAACCAGCTTAAGTTTGATTCATGAAACAGGGCACTCAAAGTTGGTGCACTGGGACAACCCATAGGGATGGGATGCAGAAGGATGTGGGAGGGGGGCTTGCGACAGGGGGACACATGTACACCCATGGCTGATTCATGCCAGTGTATGGCAAAAACCATAAAAATATTGTAAAGTAATTAGCCTCCAATTAAAATATAAAAATTAAAAAAAATAGCATATTGTGAGATTTCCCTAATGGTCTGGTGGTTTGGACTTCACCTTCTAGCACGTTAAGCATGGGTTAAATCCCTGGTCAGGGAGCTAAGGTCCTATATGCTTCATGGTCAAAAAAATCAAAACATAAAACAGAAGCAATACTGAAACAAATTCAATATTTTTAATTCAACATTTCGAATTGAATTAAAAATGGTCCACATGAAAAATTTAAAAATTAATATTTCATGATAATCAAATATTTTTTCTTAAATTTACAAATAAAAATTAAGCATGCATGCATGCGCATGCACAAATACACACATATACGCACTACAGATCCTGTCCATATATTTAGTAGAAACTATTTAAAATGTTTAACATTTCTCTCTGTTTCATAAACTTTCCACTCCTCTTGATAAGATATAGTAATTTTACTTCTCAATAAATGCCCAAACATGACTCAGTAAAGTGATTTTTCATGCATTTTAGAACTAGTACACTAAGTTTTTATTTGCACAGAATCATCTAATTACTATATATGAAAAAAGTTTTTCTCACTGTAAAATGCTCATGGGGAACAGAAAATGATGTGCTAGAGAAATCTTCCAGTACTCCATTTTAAAATGAATCATTTCAGGAATATCAGTTTCCCAGAAGGCAATGGCACCCCACTCCAGTACTCTTGCCTGGAAAATCCCATGGATGGAGGAGCCTGGAAGGCTGCAGTCCATGGGATCGCTGAGGGTCGGACATGACTGAGTGACTTCGCTTTCACTTTTCACTTTCATGCATTGGAGAAGGAAATGGCAACCCACTCCAGTGTTCTTGCCTGGAGAATCCCAGGGACGGGGGAGCCTGGTAGGCTGCCATCTATGGGGTCGCACAGAGTTGGACACGACTGAAATGACTTAGCAGTAGCAGCAGCAGCAATATGATTAAATAAAAAAAATTATTTAAAAATGTTTTAATTTAGCATATTCAGAAAATAACTTCAGAGATATAAATGTAATGATTATTAATGCTAGTTAAATAGTGGTAATATATAGTTTTACTTAGTTATTTTTTGAAACTACTTCTAATTTAGGGGTTATAACTTTAGCTTAATAAAGGAAACTAGTTACTAAATTGTGACGCTGCAAAATAAAAGCTGTAACTTTAACACAAACTAAAACAACAGTGACTTTTTAACAAAAATGTATCTATCACCATTGTTACAGTTAAGAAGCATATCTGTAACAATGTGATTTGATGCTATGTCAAATACTTATATTTGAAATATATAGGCAAATCCAGTAAATAAAATAATTTCTCAGGCACACCATGATTCCTAAATTAATTATGATGGTTTGAATGACAACTACAAAGCTTTCTTTCTACAGTTTTATAGCTATTTCATAAAACCTAAGAATGACAAAGACAAATACAATTACTCTTTTGAAAATAAATGTCAGCAAATCAAGGGACATGTGAATAAATTATTCTATGTTTAAAAATGTACTTACAATTTACATTTACTTGAACATAAATCTTAATATAGAATTAATATAGTATAGCACTCATAGGTTTTATAAAAATATGAGTAATTATCTTAGTCTTAAAACATAGTAAAATTAACGTTTGTTTTCTTGTCTCACTTGTCTCAAAGTTGCCTGAGGAAGTTTCATACACAGATTCATTTATTCATCACAACACTTTTGTGCAGTAAATATTGTTACTATGCTCAAAATGAGGTATATAAAAAGAGTACATTCGGACTTCCCTGGTAGTACTGTGGTTAAGTCTCTATGCTTCCACTGCAAGGGGCACTGGTTAGATAGTGCAGCCAAAAAAAAAAAAAAAAAAAAAGAGTACATCTTAAAAGTCACAGAGTTAGTAAGTTATGTTTTCAGCAGTTTGAAACCTAATTTACCACACATTAAAATCTGAACTCTGCAAAACTGACCTTATTAATTTCTCCTCTACAGTACTTATTTCTGTTTCATTCTCTGAAGTCTATTCTCCACTATAGGTGAGACAGATTTTAGTATGATAGTGTTAGTTGCTCAGTCATGTCTTACTCTTTGTAACTCCGTGGGCTATAGCCCACCAGGCTCCTCTGTTCATGGAATCCTCCGGGCAAGAATACTGGAGTGGATAGCCATTCTCTTCTCCAAGGGATCTTCTCAACCCTAGGGATGGAACTCAAGCCTCCTTCATTGCAGGTAGATTCTTTATCATCTGATCCACTTGGGAATCCCTTCAGTATGAAAATTCGTGAT
Organism: Ovis canadensis; assembly: GCF_042477335.2. Lineage (NCBI taxonomy): Eukaryota > Metazoa > Chordata > Mammalia > Artiodactyla > Bovidae > Ovis > Ovis canadensis. The sequence goes on from NC_091254.1 coordinate 71,454,685, forward strand.
AATATATTACATCCTGCTACTGAGAAGTCATATTTACCTGGCGTTATATTTAAAGACTTTAATTCTGTTGAATATATAGTGTTTTCACTCATTCTATGATCCAAGTCATATACTTGGTAATGGAAATATAAACAGACATAGTTCCTATCTCCTAAAATTTGACTGTCTGGTAGGCAAGACATACAATCAAAATACAACTTCAATATAGTAAGATTAATAAGAAAAGAAACATCATTGAAATTAGATTAGGGAAAATCTAGAATGTTTTTGCTACCTAAACTTAAATAAACTGCTGAGATTTGGGGCCATTATTTCACCATGCTGCTGCTGCTGCTGCACCGCTTCAGTCGTGTCCGACTCTGCGACCTCATAGACTGCAGCCCACCAGGCTCCCCTGTCCCTGGGATTCTCCAGGCAAGAACACTGGAGTGGGTTGCCATTTCCTTCTCCAATGCATGAAAGGGAAAAGTGAAAGTGAAGTCGCTCAGTCGTATCCGACTCTTAGCGACCCCATGGACTGTGGCCCACCAGGCTCCTCCATCCATGGGATTTTCCAGGCAAGAGTACTGGAGTGGGGTGCCATTGCCTTCTCCTTATTTCACCATAACCTAATATTAATAGAATATATATTTTTAAAAGTCTCATCCTCTATCAACTGAATTAGCCTGGTGAGATTAAAAATATTTTAAAATGTTACTCAGATATCAAAAATCATTTCTGTAAATTGTCTGATGCCAAACATTTTAGGCTTTGTGGAGCAAATATGTTTCTTGTTACATGTTCCTCTTCTTATTTTTATTAATAGACTTTAAATTTTTAGAATTGTAAGCGTATAATATAGAGTTCCAATATGTTCTTTGTACAATTATACCAATTATTAGCAATTTATATTAACATGCACACTTGTTACAATGAACAGATATTATCACACTATTATTAACATGAGTCCATAATTTGTTCACATATTCTTAGTCTTTTCCTACGTCCCATGATCTTATCTAAGATTTGACATCATATTTACTTGTCATACCTTATTAAGCTCCTCTTGACTGTGGCAGTTTCTCAGACTTTCCTTGTTTTCCATGATTTAGAAAGTCTTGAGGTATTAGGAAATATGCCTTTCTAATGGAATTTGTCCAAAATTTTTCTCATTATTAGACTAGAGATATGGGTTTGGGATGGAAGATCACAGAGGTAAAATGTCATTTTCTCATATTATTTCAAGGGTACACACTATCAACATGATTTATGGTTGTTAATATTGTCCTTGATCACCTAGATGAGGCAGTTTTGTAAAATTTCTCCATTGCAAAGTTGCTTGTTTCCCTCATTTCTCTATATTCTTTAGAGGTAAGTTAGTATACACAGCTCACATTTAGAAATAGGAAGTTATTATCCCTTCTTTTGTTTTCAAATAATATTTAAAGATTAAAAATTCACTTTTAGTTCATATGTAGTACTTAAATGTGAAATAGATTGGGATTGGTCTGAAAACAATAGTTTGTTGACTTTCAATCTAGATTGCTAATTATTTTTTCTATTTATCATAAATGACATGGATAGATATAATAATGCTATATAAATGCATTACTAAATACAAAATGCATTTCTAAAAGCATTTTTATTATTGATTTAATTATATTTAGGTTTAGAATGTATTTTAACTAATTTTTTAAAATTTAGAGTTTAATACATGCTTAATATGCTACAGGTATATGATATGGTATAGAAATGGTATGATACGGTATATATTTTCCAGATCATTAAGCAAATACCCCATTGATATGTATTTAATGATCATTTTTACAGTAGAGTTAGGGTTTGAAATCCACTCTTGGTCCACCAAAAAAAAAAAAAAAAAAAGGAAACCAAAAAACAAAATCACTCATCTTTGATTTGGCCCACATTACCTGCACTTTGTAATGACTAGATCAACAGTAAGATGGGCATACCATTTGTGAATAATATATAAAATCTGAAAATCAATATTATTTTATTAAAGATATAATAAATTATCTCATAAATTCTATATGATAAAGAAAAAATTTTCCTAATATTTAGGCAAGCACTCAAGTGAAAAACTAAAATATAAAAAACAAAATTTATAAGCCCTAAGACTCTTGAGAGTCCCTTGGACTGCAAGGAGATCCATTCAGCCCATTCTGAAGGAGATCAGCCCTGGGATTTCTTTAGAAGGAATGATGCTAAAGCTGAAACTCCAGTACTTTGGCCACCTCACGTGAAGAGTTGACTCATTGGAAAAGACTCTGATGCTGGGAGGTATTGGGGGCAGGAGGAGAAGGGGATGAGAGGATGAGATGGCTGGATGACATCACTGAGTTGATGGACGTGAGTCTGAGTGAATGAACTCTGGGAGTTGGTGATGGACAGGGAGGCCTGACGTCCTGCAATTCATGGGGTTGCAAAGAGTCAGATGTGACTGAGCAACTGAACTGAACTGAACTGAACTAAATATACTTTATTTTTAAAAATACATAAAATCCATTCATTTTTACCTATCAGTTGTTCAGGGGTTTATCTCTCTATCTCTGTCTTTCTATCTATCTGGCTGTTTCAGCACTTGCAAATAAAATGCTAGACAGCATGATTTTGCAAGTCTCTAATTTATAGCCTCATTAGAAGCAAAAAGCTTTTGTAAAGATAAGGTTTATTTATTCAGGTACTATTTGAGGTTTGTGAAAGAAAGCACTATGGCAATTTTAAAACTATAATGGTAAAACAGAAATATAAGAATATTAATTAAGATATGTTTTGAGACAAAAATACATAAAACTTGATAAATGAAGAGGAAAAAGAACACATATTTTAAAATTTATATCTATATTATACCTTAAACTTCTATTAGTTTCCATTAGTGTAAATAATACTAATGATGCAATTTTTAAATTTTCTCACTCAGAAATATTAACTCCAGATGTTTGATGTTATCACCTGTGAAACAGAACCAGTATCTCCTGCTGCTGCTGCTGCTGCTGCTGCTGCTGCTGTCACTTCAGTCGTGTCCGACTCCTAGCGACCCCATGTACTGCAGCCTACCAAGCTCCTCTGTCCATGGGATTTTCCAGGCAAGGGTACTGGAGTGGGATGCCATTGCCTTCTCCAGTATCTCCTAGTCTACACAATTAGTTACATTGCAAAATACCTCTGAAGTTGATACCATCAACTCAGAACAAATTGGTTGCAAATAGATCTTATAGTCATTGTCTGAAATTATTTTCAAACTCACAAACTCAAGCTCTCTGACCTTTCTCAACTCACATATAACTTTAAAGTGAAAGTAAAGCCATTTATCCATTTATGGGCCCAATTAATAAGAGTAAGTTTTAAAAGCACAATATTCTTCACTTAATCTTCTTATGGAAAGCTTAGAACAATCAGAACTGGTAAATATTAGAAGAATATCAAACTAATTCCTATCAAATTTATGGACTATGTAATTTGATAGTGATAGAAGGAGCCACAGACTGGGTTCCATCTATCTTTTTAGTTTTATATAACAGGTAATATTTCAACCTACTCCAGATAACTCCCACTTCTTAGAGTTCCCTGAGCATAGATCATTGACATTAGCATGAAGATTCCCTTATCAATCCTGTTATCAATAAAAAGCTCACTATAATTACATGAAGCAAAATAGACTTTAAGTTTAAAGCTGTGTCTAAAGACAAAGAAGCTAATTATATGATAAATGGCCCAATTCAATAGAAAGTTGTAACAACTATAAATATATATGCTCCTAACATAAAAGCACCTAAATTATTAAGCAAATCTTACTAAATAGATCACCTAGACATAACATCAACAAAGAAACAATTGACTTGAAAAGATGCTCAACTTCACTAGTCATCAGGAAATGCAAATTAAAACCACAATGAGATACTACTTCACATCTATTGGAATGGCTAATATCAAAAAGACAAATGATAAGCATTGGCAAGGATGTGGAGAAACAGAAATGCTGATACACTGTTTGTGAGACTCTAAATTGATGCAATTATAATGGAAAACTATGCAGTTTCTCAAAAAAATAAAAAATAGACCTATGCTGCAATCCATCAAACTGACTTGTGGGTAAATATCCATTGTAAGTGTTCTCATCACACACACACACACACACACAGGTTCTATGTTAAATGAAGGCTATTATTAACTACTTTGAATATGGATTATTTCAAAATGCACTGTACATCTTAAATCTGTACAAGTTTTATTCATCAATTACACTTCAATAAAGCTGGGGTTGGGGGAGTAAGAAATCTAAAATATAGAGGATTAAGACCAAGAAAAGATGATTCCTTAAAAAGACTGGTAAAGATTCTGCCTGCAGTGAAGGAGACCTGAGCTTGATCCCTCTGTCAGGAAGATCCCCTGGAGAAGGGAATGGCAACCCACTCCAGTATTCTTGACTGGAGAATGCCATGGACAGAGGAACCTGGCAGGCTACAGTCCATGGGGTCACAAAGAGTTGGACATGGCTGAGCAACTAATACTTTTAAAAAGACTAATAAGGTAGATGGAATCCAGGAAATACAGAATACTGCCAAAAATAAGACTTACACTGAGTTTGCTAAATGATGGAACCATTCCAATTATTTTGTCTTTGAAAAACTCCATTTTATGCTCTCCCCAACACAGTGTTATTATCATTACTGCTTTTGTCTATCTAGTTTTCAGGCACATGATGGAAATGCAATGTCCTACCATGTTTGTTGTTAGGTATGGCCATGTTACTTTTTCTTTTTTTAATCAATTAAATATGAGCAGAAACAGCATTTGTCAATTTTAGGCAAAGATTTTGAGAGCCATTACATTATTCACCATATTTTTTCTTACTACACAGAGATTGTATATGTATGTATCAGAAAAATTATATAAAACTTGAATATTAGGAAATAAGATTAAAAGGTAGACAACATGTCCTTTCAATAACATATGACAGTGGAGTCTAAGGGCTTCTATGGGAGCATATTAATTTTTTAGTAGTTTTTTATTTTATTAATTTATTTTTTATTGAAGGATAATTGCTTTAATAATTTTTTTTATTTTAATTGGAGGATAATTGGTTTATGATATTGTGCTGGTTTTATCTATACAACAATGTGAACCAGCCATTAGTATACATATGCTCTCTCTCTCTCGATCCTCTTTCCCACCCTCTACCCCATCCCACTCCTTTAGGTTGTCACAGAGTACTGTTTTTTTTAAAGACAGTTTCACAGCTGTAAAAAATTCTATCACTGAGACTTAAAATGACCTTTGAGGCTGCACTTAACAATTAGAAAGAAACAAGTTGAAAAACTACATGATCCCCAAGGAAAGCATATTTTCCAGTGCCACTCATTTCACATATGACAAAAAATACTTGCCTTGCCAAAATTCTGAATATGTACCAAGTATGCTTTTTTCACTACCCCAAATAACATATGGATATTTTGAATATTGAAGGGAAAAAAATTTGTAGAAAATGATCAGAAATCCTGAGGGGGGAAGGATTTTTTTTTTTTAAGTAGGGGTGTATGGGTGTTTAAAATATGGAGAGAAATACTGGCTCTCTGCCCTGACTTTTCACCCACCACTGCATTTGTATAATCACTGTTTGCTCACATACCAGTGATGCCTCATACCACTGTTGCAGGTATTTCACTGATATTGGATAGAAGACATAAAACTGTGAGGAGGTGAGAAAAACAGGTAGACTGACCAGAAGAATGGGTTTAATAGAAATCTGGATTTTCAAATCAGTGGGTAAATATGTCATATTTTAAATTCAACACCTCATTTTAAATTATTTGTTTTCATTAATAATTTTGGAAAAAATTATATATGTCATGTTATTAAGGTAAAAAATAAAACTAAGATATTAAATTTCAAAGCCACTTTTCTCTTCTTACTTGTTTGATCACATTGTTTTGCAATGTGAAATATTTTTCTGTTCCTGTGTCAAATCACATAATTTTAAGCTTTTAAAGTGGTAATGCATTTAATTGATTATGGTATAATTATTCACTTATCATTTCCTTCATAGAAATGTTTTAATTATTTGCACTGATTTATTCTTCCAAGTGAACTTTAGAAATGGTCACATTTTAAACGTTTCTTTAGTATTATGTTTGAAATAGCAAATTTTCAATTTTTATAACATAAACAATCACAATATTACCAAGGTGGTAAAACTATGAAGGAAAATTAGAAGGTATGACAGTGATGTAAGAGCTTGTTTAAAATTTAATCTGGAGGATAATATTTAAACTGATACTTAAAGGATGACTAACTTGCATGAATATTGATTTTTGTATTTTCACTATGTAAGTGGGCACTTTAGTGAATCTTATTTGTAGGTGTAATAGCTTTTCAATTGATTTCTCTAAGGTTTAAAGGTAGACTATTATGTCAACTACTGATAATGGAAATTTTCATCTCTTTTGATACAAATTATTGAAACTTCCAGGAAATAATTAAATCATATCAGTAATAGTGGGCATCAACCTTCTACTCTTGCCCATAACTAGAGGAAGTCAAGTCATATTTCATTCGTGTGATGTATCTTCCAATACTACTTTTAATGAAAAGAATATATTCTGACTCCACATCATGTATAAGTTCATTAAAGGTAGCATCTCATCCAAAAGACATATGAAAGAGAATTTGGATTCAGGATTCTTAAAATGCAGGTAATAACCATGTACTTATTGTGTGATGAAAAGCTGTTACTTTTCTTGTTTTAATATTCCTACTGATAAGTTAAACATGCTATTCAAAATATATTAAACATCTCTGAAACACACATTTTTTCCCTTATTGTATAAACTGTACAAATTTTCTCACAACCAAATGAATGTAAGATGATCATGATAAATTTGTACCCTGTCCTATATTCATATAAGACTCATCTTCAAATATTTGAAACAGTCATATTTTGTATTATATTTTTAATTTTACAAAAAAAATTTTATCTGATTTGGGGTTACTATTTAAAATTCATAGAATTAATATTTTCTGTTTTAGGATATATATGGGTCTATTAAAGACAGTGGCAAGTACAGAACATTTGTGTTATTGTGATAGGTGACTGAGTATCTTGTGTGATCTATTACACATATTGTGCATGCTTAGTTGCACAGTTGTGTCCAACTCTTTGTGACCCTTTGGACTGTAGTCGCCAGGTTTCTCTGTCCACAGAATTTTTCAGGCAAATATATGAAAAATATATACTTAAATCTATTTTGTACTTACTCATTAATATCATGCATGACATGTATTTACTCTTAGAAAGAGTTCTTGACCAGTGGATAATGAGAGCCAGATTTATTCAGTGGGCACTTCTGGAATAGATTCACATAGCACTTGAGAGGTTTTAGTAAGATATAAATATTACCTAGAATTGATGGTTTTTAAAGCTAACAGATATCAACCATCATTTATCAGATTTGTACCTCATCCTGACACTTGGTTCATATTTTTAAATTAATTTATAATTCTAATTAGTTAACAATTCCTGCAAAATTCTATTATTATTTTCTCAGATTTCAGTACTAGTACCCACAGAGTGGTTATCCATGTTCATGTTTCATAAGAAGGCATTGATTTCAGAACATAATAGAACATGGGCAAGGATCACTGATCTTTTCAATATGTTCCTTTTCTATTAATCAAGTGTGTTTTATCACAGATAATCTAGGTTATGCTATGGAAACACTCTCCATAAACTCTCAGTGGATTAAGCATTCATTTCTATTCCACACTGCAAGTGCCATGTAGGAACTGTGGGCCATAGTTGAGAGGATCCTTTATTATATGAAGTCATCTGGAGACTCAGATTCATTGTGGTAATAGCATCTCAATAAGTGCATTCATCAGGATGCACTGTGTCAGAGGAAAAATAAAGCTTCAGAGTAGTATACAATCACTCTGCCTCTTATTTCATTGGTCAGACTTGTCACCTGTCAATTCTGAGCTCAAGTGCAAAAGGACTGGTTAATGTAAGATACCAAACAGATTATCTGTAAAACATTAATTTTATTAATGTTTTTGTTGACAAATACCACTTTGTTTCTGTTTTTGCACATTTTATTTTTTAAGACATCAACCATCCCCACAGGAAACAATCTAACAATCCATTCAGTCACAGTATCCAGCTCAAATTCCAAAATATTTGTGTTCCGTGAAGTAATTTCAACAACAGGTCCAATTACAGTGGCTCTTAATTTGAAACAAACAAACAAACAATGAACTAAAGGACATACACACCAAGACGGGTGGGTCAGGGTGGAGAGATCTGACAGAATGTGGTCCACTGGAGAAGGGAATGGCAAGCCACTTCAGTATTCTTGCCTTGAGAACCCCATGAACAGTATGAAAAGGCAAAATGATAGGATACCAAAAGAGGAACTCCCCAGGTCATTAGGTGCCCAATATGCTACTGGAGATCAGTGGAGAAATAAATACAGAAAGAATGAATGGATGGAGCCAAAGCAAGAACAATACCCAGTTGTGGATGTGACTGGTGACAGAAGCAAGATCCAATGCTGTAAAGAGCTATACTGCATAGGAACCTGGAATGTCAGGTCCATGAATCAAGGCAAATTGGAAGTGATCAAACAAGAGATGGCAAGGGTGAACGTTAACATTCTAGGAATCAGCAAACTAAAGTGGACTGGTATGGGTGAATTTAACTCAGATGACCATTATATCTACCACTGCGGGCAGGAATCCCTCGGAAGAAATGGAGCAGCCATCATGGTCAACAAAAGAGTCCGAAATGCAGTACTTGGATGCAATCTCAAAAATGACAGAATGATCTCTGTTCGTCTCCAAGGCAAATCATTCAATATCACAGTTATCCAAGTCTATGCCCCAACCAGTAACACTGAAGATGCTGAAGTTGAACGGTTCTATGGAGACCTCCAAGATCTTTTAGAACTAACACCCAAAAAAGATGTCCTTTTCATTATAGGGGACTGGAATGCAAAAGTAGGAAGTCAAGAAACACCTGGAGTAACAGGCAAATTTGGCCTTGGAATGCAGAATGAAGCAGGGCAAAGACTAATAGAGTTTTGCCAAGAAAATGCACTGGTCATAACAAACACCCTCCTCCAACAACACAAGAGAAGACTCTACACATGGACATCACCAGATGGTCAACACCGAAATCAGATTGATTATATTCTTTGCAGGCAAAGATGGAGAAGCTCCATACAGTCAACAAAAGCAAGACCGGGAGCTGACTGTGGCTCAGATCAAGAACTCCTTATTACCAAGTTCAGACTCAAATTGAAAAAAATAGGGAAAACCACTAGACCATTCAGGTATGACCTAAATCAAATCCCTTCTGATTATACAGTGGAAGTGAGAAATAGATTTAAGGGACTAGATCTGATACATAGAGTGCCTGATGAACTATGGAATGAGGTTCGTGACACTGTACAGAAGACAAGGATCAAGACCATCCCCATGGAAAAGAAATGCAAAAAAGCAAAATGGCTGTCTGGGGAGGCCTTACAAATAGCTGTGAAAAGAAGAGAGGTGAAAAGCAAAGGAGAAAAGGAAAGATATAAGCATCTGAATGCAGAGTTCCAAAGAATAGCAAGAAGAGATAAGAAAGCCTTCTTCAGCAATCAATGCAAAGAAATAGAGGAAAAGAACAGAATGGGAAAGACTAGAGATCTCTTCAAGAAAATTAGAGATACCAAGGGAACATTTCATGCAAAGATGGGCTCGATAAAGGACAGAAATGGTCTGGACCTAACAGAAGCAGAAGATCTTAAGAAGAGGTGGCAAGAATACACAGAAGAACTGTACAAAAAAGATCTTCACGATCCAGATAATCATGATGATGTGATCACTCATCTAGAGCCAGACATCCTGGAATGTGAAGTCAAGTGGGCCTTAGAAAGCATCACTGCAAATAAAGCTAGTGGAGGTGATGGAATTCCAGTTGAGCTGTTTCAAATCCTGAAAGATGATGCTGTGAAAGTGCTGCACTCAATATGCCAGCAAATTTGGAAAACTCAGCAGTGGTCACGGTCCTGGAAAAGGTCCGTTTTCATTCCAATTCCAAAAAAAGGCAATGCAAAAGAATGCTCAAACTACCACGATTGCACTCATCTCACATGCTAGTAAAGTAATGCTCAAAATTCTCCAAGCTAGGCTTCAGCAGTACGTGAACCGCGAACTCCCTGATGTCCAAGCTGGTTTTAGAAAATGCAGAGGAACAAGAGATCAAATTGCCAACATCCGCTGGATCATGGGAAAAGCAAGAGAGTTCCAGAAAAACATCTATTTCTGCTTTATTGACAATGCCAAAGCCTTTGACTGTATGGATCACAATAAACTGTGGAAAATTCTTCAAGAGATGGAAATACCAGACCACCTGACCTGCCTCTTGAGAAACCTGTATGCAGGTCAGGAAGCAACAGTTAGAACTGGACATGGAACAACTGACTGGTTCCAAATAGGAAAAGGAGTAGGTCAAGGCTGTATATTGTCACCCTGCTTATTTAACTTATATGCATAGCACATCATGAGAAATGCTGGACTGGAAGAAGCACAAGCTGGAATCAAGATTGCCAGGAGAAATATCAATAACCTCAGATATGCAGATGACATCACCCTTATGGCAGAAAGTGAAGAGGAGCTAAAAAGCCTCTTGATGAAAGTGAAAGAGGAGAGTGAAAAAGTTGGCTTAAAGCTCAACATTCAGAAAACGAAGATCATGGCATGCAGTCCCATCACTTCATGGGAAACAGATGGGGAAACAGTGGAAATAGTGTCAGACTTTATTTTGGGGGGCTCCAAAATCACTGCAGATGGTGACTGCAGCCATGAAATTAAAAGATGCTTACTCCTTGGAAGAAAAGTTATGACTAACCTAGATAGCATATTCAAAAGCAGAGACATTACTTTGCCAACTAAGGTCCGTCTAGTCAAGGCTATGATTTTTCCTGTGGTCATGTACAAATGTTAGAGTTGGACTGTGAAGAAGGCTGAGCACCGAAGAATTGATGCTTTTGAACTGTGGTGTTGGAGAACACTCTTGAGGGTACCTTGGACTGCAAGGAGATCCAACCAGTCCATTCTGAAAGAGATCAACCCTGGGATTTCTTTGGAAGGAATGATGCTAAAGCTGAAGCTCCAGTACTTTGGCCACCTCATGCGAAGAGTTGACTCATTGGAAAAGACTCTGATGCTGGGAGGGATTGGGGGCAGGAGAAGAAGGGGACGGCAGAGGATGAGATGGCTGGGTGGCATCACGGACTCGATGGAGGTGAGTCTGAGTGAACCCCGGGAGATGGTGATGGACAGGGAGGCCTGGCGTGCTGCGATTCATGGGGTCGCAAAGAGTCGGACACGACTGAGCGACTGAACTGAACTGAACAGTCAGTGGTGAAATAAGCTCTGGTCATCTATCTGCACTAAATTCTCCTTATCAGAAAGGAAGGAGTAAAAGATTCTGAACAGTTACAGGATTGTAGTATTTGTGAAATCCTGCTGAATAGACATTGTGAACAGCCTCTACAATAAACAGTGTTGGTGAATATTAATTGATTAGATCCTGATTCTGCTATATAGGATCTGTTCCATGGTGAACTGTTTTCTATTATGCTACCCCGCATTCATGCAGATACTTCTTTTTCTTTTTGGCTTCTGATGAGGGTATGAGCCTATCCTAGACTTGGTCAAATTTTTGAATTCATGACCAATTAAAGAATTTGAAGGAAGGAGCAAAAGTCTCAAATAGTAACAGCAATTTTGGTTTGATTATTGTTATCTCTGGTTTGTACTTGCTTTAGCAATATCACTCTCTCAAAACTTAGTAAAATTTTTATCTATTTGCTGTTAGCCCATTGTGATGTTAGAAAATATTCAAACTTACAGTTCTCAAGGTATAATTTCATATTGAGATATATTATTTTGCATATTTTATATGTATATATATATTTACACAAACATACACACATATATATGTGTGTATATAAATGTGCTATGTATATATTCTCATGTTGAAATCTTGGGCTTCTGGGCAAAAGTTATAGTCCAATTTTCTCAAAATCTGTTAATCTGATTCTGAGGTTTAACTGTCCTCCATATCCTTAATCTGATCTTTACCCCTGAGGCACTTGAATCCTGAGAATTTTTTTAAATAAATGTGAAGACTACACTCTTTTATCTTTGCCAAAGTGCTGAGTTTTGATATGGTGTTGCCTCTCAAAATCTTTATCAATTATCTCCTATATTTTGAGCTTCATAGCATGAAGTTCCAAAGTTCCAGAATATTTTCTGCTTTTCATAAAATGCTTTCCTTATCTTATCTCTTTCTGGTAATACTTGATAAATTCAGTCAGTAACAACCAAAAACACTAATACAGTTTTTTTTAACCACTTCCCCTAGACTATAAAATAATTGGATATGCAATCAGCCTTGCAAGATTTTTCAGAGATGTGATGTCATCAAGTATTCTTCTACTATTTAAAAGTGACATCTATCCAGCCTCTGCTAGTTGTTTCCTCCACTTCCAACTTACAAGCTTGTTACACATTTTAAATTTGTTGAAATGGCACTCTACTCCCCAAACTATTATCTGCATTAGAAAGGCAGTGCCAGATCATGCTGTAATACCGAAGAAATCCAAAGCATTAGTGGTTTTAAAAACACACATTTTGCTTAGTCTCCATGTCCAACTCAGGTCAGTGGTTGAGCTGTGTTCTACACAGTTACTCCTCAAAGTACAAGGCTGTATGAGGTTTCAAGTTGTAATATCACCATGTCACTTCTAAAAGTGAGTAGGAGAGTGTTGAAGAAAGAGACCCAGAAGGTCATAAAATGACTTTTACTCGCTTTATTGGTCACTACTTGTTAGATAGTGTCAAAGACAACCTTACCATTCCTCTCAGACAAAAATTTAGACTGGTTTCTTCCTGCCTCTAAGCACTGTGCTGTGTGCTGTGCTTAGTCACTCAGTTGTGTCTGACTCTTTGCGACCCCATGGACTGTCAGGCTCCTCTGTCCATGGGGATTCTCCAGGCAAGAATACTGGAGTGGGTTGCCATGCCCTCCTCCAGGGGGTTTTCCAAAGACAGGGATTGAAATGAGATCTCCTGCATTGCAGGCAGACTCTTTACAATCTGAGCCACCAGGGAAGCCCGATAAGCCTTGGACCTCTCCAAAAGAGATTATTTATTTCAGAATTCTTATAGTTGTAAATTTTCACTCTGCTTTTCAAAATGTAAATTTTTTTAAAGGCACATATAATGCAGGACTGTCTTTCTCCAGGAGCTGGGAGCCATTCCTTTGAAATGTGATGCTCAAAGACAATACTGACCCTACATTGAGGTAGAAATTGCTAGGCAGTCAGTGATGGATTTTAAGACCTAGGTCTTGTTTTCAATCAACATCCTGCTCCATTAACCTAGAGCTATACCCTTTGTCCCAAATTCCTGGAATATATCCTTGGGCTTCCCTAGTGGCTCAGATGGTAAAGTATCTGCCTGCAATGCAGGAGATCTGGGCTTGATCCCTAGGTTGGGAAGATCCCCTGGAGAAGGGCATGGCAACCCACTCCAGAGTTCTTGCCTGGAGAATTCCATGGACAAAGAGCCTAGCAGGCTACAGTCCATAGGGTCACAGAGAGTCAGACAGGACTGAAGTGATTTAGCACTCATGCATGTCTTTAGTCTGATAAATCATCAGCACTCAGATCCAGGAAGAGCAGTAGTTAACCTCTGTTCCATATACCTGAGGGAAAAACAACTGGTGATCAATAATCTTTAGCCCATACAGCTGATCCATTGTAAAATGGCCAAGGGGCATGAAAAAAGTGGTAACTTAATCCAAGAATCAAGAGAAGCCATAAAGATGTTATATTAAACATTTTGACCTTTAAACTGATTGGTTAAAAAGGGCATTTTTTAGGGACAGGAGCCTGATAAGGATATAAACTGCTGTAAGACTTTGGGGGATACTTTAGCCCCTCTCAGTGCCTATGCTGAGGGCTTTGCACTTTCTTTCTCTTTAATAAATTCAGTGTGTTTGCTACCATAAGTGTTTACAGGTTTGTTAAGTTCATTCTTTGACTCTAAAAACAAGAACTCGGATTCTGTTTCAACCTCTCAGTCTACCTGGGGGCTGGGAAAGGGGAACAGGGAAGAAGCAAAAGACCAACTTAAGAAACAGACTTGTTCCAACTTATAAATTTGCCTCTTGGTACAGTAAGAGGATGTTTACCTTTCTTTGGATCAAGCTAATTAGCAAACACAATTGGCCTAAAATCCCTCTGCCCTAGCTTTTAAAATCTCTCCAGCCCCCTTTTCAATAGAGTTGAGCTAAGACTGAGTTTAGGATTCTCTCTCTATTGCAAGAGCCTTGAATAAAGTCTTGCCGATTTAACTTTGGGGGAATATTTGCCTTGACAGTGGAAGCTAGAAATTGTAAGGAGGATGGAAAAAATAGAAGAACAAGAAAAGTATTCAACAGGAAATCAATCCTGAATATTCACTTGAAAGACTGATAATAAAGTTCCAATACTTTAGCCACCTGATGTGAACAGTTGAGTCATTGGAAAAGACCCAGATGCTGGGAAAGTTTGAGGACAAGAGAAGAGGGGGACAGAGTATGAGATGGTTGGATGACATCACCAATGCAATGGACATAAATTTGAGCACACTATCTCCAAAGGTTTGCTCAAATTCATATCCACTGAGTAGGTGATGCCATCTAACCATCTCATCCTCTACCACCCCCTTCTTTTGTGGTCTTCCTGTTGGCTCAGTGGTAATGAATCTGCCTGGCAATGCATGGTACACAGGTTCAATTCCTGGGCACAGAAGATCCCCTGGAAAAGGAAATGGCAACCCACTCCAGTATTCTTGCCTGGAAAATCCTATGGACAGAGGAGCCTGGTGGGCTACAGTCCATGGGGTAGCAAAATAATTGGACACAACTTAGTGACTAAACACCACCAACAACAGGGAGATACTGTAGGAGAGAGGAACCTTGTGTGTCATAGTCCATGATGTCACAAAAGTTGGACATGACTTAACAATTGAAGAAAACAACAATAATGTGTGATTTAGTAATATTTGTCCTCTTGGTTATGGTAGAAAAATCCTTAGTCATTACTTCTTCAACATTACTTATTCCTGGTGTGCTTATGTCTCTTAGCTTTCATATTTTTTCAATAACACTTCTAATCTAGCATTTTTGTTAGCTTTTTTTTTTTGATAAGCTGTATCATGAACAATAATTTAAAAACAAAGCATTTTAATATATTAGACCTCCTATTTGTTTTACTAGATTCTATCAATGTCTAATCTGGTATCTTGTGATAATAAGCAGTGGATTCATTTCTCACATAGTTAAGAATTTAAATATGAAAGAACAGTACCACTAGCTAGCCTTCTTTTTCATACCATTTTATGATGTAAAGAAACTAGAATCTCACTTTCAAAAACTGTGTATTAGGTTGTTCTCTGATAAAAGTAAATTTGGGCTTCCCTTGTGGCTCTTATCAGACAAGGCAATGGCACCCCACTCCAGTACTCTTGCCTGGGAAATCCCATGGACGGAGGAGCCTGGTGGGCTGCAGTCCATGGGTTCGGTAAGAGTCAGACACGACTGAGCAACTTCACTTTCACGTTTCACTTTCATGCATTGGAGAAGGAAATGGCAACCCACTCCAGTATTGTTGCCTGGAGAATCCCAGGGATGGGGGAGCCTGGAGGGCTGCCGTCTATAGGGTCACACAGAGTCAGACATGACTGAAGCGACTTAGCTGCAGCAGCAGCAGTGTGGCTCTTATGGTAAAGATTCTGTCTATGATGTGGTAAATTCACTTGGAAAGAGAAGAAACAGAACTCATCCCTTCACCAATTGCATTTTTTTTTAAATTGAAACATGGTTGACACACATTATTATATTAGTTTCAGGTAGACTATATTATGATTTGACATTTATATACATTATGAAATGATTAATATAAAAAAATTTAGTAACCATCTGTCCCCATACAGTTATTATTATGTTACTGACCACATTCTCTATGCTGAATATTACATCCCTATGACTTATTTGAAACCAGAAGTTGATGTCTCTTAATCTCTTCTGCTGTTTCACCCACTCTCTCACTACCTTTCAGAAACCATCTGTTTTTTTCTCTGTGTATTTGTGTTTTTCTTTTGTTTGTTTTGATTTTTATATTCCTCATATAAGTGAGATCCTATGACATTTTTTTAATACACTCCTGATTCATCCATGTTGTCACATGGCAAAATTCTTTTTCTGTCCTTTTTAATGGCTGAATAATAATCACACATGTGTCTGTGTGTCTGTGCCATATCTTCTTTATCCATGCAAATATGGATGGACACTTAGAATGCTTCTGTAACTTGGCCATTGTAAATAAAGCTGCAGTAAACACTGGAGTTTTGCTTTCTTTAGGTATATATCCAGAAGCGAAATAGCTGGATCATATGCAAGCTCTACTTTTAGTTTTTTAAGGAAATGCTATACTGTTTTTCATAATGGCTACAATTTTCAATCCCATCAATAGTGCAGATGGGTTCCCTTGCTGTCCACATTCTTGCCAATACTTATTATTTGTGGGGTTTTTGTTTGTTTGGTTGGTTGGTTGGTTTTTTTGATGATAACCATTCTGATAACCAGGTGTAAAGGAGTATCTCATTGTCATTTTGACATGCATGTCCTTGATCATTAGTGATGTTGAGCATTTTTTCATGTGTTGGTTGGCTGGCCATCTCTTTCTGTGTATAAATGTCTGCTCAGGTCATCTGTCCATTTTTAGCCCAATTGGTTGTTTCTGATGATGAGTTATATCAGCTCTTTGTATATTTTATTAAACCTTTATTGGATATATCATTTGTAAAAGAGTCTTCTATTCAGTAGCTGGCTTTTTCATTTTGCTGACAGTCTTCTTCACTGTGCAAAAGCTTTTTAGTTTGATGTAGTTTGATGCAGTCCCATTTGTTTATTTGTTCTTGTTTCCCATGCTTGAGGAGACAGATCCATATTGCCAGACCAATGTCAAAGAGCATACTATTTTTTTAAATGAATTTTGTGATTTTAGACCTTACATTTAAGTCTCTCATCCATTTTGAATTTATTTTGGTATAGTATGAGAAAGTAGTCTAGTTTTCTCAACATTATTGAAGAGGCTATGTTTCTCCATTGTATATTCTTGCCTCTTTCATCATCAATTTATTTCCCATATAAGTAGGGGTTCTTTTATGGGGTGTCTATTTTCTTCCTTTGATCTCTGGTTGTTGTGTGTGTGTGTGTGTGTGTGTGTGCGTGCCAGTCTCATGATATTTTGAACCTGAGGTCAGGGAGTGTGCTACTTCCAACTTTGTTCTTTCTGTATATTTATTTTGCCATTCAGGGTCTTTAGAGGGTTTTTGTCTGTTTGTTTTTTTCTCTTTATGTGGTGTTTTTATCTGGTTTTGATATGAGGGTGATGCAGGCCTCACAGAGTGAGTTCAAAAGGATCCCTGTCTTTTCAATTGTTTGGAATAATTTGAGAAGGATGGGTGCTAAAACTTCTTTAAACAGATGTTAGCACATCTTTAGATCTTAGATAGAATTCACCTGTGAAACTCCCTGGTGCTAGACTTTTGTTTTTGTTGTTTCAATTACAATCCAACTTCATTACTGGTAATTGGTCTGCTTGTATTTTCTATTTCTTCCTGATTCCGTCATTGGAATTGTACATTTCTAGGCTTTTATTAATTTCTTCCAGGCTGTCTGTTTCTTTAGCACATAGTCACTCTTAGTAATCCCTTATGATTCTTTGTATTTCTGTGGTGTCATCTGTGACTTTTTTCTCTTTCATTTGTGATTTATTTGGGCTCTCTCTGTTTTATTGATGAGTCTGACTAAAGGTCTATCAGTTTTCTTTATCTTCTGAAAGAATCAGTTCTTAGTTTCATCTTTTATACGTCTTTTTAGTCTCTATTTCATTCATTTCTGCTCTGATCTTTATTATTTAATTTCTTCTATTTACTTTGGGTTTTGCCTGTTCTTCTGGTTTCTTTAGGGGCAAGGTTAAATTGTTTATTTGAGACTTTTCTTATTCCAAACTCTCTTAGAACTGCTTTTGCTGCATCCTATAGATTTTAGGTCCAATTTCATTTGTCTCTAGATTAAAAAAAAAAAAATTCTTTGATTTCTTCAGTGACCTACTGGTAATTTGGTAACATGTCATTTAACTTCCTGTGTTTGTATTTTTTCCAGTTTCTTCTTGTAGGGATTTCTTCCCTCATACCACTGTAGTTAGAAAAGATGCTTGATACAATTTTAATCTTCTGTTTATTGAGACTTCTTTTGTATCCCAGCATGTGCTATATCTTGTGCTGTATTTTAGTACTTTTATGATTACTGCTTTTATTCCTGTGTAGGGAAATGGCACCCACTCCAGTGTTCTTGCCTGGAGAATCCCAGGGATGGGGGAGCCTGGTGGGCTGCCGTCTACGGGGTCGCACAGAGTTGGACACGACTGAAGTGACTTAGCATTAGCATTCTGCTGCTTTTGGATGAAATGTTCTATAGAAAACTATTAAGTTCATCTGGTAAAATATGTCCTTTAATGCAAGTGTTTCCTTATTGATTTTCTTCCTGGATTTCTGTCCATTGATATAAGTGGGGTGTTAAAGTCCCTTGCTATTACTGTGCTAGTATCAACTTCACCTATAAGCATGGGATATAAATTAAACACTTTTTATTCAGCAAATATGTTTTGCCATTGATTCATGAGACTTTTCTTTTGTAATAAACACTTTCAGCTGCAATGACCTCAAATAAAGGAAACAGATTTTAATGAATACTGCATATGCACTTTATTAAAAAGTTTATTCTGAATTGCTGACTAATAAATATCTGATAACTTTTACCATTTATGAGTAGGATTGCAATAATAACTATGGGAGACAAATGTGATGAGGCATTTTCAAAGTCTTCAAATTTTGATGTTATTTTAGGAAGATCATTAACATATAACAAACATATAGTAACACAGACAACTTTAGAATATGCATTTAAATATCACTTTTGTGAAATATGAGTTTGCTTAGATAAGAAGACTATTCTCTAAACAAGATTCTCCTATGTAGTTCTTACCAACAGTGTAGGAGAGTTCCTGAGTTCCTTTTAAATCATTGTTTGCTTTTCGACACTGTTTATTCTATTCTTAAAGCACTTAGAATGATTTGGGTTGTCTTTGACATTTGAGTTACCTTTTAGACACTGTTTAATCAGGTAGTCCCTTTGAATATTCCTTGTGCAGTCATTCTCATAATGAAACTGTCTTCTAGTATTGGTGCTAATGATGTTGTGATAGAGTATTAACTACTAAATATTAAAGCTTAGTTCACCGTAGGCTGTGTTTTTAGTATTTATGTGATTATCAGATTATTCTTGAAAGAAAATTATTATTGAATTATCCATCCATTAGAATTATTGCCAAATTTCAAGAGATGTGTTATATGGAAAAATGAAAGTGAAAGTTGCTCAGTCTCAACTCTTTGAGACCCCATGGACTATACAGTCCCTGGAATTCTCCAGGCCAGAATACTGGAGTGGCTAGCCTTTTCCTTCTCCAGGGGATCTTCCCAAGCCAGGGATCGAACCCAGGTCTCCCACATTGCAGGTGGATTCTTTACCAGCTGAGCCACAAGGGAAGCCCTGTGTTATATTGCTGCTTCTCTAATTGGGTCCTTCTTTCTCACACAGACCTTAGAACATGACAACACTTGGTAAATGTTTATTAAATAAATGGATGGATGAATAAATGAATAAATGTATACTTGAAGGCCAAATGTATTATTTTATTGGTCTATCAATATTACTGTAGAAATAAAATGCAAATAACCTTTAAACTGTTCATTCTCTTATTGATATAGTCTAATATGGAACAATTCAAGCATTCATGCATGATACATGCATTTTAAAATTTCTGAATCTGTTGTATAACTTCATAAATTTATAAAGAATTCCTTATTATATGTTTAAGAATAAAGCTAAATAGTTTACAAAGTTAATCTTCAATGTTTTAATGTGATTAAATGTTTATTTGCTTATATTTTATGAATATTATTGGGAAAATAAATACTTTTATCCATTTACTCAGATATTAAACAATATTCATTATGGGGTGTATAAGTAATCCATTGAAAAAGACTTAAAAGTACTCACTCAAAATAAGTTTATATTTTGAGAAACAAAGTAGAATAAATATTTTCCAGTAGTGAGAAATGCTCTTAAGAGCCTAAAGCATGGTTTCCAAAAGAGAATGAAGAAATCATAATTTAGAGTAGCCAAGAAAAATAAAATAAAAACATTTGAATTAGAGAGCATTTGAACTAGACCAAAATAATAGGGAGAAAAGTATCCAATCATCAGCGAGAACAGCAAGTGCACATTTTTAAAACAGAGGAAATCAATGCTTGGAATATTTGAAGGGTAAAATAATGTTCCCTGTGGTTTCTGTCTGAAGAATGGATTATAAGAGGAATATACAGAATAGGAGAAAGGTTAGGATACTAGTGCAACTGCCCAGTCAAAAGGAAATGGTGGCTGGTTAGAATGATGATTAATTTTTATATTTATGAGATATTGTATATATTTCAATAATATAGCAAACAGAATTAGCTGGTAGATTGAATGGTGGAAAGATAAAGTTTAAGAAACAAAGATAACCTCAAGATTTTTAATTTGAACAACTGATGGAAACAATTTGGCTCCATGGGATAGACTCATTTTCCTTTTTCCTTCATCCTCATTTCTCTTTCATTTTCTCTCTTTTTTTTTTATTCTCTTAATACATGGGAGTTAGTAAATGCTGAATTTATGCTTATTCAGAAAAAAAAAGTAAGTTTCTGGAATACTACATTAAGTACACAGAAAATTTTGACATTCAACTTCCTCGGACAGATTGACTTTTGATAAGTACAGTGAATTCTTTTTCTTTTCCCTCAAAAGGTCTGGAATGGATTTAGGTAGGTTGATAAATTTGATATAGAGGATGAAATACTTTGTGAACATTTGTACATCTTTCCTCAGAAAACAATGATTTGAAACATGGAAATATATCAGAGACACTACTTTTAGCTTGTCACAAATTCATCTCTATTCTTATTTTCTACTTGTCATATATTATCATTCTCATTTTTTTTTGACTTGACACCATTTGTTTTCTCTTATCAGATGATTTAGATCAGAAAAAAAATTTCCAGGCACAGGGAATAGAATTCCTTTAATTGTTGTCCTAATATACAATATCCTGACTTGATATATGCTAACTAATAATCATTTAAGAAGTTCAGAAATATATAGAGACATAAACTACATTAAATATATAAGCATATATATGGGCTTCCTTTATAGTTCTCCTATATGCCTATATGCCTGCAATGCAGGAGACCCTGGATCTAGAAGGTCCACTGGGGAAGAGATAGGCTACCCACTCCAGTATTCTTGGGCTTCCATTGTAGCTCAGCTGGTAAAGAATCTGCCTGCAATGTGGAAGACCTGAGTTCAATCCCTGAGTTGGGGAGATCCCCTGGAGAAGGGAAAAACTACCCACTACAGTATTCTGGCATGGAGAATTCTATCTGTATGCAGGTCAAGAAGCAAGATTTAGAACTGGACATAGACCACATTAACAAATTGAAAAATAAAAACCATATGATTATCTCAATAGATGCAGAGAAGGCCTTTGACAAAATTCAACATCCATTTATGATAAAAACTCTCCAGAAAGCAGGAATAGAAGGAACATACCTCAACATAATAAAAGCTATCTATGACAAACCCACAGCAAACATTATCCTCAATGGTGAAAAATTGAAAGCATTTCCCCTAAAGTCAGGAACAAGACAAGGGTGTCCACTTTCACCGCTACTATTCAACATAGTTTTGGAAGTTTTGGCCACAGCAATCAGAGCAGAAAAAGAAATAAAAGGAATCCAAATTGGAAAAGAAGAAGTAAAACTCTCACTGTTTGCAGATGACATGATCCTCTACATGGAAAACCCTAAAGACTCCACCAGAAAATTACTAGAGCTCATCAATGAATATAGTAAAGTTGCAGGATATAAAATCAACACACAGAAATCCCTTGCATTCCTATACACTAATAATGAGAAAGTAGAAAAAGAAATTAAGGAAACAATTCCATTCACCATTGCAACGAAAAGAATAAAATACTTAGGAATATATCTACCTAAAGAAACTAAAGACTTATATATAGAAAACTATAAAACACTGATGAAAGAAATCAAAGAGGACACTAATAGATGAAGAAATATACCATGTTCATGGATCGGAAGACTCAGTATAGTGAAAATGAGTATACTACCCAAAGCGATTTACAAATTCAATGCAATCCCTATCAAGCTACCAGCCACATTTTTCACAGAACTAGAACAAATCATTTCAAGATTTGTATGGAAATACAAAAAACCTCGAATAGCCAAAGCAATCTTGAGAAAGAAGAATGGAACTGGAGGAATCAACTTGCCTGACTTCAGGCTCTACTACAAAGCCACAGTCATCAAGACAGTATGGTACTGGCACAAAGACAGACATATAGATCAGTGGAACAAAATAGAAAGCCCAGAGATAAATCCACACACATATGGACACCTTATCTTTGACAAAGGAGGCAAGAATATACAATGGAGTAAAGACAATCTCTTTAACAAGTGGTGCTGGGAAAACTGGTCAACCACTTTTAAAAGAATGAAACTAGATCACTTTCTAACACCGCACACAAAAATAAACTCAAAATGGATTAAAGATCTAAATGTAAGATCAGAAACTATAAAACTCCTAGAGGAGAACATAGGCAAAACACTCTCAGACATAAATCACAGCAGGATCCTCTATGATCCACCTCCCAGAATTCTGGAAATAAAAGCAAAAATAAACAAATGGGATCTAATTAAAATTAGAAGCTTCTGCACAACAAAGGAAAATATAAGCAAGGTGAAAAGACAGCATTCTGAATGGGAGAAAATAATAGCAAATGAAGCAACTGACAAACAACTAATCTCAAAAATATACAAGCAACTTATGCAGCTCAATTCCAGAAAAATAAACGACCCAATCAAAAAATGGGCCAAAGAACTAAATAGACATTTCTCCAAAGAAGACATACGGATGGCTAACAAACACATGAAAAGATGCTCAGCATCTCTCATTATTAGAGAAATGCAAATCAAAACCACAATGAGGTACCACTTCACACCAGTCAGAATGGCTGCGATCCAAAAATCTGCAAGCAATAAATGCTGGAGAGGGTGTGGAGAAAAGGGAACCCTCCTACACTGTTGGTGGGAATGCAAACTAGTACAGCCACTATGGAGAACAGTGTGGAGATTCCTTAAAAAATTGCAAATAGAACTACCTTATGACCCAGCAATCCCACCTCTGGGCATACACACCGAGGAAACCAGAATTGAAAGAGACACATGTACCCCAATGTTCATCGCAGCACTGTTTATAATAGCCAGGACATGGAAACAACCTAGATGTCCATCAGCAGATGAATGGATAAGAAAGCTGTGGTACATATACACAATGGAGTATTACTCAGCTGTTAAAAAGAATTCATTTGAATCAGTTCTGATGAGATGGATGAAACTGGAGCTGATTATACAGAGTGAAGTAAGCCAGAAAGAAAAACACCAATAGAGTATACTAACACATATATATGGAATTTAGGAAGATGGCAATGACGACCCTGTATGCAAGACAGGGAAAGAGACACAGATGTGTATAATGGACCTTTGGACTCAGAGGGAGAGGGAGAGGGTGGGATGATTTGGGAGAATGACATTCTAACATGTATACTATCATGTAAGAATTGAATCGCCAGTCTATGTCTGACGCAGGATGTAGCATGCTTGGGGCTGGGGCATGGGGATGACCCAGAGAGATGTTATGGAGAGGGAGGTGGGAGGGGGGTTCATGTTTGGGAACGCATGTAAGAATTAAAGAAAAAAAAATAAATTCCATAAAAAAAGAACATAATAAGGACTAAGGAAAATAAATAAATAAATAACAAGCTCTTTTAGCAATACAAAAAAAAAAAAAAAAGAACTGGACATAGAACAACAGATTGGTTCCAAATTGGGAAACGAATACATCAAGGCTATATATTGTCAGCCTGCTTATGGATGCAGAGTTCACTCCAGTTCAGTCTCTCAGTCGTGTCCGACTTTTTGTAACCCCATGAATCGTAGCACGCTAGGCCTCCCTGTCCATCACCAACTCCCAGAGTTCAGTCAGATTCACGTTCATCGAGTCAGTGATGCCATCCAGCCATCTCATCCTCGGTTATCCCCTTCTCCTCCTGCCCCCAATCCCTCCCAGCTTCAAAGTCTTTTCCAATGAGTCAACTCTTCTCATGAGGTGGCCAAAGTACTGGAGTTTCAGCTTCAGCATCATTCCTTCCAAAGAAATCCCAGGGTTGATCTCCTTCAGAATGGACTTTCATCGTGTGAAATGCAGGACTGGATAAAGCACAAGCTAGAATCAAAATTGCTGGAAGAAATATCAATAACATCAGATATGCAGATGACTCCACCCTTATGGCACAAAGGAAGAGGAACTAAAGAAACTCTTGATGAAGGTGAAAGAGGAGAGTAAAAAAGCTGGCTGAAAACTCACATTCAAAAAACTAAGAACATTGCATCTGGTCCCATCACTTCATGGCAAATAGATGGGGACATAATGAAAACAGTGAGAGACTTTACATTTGGGGGCTCCAAAATCACTGCAGATAGTGACTGCACCCATGAAATTAAATGACGCTTGCTCCTTACAAGAAAAGCTATGATGAACCTAGACAGTGTATTAAAAAGCAGAGACAACACTTTGCTGACAAAGGTCCATCTAGTCACAGCTATGGTTTTTCCAGTGGTCATATATGGAGAATGCACTGGTCAAAGCAAACACCCTCTTAAGTAAAAGAAGAGAAGACTCTACACATGGATATCACCAGATGGCCATTACTGAAATCAGATCAATTATATTCTTTGCAACCAAGATGGAGAGCTTTATACAGTCAGTAAAAACAAGACCAGGAGCTGACTATGGCTCAGATCATGAACTCCTTATTTCCAAATTGAGGCATAAATTTGGACCTAAATCAAATCCCATACAATTATACAGTGGAAGTGAGAAATAGATTTAAGGGACTAAATCTGAAAGACAGAGTGCCTGATGAACTATGGACAGAAGTCAAGACCACTCCCAAGAAAAAAGTGCAATAAAGAAAAATGGCTGTCTGGGGAGGCCATCTCTGTAAGTAGAAGAGAACCAAAAAGCAAAGGAGAAAAGTAAAGCTATACCTATTTGAATGCAGAATTCCAAAGAATAGCAAGGAGAGAGAAGAAAGCGTTCCTAGTGATCAATGCAAATAAGTAGAGGAAAACAATAGAATGGGAAAAACTAGAGATGGCTTCAAGAAAATTAGAGATGCAAAGGGAACATTTCATGCTAAGATGGGTTCAATATAGGACAGAAATGGTATGGACCTAACAGAGGCAGAAGATATTACAAAGAGGTGGCAAGAATACCCAGAAGTGTACAAAAAAGAACTTCATGACCTAGATAATCATGGTGGTGTGATCACTCACCTAGAGCCAGGCATGCTGGAATGGGAAATCAAGTAGGCCTTAGGAAGCATCAGTGATGGAATTTCAGTTGAGCTATTTCAAATCCTAAAAGATGATACTATGAAAGTGCTACCCTCAATATGCCAGCAAATTTGGAAAACTCAGCAGTGGCCACAGGGCT
Source organism: Ovis canadensis (assembly GCF_042477335.2). NCBI lineage: Eukaryota > Metazoa > Chordata > Mammalia > Artiodactyla > Bovidae > Ovis > Ovis canadensis. The sequence continues at coordinate 71,480,513 of NC_091254.1, forward strand.
GGAAAAGGTGTTTTCATTCCAGTCCAAAGAAAGGCAATGGCAAAGAATGTTCAAACTACCACACAATTACATTCATCTTACACGCTAGTAAAGTAATGCTCAAAATTCTCCAAGCCAGGCTTCAGCTATATGTGAACCATGAACTTCCAGATGTTTAAACTGGTTTTAGAAAAGGCAAAGGAAGCAGAGATCAAATTGACAACATCCTCTGTACCACTGAAAAAGCAAGAGAGTTCCAGAAAGACATCTCTTTCTGCTTTACTGACTATGCCAAATTCTTTGACTGTGTGGATCACAATAAACTGTGGAAAATTCCGAATGAGATGGCAATACCAGACCACCTGACCTGTCTCTTGAGCAATCTGTTCCCAGCTCAGGAAGCAACAGTTAGAATTGGACATGGAACAACAGATTGGTTCCAAATAGGAAAAGGAGTATGTCAAAGCTGTATATTGTCACCCTGCTTATTTAACTTATATGCAGAATACATTATGTGAAATGTTGAGCTGGATGAAGCACAAGCTGGAATCAAGATTTCCAGGAGAAATACCAATAACCCCAGATATGCAGATGACTCCACCATTGTGGCAGAAAACAAAGAAGAATGAAAGAGCCTCTTTATGAAAGTGAAAGAAGAGAGTTAAAATGTTCAGAAAGCTAAGATCATGGCATCCTACCCCATCACTTCATGGGAAATGGATGGGGAAACAGTGGAAACAGTGGCTGACTTTTTTTGGGGGGGGCTCCAAAATCACTGCAGATGGTAAATGTAGCCATGAAATTAAAAGACACTTGCTCTTTGGCAGAAAAGCAATGATCAACCTAGACAGCATACTAAAAATCAGGGACAATTCTTTTTCAACAAAGGTCCATCTAGTCAAGGCTATGGTTTTTCCAGTAGTCATGTATGGATGTGAGAGTTGGACTGTGAAGAAAGCTGAGCACTGATGAATTGATGCTTTTGAACTGTGGTGTTGGAGAAGACTCTTGAGAGTCCCTTGGACTGCAAGGAGGTCCAACCAGTCAATCCTAAAGGAGATCAGTCCTGAGTGTTGATTAGAAGGACTGATCCTGAAGCTGAAACTCCTATCCTTTGGCCACCTGATGAGAAGAACTGACTCATTTGAAAAGACCATTATGTTGGGAAAGATTGAAGGCAGGAGAAGAAGGGGATGACAGAGGATAAGATGATTGGATGGCATCACCAACTCAATGGGCATGAGTTTGGGTAAACTCTGTGAGTTGGCTGGAGAAGGCAATGGCAACCCACTCCACTACTCTTGCCTAGAGAATCCCATGGACAGAGGAGCCTAGTAGGTTACATACAGTCCATGGGGTCGCTAAGAGTGGGACACGACTGAGCAACTTCACTTTCACTTTTCACTTTCATGCACTGGAGAAGGCAATGGTAACCTACTCCAGTGTTCTTGCCTGGAGAATCCCAGGGATGGGGGAGACTGGTGGGCTGCCGTCTATGGAGTCACACAGAGTCAGACACAACTGACACGACTTAGCAGCAGCAGCAGCAGCCGTGAGTTAGTGATGGACAGCCAGGCCTGGGTGATGTAGTCCATGGGGTTTCAAAGAGATGGACACGACTGTGCGACTGAACTGAAATGAACTGAACTATACAGATGTTAGAGTTAAACCATAAAAAAAGCTGAGCACTGATGAATTGATGGTTTTGAACTGTTTTGTTGGAGAACACTCCTGAGATTCCCTTGGACATCAAGGAGATCAAATCAGTCAGTCCTAAATAAATCAGTCCTGAATATTGGAAGGACTGATGCTGAAGCTGAAGATCCAATACTCTGGCCACCTGATGGGAAGAACTGACTAATTGAAAAAGACCCTGGTGCTGATAAAGATTGAAGGCAGGAGGAGAAGGAGACCACAGAGGATGAGATGGTTGGATGGCATCACTGACTCAACGGACAGCTTTGGGAGTTGGTGGTGGATAGGGGAGCCTGGTTTGCTGCAGTCCTGAA